>NW_026974880.1:0-729298 GCF_030014295.1 Loxodonta africana
CATAGAGAGATAGTATTGTGTCAAACGGAATGGAATCGAATTAAATCGAATAGATTAGAGTAGTGTAGGTTAGGCTGGGATTCAGTAGGGAAGGGCACAGAAGAATAGAATAGAGTAGAACAGAAGAGAATACCAAGAGTAGAATGGAGTAGAGTTGAGTAGAGTGGAATAGTCAGAGTCGGGTAGTGCAGAATATAGATGAATAGATCCAATTCAAGCCGAATCGATTCGAATGGAGAGGAAAGGAGACAAATCGTGATGAATCGAATCGATTCGAATCGATTAGAGTAGGGTAGGGTAGAACAGAATAGAATAGAGTAGAAAAGAGTAGAATGGTGTGGAATGGAGTTGAATGGAGCCAGATAGAGACAAATAAAGTAGAAAGGGTTGAGTAGAGCTGAACAGGGCTGAATAAGGTTCACTCGAGCCTAATTACGCTGAATTGAGCAGAATCGAGACGAACTGACCCAATTCAAGCCAAATAGAGCTAAATCGAGCCGATTCAAGCCTAATCACATGGAATCGCGTCGAAATGCGTTGAATCGAATAGATTAGTGTAGAGGAGGGTACGGCAGGAGAGGCTAGACTACAACACAACAGAACACAATAGAAAGAAGAGAATAGAATTAAGTAGAGTCGGGTCCAGTAGAATAGAGTCAAATCGAGTTGACGAGAGCTAAAAAGAGCCAAACAGAGCTGAATACAGCCGAATTGACCAAATTCAAGGTGAATCGAGATGAATCAAGTCCAGTCGTTTGAAATGTGTCGAATCGAATCAAATAGATTAGTGTCGGGAAGGTAAGGTTAGGGTAGGGTAGAGAAGAATAGAATAGAGTAGAATAGAACAGAACAGAAAGAATCGAGTAGACTAGAGTCACACAGAGTCGAATACTGCCAAAAAGAGCCGAATAGAGTGGAAAAGAGCCGAATAGAACCGAATCGAGTTTAATGGAGGAGAAAGGAGATGAATCGAGCCGATATGACCCGAATCAGGTCGAATTCCGTTCAAGTGTGTCGAATAGCATAGAACAGATTACAGTAGGCTAAGTTAGGGTAGGGTAGGGTAGAATAGAGTGCAGTAGAACAGAGCAGAAGAGAAGAGAACACAACTGAAAGAATAGAATAGGGTCGAGACGAGCAGAGTATAGAAGAGTAGAGTAGAGTAGAGTCGAATATTGCCGAATAGAGCCAAAGACAGCCAAATAGAGCCCAAAAGAGCTAAATCGATAGAAACCAAGACAAATCACGCCGAATCCCGTGGAATCGTGCTCTATCGCGTCGAATCCCGTCGAATTGCATTGAATCTGATCAATTCCAATCCAATCCAATCCATTACAATAGACTAGAGTAGGGTAGAGTCCAATACAATACAGTAGAGAACAGTTTAGGATGAAGTAGAATGGTGTGGCATGGAGTCGAGTGGAGTCGAAAAGAGATAATAGAGTTGAGTAGAGTCTAACAGAGCCGAATAGAGCCTATTCGAGCTGACTAGAGCCGAATGGAGCCGATTAGAGCTGAATCGAACCGATTTGAGCCGATTGGGGATGAATGGACTGGAAAGGAGCCGATTTGAGCTGAATCGCATTGAGATGCGTGGAATCGAATCCAGTAGAATAGATTAGATTAGGGTAGGGTGGAATAGAGTAGACTTGAACACAGTAGAAGAGAATGGAAAGAATACAATAGAATAGAGTAGAAAAGGGTAGAGCAGAGCAGAATAGTGTAGAGTAGAATAGAGTAGAGTAGAACAGAGCCGAAGCAAGCTGAATGGAGACGAAACGAGACAAATCTCGTCGAATGGCGTCGAATCCCATGGAATCAATCACAGTAGGGTATAGTAGAATAGCGTAGAATGGAGTAGAATGGTGTGCAATGGAATCGAGTAGAGTAGAAGAGAGCCGAAGAGGGCCGAAGAGAGCCAAATCGAGCTGAATTGAGCGAAATCGAGCCGAATCCAGTGAATCGAGCCTAATCAAGCCGAATCGACACTATTCGAGACAAATGGAGCCGGATGGACATGAATCACACCGATTCGGCCCCTAGTCGCGTCAAAATTTGTCGAATTCAATTGAATAGACTAGAGTAGGGGAGGTTCGGGTAGGCTAGGGTAGGGTAGAATGGAGTAGAATAGAATAAAACAGAACAGAACACAACAAAATAGAACAGAACAACACAGAACGAATACAGAAACGAGTAGGCTAGAGTAGAGTAGAGGGGAATAGAGTAGAGTAGAATAGATTCGAACAGAGCCAAATCGAGCCGAATCGCGTCGAAATGGGTTGAATGAATCAAATCCAATCAAGTGGATTACAATACCTTAGAGTTGGGTAGCATAGGGTAGGGTAGAATAGAGTAGAATAGTACAGAACAGAGTAGAAACAATACAATAGAATAGAGAAGAGTTGACTAGAGTAGAATAGAGCTGAATAGAGCCAAATGCAGACGAAACGAGAGGAATCGTGTAGAAGCAATTAGAGTGGTGCTGGGTAGGGTAGAGCAGAATAGAGTAGAATAGTGTAGAATAGTGCGGAATGAATAGAATGGAGTAGAATGGAGTCAAATAGAAATGAATAGAGTAGAAAAGAGTCGAATAGAGCAGAATAGGGCCGAAGAACACCAAATCGAGCAGATTCGAAGCGACTCAAGCCAAAACAAGCTGAATGGAGCCTAACTGAGCCGAATAGAGCCAAATCGAGCCGAATCGAGCCGATTCAAGCTTCATCGCCTCGAATCGCGTTCAATGCGTCAAATCCAATTGAGACGTATAGATTAGAGAAGGGGAGGGGAGGGGAGGGGAGAATAGAACAGCGTAGAGTGGAATAGAAGCGATTAGAACAGAATAGAAGGAATAGAATCGAGTAGAATAGAGTGGAAAAGAGTAGAGTCGAATACAGTCGAATAGAGCCGACTAAGCTGAATAGAGACGAATGGAGCTGAATACAGCCGAAAAGAGCTGTATACTGCCGAATCACACCTAATCGAGCGGAATCAAGCAGAATCGCACTGACTGTCACCGAACAGCGTCGAATCGAATCAGGTCGAATCGAGTCGAGCCACATCGTTTTGAATCAAACAAGGTCAAATCGCTTCATATCGTGTCGAATCCCATGGAATCACGTCGAATAACTTCGAATCGCGTCAAACCTCAGAGAATCCTACCGAATCACGTCGAGTCGCATGGAATCTCATCAAATCCCTTCAGATCTTGCTGAATCCAGTCAAGTCATATCAAATCGCTTTGCACGGAATCGAATTGAATCCAATAGACTAAAGTAGGCTAGGTTCGGGTGGGGTGCCGTAGGGTCGGGTAGGGTAGAATAGAATAGAGTACAACAGAATAGGAGAGAACAGAACAGAACAGAAAGAATACAACAGAACAGAATAGAGTCAAAGAGAGAGAACATACCCGAATTGAGCCGAGTGGAGACAAAACGAGACGAATCACGTCCGGTTGCTTCGAATCGCGTCAAATCAAATCGAATCGATTAGAAGAGATTAGGGTAGGGAAGGGTAGAATAGAATAGAGGAAAATAGTGAAGAATGGTGTGGAATGGAATAGAATGGAGTTGAACGGAGTCCAATAGAGACGGAGAGATATGAATAGAGTACAAAAGAGTCTAATAGAGAAGAATAGGGCCGGATAGGGCCAAATAAGGCCTAATTGAGCAGAATCCAGCAGAATCGATGGAATTCGAGCCTAATCGAGCCGAATGGAGTGAAATGGAGTCAAGTCGAGCCGAATAGAGCCGATGCGAACTGAATCGAGCTGATTCAAGCCTAATCGCGTCAAATCGCGTGGAAATACGTCACATCGAATCTAATCAAATAGATTAGGGGAGGGGCGGGTGGGTAGAATAGAACAGAATAGTACAGAATAGAAAGACTAGAATATAGTACAGTAGGGTGGAGTAGAGAGAGTAAAGCAGAGCAGAGTAGAATTGAGTCAAATAGAGTCAAATAGTGCAGGACATAGCTGAATAGAGCCCATTCTGGCCGAATCGAGTCAAATGGAAACAAAACGAGATGAGTCACACCGAATTGCTTCGAATCGCATCCAGTCCAATAGATTAGAGTAACGTAGGGTAGAGTAGAACAGAATAGAGTAGAATAGCGTAGAATGGAGAAGAGTGGAGTCAAATGGAGTCGAACAGAGACAAATAGAGTAGAAAAGAGTCGAATCGAGCCAAATAGGGCCGAATAAGGCTGAACCGAGTGGAAACGAGCTGAATTGAAGCGATTCGAGCCAAATCGAGCTGAATCGAGCTGATGTTGCGGAATCGAGCCGACTCAAGCGTGATGGTGTCCAGTCGCATCGAAATGCTTTGAATCGAATCAAATGGACTCGATTAGAATAGGTTAGGGTAGGGTAGTTTATGATAGGAAGACTAGGGTAGATGCAAGTAGACTACACTAGAGTAGACAAGAGAAGGCTAGAGTAGAAGCCTAGACTAGTAAGCTGGATTAGTCAGCTAGACTAGTGGCATAGAGCAGTAGCCTAGACAACTAGTCTTGAATAGTACCCTAAGTCAGTAATCTGAACGAGTACCCTTGCCTGAACTCTTAGCCTAATCTAGTACCCTTGCCTTAATTAGTAGTCCTAAGAAGTACCTTTGCCTTAACCAGTAGTCTTCACTAGTACCCTTGCCTTCACTAGTAGTATGTCCTTAACAAGTAGCCTGAACGGGTAGCCTTGCCTTAACCAGTACCCTCAACAAGTACCCACGCCTTAACTAGTAGCCTGGCCTTAACTAGTAGCCTGGCCTTAACTAGTAGCCTGAACTAGTACACTTGCCTTAAGGAGTACCCTTGCCCGAACTACTCCCCTTAATTAGGACCCTTATTGAATAACCCTAAGTAGTAGAGTATGGTACGGTGGGGTAGCATAGGGTAGGGAAGCCTACGGTGGAACAGAGAAAATAGAAGGAAATAGAATAGAACAGCATAGGTCAGGGTAGGTTAGCTTAGTGCAGGGTATGGTAGAGTAGCATAGGATGGAATAGAGAAAATAGAAAAGGAGACTAGAAAAGAGCAGACTAGATTAGGATAGGGTAGGGTGGGGGAGGGTTTTGTAGAATACAGTAGTGTAGAATGGAATAGAATGGTGTGGAGTGGAGTCGAATGGATTCGAACAGAGATGAATAGAGTAGAAAAGAGTTGACTAGAGCCGAATAACGCTGAATAGGACCAAATATGGCCGAAATGAGCCGAATCGAGTGGAGTCCACCAGATTCGGGATGAATGCAGCTGAGTGGAGCTGAAATGAGCCAAATAGAGACAAACTGAACCCAGCAAAATCGAGCCAAAACACACTTAATTGCATCCTATTGCATCGGATCTCGTCGAATTCCATCAAATCCCACCAAAACGCATCAAATCTCGCGGAATCTCACCGAATCCCGTCGAACTGTCTCAAATCGGGTCGAATGGTGTCAAACGGAATGGAATCGAATTAAATCGAATAGATTAGAGTAGTGTAGGTTAGGCTGGGATTCAGTAGGGAAGGGCACAGAAGAATAGAATAGAGTAGAACAGAAGAGAATACCAAGAGTAGAATGGAGTAGAGTTGAGTAGAGTGGAATAGTCAGAGTCGGGTAGTGCAGAATATAGATGAATAGATCCAATTCAAGCCGAATCGATTCGAATGGAGAGGAAAGGAGACAAATCGTGATGAATCGAATCGATTCGAATCGATTAGAGTAGGGTAGGGTAGAACAGAATAGAATAGAGTAGAAAAGAGTAGAATGGTGTGGAATGGAGTTGAATGGAGCCAGATAGAGACAAATAAAGTAGAAAGGGTTGAGTAGAGCTGAACAGGGCTGAATAAGGTTCACTCGAGCCTAATTACGCTGAATTGAGCAGAATCGAGACGAACTGACCCAATTCAAGCCAAATAGAGCTAAATCGAGCCGATTCAAGCCTAATCACATGGAATCGCGTCGAAATGCGTTGAATCGAATAGATTAGTGTAGAGGAGGGTACGGCAGGAGAGGCTAGACTACAACACAACAGAACACAATAGAAAGAAGAGAATAGAATTAAGTAGAGTCGGGTCCAGTAGAATAGAGTCAAATCGAGTTGACGAGAGCTAAAAAGAGCCAAACAGAGCTGAATACAGCCGAATTGACCAAATTCAAGGTGAATCGAGATGAATCAAGTCCAGTCGTTTGAAATGTGTCGAATCGAATCAAATAGATTAGTGTCGGGAAGGTAAGGTTAGGGTAGGGTAGAGAAGAATAGAATAGAGTAGAATAGAACAGAACAGAAAGAATCGAGTAGACTAGAGTCACACAGAGTCGAATACTGCCAAAAAGAGCCGAATAGAGTGGAAAAGAGCCGAATAGAACCGAATCGAGTTTAATGGAGGAGAAAGGAGATGAATCGAGCCGATATGACCCGAATCAGGTCGAATTCCGTTCAAGTGTGTCGAATAGCATAGAACAGATTACAGTAGGCTAAGTTAGGGTAGGGTAGGGTAGAATAGAGTGCAGTAGAACAGAACAGAAGAGAAGAGAACACAACTGAAAGAATAGAATAGGGTCGAGACGAGCAGAGTATAGAAGAGTAGAGTAGAGTAGAGTCGAATATTGCCGAATAGAGCCAAAGACAGCCAAATAGAGCCCAAAAGAGCTAAATCGATAGAAACCAAGACAAATCACGCCGAATCCCGTGGAATCGTGCTCTATCGCGTCGAATCCCGTCGAATTGCATTGAATCTGATCAATTCCAATCCAATCCAATCCAATCCATTACAATAGACTAGAGTAGGGTAGAGTCCAATACAATACAGTAGAGAACAGTTTAGGATGGAGTAGAATGGTGTGGCATGGAGTCGAGTGGAGTCGAAAAGAGATAATAGAGTTGAGTAGAGTCTAACAGAGCCGAATAGAGCCTATTCGAGCTGACTAGAGCCGAATGGAGCCGATTAGAGCTGAATCGAACCGATTTGAGCCGATTGGGGATGAATGGACTGGAAAGGAGCCGATTTGAGCTGAATCGCATTGAGATGCGTGGAATCGAATCCAGTAGAATAGATTAGATTAGGGTAGGGTGGAATAGAGTAGACTTGAACACAGTAGAAGAGAATGGAAAGAATACAATAGAATAGAGTAGAAAAGGGTAGAGCAGAGCAGAATAGTGTAGAGTAGAATAGAGTAGAGTAGAACAGAGCCGAAGCAAGCTGAATGGAGACGAAACGAGACAAATCTCGTCGAATGGCGTCGAATCCCATGGAATCAATCACAGTAGGGTATAGTAGAATAGCGTAGAATGGAGTAGAATGGTGTGCAATGGAATCGAGTAGAGTAGAAGAGAGCCGAAGAGGGCCGAAGAGAGCCAAATCGAGCTGAATTGAGCGAAATCGAGCCGAATCCAGTGAATCGAGCCTAATCAAGCCGAATCGACACTATTCGAGACAAATGGAGCCGGATGGACATGAATCACACCGATTCGGCCCCTAGTCGCGTCAAAATTTGTCGAATTCAATTGAATAGACTAGAGTAGGGGAGGTTCGGGTAGGCTAGGGTAGGGTAGAATGGAGTAGAATAGAATAAAACAGAACAGAACACAACAAAATAGAACAGAACAACACAGAACGAATACAGAAACGAGTAGGCTAGAGTAGAGTAGAGGGGAATAGAGTAGAGTAGAATAGATTCGAACAGAGCCAAATCGAGCCGAATCGCGTCGAAATGGGTTGAATGAATCAAATCCAATCAAGTGGATTACAATACCTTAGAGTTGGGTAGCATAGGGTAGGGTAGAATAGAGTAGAATAGTACAGAACAGAGTAGAAACAATACAATAGAATAGAGAAGAGTTGACTAGAGTAGAATAGAGCTGAATAGAGCCAAATGCAGACGAAACGAGAGGAATCGTGTAGAAGCAATTAGAGTGGTGCTGGGTAGGGTAGAGCAGAATAGAGTAGAATAGTGTGGAATGAATAGAATGGAGTAGAATGGAGTCAAATAGAAATGAATAGAGTAGAAAAGAGTCGAATAGAGCAGAATAGGGCCGAAGAACGCCAAATCGAGCAGATTCGAAGCGACTCAAGCCAAAACAAGCTGAATGGAGCCTAACTGAGCCGAATAGAGCCAAATCGAGCCGAATCGAGCCGATTCAAGCTTCATCGCCTCGAATCGCGTTCAATGCGTCAAATCCAATTGAGACGTATAGATTAGAGAAGGGGAGGGGAGGGGAGGGAAGAATAGAACAGCGTAGAGTGGAATAGAAGCAATTAGAACAGAATAGAAGGAATAGAATCGAGTAGAATAGAGTGGAAAAGAGTAGAGTCGAATACAGTCGAATAGAGCCGACTAAGCTGAATAGAGACGAATGGAGCTGAATACAGCCGAAAAGAGCTGTATACTGCCGAATCACACCTAATCGAGCGGAATCAAGCAGAATCGCACTGACTGTCACCGAACAGCGTCGAATCGAATCAGGTCGAATCGAGTCGAGCCACATCGTTTTGAATCAAACAAGGTCAAATCGCTTCATATCGTGTCGAATCCCATGGAATCACGTCGAATAACTTCGAATCGCGTCAAACCTCAGAGAATCCTACCGAATCACGTCGAGTCGCATGGAATCTCATCAAATCCCTTCAGATCTTGCTGAATCCAGTCAAGTCATATCAAATCGCTTTGCACGGAATCGAATTGAATCCAATAGACTAAAGTAGGCTAGGTTCGGGTGGGGTGCCGTAGGGTCGGGTAGGGTAGAATAGAATAGAGTACAACAGAATAGGAGAGAACAGAACAGAACAGAAAGAATACAACAGAACAGAATAGAGTCAAAGAGAGAGAACATACCCGAATTGAGCCGAGTGGAGACAAAACGAGACGAATCACGTCCGGTTGCTTCGAATCGCGTCAAATCAAATCGAATCGATTAGAAGAGATTAGGGTAGGGAAGGGTAGAATAGAATAGAGGAAAATAGTGAAGAATGCTGTGGAATGGAATAGAATGGAGTTGAACGGAGTCCAATAGAGACGGATAGATATGAATAGAGTACAAAAGAGTCTAATAGAGAAGAATAGGGCCGGATAGGGCCAAATAAGGCCTAATTGAGCAGAATCCAGCAGAATCGATGGAATTCGAGCCTAATCGAGCCGAATGGAGTGAAATGGAGTCAAGTCGAGCCGAATAGAGCCGATGCGAACTGAATCGAGCTGATTCAAGCCTAATCGCGTCAAATCGCGTGGAAATACGTCACATCGAATCTAATCAAATAGATTAGGGGAGGGGCGGGTGGGTAGAATAGAACAGAATAGTACAGAATAGAAAGACTAGAATATAGTACAGTAGGGTGGAGTAGAGAGAGTAAAGCAGAGCAGAGTAGAATTGAGTCAAATAGAGTCAAATAGTGCAGGACATAGCTGAATAGAGCCCATTCTGACCGAATCGAGTCAAATGGAAACAAAACGAGATGAATCACACCGAATTGCTTCGAATCGCATCCAGTCGAATAGATTAGAGTAACGTAGGGTAGAGTAGAACAGAATAGAGTAGAATAGCGTAGAATGGAGAAGAGTGGAGTCAAATGGAGTCGAACAGAGACAAATAGAGTAGAAAAGAGTCGAATCGAGCCAAATAGGGCCGAATAAGGCTGAACCGAGTGGAAACGAGCTGAATTGAAGCGATTCGAGCCAAATCGAGCTGATGTTGCGGAATCGAGCCAACTCAAGCGTGATGGTGTCCAGTCGCATCGAAATGCTTTGAATCGAATCAAATGGAATCGACTAGAATAGGTTAGGGTAGGGTAGTTTATGATAGGAAGACTAGGGTAGATGCCAGTAGACTACACTAGAGTAGACAAGAGAAGGCTAGAGTAGAAGCCTAGACTAGTAAGCTGGACTAGTCAGCTAGACTAGTGGCATAGAGCAGTAGCCTAGACAACTAGTCTTGAATAGTACCCTAAGTCAGTAATCTGAACGAGTACCCTTGCCTGAACTCTTAGCCTAATCTAGTACCCTTGCCTTAATTAGTAGTCCTAAGAAGTACCCTTGCCTTAACCAGTAGTCTTCACTAGTACCCTTGCCTTCACTAGTAGTATGTCCTTAACAAGTAGCCTGAACGGGTAGCCTTGCCTTAACCAGTACCCTCAACAAGTACCCACGCCTTAACTAGTAGCCTGGCCTTAACTAGTAGCCTGGCCTTAACTAGTAGCCTGAACTAGTACACTTGCCTTAAGGAGTACCCTTGCCCGAACTACTCCCCTTAATTAGGACCCTTATTGAATAACCCTAAGTAGTAGAGTATGGTACGGTGGGGTAGCATAGGGTAGGGAAGCCTACGGTGGAACAGAGAAAATAGAAGGAAATAGAATAGAACAGCATAGGTCAGGGTAGGTTAGCTTAGTGCAGGGTATGGTAGAGTAGCATAGGATGGAATAGAGAAAATAGAAAAGGAGACTAGAAAAGAGCAGACTAGATTAGGATAGGGTAGGGTGGGGGAGGGTTTTGTAGAATACAGTAGTGTAGAATGGAATAGAATGGTGTGGAGTGGAGTCGAATGGATTCGAACAGAGATGAATAGAGTAGAAAAGAGTTGAATAGAGCCGAATAACGCTGAATAGGACCAAATATGGCCGAAATGAGCCGAATCGAGTCGAGTCCACCAGATTCGGGATGAATGCAGCTGAGTGGAGCTGAAATGAGCCAAATAGAGACAAACTGAACCCAGCAAAATCGAGCCAAAACACACTTAATTGCATCCTATTGCATCGGATCTCGTCGAATTCCATCAAATCCCACCAAAACGCATCAAATCTCGCGGAATCTCACTGAATCCCGTCGAATTGTCTCAAATCGGGTCGAATGGTGTCAAACGGAATGGAATCGAATTAAATCGAATAGATTAGAGTAGTGTAGGTTAGGCTGGGATTCAGTAGGGAAGGGCACAGAAGAATAGAATAGAGTAGAACAGAAGAGAATACCAAGAGTAGAATGGAGTAGAGTTGAGTAGAGTGGAATAGTCAGAGTCGGGTAGTGCAGAATATAGATGAATAGATCCAATTCAAGCCGAATCGATTCGAATGGAGAGGAAAGGAGACAAATCGTGATGAATCGAATCGATTCGAATCGATTAGAGTAGGGTAGGGTAGAACAGAATAGAATAGAGTAGAAAAGAGTAGAATGGTGTGGAATGGAGTTGAATGGAGCCAGATAGAGACAAATAAAGTAGAAAGGGTTGAGTAGAGCTGAACAGGGCTGAATAAGGTTCACTCGAGCCTAATTACGCTGAATTGAGCAGAATCGAGACGAACTGACCCAATTCAAGCCAAATAGAGCTAAATCGAGCCGATTCAAGCCTAATCACATGGAATCGCGTCGAAATGCGTTGAATCGAATAGATTAGTGTAGAGGAGGGTACGGCAGGAGAGGCTAGACTACAACACAACAGAACACAATAGAAAGAAGAGAATAGAATTAAGTAGAGTCGGGTCCAGTAGAATAGAGTCAAATCGAGTTGACGAGAGCTGAAAAGAGCCAAACAGAGCTGAATACAGCCGAATTGACCAAATTCAAGGTGAATCGAGATGAATCAAGTCCAGTCGTTTGAAATGTGTCGAATCGAATCAAATAGATTAGTGTGGGGAAGGTAAGGTTAGGGTAGGGTAGAGAAGAATAGAATAGAGTAGAATAGAACAGAACAGAAAGAATCGAGTAGACTAGAGTCACACAGAGTCGAATACTGCCAAAAAGAGCCGAATAGAGTGGAAAAGAGCCGAATAGAACCGAATCGAGTTTAATGGAGGAGAAAGGAGATGAATCGAGCCGATATGACCCGAATCAGGTCGAATTCCGTTCAAGTGTGTCGAATAGCATAGAACAGATTACAGTAGGCTAAGTTAGGGTAGGGTAGGGTAGAATAGAGTGCAGTAGAACAGAGCAGAAGAGAAGAGAACACAACTGAAAGAATAGAATAGGGTCGAGATGAGCAGAGTATAGAAGAGTAGAGTAGAGTAGAGTCGAATATTGCCGAATAGAGCCAAAGACAGCCAAATAGAGCCCAAAAGAGCTAAATCGATAGAAACCAAGACAAATCACGCCGAATCCCGTGGAATCGTGCTCTATCGCGTCGAATCCCGTCGAATTGCATTGAATCTGATCAATTCCAATCCAATCCAATCCAATCCATTAGAATAGACTAGAGTAGGGTAGAGTCCAATACAATACAGTAGAGAACAGTTTAGGATGGAGTAGAATGGTGTGGCATGGAGTCGAGTGGAGTCGAAAAGAGATAATAGAGTTGAGTAGAGTCTAACAGAGCCGAATAGAGCCTATTCGAGCTGACTAGAGCCGAATGGAGCCGATTAGAGCTGAATCGAACCGATTTGAGCCGATTGGGGATGAATGGAGTGGAAAGGAGCCGATTTGAGCTGAATCGCATCGAGATGCGTGGAATCGAATCCAGTAGAATAGATTAGATTAGGGTAGGGTGGAATAGAGTAGACTTGAACACAGTAGAAGAGAATGGAAAGAATACAATAGAATAGAGTAGAAAAGGGTAGAGCAGAGCAGAATAGTGTAGAGTAGAATAGAGTAGAGTAGAACAGAGTCGAATCAAGCTGAATGGAGACGAAACGAGACAAATCGCGTCAAATGGCGTCGTATCCCGTCAAATCAATTTTTATAGTAGAATAGCGTAGAATGGAGTGGAATGGTGTGCAATGGAATCGAGTAGAGTAGAAAAGAGCTGAAGAGAGCCGAAGAGGGCCAAATCGAGCTGAATTGAGCGAAATCGAGCCGAATCCAGTGAATCGAGCCTAGTCAAGCCGAATCGACACTATTCGAGACAAATGGAGCCGGATGGACATGAATCACACCGATTCGGCCCCTAGTCGCGTCAAAATTTGTCGAATTCAATTGAATAGACTAGAGTAGGGGAGGTTCGGGTAGGCTAGGGTAGGGTAGAATGGAGTAGAATAGAATAAAACAGAACAGAACACAACAAAATAGAACAGAACAACACAGAACGAATACAGAAACGAGTAGGCTAGAGTAGAGTAGAGGGGAATAGAGTAGAGTAGAATAGATTCGAACAGAGCCAAATCGAGCCGAATCGCGTTGAAATGGGTTGAATGAATCAAATCCAATCAAGTGGATTACAATACCTTAGAGTTGGGAAGCATAGGGTAGGGTAGAATAGAGTAGAATGGTACAGAACAGAGTAGAAACAATACAATAGAATAGAGAAGAGTTGACTAGAGTAGAATAGAGCTGAATAGAGCCAAATGCAGACGAAACGAGAGGAATCGTGTAGAAGCAATTAGAGTGGTGCTGGGTAGGGTAGAGCAGAATAGAGTAGAATAGTGTGGAATGAATAGAATGGAGTAGAATGGAGTCAAATAGAAATGAATAGAGTAGAAAAGAGTCGAATAGAGCAGAATAGGGCCGAAGAACGCCAAATCGAGCAGATTCGAAGCGACTCAAGCCAAAACAAGCTGAATGGAGCCTAACTGAGCCGAATAGAGCCAAATCGAGCCGAATCGAGCCGATTCAAGCTTCATCGCCTCGAATCGCGTTCAATGCGTCAAATCCAATTGAGACGTATAGATTAGAGAAGGGGAGGGGAGGGGAGGGGAGAATAGAACAGTGTAGAGTGGAATAGAAGCGATTAGAACAGAATAGAAGGAATAGAATCGAGTAGAATAGAGTGGAAAAGAGTAGAGTCGAATACAGTCGAATAGAGCCGACTAAGCTGAATAGAGACGAATGGAGCTGAATACAGCCGAAAAGAGCTGTATACTGCCGAATCACACCTAATCGAGCGGAATCAAGCAGAATCGCACTGACTGTCACCGAACAGCGTCGAATCGAATCAGGTCGAATCGAGTCGAGCCACATCGTTTTGAATCAAACAAGGTCAAATCGCTTCATATCGTGTCGAATCCCATGGAATCACGTCGAATAACTTCGAATCGCGTCAAACCTCAGAGAATCCTACCGAATCACGTCGAGTCGCATGGAATCTCATCAAATCCCTTCAGATCTTGCTGAATCCAGTCAAGTCATATCAAATCGCTTTGCACGGAATCGAATTGAATCCAATAGACTAAAGTAGGCTAGGTTCGGGTGGGGTGCCGTAGGGTCGGGTAGGGTAGAATAGAATAGAGTACAACAGAATAGGAGAGAACAGAACAGAACAGAAAGAATACAACAGAACAGAATAGAGTCAAAGAGAGAGAACATAGCCGAATTGAGCCGAGTGGAGACAAAACGAGACGAATCACGTCCGGTTGCTTCGAATCGCGTCAAATCAAATCGAATCGATTAGAAGAGATTAGGGTAGGGAAGGGTAGAACAGAATAGAGGGAAATAGTGAAGAATGCTGTGGAATGGAATAGAATGGAGTTGAACGGAGTCCAATAGAGACGGATAGATATGAATAGAGTACAAAAGAGTCTAATAGAGAAGAATAGGGCCGGATAGGGCCAAATAAGGCCTAATTGAGCAGAATCCAGCAGAATCGATGGAATTCGAGCCTATTCGAGCCAAATGGAGTAAAATGGAGTCAAGTCGAGCCGAACGAATAGAGCCGATGCGAACTGAATCGAGCTGATTCAAGCCTAATCGCGTCAAATCGCGTGGAAATACGTCACATCGAATCTAATCAAATAGATTAGGGGAGGGGCGGGTGGGTAGAATAGAACAGAATAGTACAGAATAGAAAGACTAGAATATAGTACAGTAGGGTGGAGTAGAGAGAGTAAAGCAGAGCAGAGTAGAATTGAGTCAAATAGAGTCAAATAGTGCAGGACATAGCTGAATAGAGCCCATTCTGGCCGAATCGAGTCAAATGGAAACAAAACGAGATGAATCACACCGAATTGCTTCGAATCGCATCCAGTCGAATAGATTAGAGTAACGTAGGGTAGAGTAGAACAGAATAGAGTAGAATAGCGTAGAATGGAGAAGAGTGGAGTCAAATGGAGTCGAACAGAGACAAATAGAGTAGAAAAGAGTCGAATCGAGCCAAATAGGGCCGAATAAGGCTGAACCGAGTGGAAACGAGCTGAATTGAAGCGATTCGAGCCAAATCGAGCTGAATCGAGCTGATGTTGCGGAATCGAGCCGACTCAAGCGTGATGGTGTCCAGTCGCATCGAAATGCTTTGAATCGAATCAAATGGAATCGATTAGAATAGGTTAGGGTAGGGTAGTTTATGATAGGAAGACTAGGGTAGATGCAAGTAGACTACACTAGACAAGAGAAGGCTAGAGTAGAAGCCTAGACTAGTAAGCTGGACTAGTCAGCTAGACTAGTGGCATAGAGCAGTAGCCTAGACAACTAGTCTTGAATAGTACCCTAAGTCAGTAATCTGAACGAGTACCCTTGCCTGAACTCTTAGCCTAATCTAGTACCCTTGCCTTAATTAGTAGTCCTAAGAAGTACCCTTGCCTTAACCAGTAGTCTTCACTAGTACCCTTGCCTTCACTAGTAGTATGTCCTTAACAAGTAGCCTGAACGGGTAGCCTTGCCTTAACCAGTACCCTCAACAAGTACCCACGCCTTAACTAGTAGCCTGGCCTTAACTAGTAGCCTGGCCTTAACTAGTTGCCTGAACTAGTACACTTGCCTTAAGGAGTACCCTTGCCCGAACTACTCCCCTTAATTAGGACCCTTATTGAATAACCCTCAGTAGTAGAGTATGGTACGGTGGAGTAGCATAGGGTAGGGAAGCCTACGGTGGAACAGAGAAAATAGAAGGAAATAGAATAGAACAGCATAGGTCAGGGTAGGTTAGCTTAGTGCAGGGTATGGTAGAGTAGCATAGGATGGAATAGAGAAAATAGAAAAGGAGACTAGAAAAGAGCAGACTAGATTAGGATAGGGTAGGGTGGGGGAGGGTTTTGTAGAATACAGTAGTGTAGAATGGAATAGAATGGTGTGGAGTGGAGTCGAATGGATTCGGACAGAGATGAATAGAGTAGAAAAGAGTTGAATAGAGCCGAATAACGCTGAATAGGACCAAATATGGCCGAAATGAGCCGAATCGAGTCGAGTCCACCAGATTCGGGATGAATGCAGCTGAGTGGAGCTGAAATGAGCCAAATAGAGACAAACTGAACCCAGCAAAATCGAGCCAAAACACACTTAATTGCATCCTATTGCATCGGATCTCGTCGAATTCCATCAAATCCCACCAAAACGCATCAAATCTCGCGGAATCTCACCGAATCCCGTCGAATTGTCTCAAATCGGGTCGAATGGTGTCAAACGGAATGGAATCGAATTAAATCGAATAGATTAGAGTAGTGTAGATTAGGCTGGGATTCAGTAGGGAAGGGCACAGAAGAATAGAATAGAGTAGAACAGAAGAGAATACCAAGAGTAGAATGGAGTAGAGTTGAGTAGAGTGGAATAGTCAGAGTCGGGTAGTGCAGAATATAGATGAATAGATCCAATTCAAGCCGAATCGATTCGAATGGAGAGGAAAGGAGACAAATCGTGATGAATCGAATCGATTCGAATAGATTAGAGTAGGGTATGGTAGAACAGAATAGAATAGAGTAGAAAAGAGTAGAATGGTGTGGAATGGAGTTGAATGGAGCCAAATAGAGACAAATAAAGTAGAAAGGGTTGAGTAGAGCTGAACAGGGCTGAATAAGGTTCACTCGAGCCTAATTATGCTGAATTGAGCAGAATCGAGACGAACTGACCCAATTCAAGCCAAATAGAGCTAAATCGAGCCGATTCAAGCCTAATCACATGGAATCGCGTCGAAATGCGTTGAATCGAATAGATTAGTGTAGAGGAGGGTACGGCAGGAGAGGCTAGACTACAACACAACAGAACACAATAGAAAGAAGAGAATAGAATTAAGTAGAGTCGGGTCCAGTAGAATAGAGTCAAATCGAGTTGACGAGAGCTGAAAAGAGCCAAACAGAGCTGAATACAGCCGAATTGACCAAATTCAAGGTGAATCGAGATGAATCAAGTCCAGTCGTTTGAAATGTGTCGAATCGAATCAAATAGATTAGTGTGGGGAAGGTAAGGTTAGGGTAGGGTAGAGAAGAATAGAATAGAGTAGAATAGAACAGAACAGAAAGAATCGAGTAGACTAGAGTCACACAGAGTCGAATACTGCCAAAAAGAGCCGAATAGAGTGGAAAAGAGCCGAATAGAACCGAATCGAGTTTAATGGAGGAGAAAGGAGATGAATCGAGCCGATATGACCCGAATCAGGTCGAATTCCGTTCAAGTGTGTCGAATAGCATAGAACAGATTACAGTAGGCTAAGTTAGGGTAGGGTAGGGTAGAATAGAGTGCAGTAGAACAGAGCAGAAGAGAAGAGAACACAACTGAAAGAATAGAATAGGGTCGAGATGAGCAGAGTATAGAAGAGTAGAGTAGAGTAGAGTCGAATATTGCCGAATAGAGCCAAAGACAGCCAAATAGAGCCCAAAAGAGCTAAATCGATAGAAACCAAGACAAATCACGCCGAATCCCGTGGAATCGTGCTCTATCGCGTCGAATCCCGTCGAATTGCATTGAATCTGATCAATTCCAATCCAATCCAATCCAATCCATTAGAATAGACTAGAGTAGGGTAGAGTCCAATACAATACAGTAGAGAACAGTTTAGGATGGAGTAGAATGGTGTGGCATGGAGTCGAGTGGAGTCGAAAAGAGATAATAGAGTTGAGTAGAGTCTAACAGAGCCGAATAGAGCCTATTCGAGCTGACTAGAGCCGAATGGAGCCGATTAGAGCTGAATCGAACCGATTTGAGCCGATTGGGGATGAATGGAGTGGAAAGGAGCCGATTTGAGCTGAATCGCATCGAGATGCGTGGAATCGAATCCAGTAGAATAGATTAGATTAGGGTAGGGTGGAATAGAGTAGACTTGAACACAGTAGAAGAGAATGGAAAGAATACAATAGAATAGAGTAGAAAAGGGTAGAGCAGAGCAGAATAGTGTAGAGTAGAATAGAGTAGAGTAGAACAGAGTCGAATCAAGCTGAATGGAGACGAAACGAGACAAATCGCGTCAAATGGCGTCGTATCCCGTCAAATCAATTTTTATAGTAGAATAGCGTAGAATGGAGTGGAATGGTGTGCAATGGAATCGAGTAGAGTAGAAAAGAGCTGAAGAGAGCCGAAGAGGGCCAAATCGAGCTGAATTGAGCGAAATCGAGCCGAATCCAGTGAATCGAGCCTAGTCAAGCCGAATCGACACTATTCGAGACAAATGGAGCCGGATGGACATGAATCACACCGATTCGGCCCCTAGTCGCGTCAAAATTTGTCGAATTCAATTGAATAGACTAGAGTAGGGGAGGTTCGGGTAGGCTAGGGTAGGGTAGAATGGAGTAGAATAGAATAAAACAGAACAGAACACAACAAAATAGAACAGAACAACACAGAACGAATACAGAAACGAGTAGGCTAGAGTAGAGTAGAGGGGAATAGAGTAGAGTAGAATAGATTCGAACAGAGCCAAATCGAGCCGAATCGCGTTGAAATGGGTTGAATGAATCAAATCCAATCAAGTGGATTACAATACCTTAGAGTTGGGAAGCATAGGGTAGGGTAGAATAGAGTAGAATGGTACAGAACAGAGTAGAAACAATACAATAGAATAGAGAAGAGTTGACTAGAGTAGAATAGAGCTGAATAGAGCCAAATGCAGACGAAACGAGAGGAATCGTGTAGAAGCAATTAGAGTGGTGCTGGGGAGGGTAGAGCAGAATAGAGTAGAATAGTGTGGAATGAATAGAATGGAGTAGAATGGAGTCAAATAGAAATGAATAGAGTAGAAAAGAGTCGAATAGAGCAGAATAGGGCCGAAGAACGCCAAATCGAGCAGATTCGAAGCGACTCAAGCCAAAACAAGCTGAATGGAGCCTAACTGAGCCGAATAGAGCCAAATCGAGCCGAATCGAGCCGATTCAAGCTTCATCGCCTCGAATCGCGTTCAATGCGTCAAATCCAATTGAGACGTATAGATTAGAGAAGGGGAGGGGAGGGCAGGGGAGGGTAGAACAGCGTAGAGTGGAATAGAAGAGATTAGAACAGAATAGAAGGAATAGAATCGAGTAGAATAGAGTGGAAAAGAGTAGAGTCGAATACAGTCGAATAGAGCCGACTAAGCTGAATAGAGACGAATGGAGCTGAATACAGCCGAAAAGAGCTGTATACTGCCGAATCACACCTAATCGAGCGGAATCAAGCAGAATCGCACTGACTGTCACCGAACAGCGTCGAATCGAATCAGGTCGAATCGAGTCGAGCCACATCGTTTTGAACCAAACAAGGTCAAATCGCTTCATATCGTGTCGAATCCCATGGAATCACGTCGAATAACTTCGAATCGCGTCAAACCTCAGAGAATCCTACCGAATCACGTCGAGTCGCATGGAATCTCATCAAATCCCTTCAGATCTTGCTGAATCCAGTCAAGTCATATCAAATCGCTTTGCACGGAATCGAATTGAATCCAATAGACTAAAGTAGGCTAGGTTCGGGTGGGGTGCCGTAGGGTCGGGTAGGGTAGAATAGAATAGAGTACAACAGAATAGGAGAGAACAGAACAGAACAGAAAGAATACAACAGAACAGAATAGAGTCAAAGAGAGAGAACATAGCCGAATTGAGCCGAGTGGAGACAAAACGAGACGAATCACGTCCGGTTGCTTCGAATCGCGTCAAATCAAATCGAATCGATTAGAAGAGATTAGGGTAGGGAAGGGTAGAACAGAATAGAGGGAAATAGTGAAGAATGCTGTGGAATGGAATAGAATGGAGTTGAACGGAGTCCAATAGAGACGGATAGATATGAATAGAGTACAAAAGAGTCTAATAGAGAAGAATAGGGCCGGATAGGGCCAAATAAGGCCTAATTGAGCAGAATCCAGCAGAATCGATGGAATTCGAGCCTATTCGAGCCAAATGGAGTGAAATGGAGTCAAGTCGAGCCGAACGAATAGAGCCGATGCGAACTGAATCGAGCTGATTCAAGCCTAATCGCGTCAAATCGCGTGGAAATACGTCACATCGAATCTAATCAAATAGATTAGGGGAGGGGCGGGTGGGTAGAATAGAACAGAATAGTACAGAATAGAAAGACTAGAATATAGTACAGTAGGGTGGAGTAGAGAGAGTAAAGCAGAGCAGAGTAGAATTGAGTCAAATAGAGTCAAATAGTGCAGGACATAGCTGAATAGAGCCCATTCTGGCCGAATCGAGTCAAATGGAAACAAAACGAGATGAATCACACCGAATTGCTTCGAATCGCATCCAGTCGAATAGATTAGAGTAACGTAGGGTAGAGTAGAACAGAATAGAGTAGAATAGCGTAGAATGGAGAAGAGTGGAGTCAAATGGAGTCGAACAGAGACAAATAGAGTAGAAAAGAGTCGAATCGAGCCAAATAGGGCCGAATAAGGCTGAACCGAGTGGAAACGAGCTGAATTGAAGCGATTCGAGCCAAATCGAGCTGAATCGAGCTGATGTTGCGGAATCGAGCCGACTCAAGCGTGATGGTGTCCAGTCGCATCGAAATGCTTTGAATCGAATCAAATGGAATCGATTAGAATAGGTTAGGGTAGGGTAGTTTATGATAGGAAGACTAGGGTAGATGCAAGTAGACTACACTAGACAAGAGAAGGCTAGAGTAGAAGCCTAGACTAGTAAGCTGGACTAGTCAGCTAGACTAGTGGCATAGAGCAGTAGCCTAGACAACTAGTCTTGAATAGTACCCTAAGTCAGTAATCTGAACGAGTACCCTTGCCTGAACTCTTAGCCTAATCTAGTACCCTTGCCTTAATTAGTAGTCCTAAGAAGTACCCTTGCCTTAACCAGTAGTCTTCACTAGTACCCTTGCCTTCACTAGTAGTATGTCCTTAACAAGTAGCCTGAACGGGTAGCCTTGCCTTAACCAGTACCCTCAACAAGTACCCACGCCTTAACTAGTAGCCTGGCCTTAACTAGTAGCCTGGCCTTAACTAGTTGCCTGAACTAGTACACTTGCCTTAAGGAGTACCCTTGCCCGAACTACTCCCCTTAATTAGGACCCTTATTGAATAACCCTCAGTAGTAGAGTATGGTACGGTGGAGTAGCATAGGGTAGGGAAGCCTACGGTGGAACAGAGAAAATAGAAGGAAATAGAATAGAACAGCATAGGTCAGGGTAGGTTAGCTTAGTGCAGGGTATGGTAGAGTAGCATAGGATGGAATAGAGAAAATAGAAAAGGAGACTAGAAAAGAGCAGACTAGATTAGGATAGGGTAGGGTGGGGGAGGGTTTTGTAGAATACAGTAGTGTAGAATGGAATAGAATGGTGTGGAGTGGAGTCGAATGGATTCGGACAGAGATGAATAGAGTAGAAAAGAGTTGAATAGAGCCGAATAACGCTGAATAGGACCAAATATGGCCGAAATGAGCCGAATCGAGTCGAGTCCACCAGATTCGGGATGAATGCAGCTGAGTGGAGCTGAAATGAGCCAAATAGAGACAAACTGAACCCAGCAAAATCGAGCCAAAACACACTTAATTGCATCCTATTGCATCGGATCTCGTCGAATTCCATCAAATCCCACCAAAACGCATCAAATCTCGCGGAATCTCACCGAATCCCGTCGAATTGTCTCAAATCGGGTCGAATGGTGTCAAACGGAATGGAATCGAATTAAATCGAATAGATTAGAGTAGTGTAGATTAGGCTGGGATTCAGTAGGGAAGGGCACAGAAGAATAGAATAGAGTAGAACAGAAGAGAATACCAAGAGTAGAATGGAGTAGAGTTGAGTAGAGTGGAATAGTCAGAGTCAGGTAGTGCAGAATATAGATGAATAGATCCAATTCAAGCCGAATCGATTCGAATGGAGAGGAAAGGAGACAAATCGTGATGAATCGAATCGATTCGAATCGATTAGAGTAGGGTAGGGTAGAACAGAATAGAATAGAGTAGAAAAGAGTAGAATGGTGTGGAATGGAGTTGAATGGAGCCAGATAGAGACAAATAAAGTAGAAAGGGTTGAGTAGAGCTGAACAGGGCTGAATAAGGTTCACTCGAGCCTAATTACGCTGAATTGAGCAGAATCGAGACGAACTGACCCAATTCAAGCCAAATAGAGCTAAATCGAGCCGATTCAAGCCTAATCACATGGAATCGCGTCGAAATGCGTTGAATCGAATAGATTAGTGTAGAGGAGGGTACGGCAGGAGAGGCTAGACTACAACACAACAGAACACAATAGAAAGAAGAGAATAGAATTAAGTAGAGTCGGGTCCAGTAGAATAGAGTCAAATCGAGTTGACGAGAGCTGAAAAGAGCCAAACAGAGCTGAATACAGCCGAATTGACCAAATTCAAGGTGAATCGAGATGAATCAAGTCCAGTCGTTTGAAATGTGTCGAATCGAATCAAATAGATTAGTGTGGGGAAGGTAAGGTTAGGGAAGGGTAGAGAAGAATAGAATAGAGTAGAATAGAACAGAACAGAAAGAATCGAGTAGACTAGAGTCACACAGAGTCGAATACTGCCAAAAAGAGCCGAATAGAGTGGAAAAGAGCCGAATAGAACCGAATCGAGTTTAATGGAGGAGAAAGGAGATGAATCGAGCCGATATGACCCGAATCAGGTCGAATTCCGTTCAAGTGTATCGAATAGCATAGAACAGATTACAGTAGGCTAAGTTAGGGTAGGGTAGGGTAGAATAGAGTGCAGTAGAACAGAGCAGAAGAGAAGAGAACACAACTGAAAGAATAGAATAGGGTCGAGACGAGCAGAGTATAGAAGAGTAGAGTAGAGTAGAGTCGAATATTGCCGAATAGAGCCAAAGACAGCCAAATAGAGCCCAAAAGAGCTAAATCGATAGAAACCAAGACAAATCACGCCGAATCCCGTGGAATCGTGCTCTATCGCGTCGAATCCCGTCGAATTGCATTGAATCTGATCAATTCCAATCCAATCCAATCCAATCCATTACAATAGACTAGAGTAGGGTAGAGTCCAATACAATACAGTAGAGAACAGTTTAGGATGGAGTAGAATGGTGTGGCATGGAGTCGAGTGGAGTCGAAAAGAGATAATAGAGTTGAGTAGAGTCTAACAGAGCCGAATAGAGCCTATTCGAGCTGACTAGAGCCGAATGGAGCCGATTAGAGCTGAATCGAACCGATTTGAGCCGATTGGGGAGGAATGGAGTGGAAAGGAGCCGATTTGAGCTGAATCGCATCGAGATGCATGGAATTGAATCCAGTAGAATAGATTAGATTAGGGTAGGGTGGAATAGAGTAGACTTGAACACAGTAGAAGAGAATGGAAAGAATACAATAGAATAGAGTAGAAAAGGGTAGAGCAGAGCAGAATAGTGTAGAGTAGAATAGAGTAGAACAGAGTCGAATCAAGCTGAATGGAGACGAAACGAGACAAATCGCGTCAAATGGCGTCGTATCCCGTCAAATCAATTTTTATAGTAGAATAGCGTAGAATGGAGTGGAATGGTGTGCAATGGAATCGAGTAGAGTAGAAGAGAGCCGAAGAGGGCCGAAGAGGGCCAAATCGAGCTGAATTGAGCGAAATCGAGCCGAATCCAGTGAATCGAGCCTAGTCAAGCCGAATCGACACTATTCGAGACAAATGGAGCCGGATGGACATGAATCACACCGATTCGGCCCCTAGTCGCGTCAAAATTTGTCGAATTCAATGGAATAGACTAGAGTAGGGGAGGTTCGGGTAGGCTAGGGTAGGGTAGAATGGAGTAGAATAGAATAAAACAGAACAGAACACAACAAAATAGAACAGAACAACACAGAACGAATACAGAAACGAGTAGGCTAGAGTAGAGTAGAGGGGAATAGAGTAGAGTAGAATAGATTCGAACAGAGCCAAATCGAGCCGAATCGCGTCGAAATGGGTTGAATGAATCAAATCCAATCAAGTGGATTACAATACCTTAGAGTTGGGTAGCATAGGGTAGGGTAGAATAGAGTAGAATAGTACAGAACAGAGTAGAAACAATACAATAGAATAGAGAAGAGTTGACTAGAGTAGAATAGAGCTGAATAGAGCCAAATGCAGACGAAACGAGAGGAATCGTGTAGAAGCAATTAGAGGGGTGCTGGGTAGGGTAGAGCAGAATAGAGTAGAATAGTGTAGAATAGTGTGGAATGAATAGAATGGAGTAGAATGGAGTCAAATAGAAATGAATAGAGTAGAAAAGAGTCGAATAGAGCAGAATAGGGCCGAAGAACGCCAAATCGAGCAGATTCGAAGCGACTCAAGCCAAAACAAGCTGAATGGAGCCTAACTGAGCCGAATAGAGCCAAATCGAGCCGAATCGAGCCGATTCAAGCTTCATCGCCTCGAATCGCGTTCAATGCGTCAAATCCAATTGAGACGTATAGATTAGAGAAGGGGAGGGGAGGGGAGGGGAGAATAGAACAGCGTAGAGTGGAATAGAAGAGATTAGAACAGAATAGAAGGAATAGAATCGAGTAGAATAGAGTGGAAAAGAGTAGAGTCGAATACAGTCGAATAGAGCCGACTAAGCTGAATAGAGACGAATGGAGCTGAATACAGCCGAAAAGAGCTGTATACTGCCGAATCACACCTAATCGAGCGGAATCAAGCAGAATCGCACTGACTGTCACCGAACAGCGTCGAATCGAATCAGGTCGAATCGAGTCGAGCCACATCGTTTTGAATCAAACAAGGTCAAATCGCTTCATATCGTGTCGAATCCCATGGAATCACGTCGAATAACTTCGAATCGCGTCAAACCTCAGAGAATCCTACCGAATCACGTCGAGTCGCATGGAATCTCATCAAATCCCTTCAGATCTTGCTGAATCCAGTCAAGTCATATCAAATCGCTTTGCACGGAATCGAATCGAATCCAATAGACTAAAGTAGGCTAGGTTCGGGTGGGGTGCCGTAGGGTCGGGTAGGGTAGAATAGAATAGAGTACAACAGAATAGGAGAGAACAGAACAGAACAGAAAGAATACAACAGAACAGAATAGAGTCAAAGAGAGAGAACATACCCGAATTGAGCCGAGTGGAGACAAAACGAGACGAATCACGTCCGGTTGCTTCGAATCGCGTCAAATCAAATCGAATCGATTAGAAGAGATTAGGGTAGGGAAGGGTAGAATAGAATAGAGGAAAATAGTGAAGAATGGTGTGGAATGGAATAGAATGGAGTTGAACGGAGTCCAATAGAGACGGATAGATATGAATAGAGTACAAAAGAGTCTAATAGAGAAGAATAGGGCCGGATAGGGCCAAATAAGGCTTAATTGAGCAGAATCCAGCAGAATCGATGGAATTCGAGCCTAATCGAGCCGAATGGAGTGAAATGGAGTCAAGTCGAGCCGAACGAATAGAGCCGATGCGAACTGAATCGAGCTGATTCAAGCCTAATCGCGTCAAATCGCGTGGAAATACGTCACATCGAATCTAATCAAATAGATTAGGGGAGGGGCGGGTGGGTAGAATAGAACAGAATAGTACAGAATAGAAAGACTAGAATATAGTACAGTAGGGTGGAGTAGAGAGAGTAAAGCAGAGCAGAGTAGAATTGAGTCACATAGAGTCAAATAGTGCAGGACATAGCTGAATAGAGCCCATTCTGGCCGAATCGAGTCAAATGGAAACAAAACGAGATGAATCACACCGAATTGCTTCGAATCGCATCCAGTCGAATAGATTAGAGTAACGTAGGGTAGAGTAGAACAGAATAGAGTAGAATAGCGTAGAATGGAGAAGAGTGGAGTCAAATGGAGTCGAACAGAGACAAATAGAGTAGAAAAGAGTCGAATCGAGCCAAATAGGGCCGAATAAGGCTGAACCGAGTGGAAACGAGCTGAATTGAAGCGATTCGAGCCAAATCGAGCTGAATCGAGCTGATGTTGCGGAATCGAGCCGACTCAAGCGTGATGGTGTCCAGTCGCATCGAAATGCTTTGAATCGAATCAAATGGACTCGATTAGAATAGGTTAGGGTAGGGTAGTTTATGATAGGAAGACTAGGGTAGATGCAAGTAGACTACACTAGAGTAGACAAGAGAAGGCTAGAGTAGAAGCCTAGACTAGTAAGCTGGACTAGTCAGCTAGACTAGTGGCATAGAGCAGTAGCCTAGACAACTAGTCTTGAATAGTACCCTAAGTCAGTAATCTGAACGAGTACCCTTGCCTGAACTCTTAGCCTAATCTAGTACCCTTGCCTTAATTAGTAGTCCTAACAAGTAACCTTGCCTTAACCAGTAGTCTTCACTAGTACCCTTGCCTTCACTAGTAGTATGTCCTTAACAAGTAGCCTGAGCGGGTAGCCTTGCTTTAACCAGTACCCTCAACAAGTACCCACGCCTTAACTAGTAGCCTGGCCTTAACTAGTAGCCTGGCCTTAACTAGTAGCCTGAACTAGTACACTTGCCTTAAGGAGTACCCTTGTCCGAACTACTCCCCTTAATTAGGACCCTTATTGAATAACCCTCAGTAGTAGAGTATGGTACGGTGGAGTAGCATAGGGTAGGGAAGCCTACGGTGGAACAGAGAAAATAGAAGGAAATAGAATAGAACAGCATAGGTCAGGGTAGGTTAGCTTAGTGCAGGGTATGGTAGAGTAGCATAGGATGGAATAGAGAAAATAGAAAAGGAGACTAGAAAAGAGCAGACTAGATTAGGATAGGGTAGGGTGGGGGAGGGTTTTGTAGAATACAGTAGTGTAGAATGAAATAGAATGGTGTGGAGTGGAGTCGAATGGATTCGGACAGAGATGAATAGAGTAGAAAAGAGTTGAATAGAGCCGAATAACGCTGAATAGGACCAAATATGGCCGAAATGAGCCGAATCGAGTCGAGTCCACCAGATTCGGGATGAATGCAGCTGAGTGGAGCTGAAATGAGCCAAATAGAGACAAACTGAACCCAGCAAAATCGAGCCAAAACACACTTAATTGCATCCTATTGCATCGGATCTCGTCGAATTCCATCAAATCCCACCAAAATGCATCAAATCTCACGGAATCTCACCGAATCCCGTCGAATTGTCTCAAATCGGGTCGAATGGTGTCAAACGGAATGGAATCGAATTAAATCGAATAGATTAGAGTAGTGTAGATTAGGCTGGGATTCAGTAGGGAAGGGCACAGAAGAATAGAATAGAGTAGAACAGAAGAGAATACCAAGAGTAGAATGGAGTAGAGTTGAGTAGAGTGGAATAGTCAGAGTCAGGTAGTGCAGAATATAGATGAATAGATCCAATTCAAGCCGAATCGATTCGAATGGAGAGGAAAGGAGACAAATCGTGATGAATCGAATCGATTCGAATCGATTAGAGTAGGGTAGGGTAGAACAGAATAGAATAGAGTAGAAAAGAGTAGAATGGTGTGGAATGGAGTTGAATGGAGCCAGATAGAGACAAATAAAGTAGAAAGGGTTGAGTAGAGCTGAACAGGGCTGAATAAGGTTCACTCGAGCCTAATTACGCTGAATTGAGCAGAATCGAGACGAACTGACCCAATTCAAGCCAAATAGAGCTAAATCGAGCCGATTCAAGCCTAATCACATGGAATCGCGTCGAAATGCGTTGAATCGAATAGATTAGTGTAGAGGAGGGTACGGCAGGAGAGGCTAGACTACAACACAACAGAACACAATAGAAAGAAGAGAATAGAATTAAGTAGAGTCGGGTCCAGTAGAATAGAGTCAAATCGAGTTGACGAGAGCTGAAAAGAGCCAAACAGAGCTGAATACAGCCGAATTGACCAAATTCAAGGTGAATCGAGATGAATCAAGTCCAGTCGTTTGAAATGTGTCGAATCGAATCAAATAGATTAGTGTGGGGAAGGTAAGGTTAGGGAAGGGTAGAGAAGAATAGAATAGAGTAGAATAGAACAGAACAGAAAGAATCGAGTAGACTAGAGTCACACAGAGTCGAATACTGCCAAAAAGAGCCGAATAGAGTGGAAAAGAGCCGAATAGAACCGAATCGAGTTTAATGGAGGAGAAAGGAGATGAATCGAGCCGATATGACCCGAATCAGGTCGAATTCCGTTCAAGTGTATCGAATAGCATAGAACAGATTACAGTAGGCTAAGTTAGGGTAGGGTAGGGTAGAATAGAGTGCAGTAGAACAGAGCAGAAGAGAAGAGAACACAACTGAAAGAATAGAATAGGGTCGAGACGAGCAGAGTATAGAAGAGTAGAGTAGAGTAGAGTCGAATATTGCCGAATAGAGCCAAAGACAGCCAAATAGAGCCCAAAAGAGCTAAATCGATAGAAACCAAGACAAATCACGCCGAATCCCGTGGAATCGTGCTCTATCGCGTCGAATCCCGTCGAATTGCATTGAATCTGATCAATTCCAATCCAATCCAATCCAATCCATTACAATAGACTAGAGTAGGGTAGAGTCCAATACAATACAGTAGAGAACAGTTTAGGATGGAGTAGAATGGTGTGGCATGGAGTCGAGTGGAGTCGAAAAGAGATAATAGAGTTGAGTAGAGTCTAACAGAGCCGAATAGAGCCTATTCGAGCTGACTAGAGCCGAATGGAGCCGATTAGAGCTGAATCGAACCGATTTGAGCCGATTGGGGAGGAATGGAGTGGAAAGGAGCCGATTTGAGCTGAATCGCATCGAGATGCATGGAATTGAATCCAGTAGAATAGATTAGATTAGGGTAGGGTGGAATAGAGTAGACTTGAACACAGTAGAAGAGAATGGAAAGAATACAATAGAATAGAGTAGAAAAGGGTAGAGCAGAGCAGAATAGTGTAGAGTAGAATAGAGTAGAACAGAGTCGAATCAAGCTGAATGGAGACGAAACGAGACAAATCGCGTCAAATGGCGTCGTATCCCGTCAAATCAATTTTTATAGTAGAATAGCGTAGAATGGAGTGGAATGGTGTGCAATGGAATCGAGTAGAGTAGAAGAGAGCCGAAGAGGGCCGAAGAGGGCCAAATCGAGCTGAATTGAGCGAAATCGAGCCGAATCCAGTGAATCGAGCCTAGTCAAGCCGAATCGACACTATTCGAGACAAATGGAGCCGGATGGACATGAATCACACCGATTCGGCCCCTAGTCGCGTCAAAATTTGTCGAATTCAATGGAATAGACTAGAGTAGGGGAGGTTCGGGTAGGCTAGGGTAGGGTAGAATGGAGTAGAATAGAATAAAACAGAACAGAACACAACAAAATAGAACAGAACAACACAGAACGAATACAGAAACGAGTAGGCTAGAGTAGAGTAGAGGGGAATAGAGTAGAGTAGAATAGATTCGAACAGAGCCAAATCGAGCCGAATCGCGTCGAAATGGGTTGAATGAATCAAATCCAATCAAGTGGATTACAATACCTTAGAGTTGGGTAGCATAGGGTAGGGTAGAATAGAGTAGAATAGTACAGAACAGAGTAGAAACAATACAATAGAATAGAGAAGAGTTGACTAGAGTAGAATAGAGCTGAATAGAGCCAAATGCAGACGAAACGAGAGGAATCGTGTAGAAGCAATTAGAGGGGTGCTGGGTAGGGTAGAGCAGAATAGAGTAGAATAGTGTAGAATAGTGTGGAATGAATAGAATGGAGTAGAATGGAGTCAAATAGAAATGAATAGAGTAGAAAAGAGTCGAATAGAGCAGAATAGGGCCGAAGAACGCCAAATCGAGCAGATTCGAAGCGACTCAAGCCAAAACAAGCTGAATGGAGCCTAACTGAGCCGAATAGAGCCAAATCGAGCCGAATCGAGCCGATTCAAGCTTCATCGCCTCGAATCGCGTTCAATGCGTCAAATCCAATTGAGACGTATAGATTAGAGAAGGGGAGGGGAGGGGAGGGGAGAATAGAACAGCGTAGAGTGGAATAGAAGAGATTAGAACAGAATAGAAGGAATAGAATCGAGTAGAATAGAGTGGAAAAGAGTAGAGTCGAATACAGTCGAATAGAGCCGACTAAGCTGAATAGAGACGAATGGAGCTGAATACAGCCGAAAAGAGCTGTATACTGCCGAATCACACCTAATCGAGCGGAATCAAGCAGAATCGCACTGACTGTCACCGAACAGCGTCGAATCGAATCAGGTCGAATCGAGTCGAGCCACATCGTTTTGAATCAAACAAGGTCAAATCGCTTCATATCGTGTCGAATCCCATGGAATCACGTCGAATAACTTCGAATCGCGTCAAACCTCAGAGAATCCTACCGAATCACGTCGAGTCGCATGGAATCTCATCAAATCCCTTCAGATCTTGCTGAATCCAGTCAAGTCATATCAAATCGCTTTGCACGGAATCGAATCGAATCCAATAGACTAAAGTAGGCTAGGTTCGGGTGGGGTGCCGTAGGGTCGGGTAGGGTAGAATAGAATAGAGTACAACAGAATAGGAGAGAACAGAACAGAACAGAAAGAATACAACAGAACAGAATAGAGTCAAAGAGAGAGAACATACCCGAATTGAGCCGAGTGGAGACAAAACGAGACGAATCACGTCCGGTTGCTTCGAATCGCGTCAAATCAAATCGAATCGATTAGAAGAGATTAGGGTAGGGAAGGGTAGAATAGAATAGAGGAAAATAGTGAAGAATGGTGTGGAATGGAATAGAATGGAGTTGAACGGAGTCCAATAGAGACGGATAGATATGAATAGAGTACAAAAGAGTCTAATAGAGAAGAATAGGGCCGGATACGGCCAAATAAGGCTTAATTGAGCAGAATCCAGCAGAATCGATGGAATTCGAGCCTAATCGAGCCGAATGGAGTGAAATGGAGTCAAGTCGAGCCGAACGAATAGAGCCGATGCGAACTGAATCGAGCTGATTCAAGCCTAATCGCGTCAAATCGCGTGGAAATACGTCACATCGAATCTAATCAAATAGATTAGGGGAGGGGCGGGTGGGTAGAATAGAACAGAATAGTACAGAATAGAAAGACTAGAATATAGTACAGTAGGGTGGAGTAGAGAGAGTAAAGCAGAGCAGAGTAGAATTGAGTCAAATAGAGTCAAATAGTGCAGGACATAGCTGAATAGAGCCCATTCTGGCCGAATCGAGTCAAATGGAAACAAAACGAGATGAATCACACCGAATTGCTTCGAATCGCATCCAGTCCAATAGATTAGAGTAACGTAGGGTAGAGTAGAACAGAATAGAGTAGAATAGCGTAGAATGGAGAAGAGTGGAGTCAAATGGAGTCGAACAGAGACAAATAGAGTAGAAAAGAGTCGAATCGAGCCAAATAGGGCCGAATAAGGCTGAACCGAGTGGAAACGAGCTGAATTGAAGCGATTCGAGCCAAATCGAGCTGAATCGAGCTGATGTTGCGGAATCGAGCCGACTCAAGCGTGATGGTGTCCAGTCGCATCGAAATGCTTTGAATCGAATCAAATGGACTCGATTAGAATAGGTTAGGGTAGGGTAGTTTATGATAGGAAGACTAGGGTAGATGCAAGTAGACTACACTAGAGTAGACAAGAGAAGGCTAGAGTAGAAGCCTAGACTAGGAAGCTGGGCTAGTCAGCTAGACTAGTGGCATAGAGCAGTAGCCTAGACAACTAGTCTTGAATAGTACCCTAAGTCAGTAATCTGAACGAGTACCCTTGCCTGAACTCTTAGCCTAATCTAGTACCCTTGCCTTAATTAGTAGTCCTAACAAGTAACCTTGCCTTAACCAGTAGTCTTCACTAGTACCCTTGCCTTCACTAGTAGTATGTCCTTAACAAGTAGCCTGAACGGGTAGCCTTGCCTTAACCAGTACTCTCAACATGTACCCACGCCTTAACTAGTAGCCTGGCCTTAACTAGTAGCCTGGCCTTAACTAGTAGCCTGAACTAGTACACTTGCCTTAAGGAGTACCCTTGTCCGAACTACTCCCCTTAATTAGGACCCTTATTGAATAACCCTCAGTAGTAGAGTATGGTACGGTGGAGTAGCATAGGGTAGGGAAGCCTACGGTGGAACAGAGAAAATAGAAGGAAATAGAATAGAACAGCATAGGTCACGGTAGGTTAGCTTAGTGCACGGTATGGTAGAGTAGCATAGGATGGAATAGAGAAAATAGAAAAGGAGACTAGAAAAGAGCAGACTAGATTAGGATAGGGTAGGGCGGGGGAGGGTTTTGTAGAATACAGTAGTGTAGAATGGAATAGAATGGTGTGGAGTGGAGTCGAATGGATTCGAACAGAGATGAATAGAGTAGAAAAGAGTTGAATAGAGCCGAATAACGCTGAATAGGACCAAATATGGCCGAAATGAGCCGAATCGAGTCGAGTCCACCAGATTCGGGATGAATGCAGCTGAGTGGAGCTGAAATGAGCCAAATAGAGACAAACTGAACCCAGCAAAATCGAGCCAAAACACACTTAATTGCATCCTATTGCATCGGATCTCGTCGAATTCCATCAAATCCCACCAAAACGCATCAAATCTCGCGGAATCTCACCGAATCCCGTCGAATTGTCTCAAATCGGGTCGAATGGTGTCAAACGGAATGGAATTGAATTAAATCGAATAGAGTAGTGTAGGTTAGGCTGGGATTCAGTAGGGAAGGGCACAGAAGAATAGAATAGAGTAGAACAGAAGAGAATACCAAGAGTAGAATGGAGTAGAGTTGAGTAGAGTGGAATAGTCAGAGTCGGGTAGTGCAGAATATAGATGAATAGATCCAATTCAAGCCGAATCGATTCGAATGGAGAGGAAAGGAGACAAATCGTGATGAATCGAATCGATTTGAATCGATTAGAGTAGGGTAGGGTAGAACAGAATAGAATAGAGTAGAAAAGAGTAGAATGGTGTGGAATGGAGTTGAATGGAGCCAGATAGAGACAAATAAAGTAGAAAGGGTTGAGTAGAGCTGAACAGGGCTGAATAAGGTTCACTCGAGCCTAATTACGCTGAATTGAGCAGAATCGAGACGAACTGACCCAATTCAAGCCAAATAGAGCTAAATCGAGCCGATTCAAGCCTAATCACATGGAATCGCGTCGAAATGCGTTGAATCGAATAGATTAGTGTAGAGGAGGGTATGGCAGGAGAGGCTAGACTACAACACAACAGAACACAATAGAAAGAAGAGAATAGAATTAAGTAGAGTCGGGTCCAGTAGAATAGAGTCAAATCGAGTTGACGAGAGCTGAAAAGAGCCAAACAGAGCTGAATACAGCCGAATTGACCAAATTCAAGGTGAATCGAGATGAATCAAGTCCAGTCGTTTGAAATGTGTCGAATCGAATCAAATAGATTAGTGTGGGGAAGGTAAGGTTAGGGTAGGGTAGAGAAGAATAGAATAGAGTAGAATAGAACAGAACAGAAAGAATCGAGTAGACTAGAGTCACACAGAGTCGAATACTGCCAAAAAGAGCCGAATAGAGTGGAAAAGAGCCGAATAGAACCGAATCGAGTTTAATGGAGGAGAAAGGAGATGAATCGAGCCGATATGACCCGAATCAGGTCGAATTCCGTTCAAGTGTGTCGAATAGCATAGAACAGATTACAGTAGGCTAAGTTAGGGTGGGGTAGGGTAGAATAGAGTGCAGTAGAACAGAGCAGAAGAGAAGAGAACACAACTGAAAGAATAGAATAGGGTCGAGACGAGCAGAGTATAGAAGAGTAGAGTAGAGTAGAGTCGAATATTGCCGAATAGAGCCAAAGACAGCCAAATAGAGCCCAAAAGAGCTAAATCGATAGAAACCAAGACAAATCACGCCGAATCCCGTGGAATCGTGCTCTATCGCGTCGAATCCCGTCGAATTGCATTGAATCTGATCAATTCCAATCCAATCCAATCCAATCCATTAGAATAGACTAGAGTAGGGCAGAGTCCAATACAATACAGTAGAGAACAGTTTAGGATGGAGTAGAATGGTGTGGCATGGAGTCGAGTGGAGTCGAAAAGAGATAATAGAGTTGAGTAGAGTCTAACAGAGCCGAATAGAGCCTATTCGAGCTGACTAGAGCCGAATGGAGCCGATTAGAGCTGAATCGAACCGATTTGAGCCGATTGGGGAGGAATGGAGTGGAAAGGAGCCGATTTGAGCTGAATCGCATCGAGATGCATGGAATCGAATCCAGTAGAATAGATTAGATTAGGGTAGGGTGGAATAGAGTAGACTTGAACACAGTAGAAGAGAATGGAAAGAATACAATAGAATAGAGTAGAAAAGGGTAGAGCAGAGCAGAATAGTGTAGAGTAGAATACAGTAGAGAAGAACAGAGCCGAAGCAAGCTGAATGGAGACGAAACGAGACAAATCTCATCGAATGGCGTCGAATCCCATGGAATCAATCACAGTAGAGTATGGTAGAATAGCGTAGAATGGAGTAGAATGGTGTGCAATGAAATCGAGTAGAGTAGAAGAGAGCCGAAGAGGGCCGAAGAGAGCCAAATCGAGCTGAATTGAGCGAAATCGAGCCGAATCCAGTGAATCGAGCCTAATCAAGCCGAATCGACACTATTCGAGACAAATGGAGCCGGATGGACATGAATCACACCGATTCGGCCCCTAGTCGCGTCAAAATTTGTCGAATTCAATTGAATAGGCTAGAGTAGGGGAGGTTCGGGTAGGCTAGGGTAGGGTAGAATGGAGTAGAATAGAATAAAACGGAACAGAACACAACAAAATAGAACAGAACAACACAGAACGAATATAGAAACGAGTAGGCTAGAGTAGAGTAGAGGGGAATAGAGTAGAGTAGAATAGATTCGAACAGAGCCAAATCGAGCCGAATCGCGTCGAAATGGGTTGAATGAATCAAATCCAATCAAGTGGATTACAATACCTTAGAGTTGGGTAGCATAGGGTAGGGTAGAATAGAGTAGAATAGTACAGAACAGAGTAGAAACAATACAATAGAATAGAGAAGAGTTGACTAGAGTAGAATAGAGCTGAATAGAGCCAAATGCAGACGAAACGAGAGGAATCGTGTAGAAGCAATTAGAGTGGTGCTGGGTAGGGTAGAGCAGAATAGAGTAGAATAGTGTAGAATAGTGTGGAATGAATAGAATGAAGGAGAATGGAGTCAAATAGAAATGAATAGAGTAGAAAAGAGTCGAATAGAGCAGAATAGGGCCGAAGAACGCCAAATCGAGCAGATTCGAAGCGACTCAAGCCAAAACAAGCTGAATGGAGCCTAACTGAGCCAAATAGAGCCAAATCGAGCCGAATCGAGCCGATTCAAGCTTCATCGCCTCGAATCGCGTTCAATGCGTCAAATCCAATTGAGACGTATAGATTAGAGAAGGGGAGGGGAGGGGAGGGGAGAATAGAACAGCGTAGAGTGGAATAGAAGAGATTAGAACAGAATAGAAGGAATAGAATCGAGTAGAATAGAGTGGAAAAGAGTAGAGTCGAATACAGTCGAATAGAGCCGACTAAGCAGAATAGAGACGAATGGAGCTGAATACAGCCGAAAAGAGCTGTATACTGCCGAATCACACCTAATCGAGCGGAATCAAGCAGAATCGCACTGACTGTCACCGAACAGCGTCGAATCGAATCAGGTCGAATCAAGTCGAGCCACATCGTTTTGAATCAAACAAGGCCAAATCGCTTCATATCGTGTCGAATCCCATGGAATCACGTCGAATAACTTCGAATCGCGTCAAACCTCAGAGAATCCTACCGAATCACGTCGAGTCGCATGGAATCTCATCAAATCCCTTCAGATCTTGCTGAATCCAGTCAAGTCATATCAAATCGCTTTGCACGGAATCGAATCGAATCCAATAGACTAAAGTAGGCTAGGTTCGGGTGGGGTGCCGTAGGGTCGGGTAGGGTAGAATAGAATAGAGTACAACAGAATAGGAGAGAACAGAACAGAACAGAAAGAATACAACAGAACAGAATAGAGTCAAAGAGAGAGAACATACCCGAATTGAGCCGAGTGGAGACAAAACGAGACGAATCACGTCCGGTTGCTTCGAATCGCGTCAAATCAAATCGAATCGATTAGAAGAGATTAGGGTAGGGAAGGGTAGAATAGAATAGAAGAAAATAGTGAAGAATGGTGTGGAATGGAATAGAATGGAGTTGAACGGAGTCCAATAAAGACGGATAGATATGAATAGAGTACAAAAGAGTCTAATAGAGAAGAATAGGGCCGGATAGGGCCAAATAAGGCCTAACTGAGCAGAATCCAGCAGAATCGATGGAATTCGAGCCTAATCGAGCCGAATGGAGTGAAATGGAGTCAAGTCGAGCCGAACGAATAGAGCCGATGCGAACTGAATCGAGCTGATTCAAGCCTAATCGCGTCAAATCGCGTGGAAATACGTCACATCGAATCTAATCAAATAGATTAGGGGAGGGGCGGGTGGGTAGAATAGAACAGAATAGTACAGAATAGAAAGAATAGAATATAGTACAGTAGGGTGGAGTAGAGAGAGTAAAGCAGAGCAGAGTAGAATTGAGTCAAATAGAGTCAAATAGTGCAGGACATAGCTGAATAGAGCCCATTCTGGCCGAATCGAGTCAAATGGAAACAAAACGAGATGAATCACACCGAATTGCTTCGAATCGCATCCAGTCGAATAGATTAGAGTAACGTAGGGTAGAGTAGAACAGAATAGAGTAGAATAGCGTAGAATGGAGAAGAGTGGAGTCAAATGGAGTCGAACAGAGACAAATAGAGTAGAAAAGAGTCGAATCGAGCCAAATAGGGCCGAATAAGGCTGAATCGAGTGGAAATGAGCTGAATTGAAGCGATTCGAGCCAAATCGAGCTGATGTTGCGGAATCGAGCCGACTCAAGCGTGATGGTGTCCAGTCGCATCGAAATGCTTCGAATCGAATCAAATGGAATCGATTAGAATAGGTTAGGGTAGGGTAGTTTATGATCGGAAGACTAGGGTAGATGCCAGTAGACTACACTAGAGTAGACAAGAGAAGGCTAGAGTAGAAGCCTAGACTAGTAAGCTGGACTAGTCAGCTAGACTAGTGGCATAGAGCAGTAGCCTAGACAACTAGTCTTGAATAGTACCCTAAGTCAGTAATCTGAACGAGTACCCTTGCCTGAACTCTTAGCCTAATCTAGTACCCTTGCCTTAATTAGTAGTCCTAACAAGTACCCTTGCCTTAACCAGTAGTCTTCACTAGTACCCTTGCCTTCACTAGTAGTATGTCCTTAACACGTAGCCTGAACGGGTAGCCTTGCCTTAACCAGTACCCTCAACAAGTACCCACGCCTTAACTAGTAGCCTGGCCTTAACTAGTATCCTGGCCTTAACTAGTAGCCTGAACTAGTACACTTGCCTTAAGGAGTACCCTTGCCCGAACTACTCCCCTTAATTAGGACCCTTATTGAATAACCCTAAGTAGTAGAGTATGGTACGGTGGGGTAGCATAGGGTAGGGAAGCCTATGGTGGAACAGAGAAAATAGAAGGAAATAGAATAGAACAGCATAGGTCAGGGTAGGTTAGCTTAGTGCAGGGTATGGTAGAGTAGCATAGGATGGAATAGAGAAAATAGAAAAGGAGACTAGAAAAGAGCAGACTAGATTAGGATAGGGTAGGGTGGGGGAGGGTTTTGTAGAATACAGTAGTGTAGAATGGAATAGAATGGTGTGGAGTGGAGTCGAATGGATTCGAACAGAGATGAATAGAGTAGAAAAGAGTTGAATAGAGCCGAATAACGCTGAATAGGACCAAATATGGCCGAAATGAGCCGAATCGAGTCGAGTCCACCAGATTCGGGATGAATGCAGCTGAGTGGAGCTGAAATGAGCCAAATAGAGACAAACTGAACCCAGCAAAATCAAGCCAAAACACACTTAATTGCATCCTATTGCATCGGATCTCGTCGAATTCCATCAAATCCCACCAAAACGCATCAAATCTCGCGGAATCTCACCGAATCCCGTCGAATTGTCTCAAATCGGGTCGAATGGTATCAAACGGAATGGAATCGAAGTAAATCGAATAGATTAGAGTAGTGTAGGTTAGGCTGGGATTCAGTAGGGAAGGGCACAGAAGAATAGAATAGAGTAGAACAGAAGAGAATACCAAGAGTAGAATGGAGTAGAGTTGAGTAGAGTGGAATAGTCAGAGTCGGGTAGTGCAGAATATAGATGAATAGATCCAATTCAAGCCGAATCGATTCGAATGGAGAGGAAAGGAGACAAATCGTGATGAATCGAATCGATTCGAATCGATTAGAGTAGGGTAGGGTAGAACAGAATAGAATAGAGTAGAAAAGAGTAGAATGGTGTGGAATGGAGTTGAATGGAGCCAGATAGAGACAAATAAAGTAGAAAGGGTTGAGTAGAGCTGAACAGGGCTGAATAAGGTTCACTCGAGCCTAATTATGCTGAATTGAGCAGAATCGAGACGAACTGACCCAATTCAAGCCAAATAGAGCTAAATCGAGCCGATTCAAGCCTAATCACATGGAATCACGTCGAAATGCGTTGAATCGAATAGATTAGTGTAGAGGAGGGTACGGCAGGAGAGGCTAGACTACAACACAACAGAACACAATAGAAAGAAGAGAATAGAATTAAGTAGAGTCGGGTCCAGTAGAATAGAGTCAAATCGAGTTGACGAGAGCTGAAAAGAGCGAAACAGAGCTGAATACAGCTGAATTGACCAAATTCAAGGTAAATCGAGATGAATCAAGTCCAGTCGTTTGAAATGTGTCGAATCGAATCAAATAGATTAGTGTGGGGAAGGTAAGGTTAGGGAAGGGTAGAGAAGAATAGAATAGAGTAGAATAGAACAGAACAGAAAGAATCGAGTAGACTAGAGTCACACAGAGTCGAATACTGCCAAAAAGAGCCGAATAGAGTGGAAAAGAGCCGAATAGAACCGAATCGAGTTTAATGGAGGAGAAAGGAGATGAATCGAGCCGATATGACCCGAATCAGGTCGAATTCCGTTCAAGTGTGTCGAATAGCATAGAACAGATTACAGTAGGCTAAGTTAGGGTAGGGTAGGGTAGAATAGAGTGCAGTAGAACAGAGCAGAAGAGAAGAGAACACAACTGAAAGAATAGAATAGGGTCGAGACGAGGAGAGTATAGAAGAGTAGAGTAGAGTAGAGTCGAATATTGCCGAATAGAGCCAAAGACAGCCAAATAGAGCCCAAAAGAGCTAAATCGATAGAAACCAAGACAAATCACGCCGAATCCCGTGGAATCGTGCTCTATCGCGTCGAATCCCGTCGAATTGCATTGAATCTGATCAATTCCAATCCAATCCAATCCAATCCATTACAATAGACTAGAGTAGGGTAGAGTCCAATACAATACAGTAGAGAACAGTTTAGGATGGAGTAGAATGGTGTGGCATGGAGTCGAGTGGAGTCGAAAAGAGTTAATAGAGTTGAGTAGAGTCTAACAGAGCCGAATAGAGCCTATTCGAGCTGACTAGAGCCGAATGGAGCCGATTAGAGCTGAATCGAACCGATTTGAGCCGATTGGGGAGGAATGGAGTGGAAAGGAGCCGATTTGAGCCGAATCGCATCGAGATGCGTGGAATCGAATCCAGTAGAATAGATTAGATTAGGGTAGGGTGGAATAGAGTAGACTTGAACACAGTAGAAGAGAATGGAAAGAATACAATAGAATAGAGTAGAAAAGGGTAGAGCAGAGCAGAATAGTGTAGAGTAGAATAGAGTAGAGTAGAACAGAGTCGAAGCAAGCTGAATGGAGACGAAACGAGACAAATCTCGTCGAATGGCGTCGAATCCCATGGAATCAATCACAGTAGGGTATAGTAGAATAGCGTAGAATGGAGTAGAATGGTGTGCAATGGAATCGAGTAGAGTAGAAGAGAGCCGAAGAGGGCCGAAGAGGGCCAAATCGAGCTGAATTGAGCGAAATCGAGCCGAATCCAGTGAATCGAGCCTAATCAAGCCGAATCGACACTATTCGAGACAAATGGAGCCGGATGGACATGAATCACACCGATTCGGCCCCTAGTCGCGTCAAAATTTGTCGAATTCAATGGAATAGACTAGAGTAGGGGAGGTTCGGGTAGGCTAGGGTAGGGTAGAATGGAGTAGAATAGAATAAAACAGAACAGAACACAACAAAATAGAACAGAACAACACAGAACGAATACAGAAACGAGTAGGCTAGAGTAGAGTAGAGGGGAATAGAGTAGAGTAGAATAGATTCGAACAGAGCCAAATCGAGCCGAATCGCGTCGAAATGGGTTGAATGAATCAAATCCAATCAAGTGGATTACAATACCTTAGAGTTGGGTAGCATAGGGTAGGGTAGAATAGAGTAGAATAGTACAGAACAGAGTAGAAACAATACAATAGAATAGAGAAGAGTTGACTAGAGTAGAATAGAGCTGAATAGAGCCAAATGCAGACGAAACGAGAGGAATCGTGTAGAAGCAATTAGAGTGGTGCTGGGTAGGGTAGAGCAGAATAGAGTAGAATAGTGTAGAATAGTGTGGAATGAATAGAATGGAGTCAAATAGAAATGAATAGAGTAGAAAAGAGTCGAATAGAGCAGAATAGGGCCGAAGAACGCCAAATCGAGCAGATTCGAAGCGACTCAAGCCAAAACAAGCTGAATGGAGCCTAACTGAGCCGAATAGAGCCAAATCGAGCCGAATCGAGCCGATTCAAGCTTCATCGCCTCGAATCGCGTTCAATGCGTCAAATCCAATTGAGACGTATAGATTAGAGAAGGGGAGGGGAGGGGAGGGGAGAATAGAACAGCGTAGAGTGGAATAGAAGAGATTAGAACAGAATAGAAGGAATAGAATCGAGTAGAATAGAGTGGAAAAGAGTAGAGTCGAATACAGTCGAATAGAGCCGACTAAGCAGAATAGAGACGAATGGAGCTGAATACAGCCGAAAAGAGCTGTATACTGCCGAATCACACCTAATCGAGCGGAATCAAGCAGAATCGCACTGACTGTCACCGAACAGCGTCGAATCGAATCAGGTCGAATCAAGTCGAGCCACATCGTTTTGAATCAAACAAGGCCAAATCGCTTCATATCGTGTCGAATCCCATGGAATCACGTCGAATAACTTCGAATCGCGTCAAACCTCAGAGAATCCTACCGAATCACGTCGAGTCGCATGGAATCTCATCAAATCCCTTCAGATCTTGCTGAATCCAGTCAAGTCATATCAAATCGCTTTGCACGGAATCGAATCGAATCCAATAGACTAAAGTAGGCTAGGTTCGGGTGGGGTGCCGTAGGGTCGGGTAGGGTAGAATAGAATAGAGTACAACAGAATAGGAGAGAACAGAACAGAACAGAAAGAATACAACAGAACAGAATAGAGTCAAAGAGAGAGAACATACCCGAATTGAGCCGAGTGGAGACAAAACGAGACGAATCACGTCCGGTTGCTTCGAATCGCGTCAAATCAAATCGAATCGATTAGAAGAGATTAGGGTAGGGAAGGGTAGAATAGAATAGAGGAAAATAGTGAAGAATGGTGTGGAATGGAATAGAATGGAGTTGAACGGAGTCCAATAAAGACGGATAGATATGAATAGAGTACAAAAGAGTCTAATAGAGAAGAATAGGGCCGGATAGGGCCAAATAAGGCCTAACTGAGCAGAATCCAGCAGAATCGATGGAATTCGAGCCTAATCGAGCCGAATGGAGTGAAATGGAGTCAAGTCGAGCCGAACGAATAGAGCCGATGCGAACTGAATCGAGCTGATTCAAGCCTAATCGCGTCAAATCGCGTGGAAATACGTCACATCGAATCTAATCAAATAGATTAGGGGAGGGGCGGGTGGGTAGAATAGAACAGAATAGTACAGAATAGAAAGACTAGAATATAGTACAGTAGGGTGGAGTAGAGAGAGTAAAGCAGAGCAGAGTAGAATTGAGTCAAATAGAGTCAAATAGTGCAGGACATAGCTGAATAGAGCCCATTCTGGCCGAATCGAGTCAAATGGAAACAAAACGAGATGAATCACACCGAATTGCTTCGAATCGCATCCAGTCGAATACATTAGAGTAACGTAGGGTAGAGTAGAACAGAATAGAGTAGAATAGCGTAGAATGGAGAAGAGTGGAGTCAAATGGAGTCGAACAGAGACAAATAGAGTAGAAAAGAGTCGAATCGAGCCAAATAGGGCCGAATAAGGCTGAATCGAGTGGAAATGAGCTGAATTGAAGCGATTCGAGCCAAATCGAGCTGATGTTGCGGAATCGAGCCGACTCAAGCGTGATGGTGTCCAGTCGCATCGAAATGCTTCGAATCGAATCAAATGGAATCGATTAGAATAGGTTAGGGTAGGGTAGTTTATGATCGGAAGACTAGGGTAGATGCCAGTAGACTACACTAGAGTAGACAAGAGAAGGCTAGAGTAGAAGCCTAGACTAGTAAGCTGGACTAGTCAGCTAGACTAGTGGCATAGAGCAGTAGCCTAGACAACTAGTCTTGAATAGTACCCTAAGTCAGTAATCTGAACGAGTACCCTTGCCTGAACTCTTAGCCTAATCTAGTACCCTTGCCTTAATTAGTAGTCCTAACAAGTACCCTTGCCTTAACCAGTAGTCTTCACTAGTACCCTTGCCTTCACTAGTAGTATGTCCTTAACACGTAGCCTGAACGGGTAGCCTTGCCTTAACCAGTACCCTCAACAAGTACCCACGCCTTAACTAGTAGCCTGGCCTTAACTAGTATCCTGGCCTTAACTAGTAGCCTGAACTAGTACACTTGCCTTAAGGAGTACCCTTGCCCGAACTACTCCCCTTAATTAGGACCCTTATTGAATAACCCTAAGTAGTAGAGTATGGTACGGTGGGGTAGCATAGGGTAGGGAAGCCTATGGTGGAACAGAGAAAATAGAAGGAAATAGAATAGAACAGCATAGGTCAGGGTAGGTTAGCTTAGTGCAGGGTATGGTAGAGTAGCATAGGATGGAATAGAGAAAATAGAAAAGGAGACTAGAAAAGAGCAGACTAGATTAGGATAGGGTAGGGTGGGGGAGGGTTTTGTAGAATACAGTAGTGTAGAATGGAATAGAATGGTGTGGAGTGGAGTCGAATGGATTCGAACAGAGATGAATAGAGTAGAAAAGAGTTGAATAGAGCCGAATAACGCTGAATAGGACCAAATATGGCCGAAATGAGCCGAATCGAGTCGAGTCCACCAGATTCGGGATGAATGCAGCTGAGTGGAGCTGAAATGAGCCAAATAGAGACAAACTGAACCCAGCAAAATCAAGCCAAAACACACTTAATTGCATCCTATTGCATCGGATCTCATCGAATTCCATCAAATCCCACCAAAACGCATCAAATCTCGCGGAATCTCACCGAATCCCGTCGAATTGTCTCAAATCGGGTCGAATGGTATCAAACGGAATGGAATCGAAGTAAATCGAATAGATTAGAGTAGTGTAGGTTAGGCTGGGATTCAGTAGGGAAGGGCACAGAAGAATAGAATAGAGTAGAACAGAAGAGAATACCAAGAGTAGAATGGAGTAGAGTTGAGTAGAGTGGAATAGTCAGAGTCGGGTAGTGCAGAATATAGATGAATAGATCCAATTCAAGCCGAATCGATTCGAATGGAGAGGAAAGGAGACAAATCGTGATGAATCGAATCGATTCGAATCGATTAGAGTAGGGTAGGGTAGAACAGAATAGAATAGAGTAGAAAAGAGTAGAATGGTGTGGAATGGAGTTGAATGGAGCCAGATAGAGACAAATAAAGTAGAAAGGGTTGAGTAGAGCTGAACAGGGCTGAATAAGGTTCACTCGAGCCTAATTATGCTGAATTGAGCAGAATCGAGACGAACTGACCCAATTCAAGCCAAATAGAGCTAAATCGAGCCGATTCAAGCCTAATCACATGGAATCACGTCGAAATGCGTTGAATCGAATAGATTAGTGTAGAGGAGGGTACGGCAGGAGAGGCTAGACTACAACACAACAGAACACAATAGAAAGAAGAGAATAGAATTAAGTAGAGTCGGGTCCAGTAGAATAGAGTCAAATCGAGTTGACGAGAGCTGAAAAGAGCGAAACAGAGCTGAATACAGCTGAATTGACCAAATTCAAGGTAAATCGAGATGAATCAAGTCCAGTCGTTTGAAATGTGTCGAATCGAATCAAATAGATTAGTGTGGGGAAGGTAAGGTTAGGGAAGGGTAGAGAAGAATAGAATAGAGTAGAATAGAACAGAACAGAAAGAATCGAGTAGACTAGAGTCACACAGAGTCGAATACTGCCAAAAAGAGCCGAATAGAGTGGAAAAGAGCCGAATAGAACCGAATCGAGTTTAATGGAGGAGAAAGGAGATGAATCGAGCCGATATGACCCGAATCAGGTCGAATTCCGTTCAAGTGTGTCGAATAGCATAGAACAGATTACAGTAGGCTAAGTTAGGGTAGGGTAGGGTAGAATAGAGTGCAGTAGAACAGAGCAGAAGAGAAGAGAACACAACTGAAAGAATAGAATAGGGTCGAGACGAGGAGAGTATAGAAGAGTAGAGTAGAGTAGAGTCGAATATTGCCGAATAGAGCCAAAGACAGCCAAATAGAGCCCAAAAGAGCTAAATCGATAGAAACCAAGACAAATCACGCCGAATCCCGTGGAATCGTGCTCTATCGCGTCGAATCCCGTCGAATTGCATTGAATCTGATCAATTCCAATCCAATCCAATCCAATCCATTACAATAGACTAGAGTAGGGTAGAGTCCAATACAATACAGTAGAGAACAGTTTAGGATGGAGTAGAATGGTGTGGCATGGAGTCGAGTGGAGTCGAAAAGAGATAATAGAGTTGAGTAGAGTCTAACAGAGCCGAATAGAGCCTATTCGAGCTGACTAGAGCCGAATGGAGCCGATTAGAGCTGAATCGAACCGATTTGAGCCGATTGGGGAGGAATGGAGTGGAAAGGAGCCGATTTGAGCCGAATCGCATCGAGATGCGTGGAATCGAATCCAGTAGAATAGATTAGATTAGGGTAGGGTGGAATAGAGTAGACTTGAACACAGTAGAAGAGAATGGAAAGAATACAATAGAATAGAGTAGAAAAGGGTAGAGCAGAGCAGAATAGTGTAGAGTAGAATAGAGTAGAGTAGAACAGAGTCGAAGCAAGCTGAATGGAGACGAAACGAGACAAATCTCGTCGAATGGCGTCGAATCCCATGGAATCAATCACAGTAGGGTATAGTAGAATAGCGTAGAATGGAGTAGAATGGTGTGCAATGGAATCGAGTAGAGTAGAAGAGAGCCGAAGAGGGCCGAAGAGGGCCAAATCGAGCTGAATTGAGCGAAATCGAGCCGAATCCAGTGAATCGAGCCTAATCAAGCCGAATCGACACTATTCGAGACAAATGGAGCCGGATGGACATGAATCACACCGATTCGGCCCCTAGTCGCGTCAAAATTTGTCGAATTCAATGGAATAGACTAGAGTAGGGGAGGTTCGGGTAGGCTAGGGTAGGGTAGAATGGAGTAGAATAGAATAAAACAGAACAGAACACAACAAAATAGAACAGAACAACACAGAACGAATACAGAAACGAGTAGGCTAGAGTAGAGTAGAGGGGAATAGAGTAGAGTAGAATAGATTCGAACAGAGCCAAATCGAGCCGAATCGCGTCGAAATGGGTTGAATGAATCAAATCCAATCAAGTGGATTACAATACCTTAGAGTTGGGTAGCATAGGGTAGGGTAGAATAGAGTAGAATAGTACAGAACAGAGTAGAAACAATACAATAGAATAGAGAAGAGTTGACTAGAGTAGAATAGAGCTGAATAGAGCCAAATGCAGACGAAACGAGAGGAATCGTGTAGAAGCAATTAGAGTGGTGCTGGGTAGGGTAGAGCAGAATAGAGTAGAATAGTGTAGAATAGTGTGGAATGAATAGAATGGAGTCGAATAGAAATGAATAGAGTAGAAAAGAGTCGAATAGAGCAGAATAGGGCCGAAGAACGCCAAATCGAGCAGATTCGAAGCGACTCAAGCCAAAACAAGCTGAATGGAGCCTAACTGAGCCGAATAGAGCCAAATCGAGCCGAATCGAGCCGATTCAAGCTTCATCGCCTCGAATCGCGTTCAATGCGTCAAATCCAATTGAGACGTATAGATTAGAGAAGGGGAGGGGAGGGGAGGGGAGAATAGAACAGCGTAGAGTGGAATAGAAGAGATTAGAACAGAATAGAAGGAATAGAATCGAGTAGAATAGAGTGGAAAAGAGTAGAGTCGAATACAGTCGAATAGAGCCGACTAAGCAGAATAGAGACGAATGGAGCTGAATACAGCCGAAAAGAGCTGTATACTGCCGAATCACACCTAATCGAGCGGAATCAAGCAGAATCGCACTGACTGTCACCGAACAGCGTCGAATCGAATCAGGTCGAATCAAGTCGAGCCACATCGTTTTGAATCAAACAAGGCCAAATCGCTTCATATCGTGTCGAATCCCATGGAATCACGTCGAATAACTTCGAATCGCGTCAAACCTCAGAGAATCCTACCGAATCACGTCGAGTCGCATGGAATCTCATCAAATCCCTTCAGATCTTGCTGAATCCAGTCAAGTCATATCAAATCGCTTTGCACGGAATCGAATTGAATCCAATAGACTAAAGTAGGCTAGGTTCGGGTGGGGTGCCGTAGGGTCGGGTAGGGTAGAATAGAATAGAGTACAACAGAATAGGAGAGAACAGAACAGAACAGAAAGAATACAACAGAACAGAATAGAGTCAAAGAGAGAGAACATACCCGAATTGAGCCGAGTGGAGACAAAACGAGACGAATCACGTCCGGTTGCTTCGAATCGCGTCAAATCAAATCGAATCGATTAGAAGAGATTAGGGTAGGGAAGGGTAGAATAGAATAGAGGAAAATAGTGAAGAATGCTGTGGAATGGAATAGAATGGAGTTGAACGGAGTCCAATAGAGACGGATAGATATGAATAGAGTACAAAAGAGTCTAATAGAGAAGAATAGGGCCGGATAGGGCCAAATAAGGCCTAATTGAGCAGAATCCAGCAGAATCGATGGAATTCGAGCCTAATCGAGCCGAATGGAGTGAAATGGAGTCAAGTCGAGCCGAACGAATAGAGCCGATGCGAACTGAATCGAGCTGATTCAAGCCTAATCGCGTCAAATCGCGTGGAAATACGTCACATCGAATCTAATCAAATAGATTAGGGGAGGGGCGGGTGGGTAGAATAGAACAGAATAGTACAGAATAGAAAGACTAGAATATAGTACAGTAGGGTGGAGTAGAGAGAGTAAAGCAGAGCAGAGTAGAATTGAGTCAAATAGAGTCAAATAGTGCAGGACATAGCTGAATAGAGCCCATTCTGGCCGAATCGAGTCAAATGGAAACAAAACGAGATGAATCACACCGAATTGCTTCGAATCGCATCCAGTCGAATAGATTAGAGTAACGTAGGGTAGAGTAGAACAGAATAGAGTAGAATAGCGTAGAATGGAGAAGAGTGGAGTCAAATGGAGTCGAACAGAGACAAATAGAGTAGAAAAGAGTCGAATCGAGCCAAATAGGGCCGAATAAGGCTGAACCGAGTGGAAACGAGCTGAATTGAAGCGATTCGAGCCAAATCGAGCTGAATCGAGCTGATGTTGCGGAATCGAGCCGACTCAAGCGTGATGGTGTCCAGTCGCATCGAAATGCTTTGAATCGAATCAAATGGACTCGATTAGAATAGGTTAGGGTAGGGTAGTTTATGATAGGAAGACTAGGGTAGATGCAAGTAGACTACACTAGAGTAGACAAGAGAAGGCTAGAGTAGAAGCCTAGACTAGTAAGCTGGACTAGTCAGCTAGACTAGTGGCATAGAGCAGTAGCCTAGACAACTAGTCTTGAATAGTACCCTAAGTCAGTAATCTGAACGAGTACCCTTGCCTGAACTCTTAGCCTAATCTAGTACCCTTGCCTTAATTAGTAGTCCTAACAAGTACCCTTGCCTTAACCAGTAGTCTTCACTAGTACCCTTGCCTTCACTAGTAGTATGTCCTTAACACGTAGCCTGAACGGGTAGCCTTGCCTTAACCAGTACCCTCAACAAGTACCCACGCCTTAACTAGTAGCCTGGCCTTAACTAGTAGCCTGGCCTTAACTAGTAGCCTGAACTAGTACACTTGCCTTAAGGAGTACCCTTGCCCGAACTACTCCCCTTAATTAGGACCCTTATTGAATAACCCTAAGTAGTAGAGTATGGTACGGTGGGGTAGCATAGGGTACGGAAGCCTACGGTGGAACAGAGAAAATAGAAGGAAATAGAATAGAACAGCATAGGTCAGGGTAGGTTAGCTTAGTGCAGGGTATGGTAGAGTAGCATAGGATGGAATAGAGAAAATAGAAAAGGAGACTAGAAAAGAGCAGACTAGATTAGGATAGGGTAGGGTGGGGGAGGGTTTTGTAGAATACAGTAGTGTAGAATGGAATAGAATGGTGTGGAGTGGAGTCGAATGGATTCGAACAGAGATGAATAGAGTAGAAAAGAGTTGAATAGAGCCGAATAACGCTGAATAGGACCAAATATGGCCGAAATGAGCCAAATCGAGTGGAGTCCACCAGATTCGGGATGAATGCAGCTGAGTGGAGCTGAAATGAGCCAAATAGAGACAAACTGAACCCAGCAAAATCGAGCCAAAACACACTTAATTGCATCCTATTGCATCGGATCTCGTCGAATTCCATCAAATCCCACCAAAACGCATCAAATCTCGCGGAATCTCACCGAATCCCGTCGAATTGTCTCAAATCGGGTCGAATGGTATCAAACGGAATGGAATCGATTAAATCGAATAGATTAGAGTAGTGTAGGTTAGGCTGGGATTCAGTAGGGAAGGGCACAGAAGAATAGAATAGAGTAGAACAGAAGAGAATACCAAGAGTAGAATGGAGTAGAGTTGAGTAGAGTGGAATAGTCAGAGTTGGGTAGTGCAGAATATAGATGAATAGATCCAATTCAAGCCGAATCGATTCGAATGGAGAGGAAAGGAGACAAATCGTGATGAATCGAATCGATTCGAATCGATTAGAGTAGGGTAGGGTAGAACAGAATAGAATAGAGTAGAAAAGAGTAGAATGGTGTGGAATGGAGTTGAATGGAGCCAGATAGAGACAAATAAAGTAGAAAGGGTTGAGTAGAGCTGAACAGGGCTGAATAAGGTTCACTCGAGCCTAATTACGCTGAATTGAGCAGAATCGAGATGAACTGACCCAATTCAAGCCAAATAGAGCTAAATCGAGCCGATTCAAGCCTAATCACATGGAATCGCGTCGAAATGCGTTGAATCGAATAGATTAGTGTAGAGGAGGGTACGGCAGGAGAGGCTAGACTACAACACAACAGAACACAATAGAAAGAAGAGAATAGAATTAAGTAGAGTCGGGTCCAGTAGAATAGAGTCAAATCGAGTTGACGAGAGCTGAAAAGAGCCAAACAGAGCTGAATACAGCCGAATTGACCAAATTCAAGGTGAATCGAGATGAATCAAGTCCAGTCGTTTGAAATGTGTCGAATCGAATCAAATAGATTAGTGTGGGGAAGGTAAGGTTAGGGTAGGGTAGAGAGGAATAGAATAGAGTAGAATAGAACAGAACAGAAAGAATCGAGTAGACTAGAGTCACACAGAGTCGAATACTGCCAAAAAGAGCCGAATAGAGTGGAAAAGAGCCGAATAGAACCGAATCGAGTTTAATGGAGGAGAAAGGAGATGAATCGAGCCGATATGACCCGAATCAGGTCGAATTCCGTTCAAGTGTGTCGAATAGCATAGAACAGATTACAGTAGGCTAAGTTAGGGTAGGGTAGGGTAGAATAGAGTGCAGTAGAACAGAGCAGAAGAGAAGAGAACACAACTGAAAGAATAGAATAGGGTCGAGACGAGCAGAGTATAGAAGAGTAGAGTAGAGTAGAGTCGAATATTGCCGAATAGAGCCAAAGACAGCCAAATAGAGCCCAAAAGAGCTAAATCGATAGAAACCAAGACAAATCACGCCGAATCCCGTGGAATCGTGCTCTATCGCGTCGAATCCCGTCGAATTGCATTGAATCTGATCAATTCCAATCCAATCCAATCCAATCCATTACAATAGACTAGAGTAGGGTAGAGTCCAATACAATACAGTAGAGAACAGTTTAGGATGGAGTAGAATGGTGTGGCATGGAGTCGAGTGGAGTCGAAAAGAGATAATAGAGTTGAGTAGAGTCTAACAGAGCCGAATAGAGCCTATTCGAGCTGACTAGAGCCGAATGGAGCCGATTAGAGCTGAATCGAACCGTTTTGAGCCGATTGGGGATGAATGGAGTGGAAAGGAGCCGATTTGAGCTGAATCGCATCGAGATGCGTGGAATCGAATCCAGTAGAATAGATTAGATTAGGGTAGGGTGGAATAGAGTAGACTTGAACACAGTAGAAGAGAATGGAAAGAATACAATAGAATAGAGTAGAAAAGGGTAGAGCAGAGCAGAATAGTGTAGAGTAGAATAGAGTAGAGTAGAACAGAGTCGAAGCAAGCTGAATGGAGACGAAACGAGACAAATCTCGTCGAATGGCGTCGAATCCCATGGAATCAATCACAGTAGGGTATAGTAGAATAGCGTAGAATGGAGTAGAATGGTGTGCAATGGAATCGAGTAGAGTAGAAGAGAGCCGAAGAGGGCCGAAGAGGGCCAAATCGAGCTGAATTGAGCGAAATCGAGCCGAATCCAGTGAATCGAGCCTAATCAAGCCGAATCGACACTATTCGAGACAAATGGAGCCGGATGGTCATGAATCACACCGATTCGGCCCCTAGTCGCGTCAAAATTTGTCGAATTCAATGGAATAGACTAGAGTAGGGGAGGTTCGGGTAGGCTAGGGTAGGGTAGAATGGAGTAGAATAGAATAAAACAGAACAGAACACAACAAAATAGAACAGAACAACACAGAACGAATACAGAAACGAGTAGGCTAGAGTAGAGGGGAATAGAGTAGAGTAGAATAGATTCGAACAGAGCCAAATCGAGCCGAATCGCGTCGAAATGGGTTGAATGAATCAAATCCAATCAAGTGGATTACAATACCTTAGAGTTGGGTAGCATAGGGTAGGGTAGAATAGAGTAGAATAGTACAGAACAGAGTAGAAACAATACAATAGAATAGAGAAGAGTTGACTAGAGTAGAATAGAGCTGAATAGAGCCAAATGCAGACGAAACGAGAGGAATCGTGTAGAAGCAATTAGAGTGGTGCTGGGTAGGGTAGAGCAGAATAGAGTAGAATAGTGTAGAATAGTGTGGAATGAATAGAATGGAGTCAAATAGAAATGAATAGAGTAGAAAAGAGTCGAATAGAGCAGAATAGGGCCGAAGAACGCCAAATCGAGCAGATTCGAAGCGACTCAAGCCAAAACAAGCTGAATGGAGCCTAACTGAGCCGAATAGAGCCAAATCGAGCCGAATCGAGCCGATTCAAGCTTCATCGCCTCGAATCGCGTTCAATGCGTCAAATCCAATTGAGACGTATAGATTAGAGAAGGGGAGGGGAGGGGAGGGGAGAATAGAACAGCGTAGAGTGGAATAGAAGAGATTAGAACAGAATAGAAGGAATAGAATCGAGTAGAATAGAGTGGAAAAGAGTAGAGTCGAATACAGTCGAATAGAGCCGACTAAGCTGAATAGAGACGAATGGAGCTGAATACAGCCGAAAAGAGCTGTATACTGCCGAATCACACCTAATCGAGCGGAATCAAGCAGAATCGCACTGACTGTCACCGAACAGCGTCGAATCGAATCAGGTCGAATCGAGTCGAGCCACATCGTTTTGAATCAAACAAGGTCAAATCGCTTCATATCGTGTCGAATCCCATGGAATCACGTCGAATAACTTCGAATCGCGTCAAACCTCAGAGAATCCTACCGAATCACGTCGAGTCGCATGGAATCTCATCAAATCCCTTCAGATATTGCTGAATCCAGTCAAGTCATATCAAATCGCTTTGCACGGAATCGAATTGAATCCAATAGACTAAAGTAGGCTAGGTTCGGGTGGGGTGCCGTAGGGCCGGGTAGGGTAGAATAGAATAGAGTACAACAGAATAGGAGAGAACAGAACAGAACAGAAAGAATACAACAGAACAGAATAGAGTCAAAGAGAGAGAACATACCCGAATTGAGCCGAGTGGAGACAAAACGAGACGAATCACGTCCGGTTGCTTCGAATCGCGTCAAATCAAATCGAATCGATTAGAAGAGATTAGGGTAGGGAAGGGTAGAATAGAATAGAGGAAAATAGTGAAGAATGGTGTGGAATGGAATAGAATGGAGTTGAACGGAGTCCAATAGAGACGGATAGATATGAATAGAGTACAAAAGAGTCTAATAGAGAAGAATAGGGCCGGATAGGGCCAAATAAGGCCTAATTGAGCAGAATCCAGCAGAATCGATGGAATTCGAGCCTAATCGAGCCGAATGGAGTGAAATGGAGTCAAGTCGAGCCGAACGAATAGAGCCGATGCGAACTGAATCGAGCTGATTCAAGCCTAATCGCGTCAAATCGCGTGGAAATACGTCACATCGAATCTAATCAAATAGACTAGGGGAGGGGCGGGTGGGTAGAATAGAACAGAATAGTACAGAATAGAAAGACTAGAATATAGTACAGTAGGGTGGAGTAGAGAGAGTAAAGCAGAGCAGAGTAGAATTGAGTCAAATAGAGTCAAATAGTGCAGGACATAGCTGAATAGAGCCCATTCTGGCCGAATCGAGTCAAATGGAAACAAAACGAGATGAATCACACCGAATTGCTTCGAATCGCATCCAGTCCAATAGATTAGAGTAACGTAGGGTAGAGTAGAACAGAATAGAGTAGAATAGCGTAGAATGGAGACGAGTGGAGTCAAATGGAGTCGAACAGAGACAAATAGAGTAGAAAAGAGTCGAATCGAGCCAAATAGGGCCGAATAAGGCTGAATCGAGTGGAAATGAGCTGAATTGAAGCGATTCGAGCCAAATCGAGCTGATGTTGCGGAATCGAGCCGACTCAAGCGTGATGGTGTCCAGTCGCATCGAAATGCTTTGAATCGAATCAAATGGAATCGATTAGAATAGGTTAGGGTAGGGTAGTTTATGATAGGAAGACTAGGGTAGATGCCAGTAGACTACACTAGAGTAGACAAGAGAAGGCTAGAGTAGAAGCCTAGACTAGTAAGCTGGACTAGTCAGCTAGACTAGTGGCATAGAGCAGTAGCCTAGACAACTAGTCTTGAATAGTACCCTAAGTCAGTAATCTGAACGAGTACCCTTGCCTGAACTCTTAGCCTAATCTAGTACCCTTGCCTTAATTAGTAGTCCTAACAAGTACCCTTGCCTTAACCAGTAGTCTTCACTAGTACCCTTGCCTTCACTAGTAGTATGTCCTTAACACGTAGCCTGAACGGGTAGCCTTGCCTTAACCAGTACCCTCAACAAGTACCCACGCCTTAACTAGTAGCCTGGCCTTAACTAATACCCTGGCCTTAACTAGTAGCCTGAACTAGTACACTTGCCTTAAGGAGTACCCTTGCCCGAACTACTCCCCTTAATTAGGACCCTTATTGAATAACCCTAAGTAGTAGAGTATGGTACGGTGGGGTAGCATAGGGTAGGGAAGCCTACGGTGGAACAGAGAAAATAGAAGGAAATAGAATAGAACAGCATAGGTCAGGGTAGGTTAGCTCAGTGCAGGGTATGATAGAGTAGCATAGGATGGAATAGAGAAAATAGAAAAGGAGACTAGAAAAGAGCAGACTAGATTAGGATAGGGTAGGGTGGGGGAGGGTTTTGTAGAATACAGTAGTGTAGAATGGAATAGAATGGTGTGGAGTGGAGTCGAATGGATTTGAACAGAGATTAATAGAGTAGAAAAGAGTTGAATAGAGCCGAATAACGCTGAATAGGACCAAATATGGCCGAAATGAGCCAAATCGAGTCGAGTCCACCAGATTCGGGATGAATGCAGCTGAGTGGAGCTGAAATGAGCCAAATAGAGACAAACTGAACCCAGCAAAATCGAGCCAAAACACACTTAATTGCATCCTATTGCATCGGATCTCGTCGAATTCCATCAAATCCCACCAAAACGCATCAAATCTCGCGGAATCTCACCGAATCCCGTCGAATTGTCTCAAATCGGGTCGAATGGTGTCAAACGGAATGGAATCGAATTAAATCGAATAGATTAGAGTAGTGTAGGTTAGGCTGGGATTCAGTAGGGAAGGGCACAGAAGAATAGAATAGAGTAGAACAGAAGAGAATACCAAGAGTAGAATGGAGTAGAGTTGAGTAGAGTGGAATAGTCAGAGTCGGGTAGTGCAGAATATAGATGAATAGATCCAATTCAAGCCGAATCGATTCGAATGGAGAGGAAAGGAGACAAAACGTGATGAATCGAATCGATTCGAATCGATTAGAGTAGGGTAGGGTAGAACAGAATAGAATAGAGTAGAAAAGAGTAGAATGGTGTGGAATGGAGTTGAATGGAGCCAGATAGAGACAAATAAAGTAGAAAGGGTTGAGTAGAGCTGAACAGGGCTGAATAAGGTTCACTCGAGCCTAATTACGCTGAATTGAGCAGAATCGAGACGAACTGACCCAATTCAAGCCAAATAGAGCTAAATCGAGCCGATTCAAGCCTAATCACATGGAATCGCGTCGAAATGCGTTGAATCGAATAGATTAGTGTAGAGGAGGGTACGGCAGGAGAGGCTAGACTACAACACAACAGAACACAATAGAAAGAAGAGAATAGAATTAAGTAGAGTCGGGTCCAGTAGAATAGAGTCAAATCGAGTTGACGAGAGCTGGAAAAAGCCAAACAGAGCTGAATACAGCCGAATTGACCAAATTCAAGGTGAATCGAGATGAATCAAGTCCAGTCGTTTGAAATGTGTCGAATCGAATCAAATAGATTAGTGTGGGGAAGGTAAGGTTAGGGTAGGGTAGAGAAGAATAGAATAGAGTAGAATAGAACAGAACAGAAAGAATCGAGTAGACTAGAGTCACACAGAGTCGAATACTGCCAAAAAGAGCCGAATAGAGTGGAAAAGAGCCGAATAGAACCGAATCGAGTTTAATGGAGGAGAAAGGAGATGAATCGAGCCGATATGACCCGAATCAGGTCGGATTCCGTTCAAGTGTGTCGAATAGCATAGAACAGATTACAGTAGGCTAAGTTAGGGTGGGGTAGGGTAGAACAGAGTGCAGTAGAACAGAGCAGAAGAGAAGAGAACACAACTGAAGGAATAGAATAGGGTCGAGACGAGCAGAGTATAGAAGAGTAGAGTAGAGTCGAATATTGCCGAATAGAGCCAAAGACAGCCAAATAGAGCCCAAAAGAGCTAAATCGATAGAAACCAAGACAAATCACGCCGAATCCCGTGGAATCGTGCTCTATCGCGTCGAATCCCGTCGAATTGCATTGAATCTGATCAATTCCAATCCAATCCAATCCAATCCAATCCATTACAATAGACTAGATTAGGGTAGAGTCCAATACAATACAGTAGAGAACAGTTTAGGATGGAGTAGAATGGTGTGGCATGGAGTCGAGTGGAGTCGAAAAGAGATAATAGAGTTGAGTAGAGTCTAACAGAGCCGAATAGAGCCTATTCGAGCTGACTAGAGCCGAATGGAGCCGATTAGAGCTGAATCGAACCGATTTGAGCCGATTGGGGATGAATGGAGTGGAAAGGAGCCGATTTGAGCTGAATCGCATCGAGATGCATGGAATCGAATCCAGTAGAATAGATTAGATTAGGGTAGGGTGGAATAGAGTAGACTTGAACACAGTAGAAGAGAATGGAAAGAATACAATAGAATAGAGTAGAAAAGGGTAGAGCAGAGCAGAATAGTGTAGAGTAGAATAGAGTAGAGTAGAACAGAGTCGAAGCAAGCTGAATGGAGACGAAACGAGACAAATCTCGTCGAATGGCGTCGAATCCCATGGAATCAATCACAGTAGGGTATAGTAGAATAGCGTAGAATGGAGTAGAATGGTGTGCAATGGAATCGAGTAGAGTAGAAGAGAGCCGAAGAGGGCCGAAGAGGGCCAAATCGAGCTGAATTGAGCGAAATCGAGCCGAATCCAGTGAATCGAGCCTAATCAAGCCGAATCGACACTATTCGAGACAAATGGAGCCGGATGGACATGAATCACACCGATTCGGCCCCTAGTCGCGTCAAAATTTGTCAAATTCAATGGAATAGACTACAGTAGGGGAGGTTCGGGTAGGCTAGGGTAGGGTAGAATGGAGTAGAATAGAATAAAACAGAACAGAACACAACAAAATAGAACAGAACAACACAGAACGAATACAGAAACGAGTAGGCTAGAGTAGAGGGGAATAGAGTAGAGTAGAATAGATTCGAACAGAGCCAAATCGAGCCGAATCGCGTCGAAATGGGTTGAATGAATCAAATCCAATCAAGTGGATTACAATACCTTAGAGTTGGGTAGCATAGGGTAGGGTAGAATAGAGTAGAATAGTACAGAACAGAGTAGAAACAATACAATAGAATAGAGAAGAGTTGACTAGAGTAGAATAGAGCTGAATAGAGCCAAATGCAGACGAAACGAGAGGAATCGTGTAGAAGCAATTAGAGGGGTGCTGGGTAGGGTAGAGCAGAATAGAGTAGAATAGTGTAGAATAGTGTGGAATGAATAGAATGGAGTAGAATGGAGTCAAATAGAAATGAATAGAGTAGAAAAGAGTCGAATAGAGCAGAATAGGGCCGAAGAACGCCAAATCGAGCAGATTCGAAGCGACTCAAGCCAAAACAAGCTGAATGGAGCCTAACTGAGCCGAATAGAGCCAAATCGAGCCGAATCGAGCCGATTCAAGCTTCATCGCCTCGAATCGCGTTCAATGCGTCAAATCCAATTGAGACGTATAGATTAGAGAAGGGGAGGGGAGGGGAGGGGAGAATAGAACAGCGTAGAGTGGAATAGAAGAGATTAGAACAGAATAGAAGGAATAGAATCGAGTAGAATAGAGTGGAAAAGAGTAGAGTCGAATACAGTCGAATAGAGCCGACTAAGCTGAATAGAGACGAATGGAGCTGAATACAGCCGAAAAGAGCTGTATACTGCCGAATCACACCTAATCGAGCGGAATCAAGCAGAATCGCACTGACTGTCACCGAACAGCGTCGAATCGAATCAGGTCGAATCGAGTCGAGCCACATCATTTTGAATCAAACAAGGTCAAATCGCTTCATATCGTGTCGAATCCCATGGAATCACGTCGAATAACTTCGAATCGCGTCAAACCTCAGAGAATCCTACCGAATCACGTCGAGTCGCATGGAATCTCATCAAATCCCTTCAGATCTTGCTGAATCCAGTCAAGTCATATCAAATCGCTTTGCACGGAATCGAATTGAATCCAATAGACTAAAGTAGGCTAGGTTCGGGTGGGGTGCCGTAGGGTCGGGTAGGGTAGAATAGAATAGAGTACAACAGAATAGGAGAGAACAGAACAGAACAGAAAGAATACAACAGAACAGAATAGAGTCAAAGAGAGAGAACATACCCGAATTGAGCCGAGTGGAGACAAAACGAGACGAATCACGTCCGGTTGCTTCGAATCGCGTCAAATCGAATCGATTAGAAGAGATTAGGGTAGGGAAGGGTAGAATAGAATAGAGGAAAATAGTGAAGAATGGTGTGGAATGGAATAGAATGGAGTTGAACGGAGTCCAACAGAGACGGATAGATATGAATAGAGTACAAAAGAGTCTAATAGAGAAGAATAGGGCCGGATAGGGCCAAATAAGGCCTAATTGAGCAGAATCCAGCAGAATCGATGGAATTCGAGCCTAATCGAGCCGAATGGAGTGAAATGGAGTCAAGTCGAGCCGAACGAATAGAGCCGATGCGAACTGAATCGAGCTGATTCAAGCCTAATCGCGTCAAATCGCGTGGAAATATGTCACATCGAATCTAATCAAATAGATTAGGGGAGGGGCGGGTGGGTAGAATAGAACAGAATAGTACAGAATAGAAAGACTAGAATATAGTACAGTAGGGTGGAGTAGAGAGAGTAAAGCAGAGCAGAGTAGAATTGAGTCAAATAGAGTCAAATAGTGCAGGACATAGCTGAATAGAGCCCATTCTGGCCGAATCGAGTCAAATGGAAACAAAACGAGATGAATCACACCGAATTGCTTCGAATCGCATCCAGTCCAATAGATTAGAGTAACGTAGGGTAGAGTAGAACAGAATAGAGTAGAATAGCGTAGAATGGAGAAGAGTGGAGTCAAATGGAGTCGAACAGAGACAAATAGAGTAGAAAAGAGTCGAATCGAGCCAAATAGGGCCGAATAAGGCTGAACCGAGTGGAAACGAGCTGAATTGAAGCGATTCGAGCCAAATCGAGCTGAATCGAGCTGATGTTGCGGAATCGAGCCGACTCAAGCGTGATGGTGTCCAGTCGCATCGAAATGCTTTGAATCGAATCAAATGGAATCGATTAGAATAGGTTAGGGTAGGGTAGTTTATGATCGGAAGACTAGGGTAGATGCAAGTAGACTACACTAGAGTAGACAAGAGAAGGCTAGAGTAGAAGCCTAGACTAGTAAGCTGGACTAGTCAGCTAGACTAGTGGCATAGAGCAGTAGCCTAGACAACTAGTCTTGAATAGTACCCTAAGTCAGTAATCTGAACGAGTACCCTTGCCTGAACTCTTAGCCTAATCTAGTACCCTTGCCTTAACTAGTAGTCCTAACAAGTACCCTTGCCTTAACCAGTAGTCTTCACTAGTACCCTTGCCTTCACTAGTAGTATGTCCTTAACACGTAGCCTGAACGGGTAGCCTTGCCTTAACCAGTACCCTCAACAAGTACCCACGCCTTAACTAGTAGCCTGGCCTTAACTAATACCCTGGCCTTAACTAGTAGCCTGAACTAGTACACTTGCCTTAAGGAGTACCCTTGCCCGAACTACTCCCCTTAATTAGGACCCTTATTGAATAACCCTAAGTAGTAGAGTATGGTACGGTGGGGTAGCATAGGGTAGGGAAGCCTACGGTGGAACAGAGAAAATAGAAGGAAATAGAATAGAACAGCATAGGTCAGGGTAGGTTAGCTCAGTGCAGGGTATGGTAGAGTAGCATAGGATGGAATAGAGAAAATAGAAAAGGAGACTAGAAAAGAGCAGACTAGATTAGGATAGGGTAGGGTGGGGGAGGGTTTTGTAGAATACAGTAGTGTAGAATGGAATAGAATGGTGTGGAGTGGAGTCGAATGGATTCGAACAGAGATGAATAGAGTAGAAAAGAGTTGAATAGAGCCGAATAACGCTGAATAGGACCAAATATGGCCAAAATGAGCCGAATCGAGTCAAGTCCACCAGATTCGGGATGAATGCAGCTGAGTGGAGCTGAAATGAGCCAAATAGAGACAAACTGAACCCAGCAAAATCGAGCCAAAACACACTTAATTGCATCCTATTGCATCGGATCTCGTCGAATTCCATCAAATCCCACCAAAACGCATCAAATCTCGCGGAATCTCACCGAATCCCGTCGAATTGTCTCAAATCGGGTCGAATGGTGTCAAACAGAATGGAATCGAATTAAATCGAATAGATTAGAGTAGTGTAGGTTAGGCTGGGATTCAGTAGGGAAGGGCACAGAAGAATAGAATAGAGTAGAACAGAAGAGAATACCAAGAGTAGAATGGAGTAGAGTTGAGTAGAGTGGAATAGTCAGAGTCGGGTAGTGCAGAATATAGATGAATAGATCCAATTCAAGCCGAATCGATTCGAATGGAGAGGAAAGGAGACAAATCGTGATGAATCGAATCGATTCGAATCGATTAGAGTAGGGTAGGGTAGAACAGAATAGAATAGAGTAGAAAAGAGTAGAATGGTGTGGAATGGAGTTGAATGGAGCCAGATAGAGACAAATAAAGTAGAAAGGGTTGAGTAGAGCTGAACAGGGCTGAATAAGGTTCACTCGAGCCTAATTACGCTGAATTGAGCAGAATCGAGACGAACTGACCCAATTCAAGCCAAATAGAGCTAAATCGAGCCGATTCAAGCCTAATCACATTGAATCGCGTCGAAATGCGTTGAATCGAATAGATTAGTGTGGAGGAGGGTACGGCAGGAGAGGCTAGACTACAACACAACAGAACACAATAGAAAGAAGAGAATAGAATTAAGTAGAGTCGGGTCCAGTAGAATAGAGTCAAATCGAGTTGACGAGAGCTGAAAAGAGCCAAACAGAGCTGAATACAGCCGAATTGACCAAATTCAAGGTGAATCGAGATGAATCAAGTCCAGTCGTTTGAAATGTGTCGAATCGAATCAAATAGGTTAGTGTGGGGAAGGTAAGGTTAGGGTAGGGTAGAGAAGAATAGAATAGAGTAGAATAGAACAGAACAGAAAGAATCGAGTAGACTAGAGTCACACAGAGTCGAATACTGCCAAAAAGAGCCGAATAGAGTGGAAAAGAGCCGAATAGAACCGAATCGAGTTTAATGGAGGAGAAAGGAGATGAATCGAGCCGATATGACCCGAATCAGGTCGAATTCCGTTCAAGTGTGTCGAATAGCATAGAACAGATTACAGTAGGCTAAGTTAGGGTAGGGTAGGGTAGAACAGAGTGCAGTAGAACAGAGCAGAAGAGAAGAGAACACAACTGAAAGAATAGAATAGGGTCGAGACGAGCAGAGTATAGAAGAGTAGAGTAGAGTAGAGTCGAATATTGCCGAATAGAGCCAAAGACAGCCAAATAGAGCCCAAAAGAGCTAAATCGATAGAAACCAAGACAAATCACGCCGAATCCCGTGGAATCGTGCTCTATCGCGTCGAATCCCGTCGAATTGCATTGAATCTGATCAATTCCAATCCAATCCAATCCAATCCATTACAATAGACTAGAGTAGGGTAGAGTCCAATACAATACAGTAGAGAACAGTTTAGGATGGAGTAGAATGGTGTGGCATGGAGTCGAGTGGAGTCGAAAAGAGATAATAGAGTTGAGTAGAGTCTAACAGAGCCGAATAGAGCCTATTCGAGCTGACTAGAGCCGAATGGAGCCGATTAGAGCTGAATCGAACCGATTTGAGCCGATTGGGGATGAATGGAGTGGAAAGGAGCCGATTTGAGCTGAATCGCATCGAGATGCATGGAATCGAATCCAGTAGAATAGATTAGATTAGGGTAGGGTGGAATAGAGTAGACTTGAACACAGTAGAAGAGAATGGAAAGAATACAATAGAATAGAGTAGAAAAGGGTAGAGCAGAGCAGAATAGTGTAGAGTAGAATAGAGTAGAGTAGAACAGAGTCGAAGCAAGCTGAATGGAGACGAAACGAGACAAATCTCGTCGAATGGCGTCGAATCCCATGGAATCAATCACAGTAGGGTATAGTAGAATAGCGTAGAATGGAGTAGAATGGTGTGCAATGGAATCGAGTAGAGTAGAAGAGAGCCGAAGAGGGCCGAAGAGGGCCAAATCGAGCTGAATTGAGCGAAATCGAGCCGAATCCAGTGAATCGAGCCTAATCAAGCCGAATCGACACTATTCGAGACAAATGGAGCCGGATGGACATGAATCACACCGATTCGGCCCCTAGTCGCGTCAAAATTTGTCGAATTCAATGGAATAGACTAGAGTAGGGGAGGTTCAGGTAGGCTAGGGTAGGGTAGAATGGAGTAGAATAGAATAAAACAGAACAGAACACAACAAAATAGAACAGAACAACACAGAACGAATACAGAAACGAGTAGGCTAGAGTAGAGGGGAATAGAGTAGAGTAGAATAGATTCGAACAGAGCCAAATCGAGCCGAATCGCGTCGAAATGGGTTGAATGAATCAAATCCAATCAAGTGGATTACAATACCTTAGAGTTGGGTAGCATAGGGTAGGGTAGAATAGAGTAGAATAGTACAGAACAGAGTAGAAACAATACAATAGAATAGAGAAGAGTTGACTAGAGTAGAATAGAGCTGAATAGAGCCAAATGCAGACGAAACGAGAGGAATCGTGTAGAAGCAATTAGAGGGGTGCTGGGTAGGGTAGAGCAGAATAGAGTAGAATAGTGTAGAATAGTGTGGAATGAATAGAATGGAGTAGAATGGAGTCAAATAGAAATGAATAGAGTAGAAAAGAGTCGAATAGAGCAGAATAGGGCCGAAGAACGCCAAATCGAGCAGATTCGAAGCGACTCAAGCCAAAACAAGCTGAATGGAGCCTAACTGAGCCGAATAGAGCCAAATCGAGCCGAATCGAGCCGATTCAAGCTTCATCGCCTCGAATCGCGTTCAATGCGTCAAATCCAATTGAGACGTATAGATTAGAGAAGGGGAGGGGAGGGGAGGGGAGAATAGAACAGCGTAGAGTGGAATAGAAGAGATTAGAACAGAATAGAAGGAATAGAATCGAGTAGAATAGAGTGGAAAAGAGTAGAGTCGAATACAGTCGAATAGAGCCGACTAAGCTGAATAGAGACGAATGGAGCTGAATACAGCCGAAAAGAGCTGTATACTGCCGAATCACACCTAATCGAGCGGAATCAAGCAGAATCGCACTGACTGTCACCGAACAGCGTCGAATCGAATCAGGTCGAATCGAGTCGAGCCACATCGTTTTGAATCAAACAAGGTCAAATCGCTTCATATCGTGTCGAATCCCATGGAATCACGTCGAATAACTTCGAATCGCGTCAAACCTCAGAGAATCCTACCGAATCACGTCGAGTCGCATGGAATCTCATCAAATCCCTTCAGATCTTGCTGAATCCAGTCAAGTCATATCAAATCGCTTTGCACGGAATCGAATTGAATCCAATAGACTAAAGTAGGCTAGGTTCGGGTGGGGTGCCGTAGGGTCGGGTAGGGTAGAATAGAATAGAGTACAACAGAATAGGAGAGAACAGAACAGAACAGAAAGAATACAACAGAACAGAATAGAGTCAAAGAGAGAGAACATACCCGAATTGAGCCGAGTGGAGACAAAACGAGACGAATCACGTCCGGTTGCTTCGAATCGCGTCAAATCAAATCGAATCGATTAGAAGAGATTAGGGTAGGGAAGGGTAGAATAGAATAGAGGAAAATAGTGAAGAATGGTGTGGAATGGAATAGAATGGAGTTGAACGGAGTCCAACAGAGACGGATAGATATGAATAGAGTACAAAAGAGTCTAATAGAGAAGAATAGGGCCGGATAGGGCCAAATAAGGCCTAATTGAGCAGAATCCAGCAGAATCGATGGAATTCGAGCCTAATCGAGCCGAATGGAGTGAAATGGAGTCAAGTCGAGCCGAACGAATAGAGCCGATGCGAACTGAATCGAGCTGATTCAAGCCTAATCGCGTCAAATCGCGTGGAAATATGTCACATCGAATCTAATCAAATAGATTAGGGGAGGGGCGGGTGGGTAGAATAGAACAGAATAGTACAGAATAGAAAGACTAGAATATAGTACAGTAGGGTGGAGTAGAGAGAGTAAAGCAGAGCAGAGTAGAATTGAGTCAAATAGAGTCAAATAGTGCAGGACATAGCTGAATAGAGCCCATTCTGGCCGAATCGAGTCAAATGGAAACAAAACGAGATGAATCACACCGAATTGCTTCGAATCGCATCCAGTCGAATAGATTAGAGTAACGTAGGGTAGAGTAGAACAGAATAGAGTAGAATAGCGTAGAATGGAGAAGAGTGGAGTCAAATGGAGTCGAACAGAGACAAATAGAGTAGAAAAGAGTCGAATCGAGCCAAATAGGGCCGAATAAGGCTGAACCGAGTGGAAACGAGCTGAATTGAAGCGATTCGAGCCAAATCGAGCTGAATCGAGCTGATGTTGCGGAATCGAGCCGACTCAAGCGTGATGGTGTCCAGTCGCATCGAAATGCTTTGAATCGAATCAAATGGAATCGATTAGAATAGGTTAGGGTAGGGTAGTTTATGATCGGAAGACTAGGGTAGATGCAAGTAGACTACACTAGAGTAGACAAGAGAAGGCTAGAGTAGAAGCCTAGACTAGTAAGCTGGACTAGTCAGCTAGACTAGTGGCATAGAGCAGTAGCCTAGACAACTAGTCTTGAATAGTACCCTAAGTCAGTAATCTGAACGAGTACCCTTGCCTGAACTCTTAGCCTAATCTAGTACCCTTGCCTTAACTAGTAGTCCTAACAAGTACCCTTGCCTTAACCAGTAGTCTTCACTAGTACCCTTGCCTTCACTAGTAGTATGTCCTTAACACGTAGCCTGAACGGGTAGCCTTGCCTTAACCAGTACCCTCAACAAGTACCCACGCCTTAACTAGTAGCCTGGCCTTAACTAATACCCTGGCCTTAACTAGTAGCCTGAACTAGTACACTTGCCTTAAGGAGTACCCTTGCCCGAACTACTCCCCTTAATTAGGACCCTTATTGAATAACCCTAAGTAGTAGAGTATGGTACGGTGGGGTAGCATAGGGTAGGGAAGCCTACGGTGGAACAGAGAAAATAGAAGGAAATAGAATAGAACAGCATAGGTCAGGGTAGGTTAGCTCAGTGCAGGGTATGGTAGAGTAGCATAGGATGGAATAGAGAAAATAGAAAAGGAGACTAGAAAAGAGCAGACTAGATTAGGATAGGGTAGGGTGGGGGAGGGTTTTGTAGAATACAGTAGTGTAGAATGGAATAGAATGGTGTGGAGTGGAGTCGAATGGATTCGAACAGAGATGAATAGAGTAGAAAAGAGTTGAATAGAGCCGAATAACGCTGAATAGGACCAAATATGGCCAAAATGAGCCGAATCGAGTCAAGTCCACCAGATTCGGGATGAATGCAGCTGAGTGGAGCTGAAATGAGCCAAATAGAGACAAACTGAACCCAGCAAAATCGAGCCAAAACACACTTAATTGCATCCTATTGCATCGGATCTCGTCGAATTCCATCAAATCCCACCAAAACGCATCAAATCTCGCGGAATCTCACCGAATCCCGTCGAATTGTCTCAAATCGGGTCGAATGGTGTCAAACAGAATGGAATCGAATTAAATCGAATAGATTAGAGTAGTGTAGGTTAGGCTGGGATTCAGTAGGGAAGGGCACAGAAGAATAGAATAGAGTAGAACAGAAGAGAATACCAAGAGTAGAATGGAGTAGAGTTGAGTAGAGTGGAATAGTCAGAGTCGGGTAGTGCAGAATATAGATGAATAGATCCAATTCAAGCCGAATCGATTCGAATGGAGAGGAAAGGAGACAAATCGTGATGAATCGAATCGATTCGAATCGATTAGAGTAGGGTAGGGTAGAACAGAATAGAATAGAGTAGAAAAGAGTAGAATGGTGTGGAATGGAGTTGAATGGAGCCAGATAGAGACAAATAAAGTAGAAAGGGTTGAGTAGAGCTGAACAGGGCTGAATAAGGTTCACTCGAGCCTAATTACGCTGAATTGAGCAGAATCGAGACGAACTGACCCAATTCAAGCCAAATAGAGCTAAATCGAGCCGATTCAAGCCTAATCACATTGAATCGCGTCGAAATGCGTTGAATCGAATAGATTAGTGTGGAGGAGGGTACGGCAGGAGAGGCTAGACTACAACACAACAGAACACAATAGAAAGAAGAGAATAGAATTAAGTAGAGTCGGGTCCAGTAGAATAGAGTCAAATCGAGTTGACGAGAGCTGAAAAGAGCCAAACAGAGCTGAATACAGCTGAATTGACCAAATTCAAGGTGAATCGAGATGAATCAAGTCCAGTCGTTTGAAATGTGTCGAATCGAATCAAATAGGTTAGTGTGGGGAAGGTAAGGTTAGGGTAGGGTAGAGAAGAATAGAATAGAGTAGAATAGAACAGAACAGAAAGAATCGAGTAGACTAGAGTCACACAGAGTCGAATACTGCCAAAAAGAGCCGAATAGAGTGGAAAAGAGCCGAATAGAACCGAATCGAGTTTAATGGAGGAGAAAGGAGATGAATCGAGCCGATATGACCCGAATCAGGTCGAATTCCGTTCAAGTGTGTCGAATAGCATAGAACAGATTACAGTAGGCTAAGTTAGGGTAGGGTAGGGTAGAATAGAGTGCAGTAGAACAGAGCAGAAGAGAAGAGAACACAACTGAAAGAATAGAATAGGGTCGAGACGAGCAGAGTATAGAAGAGTAGAGTAGAGTAGAGTCGAATATTGCCGAATAGAGCCAAAGACAGCCAAATAGAGCCCAAAAGAGCTAAATCGATAGAAACCAAGACAAATCACGCCGAATCCCGTGGAATCGTGCTCTATCGCGTCGAATCCCGTCGAATTGCATTGAATCTGATCAATTCCAATCCAATCCAATCCAATCCATTACAATAGACTAGAGTAGGGTAGAGTCCAATACAATACAGTAGAGAACAGTTTAGGATGGAGTAGAATGGTGTGGCATGGAGTCGAGTGGAGTCGAAAAGAGATAATAGAGTTGAGTAGAGTCTAACAGAGCCGAATAGAGCCTATTCGAGCTGACTAGAGCCGAATGGAGCCGATTAGAGCTGAATCGAACCGATTTGAGCCGATTGGGGATGAATGGAGTGGAAAGGAGCCGATTTGAGCTGAATCGCATCGAGATGCATGGAATCGAATCCAGTAGAATAGATTAGATTAGGGTAGGGTGGAATAGAGTAGACTTGAACACAGTAGAAGAGAATGGAAAGAATACAATAGAATAGAGTAGAAAAGGGTAGAGCAGAGCAGAATAGTGTAGAGTAGAATAGAGTAGAGTAGAACAGAGTCGAAGCAAGCTGAATGGAGACGAAACGAGACAAATCTCGTCGAATGGCGTCGAATCCCATGGAATCAATCACAGTAGGGTATAGTAGAATAGCGTAGAATGGAGTAGAATGGTGTGCAATGGAATCGAGTAGAGTAGAAGAGAGCCGAAGAGGGCCGAAGAGGGCCAAATCGAGCTGAATTGAGCGAAATCGAGCCGAATCCAGTGAATCGAGCCTAATCAAGCCGAATCGACACTATTCGAGACAAATGGAGCCGGATGGACATGAATCACACCGATTCGGCCCCTAGTCGCGTCAAAATTTGTCGAATTCAATGGAATAGACTAGAGTAGGGGAGGTTCGGGTAGGCTAGGGTAGGGTAGAATGGAGTAGAATAGAATAAAACAGAACAGAACACAACAAAATAGAACAGAACAACACAGAACGAATACAGAAACGAGTAGGCTAGAGTAGAGGGGAATAGAGTAGAGTAGAATAGATTCGAACAGAGCCAAATCGAGCCGAATCGCGTCGAAATGGGTTGAATGAATCAAATCCAATCAAGTGGATTACAATACCTTAGAGTTGGGTAGCATAGGGTAGGGTAGAATAGAGTAGAATAGTACAGAACAGAGTAGAAACAATACAATAGAATAGAGAAGAGTTGACTAGAGTAGAATAGAGCTGAATAGAGCCAAATGCAGACGAAACGAGAGGAATCGTGTAGAAGCAATTAGAGTGGTGCTGGGTAGGGTAGAGCAGAATAGAGTAGAATAGTGTGGAATAGTGGGGAATGAATAGAATGGAGTAGAATGGAGTCAAATAGAAATGAATAGAGTAGAAAAGAGTCGAATAGAGCAGAATAGGGCCGAAGAACGCCAAATCGAGCAGATTCGAAGCGACTCAAGCCAAAACAAGCTGAATGGAGCCTAACTGAGCCGAATAGAGCCAAATCGAGCCGAATCGAGCCGATTCAAGCTTCATCGCCTCGAATCGCGTTCAATGCGTCAAATCCAATTGAGACGTATAGATTAGAGAAGGGGAGGGGAGGGCAGGGGAGGGTAGAACAGCGTAGAGTGGAATAGAAGAGATTAGAACAGAATAGAAGGAATAGAATCGAGTAGAATAGAGTGGAAAAGAGTAGAGTCGAATACAGTCGAATAGAGCCGACTAAGCTGAATAGAGACGAATGGAGCTGAATACAGCCGAAAAGAGCTGTATACTGCCGAATCACACCTAATCGAGCGGAATCAAGCAGAATCGCACTGACTGTCACCGAACAGCGTCGAATCGAATCAGGTCGAATCGAGTCGAGCCACATCGTTTTGAATCAAACAAGGTCAAATCGCTTCATATCGTGTCGAATCCCATGGAATCACGTCGAATAACTTCGAATCGCGTCAAACCTCAGAGAATCCTACCGAATCACGTCGAGTCGCATGGAATCTCATCAAATCCCTTCAGATCTTGCTGAATCCAGTCAAGTCATATCAAATCGCTTTGCACGGAATCGAATTGAATCCAATAGACTAAAGTAGGCTAGGTTCGGGTGGGGTGCCGTAGGGTCGGGTAGGGTAGAATAGAATAGAGTACAACAGAATAGGAGAGAACAGAACAGAACAGAAAGAATACAACAGAACAGAATAGAGTCAAAGAGAGAGAACATACCCGAATTGAGCCGAGTGGAGACAAAACGAGACGAATCACGTCCGGTTGCTTCGAATCGCGTCAAATCGAATCGATTAGAAGAGATTAGGGTAGGGAAGGGTAGAATAGAATAGAGGAAAATAGTGAAGAATGGTGTGGAATGGAATAGAATGGAGTTGAACGGAGTCCAACAGAGACGGATAGATATGAATAGAGTACAAAAGAGTCTAATAGAGAAGAATAGGGCCGGATAGGGCCAAATAAGGCCTAATTGAGCAGAATCCAGCAGAATCGATGGAATTCGAGCCTAATCGAGCCGAATGGAGTGAAATGGAGTCAAGTCGAGCCGAACGAATAGAGCCGATGCGAACTGAATCGAGCTGATTCAAGCCTAATCGCGTCAAATCGCGTGGAAATATGTCACATCGAATCTAATCAAATAGATTAGGGGAGGGGCGGGTGGGTAGAATAGAACAGAATAGTACAGAATAGAAAGACTAGAATATAGTACAGTAGGGTGGAGTAGAGAGAGTAAAGCAGAGCAGAGTAGAATTGAGTCAAATAGAGTCAAATAGTGCAGGACATAGCTGAATAGAGCCCATTCTGGCCGAATCGAGTCAAATGGAAACAAAACGAGATGAATCACACCGAATTGCTTCGAATCGCATCCAGTCCAATAGATTAGAGTAACGTAGGGTAGAGTAGAACAGAATAGAGTAGAATAGCGTAGAATGGAGAAGAGTGGAGTCAAATGGAGTCGAACAGAGACAAATAGAGTAGAAAAGAGTCGAATCGAGCCAAATAGGGCCGAATAAGGCTGAACCGAGTGGAAACGAGCTGAATTGAAGCGATTCGAGCCAAATCGAGCTGAATCGAGCTGATGTTGCGGAATCGAGCCGACTCAAGCGTGATGGTGTCCAGTCGCATCGAAATGCTTTGAATCGAATCAAATGGAATCGATTAGAATAGGTTAGGGTAGGGTAGTTTATGATCGGAAGACTAGGGTAGATGCAAGTAGACTACACTAGAGTAGACAAGAGAAGGCTAGAGTAGAAGCCTAGACTAGTAAGCTGGACTAGTCAGCTAGACTAGTGGCATAGAGCAGTAGCCTAGACAACTAGTCTTGAATAGTACCCTAAGTCAGTAATCTGAACGAGTACCCTTGCCTGAACTCTTAGCCTAATCTAGTACCCTTGCCTTAACTAGTAGTCCTAACAAGTACCTTTGCCTTAACCAGTAGTCTTCACTAGTACCCTTGCCTTCACTAGTAGTATGTCCTTAACAAGTAGCCTGAACGGGTAGCCTTGCCTTAACCAGTACCCTCAACAAGTACCCACGCCTTAACTAGTAGCCTGGCCTTAACTAATACCCTGGCCTTAACTAGTAGCCTGAACTAGTACACTTGCCTTAAGGAGTACCCTTGCCCGAACTACTCCCCTTAATTAGGACCCTTATTGAATAACCCTAAGTAGTAGAGTATGGTACGGTGGGGTAGCATAGGGTAGGGAAGCCTACGGTGGAACAGAGAAAATAGAAGGAAATAGAATAGAACAGCATAGGTCAGGGTAGGTTAGCTCAGTGCAGGGTATGGTAGAGTAGCATAGGATGGAATAGAGAAAATAGAAAAGGAGACTAGAAAAGAGCAGACTAGATTAGGATAGGGTAGGGTGGGGGAGGGTTTTGTAGAATACAGTAGTGTAGAATGGAATAGAATGGTGTGGAGTGGAGTCGAATGGATTCGAACAGAGATGAATAGAGTAGAAAAGAGTTGAATAGAGCCGAATAACGCTGAATAGGACCAAATATGGCCAAAATGAGCCAAATCGAGTCAAGTCCACCAGATTCGGGATGAATGCAGCTGAGTGGAGCTGAAATGAGCCAAATAGAGACAAACTGAACCCAGCAAAATCGAGCCAAAACACACTTAATTGCATCCTATTGCATCGGATCTCGTCGAATTCCATCAAATCCCACCAAAACGCATCAAATCTCGCGGAATCTCACCGAATCCCGTCGAATTGTCTCAAATCGGGTCGAATGGTGTCAAACAGAATGGAATCGAATTAAATCGAATAGATTAGAGTAGTGTAGGTTAGGCTGGGATTCAGTAGGGAAGGGCACAGAAGAATAGAATAGAGTAGAACAGAAGAGAATACCAAGAGTAGAATGGAGTAGAGTTGAGTAGAGTGGAATAGTCAGAGTCGGGTAGTGCAGAATATAGATGAATAGATCCAATTCAAGCCGAATCGATTCGAATGGAGAGGAAAGGAGACAAATCGTGATGAATCGAATCGATTCGAATCGATTAGAGTAGGGTAGGGTAGAACAGAATAGAATAGAGTAGAAAAGAGTAGAATGGTGTGGAATGGAGTTGAATGGAGCCAGATAGAGACAAATAAAGTAGAAAGGGTTGAGTAGAGCTGAACAGGGCTGAATAAGGTTCACTCGAGCCTAATTACGCTGAATTGAGCAGAATCGAGACGAACTGACCCAATTCAAGCCAAATAGAGCTAAATCGAGCCGATTCAAGCCTAATCACATTGAATCGCGTCGAAATGCGTTGAATCGAATAGATTAGTGTGGAGGAGGGTACGGCAGGAGAGGCTAGACTACAACACAACAGAACACAATAGAAAGAAGAGAATAGAATTAAGTAGAGTCGGGTCCAGTAGAATAGAGTCAAATCGAGTTGACGAGAGCTGAAAAGAGCCAAACAGAGCTGAATACAGCCGAATTGACCAAATTCAAGGTGAATCGAGATGAATCAAGTCCAGTCGTTTGAAATGTGTCGAATCGAATCAAATAGGTTAGTGTGGGGAAGGTAAGGTTAGGGTAGGGTAGAGAAGAATAGAATAGAGTAGAATAGAACAGAACAGAAAGAATCGAGTAGACTAGAGTCACACAGAGTCGAATACTGCCAAAAAGAGCCAAATAGAATGGAAAAGAGCCGAATAGAACCGAATCGAGTTTAATGGAGGAGAAAGGAGATGAATCGAGCCGATATGACCCGAATCAGGTCGAATTCCGTTCAAGTGTGTCGAATAGCATAGAACAGATTACAGTAGGCTAAGTTAGGGTAGGGTAGGGTAGAATAGAGTGCAGTAGAACAGAGCAGAAGAGAAGAGAACACAACTGAAAGAATAGAATAGGGTCGAGACGAGCAGAGTATAGAAGAGTAGAGTAGAGTAGAGTCGAATATTGCCGAATAGAGCCAAAGACAGCCAAATAGAGCCCAAAAGAGCTAAATCGATAGAAACCAAGACAAATCACGCCGAATCCCGTGGAATCGTGCTCTATCGCATCGAATCCCGTCGAATTGCATTGAATCTGATCAATTCCAATCCAATCCAATCCAATCCATTACAATAGACTAGAGTAGGGTAGAGTCCAATACAATACAGTAGAGAACAGTTTAGGATGGAGTAGAATGGTGTGGCATGGAGTCGAGTGGAGTCGAAAAGAGATAATAGAGTTGAGTAGAGTCTAACAGAGCCGAATAGAGCCTATTCGAGCTGACTAGAGCCGAATGGAGCCGATTAGAGCTGAATCGAACCGATTTGAGCCGATTGGGGATGAATGGAGTGGAAAGGAGCCGATTTGAGCTGAATCGCATCGAGATGCATGGAATCGAATCCAGTAGAATAGATTAGATTAGGGTAGGGTGGAATAGAGTAGACTTGAACACAGTAGAAGAGAATGGAAAGAATACAATAGAATAGAGTAGAAAAGGGTAGAGCAGAGCAGAATAGTGTAGAGTAGAATAGAGTAGAGTAGAACAGAGTCGAAGCAAGCTGAATGGAGACGAAACGAGACAAATCTCGTCGAATGGCGTCGAATCCCATGGAATCAATCACAGTAGGGTATAGTAGAATAGCGTAGAATGGAGTAGAATGGTGTGCAATGGAATCGAGTAGAGTAGAAGAGAGCCGAAGAGGGCCGAAGAGGGCCAAATCGAGCTGAATTGAGCGAAATCGAGCCGAATCCAGTGAATCGAGCCTAATCAAGCCGAATCGACACTATTCGAGACAAATGGAGCCGGATGGACATGAATCACACCGATTCGGCCCCTAGTCGCGTCAAAATTTGTCGAATTCAATGGAATAGACTAGAGTAGGGGAGGTTCGGGTAGGCTAGGGTAGGGTAGAATGGAGTAGAATAGAATAAAACAGAACAGAACACAACAAAATAGAACAGAACAACACAGAACGAATACAGAAACGAGTAGGCTAGAGTAGAGTAGAGGGGAATAGAGTAGAGTAGAATAGATTCGAACAGAGCCAAATCGAGCCGAATCGCGTCGAAATGGGTTGAATGAATCAAATCCAATCAAGTGGATTACAATACCTTAGAGTTGGGTAGCATAGGGTAGGGTAGAATAGAGTAGAATAGTACAGAACAGAGTAGAAACAATACAATAGAATAGAGAAGAGTTGACTAGAGTAGAATAGAGCTGAATAGAGCCAAATGCAGACGAAACGAGAGGAATCGTGTAGAAGCAATTAGAGTGGTGCTGGGTAGGGTAGAGCAGAATAGAGTAGAATAGTGTAGAATAGTGTGGAATGAATAGAATGGAGTCAAATAGAAATGAATAGAGTAGAAAAGAGTCGAATAGAGCAGAATAGGGCCGAAGAACGCCAAATCGAGCAGATTCGAAGCGACTCAAGCCAAAACAAGCTGAATGGAGCCTAACTGAGCCGAATAGAGACAAATCGAGCCGAATCGAGCCGATTCAAGCTTCATCGCCTCGAATCGCGTTCAATGCGTCAAATCCAATCGAGACGTATAGATTAGAGAAGGGGAGGGGAGGGCAGGGGAGGGTAGAACAGCGTAGAGTGGAATAGAAGAGATTAGAACAGAATAGAAGGAATAGAATCGAGTAGAATAGAGTGGAAAAGAGTAGAGTCGAATACAGTCGAATAGAGCCGACTAAGCTGAATAGAGACGAATGGAGCTGAATACAGCCGAAAAGAGCTGTATACTGCCGAATCACACCTAATCGAGCGGAATCAAGCAGAATCGCACTGACTGTCACCGAACAGCGTCGAATCGAATCAGGTCGAATCGAGTCGAGCCACATCGTTTTGAATCAAACAAGGTCAAATCGCTTCATATCGTGTCGAATCCCATGGAATCACGTCGAATAACTTCGAATCGCGTCAAACCTCAGAGAATCCTACCGAATCACGTCGAGTCGCATGGAATCTCATCAAATCCCTTCAGATCTTGCTGAATCCAGTCAAGTCATATCAAATCGCTTTGCACGGAATCGAATTGAATCCAATAGACTAAAGTAGGCTAGGTTCGGGTGGGGTGCCGTAGGGTCGGGTAGGGTAGAATAGAATAGAGTACAACAGAATAGGAGAGAACAGAACAGAACAGAAAGAATACAACAGAACAGAATAGAGTCAAAGAGAGAGAACATACCCGAATTGAGCCGAGTGGAGACAAAACGAGACGAATCACGTCCGGTTGCTTCGAATCGCGTCAAATCAAATCGAATCGATTAGAAGAGATTAGGGTAGGGAAGGGTAGAATAGAATAGAGGAAAATAGTGAAGAATGCTGTGGAATGGAATAGAATGGAGTTGAACGGAGTCCAATAGAGACGGATAGATATGAATAGAGTACAAAAGAGTCTAATAGAGAAGAATAGGGCCGGATAGGGCCAAATAAGGCCTAATTGAGCAGAATCCAGCAGAATCGATGGAATTCGAGCCTAATCGAGCCGAATGGAGTGAAATGGAGTCAAGTCGAGCCGAACGAATAGAGCCGATGCGAACTGAATCGAGCTGATTCAAGCCTAATCGCGTCAAATCGCGTGGAAATACGTCACATCGAATCTAATCAAATAGACTAGGGGAGGGGCGGGTGGGTAGAATAGAACAGAATAGTACAGAATAGAAAGACTAGAATATAGTACAGTAGGGTGGAGTAGAGAGAGTAAAGCAGAGCAGAGTAGAATTGAGTCAAATAGAGTCAAATAGTGCAGGACATAGCTGAATAGAGCCCATTCTGGCCGAATCGAGTCAAATGGAAACAAAACGAGATGAATCACACCGAATTGCTTCGAATCGCATCCAGTCCAATAGATTAGAGTAACGTAGGGTAGAGTAGAACAGAATAGAGTAGAATAGCGTAGAATGGAGACGAGTGGAGTCAAATGGAGTCGAACAGAGACAAATAGAGTAGAAAAGAGTCGAATCGAGCCAAATAGGGCCGAATAAGGCTGAATCGAGTGGAAATGAGCTGAATTGAAGCGATTCGAGCCAAATCGAGCTGATGTTGCGGAATCGAGCCGACTCAAGCGTGATGGTGTCCAGTCGCATCGAAATGCTTTGAATCGAATCAAATGGAATCGATTAGAATAGGTTAGGGTAGGGTAGTTTATGATCGGAAGACTAGGGTAGATGCAAGTAGACTACACTAGAGTAGACAAGAGAAGGCTAGAGTAGAAGCCTAGACTAGTAAGCTGGACTAGTCAGCTAGACTAGTGGCATAGAGCAGTAGCCTAGACAACTAGTCTTGAATAGTACCCTAAGTCAGTAATCTGAACGAGTACCCTTGCCTGAACTCTTAGCCTAATCTAGTACCCTTGCCTTAACTAGTAGTCCTAACAAGTACCCTTGCCTTAACCAGTAGTCTTCACTAGTACCCTTGCCTTCACTAGTAGTATGTCCTTAACACGTAGCCTGAACGGGTAGCCTTGCCTTAACCAGTACCCTCAACAAGTACCCACGCCTTAACTAGTAGCCTGGCCTTAACTAATACCCTGGCCTTAACTAGTAGCCTGAACTAGTACACTTGCCTTAAGGAGTACCCTTGCCCGAACTACTCCCCTTAATTAGGACCCTTATTGAATAACCCTAAGTAGTAGAGTATGGTACGGTGGGGTAGCATAGGGTAGGGAAGCCTACGGTGGAAAAGAGAAAATAGAAGGAAATAGAATAGAACAGCATAGGTCAGGGTAGGTTAGCTCAGTGCAGGGTATGGTAGAGTAGCATAGGATGGAATAGAGAAAATAGAAAAGGAGACTAGAAAAGAGCAGACTAGATTAGGATAGGGTAGGGTGGGGGAGGGTTTTGTAGAATACAGTAGTGTAGAATGGAATAGAATGGTGTGGAGTGGAGTCGAATGGATTCGAACAGAGATGAATAGAGTAGAAAAGAGTTGAATAGAGCCGAATAACGCTGAATAGGACCAAATATGGCCAAAATGAGCCGAATCGAGTCAAGTCCACCAGATTCGGGATGAATGCAGCTGAGTGGAGCTGAAATGAGCCAAATAGAGACAAACTGAACCCAGCAAAATCGAGCCAAAACACACTTAATTGCATCCTATTGCATCGGATCTCGTCGAATTCCATCAAATCCCACCAAAACGCATCAAATCTCGCGGAATCTCACCGAATCCCGTCGAATTGTCTCAAATCGGGTCGAATGGTGTCAAACAGAATGGAATCGAATTAAATCGAATAGATTAGAGTAGTGTAGGTTAGGCTGGGATTCAGTAGGGAAGGGCACAGAAGAATAGAATAGAGTAGAACAGAAGAGAATACCAAGAGTAGAATGGAGTAGAGTTGAGTAGAGTGGAATAGTCAGAGTCGGGTAGTGCAGAATATAGATGAATAGATCCAATTCAAGCCGAATCGATTCGAATGGAGAGGAAAGGAGACAAATCGTGATGAATCGAATCGATTCGAATCGATTAGAGTAGGGTAGGGTAGAACAGAATAGAATAGAGTAGAAAAGAGTAGAATGGTGTGGAATGGAGTTGAATGGAGCCAGATAGAGACAAATAAAGTAGAAAGGGTTGAGTAGAGCTGAACAGGGCTGAATAAGGTTCACTCGAGCCTAATTACGCTGAATTGAGCAGAATCGAGACGAACTGACCCAATTCAAGCCAAATAGAGCTAAATCGAGCCGATTCAAGCCTAATCACATTGAATCGCGTCGAAATGCGTTGAATCGAATAGATTAGTGTGGAGGAGGGTACGGCAGGAGAGGCTAGACTACAACACAACAGAACACAATAGAAAGAAGAGAATAGAATTAAGTAGAGTCGGGTCCAGTAGAATAGAGTCAAATCGAGTTGACGAGAGCTGAAAAGAGCCAAACAGAGCTGAATACAGCCGAATTGACCAAATTCAAGGTGAATCGAGATGAATCAAGTCCAGTCGTTTGAAATGTGTCGAATCGAATCAAATAGGTTAGTGTGGGGAAGGTAAGGTTAGGGTAGGGTAGAGAAGAATAGAATAGAGTAGAATAGAACAGAACAGAAAGAATCGAGTAGACTAGAGTCACACAGAGTCGAATACTGCCAAAAAGAGCCGAATAGAGTGGAAAAGAGCCGAATAGAACCGAATCGAGTTTAATGGAGGAGAAAGGAGATGAATCGAGCCGATATGACCCGAATCAGGTCGAATTCCGTTCAAGTGTGTCGAATAGCATAGAACAGATTACAGTAGGCTAAGTTAGGGTAGGGTAGGGTAGAATAGAGTGCAGTAGAACAGAGCAGAAGAGAAGAGAACACAACTGAAAGAATAGAATAGGGTCGAGACGAGCAGAGTATAGAAGAGTAGAGTAGAGTAGAGTCGAATATTGCCGAATAGAGCCAAAGACAGCCAAATAGAGCCCAAAAGAGCTAAATCGATAGAAACCAAGACAAATCACGCCGAATCCCGTGGAATCGTGCTCTATCGCGTCGAATCCCGTCGAATTGCATTGAATCTGATCAATTCCAATCCAATCCAATCCAATCCATTACAATAGACTAGAGTAGGGTAGAGTCCAATACAATACAGTAGAGAACAGTTTAGGATGGAGTAGAATGGTGTGGCATGGAGTCGAGTGGAGTCGAAAAGAGATAATAGAGTTGAGTAGAGTCTAACAGAGCCGAATAGAGCCTATTCGAGCTGACTAGAGCCGAATGGAGCCGATTAGAGCTGAATCGAACCGATTTGAGCCGATTGGGGATGAATGGAGTGGAAAGGAGCCGATTTGAGCTGAATCGCATCGAGATGCATGGAATCGAATCCAGTAGAATAGATTAGATTAGGGTAGGGTGGAATAGAGTAGACTTGAACACAGTAGAAGAGAATGGAAAGAATACAATAGAATAGAGTAGAAAAGGGTAGAGCAGAGCAGAATAGTGTAGAGTAGAATAGAGTAGAGTAGAACAGAGTCGAAGCAAGCTGAATGGAGACGAAACGAGACAAATCTCGTCGAATGGCGTCGAATCCCATGGAATCAATCACAGTAGGGTATAGTAGAATAGCGTAGAATGGAGTAGAATGGTGTGCAATGGAATCGAGTAGAGTAGAAGAGAGCCGAAGAGGGCCGAAGAGGGCCAAATCGAGCTGAATTGAGCGAAATCGAGCCGAATCCAGTGAATCGAGCCTAATCAAGCCGAATCGACACTATTCGAGACAAATGGAGCCGGATGGACATGAATCACACCGATTCGGCCCCTAGTCGCGTCAAAATTTGTCGAATTCAATGGAATAGACTAGAGTAGGGGAGGTTCGGGTAGGCTAGGGTAGGGTAGAATGGAGTAGAATAGAATAAAACAGAACAGAACACAACAAAATAGAACAGAACAACACAGAACGAATACAGAAACGAGTAGGCTAGAGTAGAGGGGAATAGAGTAGAGTAGAATAGATTCGAACAGAGCCAAATCGAGCCGAATCGCGTCGAAATGGGTTGAATGAATCAAATCCAATCAAGTGGATTACAATACCTTAGAGTTGGGTAGCATAGGGTAGGGTAGAATAGAGTAGAATAGTACAGAACAGAGTAGAAACAATACAATAGAATAGAGAAGAGTTGACTAGAGTAGAATAGAGCTGAATAGAGCCAAATGCAGACGAAACGAGAGGAATCGTGTAGAAGCAATTAGAGTGGTGCTGGGTAGGGTAGAGCAGAATAGAGTAGAATAGTGTGGAATAGTGGGGAATGAATAGAATGGAGTAGAATGGAGTCAAATAGAAATGAATAGAGTAGAAAAGAGTCGAATAGAGCAGAATAGGGCCGAAGAACGCCAAATCGAGCAGATTCGAAGCGACTCAAGCCAAAACAAGCTGAATGGAGCCTAACTGAGCCGAATAGAGCCAAATCGAGCCGAATCGAGCCGATTCAAGCTTCATCGCCTCGAATCGCGTTCAATGCGTCAAATCCAATTGAGACGTATAGATTAGAGAAGGGGAGGGGAGGGCAGGGGAGGGTAGAACAGCGTAGAGTGGAATAGAAGAGATTAGAACAGAATAGAAGGAATAGAATCGAGTAGAATAGAGTGGAAAAGAGTAGAGTCGAATACAGTCGAATAGAGCCGACTAAGCTGAATAGAGACGAATGGAGCTGAATACAGCCGAAAAGAGCTGTATACTGCCGAATCACACCTAATCGAGCGGAATCAAGCAGAATCGCACTGACTGTCACCGAACAGCGTCGAATCGAATCAGGTCGAATCGAGTCGAGCCACATCGTTTTGAATCAAACAAGGTCAAATCGCTTCATATCGTGTCGAATCCCATGGAATCACGTCGAATAACTTCGAATCGCGTCAAACCTCAGAGAATCCTACCGAATCACGTCGAGTCGCATGGAATCTCATCAAATCCCTTCAGATCTTGCTGAATCCAGTCAAGTCATATCAAATCGCTTTGCACGGAATCGAATTGAATCCAATAGACTAAAGTAGGCTAGGTTCGGGTGGGGTGCCGTAGGGTCGGGTAGGGTAGAATAGAATAGAGTACAACAGAATAGGAGAGAACAGAACAGAACAGAAAGAATACAACAGAACAGAATAGAGTCAAAGAGAGAGAACATACCCGAATTGAGCCGAGTGGAGACAAAACGAGACGAATCACGTCCGGTTGCTTCGAATCGCGTCAAATCGAATCGATTAGAAGAGATTAGGGTAGGGAAGGGTAGAATAGAATAGAGGAAAATAGTGAAGAATGGTGTGGAATGGAATAGAATGGAGTTGAACGGAGTCCAACAGAGACGGATAGATATGAATAGAGTACAAAAGAGTCTAATAGAGAAGAATAGGGCCGGATAGGGCCAAATAAGGCCTAATTGAGCAGAATCCAGCAGAATCGATGGAATTCGAGCCTAATCGAGCCGAATGGAGTGAAATGGAGTCAAGTCGAGCCGAACGAATAGAGCCGATGCGAACTGAATCGAGCTGATTCAAGCCTAATCGCGTCAAATCGCGTGGAAATATGTCACATCGAATCTAATCAAATAGATTAGGGGAGGGGCGGGTGGGTAGAATAGAACAGAATAGTACAGAATAGAAAGACTAGAATATAGTACAGTAGGGTGGAGTAGAGAGAGTAAAGCAGAGCAGAGTAGAATTGAGTCAAATAGAGTCAAATAGTGCAGGACATAGCTGAATAGAGCCCATTCTGGCCGAATCGAGTCAAATGGAAACAAAACGAGATGAATCACACCGAATTGCTTCGAATCGCATCCAGTCCAATAGATTAGAGTAACGTAGGGTAGAGTAGAACAGAATAGAGTAGAATAGCGTAGAATGGAGAAGAGTGGAGTCAAATGGAGTCGAACAGAGACAAATAGAGTAGAAAAGAGTCGAATCGAGCCAAATAGGGCCGAATAAGGCTGAACCGAGTGGAAACGAGCTGAATTGAAGCGATTCGAGCCAAATCGAGCTGAATCGAGCTGATGTTGCGGAATCGAGCCGACTCAAGCGTGATGGTGTCCAGTCGCATCGAAATGCTTTGAATCGAATCAAATGGAATCGATTAGAATAGGTTAGGGTAGGGTAGTTTATGATCGGAAGACTAGGGTAGATGCAAGTAGACTACACTAGAGTAGACAAGAGAAGGCTAGAGTAGAAGCCTAGACTAGTAAGCTGGACTAGTCAGCTAGACTAGTGGCATAGAGCAGTAGCCTAGACAACTAGTCTTGAATAGTACCCTAAGTCAGTAATCTGAACGAGTACCCTTGCCTGAACTCTTAGCCTAATCTAGTACCCTTGCCTTAACTAGTAGTCCTAACAAGTACCCTTGCCTTAACCAGTAGTCTTCACTAGTACCCTTGCCTTCACTAGTAGTATGTCCTTAACACGTAGCCTGAACGGGTAGCCTTGCCTTAACCAGTACCCTCAACAAGTACCCACGCCTTAACTAGTAGCCTGGCCTTAACTAATACCCTGGCCTTAACTAGTAGCCTGAACTAGTACACTTGCCTTAAGGAGTACCCTTGCCCGAACTACTCCCCTTAATTAGGACCCTTATTGAATAACCCTAAGTAGTAGAGTATGGTACGGTGGGGTAGCATAGGGTAGGGAAGCCTACGGTGGAACAGAGAAAATAGAAGGAAATAGAATAGAACAGCATAGGTCAGGGTAGGTTAGCTCAGTGCAGGGTATGGTAGAGTAGCATAGGATGGAATAGAGAAAATAGAAAAGGAGACTAGAAAAGAGCAGACTAGATTAGGATAGGGTAGGGTGGGGGAGGGTTTTGTAGAATACAGTAGTGTAGAATGGAATAGAATGGTGTGGAGTGGAGTCGAATGGATTCGAACAGAGATGAATAGAGTAGAAAAGAGTTGAATAGAGCCGAATAACGCTGAATAGGACCAAATATGGCCAAAATGAGCCAAATCGAGTCAAGTCCACCAGATTCGGGATGAATGCAGCTGAGTGGAGCTGAAATGAGCCAAATAGAGACAAACTGAACCCAGCAAAATCGAGCCAAAACACACTTAATTGCATCCTATTGCATCGGATCTCGTCGAATTCCATCAAATCCCACCAAAACGCATCAAATCTCGCGGAATCTCACCGAATCCCGTCGAATTGTCTCAAATCGAGTCGAATGGTGTCAAACAGAATGGAATCGAATTAAATCGAATAGATTAGAGTAGTGTAGGTTAGGCTGGGATTCAGTAGGGAAGGGCACAGAAGAATAGAATAGAGTAGAACAGAAGAGAATACCAAGAGTAGAATGGAGTAGAGTTGAGTAGAGTGGAATAGTCAGAGTCGGGTAGTGCAGAATATAGATGAATAGATCCAATTCAAGCCGAATCGATTCGAATGGAGAGGAAAGGAGACAAATCGTGATGAATCGAATCGATTCGAATCGATTAGAGTAGGGTAGGGTAGAACAGAATAGAATAGAGTAGAAAAGAGTAGAATGGTGTGGAATGGAGTTGAATGGAGCCAGATAGAGACAAATAAAGTAGAAAGGGTTGAGTAGAGCTGAACAGGGCTGAATAAGGTTCACTCGAGCCTAATTACGCTGAATTGAGCAGAATCGAGACGAACTGACCCAATTCAAGCCAAATAGAGCTAAATCGAGCCGATTCAAGCCTAATCACATTGAATCGCGTCGAAATGCGTTGAATCGAATAGATTAGTGTGGAGGAGGGTACGGCAGGAGAGGCTAGACTACAACACAACAGAACACAATAGAAAGAAGAGAATAGAATTAAGTAGAGTCGGGTCCAGTAGAATAGAGTCAAATCGAGTTGACGAGAGCTGAAAAGAGCCAAACAGAGCTGAATACAGCCGAATTGACCAAATTCAAGGTGAATCGAGATGAATCAAGTCCAGTCGTTTGAAATGTGTCGAATCGAATCAAATAGGTTAGTGTGGGGAAGGTAAGGTTAGGGTAGGGTAGAGAAGAATAGAATAGAGTAGAATAGAACAGAACAGAAAGAATCGAGTAGACTAGAGTCACACAGAGTCGAATACTGCCAAAAAGAGCCAAATAGAGTGGAAAAGAGCCGAATAGAACCGAATCGAGTTTAATGGAGGAGAAAGGAGATGAATCGAGCCGATATGACCCGAATCAGGTCGAATTCCGTTCAAGTGTGTCGAATAGCATAGAACAGATTACAGTAGGCTAAGTTAGGGTAGGGTAGGGTAGAATAGAGTGCAGTAGAACAGAGCAGAAGAGAAGAGAACACAACTGAAAGAATAGAATAGGGTCGAGACGAGCAGAGTATAGAAGAGTAGAGTAGAGTAGAGTCGAATATTGCCGAATAGAGCCAAAGACAGCCAAATAGAGCCCAAAAGAGCTAAATCGATAGAAACCAAGACAAATCACGCCGAATCCCGTGGAATCGTGCTCTATCGCGTCGAATCCCGTCGAATTGCATTGAATCTGATCAATTCCAATCCAATCCAATCCAATCCATTACAATAGACTAGAGTAGGGTAGAGTCCAATACAATACAGTAGAGAACAGTTTAGGATGGAGTAGAATGGTGTGGCATGGAGTCGAGTGGAGTCGAAAAGAGATAATAGAGTTGAGTAGAGTCTAACAGAGCCGAATAGAGCCTATTCGAGCTGACTAGAGCCGAATGGAGCCGATTAGAGCTGAATCGAACCGATTTGAGCCGATTGGGGATGAATGGAGTGGAAAGGAGCCGATTTGAGCTGAATCGCATCGAGATGCATGGAATCGAATCCAGTAGAATAGATTAGATTAGGGTAGGGTGGAATAGAGTAGACTTGAACACAGTAGAAGAGAATGGAAAGAATACAATAGAATAGAGTAGAAAAGGGTAGAGCAGAGCAGAATAGTGTAGAGTAGAATAGAGTAGAGTAGAACAGAGTCGAAGCAAGCTGAATGGAGACGAAACGAGACAAATCTCGTCGAATGGCGTCGAATCCCATGGAATCAATCACAGTAGGGTATAGTAGAATAGCGTAGAATGGAGTAGAATGGTGTGCAATGGAATCGAGTAGAGTAGAAGAGAGCCGAAGAGGGCCGAAGAGGGCCAAATCGAGCTGAATTGAGCGAAATCGAGCCGAATCCAGTGAATCGAGCCTAATCAAGCCGAATCGACACTATTCGAGACAAATGGAGCCGGATGGACATGAATCACACCGATTCGGCCCCTAGTCGCGTCAAAATTTGTCGAATTCAATGGAATAGACTAGAGTAGGGGAGGTTCGGGTAGGCTAGGGTAGGGTAGAATGGAGTAGAATAGAATAAAACAGAACAGAACACAACAAAATAGAACAGAACAACACAGAACGAATACAGAAACGAGTAGGCTAGAGTAGAGTAGAGGGGAATAGAGTAGAGTAGAATAGATTCGAACAGAGCCAAATCGAGCCGAATCGCGTCGAAATGGGTTGAATGAATCAAATCCAATCAAGTGGATTACAATACCTTAGAGTTGGGTAGCATAGGGTAGGGTAGAATAGAGTAGAATAGTACAGAACAGAGTAGAAACAATACAATAGAATAGAGAAGAGTTGACTAGAGTAGAATAGAGCTGAATAGAGCCAAATGCAGACGAAACGAGAGGAATCGTGTAGAAGCAATTAGAGTGGTGCTGGGTAGGGTAGAGCAGAATAGAGTAGAATAGTGTAGAATAGTGTGGAATGAATAGAATGGAGTCAAATAGAAATGAATAGAGTAGAAAAGAGTCGAATAGAGCAGAATAGGGCCGAAGAACGCCAAATCGAGCAGATTCGAAGCGACTCAAGCCAAAACAAGCTGAATGGAGCCTAACTGAGCCGAATAGAGACAAATCGAGCCGAATCGAGCCGATTCAAGCTTCATCGCCTCGAATCGCGTTCAATGCGTCAAATCCAATCGAGACGTATAGATTAGAGAAGGGGAGGGGAGGGCAGGGGAGGGTAGAACAGCGTAGAGTGGAATAGAAGAGATTAGAACAGAATAGAAGGAATAGAATCGAGTAGAATAGAGTGGAAAAGAGTAGAGTCGAATACAGTCGAATAGAGCCGACTAAGCTGAATAGAGACGAATGGAGCTGAATACAGCCGAAAAGAGCTGTATACTGCCGAATCACACCTAATCGAGCGGAATCAAGCAGAATCGCACTGACTGTCACCGAACAGCGTCGAATCGAATCAGGTCGAATCGAGTCGAGCCACATCGTTTTGAATCAAACAAGGTCAAATCGCTTCATATCGTGTCGAATCCCATGGAATCACGTCGAATAACTTCGAATCGCGTCAAACCTCAGAGAATCCTACCGAATCACGTCGAGTCGCATGGAATCTCATCAAATCCCTTCAGATCTTGCTGAATCCAGTCAAGTCATATCAAATCGCTTTGCACGGAATCGAATTGAATCCAATAGACTAAAGTAGGCTAGGTTCGGGTGGGGTGCCGTAGGGTCGGGTAGGGTAGAATAGAATAGAGTACAACAGAATAGGAGAGAACAGAACAGAACAGAAAGAATACAACAGAACAGAATAGAGTCAAAGAGAGAGAACATACCCGAATTGAGCCGAGTGGAGACAAAACGAGACGAATCACGTCCGGTTGCTTCGAATCGCGTCAAATCAAATCGAATCGATTAGAAGAGATTAGGGTAGGGAAGGGTAGAATAGAATAGAGGAAAATAGTGAAGAATGGTGTGGAATGGAATAGAATGGAGTTGAACGGAGTCCAATAGAGACGGATAGATATGAATAGAGTACAAAAGAGTCTAATAGAGAAGAATAGGGCCGGATAGGGCCAAATAAGGCCTAATTGAGCAGAATCCAGCAGAATCGATGGAATTCGAGCCTAATCGAGCCGAATGGAGTGAAATGGAGTCAAGTCGAGCCGAACGAATAGAGCCGATGCGAACTGAATCGAGCTGATTCAAGCCTAATCGCGTCAAATCGCGTGGAAATACGTCACATCGAATCTAATCAAATAGACTAGGGGAGGGGCGGGTGGGTAGAATAGAACAGAATAGTACAGAATAGAAAGACTAGAATATAGTACAGTAGGGTGGAGTAGAGAGAGTAAAGCAGAGCAGAGTAGAATTGAGTCAAATAGAGTCAAATAGTGCAGGACATAGCTGAATAGAGCCCATTCTGGCCGAATCGAGTCAAATGGAAACAAAACGAGATGAATCACACCGAATTGCTTCGAATCGCATCCAGTCCAATAGATTAGAGTAACGTAGGGTAGAGTAGAACAGAATAGAGTAGAATAGCGTAGAATGGAGACGAGTGGAGTCAAATGGAGTCGAACAGAGACAAATAGAGTAGAAAAGAGTCGAATCGAGCCAAATAGGGCCGAATAAGGCTGAATCGAGTGGAAATGAGCTGAATTGAAGCGATTCGAGCCAAATCGAGCTGATGTTGCGGAATCGAGCCGACTCAAGCGTGATGGTGTCCAGTCGCATCGAAATGCTTTGAATCGAATCAAATGGAATCGATTAGAATAGGTTAGGGTAGGGTAGTTTATGATAGGAAGACTAGGGTAGATGCAAGTAGACTACACTAGAGTAGACAAGAGAAGGCTAGAGTAGAAGCCTAGACTAGTAAGCTGGACTAGTCAGCTAGACTAGTGGCATAGAGCAGTAGCCTAGACAACTAGTCTTGAATAGTACCCTAAGTCAGTAATCTGAACGAGTACCCTTGCCTGAACTCTTAGCCTAATCTAGTACCCTTGCCTTAATTAGTAGTCCTAACAAGTACCCTTGCCTTAACCAGTAGTCTTCACTAGTACCCTTGCCTTCACTAGTAGTATGTCCTTAACACGTAGCCTGAACGGGTAGCCTTGCCTTAACCAGTACCCTCAACAAGTACCCACGCCTTAACTAGTAGCCTGGCCTTAACTAGTACCCTGGCCTTAACTAGTAGCCTGAACTAGTACACTTGCCTTAAGGAGTACCCTTGCCCGAACTACTCCCCTTAATTAGGACCCTTATTGAATAACCCTAAGTAGTAGAGTATGGTACGGTGGGGTAGCATAGGGTAGGGAAGCCTACGGTGGAACAGAGAAAATAGAAGGAAATAGAATAGAACAGCATAGGTCAGGGTAGGTTAGCTTAGTGCAGGGTATGGTAGAGTAGCATAGGATGGAATAGAGAAAATAGAAAAGGAGACTAGAAAAGAGCAGACTAGATTAGGATAGGGTAGGGTGGGGGAGGGTTTTGTAGAATACAGTAGTGTAGAATGGAATAGAATGGTGTGGAGTGGAGTCGAATGGATTCGAACAGAGATGAATAGAGTAGAAAAGAGTTGAATAGAGCCGAATAACGCTGAATAGGACCAAATATGGCCGAAATGAGCCGAATCGAGTCGAGTCCACCAGATTCGGGATGAATGCAGCTGAGTGGAGCTGAAATGAGCCAAATAGAGACAAACTGAACCCAGCAAAATCGAGCCAAAACACACTTAATTGCATCCTATTGCATCGGATCTCGTCGAATTCCATCAAATCCCACCAAAACGCATCAAATCTCGCGGAATCTCACCGAATCCCGTCGAATTGTCTCAAATCGGGTCGAATGGTGTCAAACGGAATGGAATCGAATTAAATCGAATAGATTAGAGTAGTGTAGGTTAGGCTGGGATTCAGTAGGGAAGGGCACAGAAGAATAGAATAGAGTAGAACAGAAGAGAATACCAAGAGTAGAATGGAGTAGAGTTGAGTAGAGTGGAATAGTCAGAGTCGGGTAGTGCAGAATATAGATGAATAGATCCAATTCAAGCCGAATCGATTCGAATGGAGAGGAAAGGAGACAAATCGTGATGAATCGAATCGATTCGAATCGATTAGAGTAGGGTAGGGTGGAACAGAATAGAATAGAGTAGAAAAGAGTAGAATGGTGTGGAATGGAGTTGAATGGAGCCAGATAGAGACAAATAAAGTAGAAAGGGTTGAGTAGAGCTGAACAGGGCTGAATAAGGTTCACTCGAGCCTAATTATGCTGAATTGAGCAGAATCGAGACGAACTGACCCAATTCAAGCCAAATAGAGCTAAATCGAGCCGATTCAAGCCTAATCACATGGAATCACGTCGAAATGCGTTGAATCGAATAGATTAGTGTAGAGGAGGGTACGGCAGGAGAGGCTAGACTACAACACAACAGAACACAATAGAAAGAAGAGAATAGAATTAAGTAGAGTCGGGTCCAGTAGAATAGAGTCAAATCGAGTTGACGAGAGCTGAAAAGAGCCAAACAGAGCTGAATACAGCCGAATTGACCAAATTCAAGGTGAATCGAGATGAATCATGTCCAGTCGTTTGAAATGTGTCGAATCGAATCAAATAGATTAGTGTGGGGAAGGTAAGGTTAGGGAAGGGTAGAGAAGAATAGAATAGAGTAGAATAGAACAGAACAGAAAGAATCGAGTAGACTAGAGTCACACAGAGTCGAATACTGCCAAAAAGAGCCGAATAGAGTGGAAAAGAGCCGAATAGAACCGAATCGAGTTTAATGGAGGAGAAAGGAGATGAATCGAGCCGATATGACCCGAATCAGGTCGAATTCCGTTCAAGTGTGTCGAATAGCATAGAACAGATTACAGTAGGCTAAGTTAGGGTAGGGTAGGGTAGAATAGAGTGCAGTAGAACAGAGCAGAAGAGAAGAGAACACAACTGAAAGAATAGAATAGGGTCGAGACGAGCAGAGTATAGAAGAGTAGAGTAGAGTAGAGTCGAATATTGCCGAATAGAGCCAAAGACAGCCAAATAGAGCCCAAAAGAGCTAAATCGATAGAAACCAAGACAAATCACGCCGAATCCCGTGGAATCGTGCTCTATCGCGTCGAATCCCGTCGAATTGCATTGAATCTGATCAATTCCAATCCAATCCAATCCAATCCATTACAATAGACTAGAGTAGGGTAGAGTCCAATACAATACAGTAGAGAACAGTTTAGGATGGAGTAGAATGGTGTGGCATGGAGTCGAGTGGAGTCGAAAAGAGATAATAGAGTTGAGTAGAGTCTAACAGAGCCGAATAGAGCCTATTCGAGCTGACTAGAGCCGAATGGAGCCGATTAGAGCTGAATCGAACCGATTTGAGCCGATTGGGGATGAATGGAGTGGAAAGGAGCCGATTTGAGCTGAATCGCATCGAGATGCATGGAATCGAATCCAGTAGAATAGATTAGATTAGGGTAGGGTGGAATAGAGTAGACTTGAACACAGTAGAAGAGAATGGAAAGAATACAATAGAATAGAGTAGAAAAGGGTAGAGCAGAGCAGAATAGTGTAGAGTAGAATAGAGTAGAGTAGAACAGAGTCGAAGCAAGCTGAATGGAGACGAAACGAGACAAATCTCGTCGAATGGCGTCGAATCCCATGGAATCAATCACAGTAGGGTATAGTAGAATAGCGTAGAATGGAGTAGAATGGTGTGCAATGGAATCGAGTAGAGTAGAAGAGAGCCGAAGAGGGCCGAAGAGGGCCAAATCGAGCTGAATTGAGCGAAATCGAGCCGAATCCAGTGAATCGAGCCTAATCAAGCCGAATCGACACTATTCGAGACAAATGGAGCCGGATGGACATGAATCACACCGATTCGGCCCCTAGTCGCGTCAAAATTTGTCGAATTCAATGGAATAGACTAGAGTAGGGGAGGTTCGGGTAGGCTAGGGTAGGGTAGAATGGAGTAGAATAGAATAAAACAGAACAGAACACAACAAAATAGAACAGAACAACACAGAACGAATACAGAAACGAGTAGGCTAGAGTAGAGGGGAATAGAGTAGAGTAGAATAGATTCGAACAGAGCCAAATCGAGCCGAATCGCGTCGAAATGGGTTGAATGAATCAAATCCAATCAAGTGGATTACAATACCTTAGAGTTGGGTAGCATAGGGTAGGGTAGAATAGAGTAGAATAGTACAGAACAGAGTAGAAACAATACAATAGAATAGAGAAGAGTTGACTAGAGTAGAATAGAGCTGAATAGAGCCAAATGCAGACGAAACGAGAGGAATCGTGTAGAAGCAATTAGAGTGGTGCTGGGTAGGGTAGAGCAGAATAGAGTAGAATAGTGTGGAATAGTGGGGAATGAATAGAATGGAGTAGAATGGAGTCAAATAGAAATGAATAGAGTAGAAAAGAGTCGAATAGAGCAGAATAGGGCCGAAGAACGCCAAATCGAGCAGATTCGAAGCGACTCAAGCCAAAACAAGCTGAATGGAGCCTAACTGAGCCGAATAGAGACAAATCGAGCCGAATCGAGCCGATTCAAGCTTCATCGCCTCGAATCGCGTTCAATGCGTCAAATCCAATTGAGACGTATAGATTAGAGAAGGGGAGGGGAGGGCAGGGGAGGGTAGAACAGCGTAGAGTGGAATAGAAGAGATTAGAACAGAATAGAAGGAATAGAATCGAGTAGAATAGAGTGGAAAAGAGTAGAGTCGAATACAGTCGAATAGAGCCGACTAAGCTGAATAGAGACGAATGGAGCTGAATACAGCCGAAAAGAGCTGTATACTGCCGAATCACACCTAATCGAGCGGAATCAAGCAGAATCGCACTGACTGTCACCGAACAGCGTCGAATCGAATCAGGTCGAATCGAGTCGAGCCACATCGTTTTGAATCAAACAAGGTCAAATCGCTTCATATCGTGTCGAATCCCATGGAATCACGTCGAATAACTTCGAATCGCGTCAAACCTCAGAGAATCCTACCGAATCACGTCGAGTCGCATGGAATCTCATCAAATCCCTTCAGATCTTGCTGAATCCAGTCAAGTCATATCAAATCGCTTTGCACGGAATCGAATTGAATCCAATAGACTAAAGTAGGCTAGGTTCGGGTGGGGTGCCGTAGGGTCGGGTAGGGTAGAATAGAATAGAGTACAACAGAATAGGAGAGAACAGAACAGAACAGAAAGAATACAACAGAACAGAATAGAGTCAAAGAGAGAGAACATACCCGAATTGAGCCGAGTGGAGACAAAACGAGACGAATCACGTCCGGTTGCTTCGAATCGCGTCAAATCAAATCGAATCGATTAGAAGAGATTAGGGTAGGGAAGGGTAGAATAGAATAGAGGAAAATAGTGAAGAATGGTGTGGAATGGAATAGAATGGAGTTGAACGGAGTCCAATAGAGACGGATAGATATGAATAGAGTACAAAAGAGTCTAATAGAGAAGAATAGGGCCGGATAGGGCCAAATAAGGCCTAATTGAGCAGAATCCAGCAGAATCGATGGAATTCGAGCCTAATCGAGCCGAATGGAGTGAAATGGAGTCAAGTCGAGCCGAACGAATAGAGCCGATGCGAACTGAATCGAGCTGATTCAAGCCTAATCGCGTCAAATCGCGTGGAAATACGTCACATCGAATCTAATCAAATAGACTAGGGGAGGGGCGGGTGGGTAGAATAGAACAGAATAGTACAGAATAGAAAGACTAGAATATAGTACAGTAGGGTGGAGTAGAGAGAGTAAAGCAGAGCAGAGTAGAATTGAGTCAAATAGAGTCAAATAGTGCAGGACATAGCTGAATAGAGCCCATTCTGGCCGAATCGAGTCAAATGGAAACAAAACGAGATGAATCACACCGAATTGCTTCGAATCGCATCCAGTCCAATAGATTAGAGTAACGTAGGGTAGAGTAGAACAGAATAGAGTAGAATAGCGTAGAATGGAGACGAGTGGAGTCAAATGGAGTCGAACAGAGACAAATAGAGTAGAAAAGAGTCGAATCGAGCCAAATAGGGCCGAATAAGGCTGAATCGAGTGGAAATGAGCTGAATTGAAGCGATTCGAGCCAAATCGAGCTGATGTTGCGGAATCGAGCCGACTCAAGCGTGATGGTGTCCAGTCGCATCGAAATGCTTTGAATCGAATCAAATGGAATCGATTAGAATAGGTTAGGGTAGGGTAGTTTATGATAGGAAGACTAGGGTAGATGCAAGTAGACTACACTAGAGTAGACAAGAGAAGGCTAGAGTAGAAGCCTAGACTAGTAAGCTGGACTAGTCAGCTAGACTAGTGGCATAGAGCAGTAGCCTAGACAACTAGTCTTGAATAGTACCCTAAGTCAGTAATCTGAACGAGTACCCTTGCCTGAACTCTTAGCCTAATCTAGTACCCTTGCCTTAATTAGTAGTCCTAACAAGTACCCTTGCCTTAACCAGTAGTCTTCACTAGTACCCTTGCCTTCACTAGTAGTATGTCCTTAACACGTAGCCTGAACGGGTAGCCTTGCCTTAACCAGTACCCTCAACAAGTACCCACGCCTTAACTAGTAGCCTGGCCTTAACTAGTACCCTGGCCTTAACTAGTAGCCTGAACTAGTACACTTGCCTTAAGGAGTACCCTTGCCCGAACTACTCCCCTTAATTAGGACCCTTATTGAATAACCCTAAGTAGTAGAGTATGGTACGGTGGGGTAGCATAGGGTAGGGAAGCCTACGGTGGAACAGAGAAAATAGAAGGAAATAGAATAGAACAGCATAGGTCAGGGTAGGTTAGCTTAGTGCAGGGTATGGTAGAGTAGCATAGGATGGAATAGAGAAAATAGAAAAGGAGACTAGAAAAGAGCAGACTAGATTAGGATAGGGTAGGGTGGGGGAGGGTTTTGTAGAATACAGTAGTGTAGAATGGAATAGAATGGTGTGGAGTGGAGTCGAATGGATTCGAACAGAGATGAATAGAGTAGAAAAGAGTTGAATAGAGCCGAATAACGCTGAATAGGACCAAATATGGCCGAAATGAGCCGAATCGAGTCGAGTCCACCAGATTCGGGATGAATGCAGCTGAGTGGAGCTGAAATGAGCCAAATAGAGACAAACTGAACCCAGCAAAATCGAGCCAAAACACACTTAATTGCATCCTATTGCATCGGATCTCGTCGAATTCCATCAAATCCCACCAAAACGCATCAAATCTCACGGAATCTCACCGAATCCCGTCGAATTGTCTCAAATCGGGTCGAATGGTGTCAAACGGAATGGAATCGAATTAAATCGAATAGATTAGAGTAGTGTAGGTTAGGCTGGGATTCAGTAGGGAAGGGCACAGAAGAATAGAATAGAGTAGAACAGAAGAGAATACCAAGAGTAGAATGGAGTAGAGTTGAGTAGAGTGGAATAGTCAGAGTCGGGTAGTGCAGAATATAGATGAATAGATCCAATTCAAGCCGAATCGATTCGAATGGAGAGGAAAGGAGACAAATCGTGATGAATCGAATCGATTCGAATCGATTAGAGTAGGGTAGGGTGGAACAGAATAGAATAGAGTAGAAAAGAGTAGAATGGTGTGGAATGGAGTTGAATGGAGCCAGATAGAGACAAATAAAGTAGAAAGGGTTGAGTAGAGCTGAACAGGGCTGAATAAGGTTCACTCGAGCCTAATTATGCTGAATTGAGCAGAATCGAGACGAACTGACCCAATTCAAGCCAAATAGAGCTAAATCGAGCCGATTCAAGCCTAATCACATGGAATCACGTCGAAATGCGTTGAATCGAATAGATTAGTGTAGAGGAGGGTACGGCAGGAGAGGCTAGACTACAACACAACAGAACACAATAGAAAGAAGAGAATAGAATTAAGTAGAGTCGGGTCCAGTAGAATAGAGTCAAATCGAGTTGACGAGAGCTGAAAAGAGCCAAACAGAGCTGAATACAGCCGAATTGACCAAATTCAAGGTGAATCGAGATGAATCATGTCCAGTCGTTTGAAATGTGTCGAATCGAATCAAATAGATTAGTGTGGGGAAGGTAAGGTTAGGGAAGGGTAGAGAAGAATAGAATAGAGTAGAATAGAACAGAACAGAAAGAATCGAGTAGACTAGAGTCACACAGAGTCGAATACTGCCAAAAAGAGCCGAATAGAGTGGAAAAGAGCCGAATAGAACCGAATCGAGTTTAATGGAGGAGAAAGGAGATGAATCGAGCCGATATGACCCGAATCAGGTCGAATTCCGTTCAAGTGTGTCGAATAGCATAGAACAGATTACAGTAGGCTAAGTTAGGGTAGGGTAGGGTAGAATAGAGTGCAGTAGAACAGAGCAGAAGAGAAGAGAACACAACTGAAAGAATAGAATAGGGTCGAGACGAGCAGAGTATAGAAGAGTAGAGTAGAGTAGAGTCGAATATTGCCGAATAGAGCCAAAGACAGCCAAATAGAGCCCAAAAGAGCTAAATCGATAGAAACCAAGACAAATCACGCCGAATCCCGTGGAATCGTGCTCTATCGCGTCGAATCCCGTCGAATTGCATTGAATCTGATCAATTCCAATCCAATCCAATCCAATCCATTACAATAGACTAGAGTAGGGTAGAGTCCAATACAATACAGTAGAGAACAGTTTAGGATGGAGTAGAATGGTGTGGCATGGAGTCGAGTGGAGTCGAAAAGAGATAATAGAGTTGAGTAGAGTCTAACAGAGCCGAATAGAGCCTATTCGAGCTGACTAGAGCCGAATGGAGCCGATTAGAGCTGAATCGAACCGATTTGAGCCGATTGGGGATGAATGGAGTGGAAAGGAGCCGATTTGAGCTGAATCGCATCGAGATGCATGGAATCGAATCCAGTAGAATAGATTAGATTAGGGTAGGGTGGAATAGAGTAGACTTGAACACAGTAGAAGAGAATGGAAAGAATACAATAGAATAGAGTAGAAAAGGGTAGAGCAGAGCAGAATAGTGTAGAGTAGAATAGAGTAGAGTAGAACAGAGTCGAAGCAAGCTGAATGGAGACGAAACGAGACAAATCTCGTCGAATGGCGTCGAATCCCATGGAATCAATCACAGTAGGGTATAGTAGAATAGCGTAGAATGGAGTAGAATGGTGTGCAATGGAATCGAGTAGAGTAGAAGAGAGCCGAAGAGGGCCGAAGAGGGCCAAATCGAGCTGAATTGAGCAAAATCGAGCCGAATCCAGTGAATCGAGCCTAATCAAGCCGAATCGACACTATTCGAGACAAATGGAGCCGGATGGACATGAATCACACCGATTCGGCCCCTAGTCGCGTCAAAATTTGTCGAATTCAATGGAATAGACTAGAGTAGGGGAGGTTCGGGTAGGCTAGGGTAGGGTAGAATGGAGTAGAATAGAATAAAACAGAACAGAACACAACAAAATAGAACAGAACAACATAGAACGAATACAGAAACGAGTAGGCTAGAGTAGAGTAGAGGGGAATAGAGTAGAGTAGAATAGATTCGAACAGAGCCAAATCGAGCCGAATCGCGTCGAAATGGGTTGAATGAATCAAATCCAATCAAGTGGATTACAATACCTTAGAGTTGGGTAGCATAGGGTAGGGTAGAATAGAGTAGAATAGTACAGAACAGAGTAGAAACAATACAATAGAATAGAGAAGAGTTGACTAGAGTAGAATAGAGCTGAATAGAGCCAAATGCAGACGAAACGAGAGGAATCGTGTAGAAGCAATTAGAGTGGTGCTGGGTAGGGTAGAGCAGAATAGAGTAGAATAGTGTAGAATAGTGTGGAATGAATAGAATGGAGTCAAATAGAAATGAATAGAGTAGAAAAGAGTCGAATAGAGCAGAATAGGGCCGAAGAACGCCAAATCGAGCAGATTCGAAGCGACTCAAGCCAAAACAAGCTGAATGGAGCCTAACTGAGCCGAATAGAGACAAATCGAGCCGAATCGAGCCGATTCAAGCTTCATCGCCTCGAATCGCGTTCAATGCGTCAAATCCAATCGAGACGTATAGATTAGAGAAGGGGAGGGGAGGGCAGGGGAGGGTAGAACAGCGTAGAGTGGAATAGAAGAGATTAGAACAGAATAGAAGGAATAGAATCGAGTAGAATAGAGTGGAAAAGAGTAGAGTCGAATACAGTCGAATAGAGCCGACTAAGCTGAATAGAGACGAATGGAGCTGAATACAGCCGAAAAGAGCTGTATACTGCCGAATCACACCTAATCGAGCGGAATCAAGCAGAATCGCACTGACTGTCACCGAACAGCGTCGAATCGAATCAGGTCGAATCGAGTCGAGCCACATCGTTTTGAATCAAACAAGGTCAAATCGCTTCATATCGTGTCGAATCCCATGGAATCACGTCGAATAACTTCGAATCGCGTCAAACCTCAGAGAATCCTACCGAATCACGTCGAGTCGCATGGAATCTCATCAAATCCCTTCAGATCTTGCTGAATCCAGTCAAGTCATATCAAATCGCTTTGCACGGAATCGAATTGAATCCAATAGACTAAAGTAGGCTAGGTTCGGGTGGGGTGCCGTAGGGTCGGGTAGGGTAGAATAGAATAGAGTACAACAGAATAGGAGAGAACAGAACAGAACAGAAAGAATACAACAGAACAGAATAGAGTCAAAGAGAGAGAACATACCCGAATTGAGCCGAGTGGAGACAAAACGAGACGAATCACGTCCGGTTGCTTCGAATCGCGTCAAATCAAATCGAATCGATTAGAAGAGATTAGGGTAGGGAAGGGTAGAATAGAATAGAGGAAAATAGTGAAGAATGGTGTGGAATGGAATAGAATGGAGTTGAACGGAGTCCAATAGAGACGGATAGATATGAATAGAGTACAAAAGAGTCTAATAGAGAAGAATAGGGCCGGATAGGGCCAAATAAGGCCTAATTGAGCAGAATCCAGCAGAATCGATGGAATTCGAGCCTAATCGAGCCGAATGGAGTGAAATGGAGTCAAGTCGAGCCGAACGAATAGAGCCGATGCGAACTGAATCGAGCTGATTCAAGCCTAATCGCGTCAAATCGCGTGGAAATACGTCACATCGAATCTAATCAAATAGACTAGGGGAGGGGCGGGTGGGTAGAATAGAACAGAATAGTACAGAATAGAAAGACTAGAATATAGTACAGTAGGGTGGAGTAGAGAGAGTAAAGCAGAGCAGAGTAGAATTGAGTCAAATAGAGTCAAATAGTGCAGGACATAGCTGAATAGAGCCCATTCTGGCCGAATCGAGTCAAATGGAAACAAAACGAGATGAATCACACCGAATTGCTTCGAATCGCATCCAGTCCAATAGATTAGAGTAACGTAGGGTAGAGTAGAACAGAATAGAGTAGAATAGCGTAGAATGGAGACGAGTGGAGTCAAATGGAGTCGAACAGAGACAAATAGAGTAGAAAAGAGTCGAATCGAGCCAAATAGGGCCGAATAAGGCTGAATCGAGTGGAAATGAGCTGAATTGAAGCGATTCGAGCCAAATCGAGCTGATGTTGCGGAATCGAGCCGACTCAAGCGTGATGGTGTCCAGTCGCATCGAAATGCTTTGAATCGAATCAAATGGAATCGATTAGAATAGGTTAGGGTAGGGTAGTTTATGATAGGAAGACTAGGGTAGATGCAAGTAGACTACACTAGAGTAGACAAGAGAAGGCTAGAGTAGAAGCCTAGACTAGTAAGCTGGACTAGTCAGCTAGACTAGTGGCATAGAGCAGTAGCCTAGACAACTAGTCTTGAATAGTACCCTAAGTCAGTAATCTGAACGAGTACCCTTGCCTGAACTCTTAGCCTAATCTAGTACCCTTGCCTTAATTAGTAGTCCTAACAAGTACCCTTGCCTTAACCAGTAGTCTTCACTAGTACCCTTGCCTTCACTAGTAGTATGTCCTTAACACGTAGCCTGAACGGGTAGCCTTGCCTTAACCAGTACCCTCAACAAGTACCCACGCCTTAACTAGTAGCCTGGCCTTAACTAGTACCCTGGCCTTAACTAGTAGCCTGAACTAGTACACTTGCCTTAAGGAGTACCCTTGCCCGAACTACTCCCCTTAATTAGGACCCTTATTGAATAACCCTAAGTAGTAGAGTATGGTACGGTGGGGTAGCATAGGGTAGGGAAGCCTACGGTGGAACAGAGAAAATAGAAGGAAATAGAATAGAACAGCATAGGTCAGGGTAGGTTAGCTTAGTGCAGGGTATGGTAGAGTAGCATAGGATGGAATAGAGAAAATAGAAAAGGAGACTAGAAAAGAGCAGACTAGATTAGGATAGGGTAGGGTGGGGGAGGGTTTTGTAGAATACAGTAGTGTAGAATGGAATAGAATGGTGTGGAGTGGAGTCGAATGGATTCGAACAGAGATGAATAGAGTAGAAAAGAGTTGAATAGAGCCGAATAACGCTGAATAGGACCAAATATGGCCGAAATGAGCCGAATCGAGTCGAGTCCACCAGATTCGGGATGAATGCAGCTGAGTGGAGCTGAAATGAGCCAAATAGAGACAAACTGAACCCAGCAAAATCGAGCCAAAACACACTTAATTGCATCCTATTGCATCGGATCTCGTCGAATTCCATCAAATCCCACCAAAACGCATCAAATCTCACGGAATCTCACCGAATCCCGTCGAATTGTCTCAAATCGGGTCGAATGGTGTCAAACGGAATGGAATCGAATTAAATCGAATAGATTAGAGTAGTGTAGGTTAGGCTGGGATTCAGTAGGGAAGGGCACAGAAGAATAGAATAGAGTAGAACAGAAGAGAATACCAAGAGTAGAATGGAGTAGAGTTGAGTAGAGTGGAATAGTCAGAGTCGGGTAGTGCAGAATATAGATGAATAGATCCAATTCAAGCCGAATCAATTCGAATGGAGAGGAAAGGAGACAAATCGTGATGAATCGAATCGATTCGAATCGATTAGAGTAGGGTAGGGTGGAACAGAATAGAATAGAGTAGAAAAGAGTAGAATGGTGTGGAATGGAGTTGAATGGAGCCAGATAGAGACAAATAAAGTAGAAAGGGTTGAGTAGAGCTGAACAGGGCTGAATAAGGTTCACTCGAGCCTAATTATGCTGAATTGAGCAGAATCGAGACGAACTGACCCAATTCAAGCCAAATAGAGCTAAATCGAGCCGATTCAAGCCTAATCACATGGAATCACGTCGAAATGCGTTGAATCGAATAGATTAGTGTAGAGGAGGGTACGGCAGGAGAGGCTAGACTACAACACAACAGAACACAATAGAAAGAAGAGAATAGAATTAAGTAGAGTCGGGTCCAGTAGAATAGAGTCAAATCGAGTTGACGAGAGCTGAAAAGAGCCAAACAGAGCTGAATACAGCCGAATTGACCAAATTCAAGGTGAATCGAGATGAATCATGTCCAGTCGTTTGAAATGTGTCGAATCGAATCAAATAGATTAGTGTGGGGAAGGTAAGGTTAGGGAAGGGTAGAGAAGAATAGAATAGAGTAGAATAGAACAGAACAGAAAGAATCGAGTAGACTAGAGTCACACAGAGTCGAATACTGCCAAAAAGAGCCGAATAGAGTGGAAAAGAGCCGAATAGAACCGAATCGAGTTTAATGGAGGAGAAAGGAGATGAATCGAGCCGATATGACCCGAATCAGGTCGAATTCCGTTCAAGTGTGTCGAATAGCATAGAACAGATTACAGTAGGCTAAGTTAGGGTAGGGTAGGGTAGAATAGAGTGCAGTAGAACAGAGCAGAAGAGAAGAGAACACAACTGAAAGAATAGAATAGGGTCGAGACGAGCAGAGTATAGAAGAGTAGAGTAGAGTAGAGTCGAATATTGCCGAATAGAGCCAAAGACAGCCAAATAGAGCCCAAAAGAGCTAAATCGATAGAAACCAAGACAAATCACGCCGAATCCCGTGGAATCGTGCTCTATCGCGTCGAATCCCGTCGAATTGCATTGAATCTGATCAATTCCAATCCAATCCAATCCAATCCATTACAATAGACTAGAGTAGGGTAGAGTCCAATACAATACAGTAGAGAACAGTTTAGGATGGAGTAGAATGGTGTGGCATGGAGTCGAGTGGAGTCGAAAAGAGATAATAGAGTTGAGTAGAGTCTAACAGAGCCGAATAGAGCCTATTCGAGCTGACTAGAGCCGAATGGAGCCGATTAGAGCTGAATCGAACCGATTTGAGCCGATTGGGGATGAATGGAGTGGAAAGGAGCCGATTTGAGCTGAATCGCATCGAGATGCATGGAATCGAATCCAGTAGAATAGATTAGATTAGGGTAGGGTGGAATAGAGTAGACTTGAACACAGTAGAAGAGAATGGAAAGAATACAATAGAATAGAGTAGAAAAGGGTAGAGCAGAGCAGAATAGTGTAGAGTAGAATAGAGTAGAGTAGAACAGAGTCGAAGCAAGCTGAATGGAGACGAAACGAGACAAATCTCGTCGAATGGCGTCGAATCCCATGGAATCAATCACAGTAGGGTATAGTAGAATAGCGTAGAATGGAGTAGAATGGTGTGCAATGGAATCGAGTAGAGTAGAAGAGAGCCGAAGAGGGCCGAAGAGGGCCAAATCGAGCTGAATTGAGCGAAATCGAGCCGAATCCAGTGAATCGAGCCTAATCAAGCCGAATCGACACTATTCGAGACAAATGGAGCCGGATGGACATGAATCACACCGATTCGGCCCCTAGTCGCGTCAAAATTTGTCGAATTCAATGGAATAGACTAGAGTAGGGGAGGTTCGGGTAGGCTAGGGTAGGGTAGAATGGAGTAGAATAGAATAAAACAGAACAGAACACAACAAAATAGAACAGAACAACATAGAACGAATACAGAAACGAGTAGGCTAGAGTAGAGTAGAGGGGAATAGAGTAGAGTAGAATAGATTCGAACAGAGCCAAATCGAGCCGAATCGCGTCGAAATGGGTTGAATGAATCAAATCCAATCAAGTGGATTACAATACCTTAGAGTTGGGTAGCATAGGGTAGGGTAGAATAGAGTAGAATAGTACAGAACAGAGTAGAAACAATACAATAGAATAGAGAAGAGTTGACTAGAGTAGAATAGAGCTGAATAGAGCCAAATGCAGACGAAACGAGAGGAATCGTGTAGAAGCAATTAGAGTGGTGCTGGGTAGGGTAGAGCAGAATAGAGTAGAATAGTGTAGAATAGTGTGGAATGAATAGAATGGAGTCAAATAGAAATGAATAGAGTAGAAAAGAGTCGAATAGAGCAGAATAGGGCCGAAGAACGCCAAATCGAGCAGATTCGAAGCGACTCAAGCCAAAACAAGCTGAATGGAGCCTAACTGAGCCGAATAGAGACAAATCGAGCCGAATCGAGCCGATTCAAGCTTCATCGCCTCGAATCGCGTTCAATGCGTCAAATCCAATCGAGACGTATAGATTAGAGAAGGGGAGGGGAGGGCAGGGGAGGGTAGAACAGCGTAGAGTGGAATAGAAGAGATTAGAACAGAATAGAAGGAATAGAATCGAGTAGAATAGAGTGGAAAAGAGTAGAGTCGAATACAGTCGAATAGAGCCGACTAAGCTGAATAGAGACGAATGGAGCTGAATACAGCCGAAAAGAGCTGTATACTGCCGAATCACACCTAATCGAGCGGAATCAAGCAGAATCGCACTGACTGTCACCGAACAGCGTCGAATCGAATCAGGTCGAATCGAGTCGAGCCACATCGTTTTGAATCAAACAAGGTCAAATCGCTTCATATCGTGTCGAATCCCATGGAATCACGTCGAATAACTTCGAATCGCGTCAAACCTCAGAGAATCCTACCGAATCACGTCGAGTCGCATGGAATCTCATCAAATCCCTTCAGATCTTGCTGAATCCAGTCAAGTCATATCAAATCGCTTTGCACGGAATCGAATTGAATCCAATAGACTAAAGTAGGCTAGGTTCGGGTGGGGTGCCGTAGGGTCGGGTAGGGTAGAATAGAATAGAGTACAACAGAATAGGAGAGAACAGAACAGAACAGAAAGAATACAACAGAACAGAATAGAGTCAAAGAGAGAGAACATACCCGAATTGAGCCGAGTGGAGACAAAACGAGACGAATCACGTCCGGTTGCTTCGAATCGCGTCAAATCAAATCGAATCGATTAGAAGAGATTAGGGTAGGGAAGGGTAGAATAGAATAGAGGAAAATAGTGAAGAATGGTGTGGAATGGAATAGAATGGAGTTGAACGGAGTCCAATAGAGACGGATAGATATGAATAGAGTACAAAAGAGTCTAATAGAGAAGAATAGGGCCGGATAGGGCCAAATAAGGCCTAATTGAGCAGAATCCAGCAGAATCGATGGAATTCGAGCCTAATCGAGCCGAATGGAGTGAAATGGAGTCAAGTCGAGCCGAACGAATAGAGCCGATGCGAACTGAATCGAGCTGATTCAAGCCTAATCGCGTCAAATCGCGTGGAAATACGTCACATCGAATCTAATCAAATAGACTAGGGGAGGGGCGGGTGGGTAGAATAGAACAGAATAGTACAGAATAGAAAGACTAGAATATAGTACAGTAGGGTGGAGTAGAGAGAGTAAAGCAGAGCAGAGTAGAATTGAGTCAAATAGAGTCAAATAGTGCAGGACATAGCTGAATAGAGCCCATTCTGGCCGAATCGAGTCAAATGGAAACAAAACGAGATGAATCACACCGAATTGCTTCGAATCGCATCCAGTCCAATAGATTAGAGTAACGTAGGGTAGAGTAGAACAGAATAGAGTAGAATAGCGTAGAATGGAGACGAGTGGAGTCAAATGGAGTCGAACAGAGACAAATAGAGTAGAAAAGAGTCGAATCGAGCCAAATAGGGCCGAATAAGGCTGAATCGAGTGGAAATGAGCTGAATTGAAGCGATTCGAGCCAAATCGAGCTGATGTTGCGGAATCGAGCCGACTCAAGCGTGATGGTGTCCAGTCGCATCGAAATGCTTTGAATCGAATCAAATGGAATCGATTAGAATAGGTTAGGGTAGGGTAGTTTATGATAGGAAGACTAGGGTAGATGCAAGTAGACTACACTAGAGTAGACAAGAGAAGGCTAGAGTAGAAGCCTAGACTAGTAAGCTGGACTAGTCAGCTAGACTAGTGGCATAGAGCAGTAGCCTAGACAACTAGTCTTGAATAGTACCCTAAGTCAGTAATCTGAACGAGTACCCTTGCCTGAACTCTTAGCCTAATCTAGTACCCTTGCCTTAATTAGTAGTCCTAACAAGTACCCTTGCCTTAACCAGTAGTCTTCACTAGTACCCTTGCCTTCACTAGTAGTATGTCCTTAACACGTAGCCTGAACGGGTAGCCTTGCCTTAACCAGTACCCTCAACAAGTACCCACGCCTTAACTAGTAGCCTGGCCTTAACTAGTACCCTGGCCTTAACTAGTAGCCTGAACTAGTACACTTGCCTTAAGGAGTACCCTTGCCCGAACTACTCCCCTTAATTAGGACCCTTATTGAATAACCCTAAGTAGTAGAGTATGGTACGGTGGGGTAGCATAGGGTAGGGAAGCCTACGGTGGAACAGAGAAAATAGAAGGAAATAGAATAGAACAGCATAGGTCAGGGTAGGTTAGCTTAGTGCAGGGTATGGTAGAGTAGCATAGGATGGAATAGAGAAAATAGAAAAGGAGACTAGAAAAGAGCAGACTAGATTAGGATAGGGTAGGGTGGGGGAGGGTTTTGTAGAATACAGTAGTGTAGAATGGAATAGAATGGTGTGGAGTGGAGTCGAATGGATTCGAACAGAGATGAATAGAGTAGAAAAGAGTTGAATAGAGCCGAATAACGCTGAATAGGACCAAATATGGCCGAAATGAGCCGAATCGAGTCAAGTCCACCAGATTCGGGATGAATGCAGCTGAGTGGAGCTGAAATGAGCCAAATAGAGACAAACTGAACCCAGCAAAATCGAGCCAAAACACACTTAATTGCATCCTATTGCATCGGATCTCGTCGAATTCCATCAAATCCCACCAAAACGCATCAAATCTCGCGGAATCTCACCGAATCCCGTCGAATTGTCTCAAATCGGGTCGAATGGTGTCAAACGGAATGGAATCGAATTAAATCGAATAGATTAGAGTAGTGTAGGTTAGGCTGGGATTCAGTAGGGAAGGGCACAGAAGAATAGAATAGAGTAGAACAGAAGAGAATACCAAGAGTAGAATGGAGTAGAGTTGAGTAGAGTGGAATAGTCAGAGTCGGGTAGTGCAGAATATAGATGAATAGATCCAATTCAAGCCGAATCGATTCGAATGGAGAGGAAAGGAGACAAATCGTGATGAATCGAATCGATTCGAATCGATTAGAGTAGGGTAGGGTGGAACAGAATAGAATAGAGTAGAAAAGAGTAGAATGGTGTGGAATGGAGTTGAATGGAGCCAGATAGAGACAAATAAAGTAGAAAGGGTTGAGTAGAGCTGAACAGGGCTGAATAAGGTTCACTCGAGGCTAATTATGCTGAATTGAGCAGAATCGAGACGAACTGACCCAATTCAAGCCAAATAGAGCTAAATCGAGCCGATTCAAGCCTAATCACATGGAATCGCGTCGAAATGCGTTGAATCGAATAGATTAGTGTAGAGGAGGGTACGGCAGGAGAGGCTAGACTACAACACAACAGAACACAATAGAAAGAAGAGAATAGAATTAAGTAGAGTCGGGTCCAGTAGAATAGAGTCAAATCGAGTTGACGAGAGCTGAAAAGAGCCAAACAGAGCTGAATACAGCCGAATTGACCAAATTCAAGGTGAATCGAGATGAATCAAGTCCAGTCGTTTGAAATGTGTCGAATCGAATCAAATAGATTAGTGTGGGGGAGGTAAGGTTAGGGTAGGGTAGAGAAGAATAGAATAGAGTAGAATAGAACAGAAAGAATCGAGTAGACTAGAGTCACACAGAGTCGAATACTGCCAAAAAGAGCCGAATAGAGTGGAAAAGAGCCGAATAGAACCGAATCGAGTTTAATGGAGGAGAAAGGAGATGAATCGAGCCGATATGACCCGAATCAGGTCGAATTCCGTTCAAGTGTGTCGAATAGCATAGAACAGATTACAGTAGGCTAAGTTAGGGTAGGGTAGGGTAGAATAGAGTGCAGTAGAACAGAGCAGAAGAGAAGAGAACACAACTGAAAGAATAGAATAGGGTCGAGACGAGCAGAGTATAGAAGAGTAGAGTAGAGTAGAGTCGAATATTGCCGAATAGAGCCAAAGACAGCCAAATAGAGCCCAAAAGAGCTAAATCGATAGAAACCAAGACAAATCACGCCGAATCCCGTGGAATCGTGCTCTATCGCGTCGAATCCCGTCGAATTGCATTGAATCTGATCAATTCCAATCCAATCCAATCCAATCCAATCCAATCCATTAGAATAGACTAGAGTAGGGTAGAGTCCAATACAATACAGTAGAGAACAGTTTAGGATGGAGTAGAATGGTGTGGCATGGAGTCGAGTGGAGTCGAAAAGAGATAATAGAGTTGAGTAGAGTCTAACAGAGCCGAATAGAGCCTATTCGAGCTGACTAGAGCCGAATGGAGCCGATTAGAGCTGAATCGAACCGATTTGAGCCGATGGGGGAGGAATGGAGTGGAAAGGAGCCGATTTGAGCTGAATCGCATCGAGATGCGTGGAATCGAATCCAGTAGAATAGATTAGATTAGGGTAGGGTGGAATAGAGTAGACTTGAACACAGTAGAAGAGAATGGAAAGAATACAATAGAATAGAGTAGAAAAGGGTAGAGCAGAGCAGAATAGTGTAGAGTAGAATAGAGTAGAGTAGAACAGAGTCGAAGCAAGCTGAATGGAGACGAAACGAGACAAATCTCGTCGAATGGCGTCGAATCCCATGGAATCAATCACAGTAGGGTATAGTAGAATAGCGTAGAATGGAGTAGAATGGTGTGCAATGGAATCGAGTAGAGTAGAAGAGAGCCGAAGAGGGCCGAAGAGGGCCAAATCGAGCTGAATTGAGCGAAATCGAGCCGAATCCAGTGAATCGAGCCTAATCAAGCCGAATCGACACTATTCGAGACAAATGGAGCCGGATGGACATGAATCACACCGATTCGGCCCCTAGTCGCGTCAAAATTTGTCGAATTCAATTGAATAGACTAGAGTAGGGGAGGTTCGGGTAGGCTAGGGTAGGGTAGAATGGAGTAGAATAGAATAAAACAGAACAGAACACAACAAAATAGAACAGAACAACACAGAACGAATACAGAAACGAGTAGGCTAGAGTAGAGTAGAGGGGAATAGAGTAGAGTAGAATAGATTCGAACAGAGCCAAATCGAGCCGAATCGCGTCGAAATGGGTTGAATGAATCAAATCCAATCAAGTGGATTACAATACCTTAGAGTTGGGTAGCATAGGGTAGGGTAGAATAGAGTAGAATAGTACAGAACAGAGTAGAAACAATACAATAGAATAGAGAAGAGTTGACTAGAGTAGAATAGAGCTGAATAGAGCCAAATGCAGATGAAACGAGAGGAATCGTGTAGAAGCAATTAGAGTGGTGCTGGGTAGGGTAGAGCAGAATAGAGTAGAATAGTGTAGAATAGTGTGGAATGAATAGAATGGAGGAGAATGGAGTCAAATAGAAATGAATAGAGTAGAAAAGAGTCGAATAGAGCAGAATAGGGCCGAAGAACGCCAAATCAAGCAGATTCGAAGCGACTCAAGCCAAAACAAGCTGAATGGAGCCTAACTGAGCCGAATAGAGCCAAATCGAGCCGAATCGAGCCGATTCAAGCTTCATCGCCTCGAATCGCGTTCAATGCGTCAAATCCAATTGAGACGTATAGATTAGAGAAGGGGAGGGGAGGGGAGGGGAGAATAGAACAGCGTAGAGTGGAATAGAAGCGATTAGAACAGAATAGAAGGAATAGAATCGAGTAGAATAGAGTGGAAAAGAGTAGAGTCGAATACAGTCGAATAGAGCCGACTAAGCTGAATAGAGACGAATGGAGCTGAATACAGCCGAAAAGAGCTGTATACTGCCGAATCACACCTAATCGAGCGGAATCAAGCAGAATCGCACTGACTGTCACCGAACAGCGTCGAATCGAATCAGGTCGAATCGAGTCGAGCCACATCGTTTTGAATCAAACAAGGTCAAATCGCTTCATATCGTGTCGAATCCCATGGAATCACGTCGAATAACTTCGAATCGCGTCAAACCTCAGAGAATCCTACCGAATCACGTCGAGTCGCATGGAATCTCATCAAATCCCTTCAGATCTTGCTGAATCCAGTCAAGTCATATCAAATCGCTTTGCACGGAATCGAATTGAATCCAATAGACTAAAGTAGGCTAGGTTCGGGTGGGGTGCCGTAGGGTCGGGTAGGGTAGAATAGAATAGAGTACAACAGAATAGGAGAGAACAGAACAGAACAGAAAGAATACAACAGAACAGAATAGAGTCAAAGAGAGAGAACATACCCGAATTGAGCCGAGTGGAGACAAAACGAGACGAATCACGTCCGGTTGCTTCGAATCGCGTCAAATCAAATCGAATCGATTAGAAGAGATTAGGGTAGGGAAGGGTAGAATAGAATAGAGGAAAATAGTGAAGAATGGTGTGGAATGGAATAGAATGGAGTTGAACGGAGTCCAATAGAGACGGAGAGATATGAATAGAGTACAAAAGAGTCTAATAGAGAAGAATAGGGCCGGATAGGGCCAAATAAGGCCTAATTGAGCAGAATCCAGCAGAATCGATGGAATTCGAGCCTAATCGAGCCGAATGGAGTGAAATGGAGTCAAGTCGAGCCGAACGAATAGAGCCGATGCGAACTGAATCGAGCTGATTCAAGCCTAATCGCGTCAAATCGCGTGGAAATACGTCACATCGAATCTAATCAAATAGACTAGGGGAGGGGAGGGTGGGTAGAATAGAACAGAATAGTACAGAATAGAAAGACTAGAATATAGTACAGTAGGGTGGAGTAGAGAGAGTAAAGCAGAGCAGAGTAGAATTGAGTCAAATAGAGTCAAATAGTGCAGGACATAGCTGAATAGAGCCCATTCTGGCCGAATCGAGTCAAATGGAAACAAAACGAGATGAATCACACCGAATTGCTTCGAATCGCATCCAGTCCAATAGATTAGAGTAACGTAGGGTAGAGTAGAACAGAATAGAGTAGAATAGCGTAGAATGGAGACGAGTGGAGTCAAATGGAGTCGAACAGAGACAAATAGAGTAGAAAAGAGTCGAATCGAGCCAAATAGGGCCGAATAAGGCTGAATCGAGTGGAAATGAGCTGAATTGAAGCGATTCGAGCCAAATCGAGCTGAATCGAGCTGATGTTGCGGAATCGAGCCGACTCAAGCGTGATGGTGTCCAGTCGCATCGAAATGCTTTGAATCGAATCAAATGGAATCGATTAGAATAGGTTAGGGTAGGGTAGTTTATGATCGGAAGACTAGGGTAGATGCAAGTAGACTACACTAGAGTAGACAAGAGAAGGCTAGAGTAGAAGCCTAGACTAGTAAGCTGGACTAGTCAGCTAGACTAGTGGCATAGAGCAGTAGCCTAGACAACTAGTCTTGAATAGTACCCTAAGTCAGTAATCTGAACGAGTACCCTTGCCTGAACTCTTAGCCTAATCTAGTACCCTTGCCTTAACTAGTAGTCCTAACAAGTACCCTTGCCTTAACCAGTAGTCTTCACTAGTACCCTTGCCTTCACTAGTAGTATGTCCTTAACACGTAGCCTGAACGGGTAGCCTTGCCTTAACCAGTACCCTCAACAAGTACCCACGCCTTAACTAGTAGCCTGGCCTTAACTAATACCCTGGCCTTAACTAGTAGCCTGAACTAGTACACTTGCCTTAAGGAGTACCCTTGCCCGAACTACTCCCCTTAATTAGGACCCTTATTGAATAACCCTAAGTAGTAGAGTATGGTACGGTGGGGTAGCATAGGGTAGGGAAGCCTACGGTGGAACAGAGAAAATAGAAGGAAATAGAATAGAACAGCATAGGTCAGGGTAGGTTAGCTCAGTGCAGGGTATGGTAGAGTAGCATAGGATGGAATAGAGAAAATAGAAAAGGAGACTAGAAAAGAGCAGACTAGATTAGGATAGGGTAGGGTGGGGGAGGGTTTTGTAGAATACAGTAGTGTAGAATGGAATAGAATGGTGTGGAGTGGAGTCGAATGGATTCGAACAGAGATGAATAGAGTAGAAAAGAGTTGAATAGAGCCGAATAACGCTGAATAGGACCAAATATGGCCAAAATGAGCCGAATCGAGTCAAGTCCAACAGATTCGGGATGAATGCAGCTGAGTGGAGCTGAAATGAGCCAAATAGAGACAAACTGAACCCAGCAAAATCGAGCCAAAACACACTTAATTGCATCCTATTGCATCGGATCTCGTCGAATTCCATCAAATCCCACCAAAACGCATCAAATCTCACGGAATCTCACCGAATCCCGTCGAATTGTCTCAAATCGGGTCGAATGGTGTCAAACGGAATGGAATCGAATTAAATCGAATAGATTAGAGTAGTGTAGGTTAGGCTGGGATTCAGTAGGGAAGGGCACAGAAGAATAGAATAGAGTAGAACAGAAGAGAATACCAAGAGTAGAATGGAGTAGAGTTGAGTAGAGTGGAATAGTCAGAGTCGGGTAGTGCAGAATATAGATGAATAGATCCAATTCAAGCCGAATCGATTCGAATGGAGAGGAAAGGAGACAAATCGTGATGAATCGAATCGATTCGAATCGATTAGAGTAGGGTAGGGTAGAACAGAATAGAATAGAGTAGAAAAGAGTAGAATGGTGTGGAATGGAGTTGAATGGAGCCAGATAGAGACAAATAAAGTAGAAAGGGTTGAGTAGAGCTGAACAGGGCTGAATAAGGTTCACTCGAGCCTAATTACGCTGAATTGAGCAGAATCGAGACGAACTGACCCAATTCAAGCCAAATAGAGCTAAATCGAGCCGATTCAAGCCTAATCACATTGAATCGCGTCGAAATGCGTTGAATCGAATAGATTAGTGTGGAGGAGGGTACGGCAGGAGAGGCTAGACTACAACACAACAGAACACAATAGAAAGAAGAGAATAGAATTAAGTAGAGTCGGGTCCAGTAGAATAGAGTCAAATCGAGTTGACGAGAGCTAAAAAGAGCCAAACAGAGCTGAATACAGCCGAATTGACCAAATTCAAGGTGAATCGAGATGAATCAAGTCCAGTCGTTTGAAATGTGTCCAATCGAATCAAATAGGTTAGTGTGGGGAAGGTAAGGTTAGGGTAGGGTAGAGAAGAATAGAATAGAGTAGAATAGAACAGAACAGAAAGAATCGAGTAGACTAGAGTCACACAGAGTCGAATACTGCCAAAAAGAGCCGAATAGAGTGGAAAAGAGCCGAATAGAACCGAATCGAGTTTAATGGAGGAGAAAGGAGATGAATCGAGCCGATATGACCCGAATCAGGTCGAATTCCGTTCAAGTGTGTCGAATAGCATAGAACAGATTACAGTAGGCTAAGTTAGGGTAGGGTAGGGTAGAACAGAGTGCAGTAGAACAGAGCAGAAGAGAAGAGAACACAACTGAAAGAATAGAATAGGGTCGAGACGAGCAGAGTATAGAAGAGTAGAGTAGAGTAGAGTCGAATATTGCCGAATAGAGCCAAAGACAGCCAAATAGAGCCCAAAAGAGCTAAATCGATAGAAACCAAGACAAATCACGCCGAATCCCGTGGAATCGTGCTCTATCGCGTCGAATCCTGTCGAATTGCATTGAATCTGATCAATTCCAATCCAATCCAATCCAATCCATTAGAATAGACTAGAGTAGGGTAGAGTCCAATACAATACAGTAGAGAACAGTTTAGGATGGAGTAGAATGGTGTGGCATGGAGTCGAGTGGAGTCGAAAAGAGATAATAGAGTTGAGTAGAGTCTAACAGAGCCGAATAGAGCCTATTCGAGCTGACTAGAGCCGAATGGAGCCGATTAGAGCTGAATCGAACCGATTTGAGCCGATTGGGGATGAATGGAGTGGAAAGGAGCCGATTTGAGCTGAATCGCATCGAGATGCGTGGAATCGAATCCAGTAGAATAGATTAGATTAGGGTAGGGTGGAATAGAGTAGACTTGAACACAGTAGAAGAGAATGGAAAGAATACAATAGAATAGAGTAGAAAAGGGTAGAGCAGAGCAGAATAGTGTAGAGTAGAATAGAGTAGAGTAGAACAGAGTTGAAGCAAGCTGAATGGAGACGAAACGAGACAAATCTCGTCGAATGGCGTCGAATCCCATGGAATCAATCACAGTAGGGTATAGTAGAATAGCGTAGAATGGAGTAGAATGGTGTGCAATGGAATCGAGTAGAGTAGAAGAGAGCCGAAGAGGGCCGAAGAGGGCCAAATCGAGCTGAATTGAGCGAAATCGAGCCGAATCCAGTGAATCGAGCCTAATCAAGCCGAATCGACACTATTCGAGACAAATGGAGCCGGATGGACATGAATCACACCGATTCGGCCCCTAGTCGCGTCAAAATTTGTCGAATTCAATGGAATAGACTAGAGTAGGGGAGGTTCGGGTAGGCTAGGGTAGGGTAGAATGGAGTAGAATAGAATAAAACAGAACAGAACACAACAAAATAGAACAGAACAACACAGAACGAATACAGAAACGAGTAGGCTAGAGTAGAGTAGAGGGGAATAGAGTAGAGTAGAATAGATTCGAACAGAGCCAAATCGAGCCGAATCGCGTCGAAATGGGTTGAATGAATCAAATCCAATCAAGTGGATTACAATACCTTAGAGTTGGGTAGCATAGGGTAGGGTAGAATAGAGTAGAATAGTACAGAACAGAGTAGAAACAATACAATAGAATAGAGAAGAGTTGACTAGAGTAGAATAGAGCTGAATAGAGCCAAATGCAGACGAAACGAGAGGAATCGTGTAGAAGCAATTAGAGGGGTGCTGGGTAGGGTAGAGCAGAATAGAGTAGAATAGTGTAGAATAGTGTGGAATGAATAGAATGGAGTAGAATGGAGTCAAATAGAAATGAATAGAGTAGAAAAGAGTCGAATAGAGCAGAATAGGGCCGAAGAACGCCAAATCGAGCAGATTCGAAGCGACTCAAGCCAAAACAAGCTGAATGGAGCCTAACTGAGCCGAATAGAGCCAAATCGAGCCGAATCGAGCCGATTCAAGCTTCATCGCCTCGAATCGCGTTCAATGCGTCAAATCCAATCGAGACGTATAGATTAGAGAAGGGGAGGGGAGGGCAGGGGAGGGTAGAACAGCGTAGAGTGGAATAGAAGAGATTAGAACAGAATAGAAGGAATAGAATCGAGTAGAATAGAGTGGAAAAGAGTAGAGTCGAATACAGTCGAATAGAGCCGACTAAGCTGAATAGAGACGAATGGAGCTGAATACAGCCGAAAAGAGCTGTATACTGCCGAATCACACCTAATCGAGCGGAATCAAGCAGAATCGCACTGACTGTCACCGAACAGCGTCGAATCGAATCAGGTCGAATCGAGTCGAGCCACATCGTTTTGAATCAAACAAGGTCAAATCGCTTCATATCGTGTCGAATCCCATGGAATCACGTCGAATAACTTCGAATCGCGTCAAACCTCAGAGAATCCTACCGAATCACGTCGAGTCGCATGGAATCTCATCAAATCCCTTCAGATCTTGCTGAATCCAGTCAAGTCATATCAAATCGCTTTGCACGGAATCGAATTGAATCCAATAGACTAAAGTAGGCTAGGTTCGGGTGGGGTGCCGTAGGGTCGGGTAGGGTAGAATAGAATAGAGTACAACAGAATAGGAGAGAACAGAACAGAACAGAAAGAATACAACAGAACAGAATAGAGTCAAAGAGAGAGAACATACCCGAATTGAGCCGAGTGGAGACAAAACGAGACGAATCACGTCCGGTTGCTTCGAATCGCGTCAAATCAAATCGAATCGATTAGAAGAGATTAGGGTAGGGAAGGGTAGAATAGAATAGAGGAAAATAGTGAAGAATGGTGTGGAATGGAATAGAATGGAGTTGAACGGAGTCCAATAGAGACGGATAGATATGAATAGAGTACAAAAGAGTCTAATAGAGAAGAATAGGGCCGGATAGGGCCAAATAAGGCCTAATTGAGCAGAATCCAGCAGAATCGATGGAATTCGAGCCTAATCGAGCCGAATGGAGTGAAATGGAGTCAAGTCGAGCCGAACGAATAGAGCCGATGCGAACTGAATCGAGCTGATTCAAGCCTAATCGCGTCAAATCGCGTGGAAATACGTCACATCGAATCTAATCAAATAGATTAGGGGAGGGGCGGGTGGGTAGAATAGAACAGAATAGTACAGAATAGAAAGACTAGAATATAGTACAGTAGGGTGGAGTAGAGAGAGTAAAGCAGAGCAGAGTAGAATTGAGTCAAATAGAGTCAAATAGTGCAGGACATAGCTGAATAGAGCCCATTCTGGCCGAATCGAGTCAAATGGAAACAAAACGAGATGAATCACACCGAAATGCTTCGAATCGCATCCAGTCGAATAGATTAGAGTAACGTAGGGTAGAGTAGAACAGAATAGAGTAGAATAGCGTAGAATGGAGAAGAGTGGAGTCAAATGGAGTCGAACAGAGACAAATAGAGTAGAAAAGAGTCGAATCGAGCCAAATAGGGCCGAATAAGGCTGAACCGAGTGGAAACGAGCTGAATTGAAGCGATTCGAGCCAAATCGAGCTGAATCGAGCTGATGTTGCGGAATCGAGCCGACTCAAGCGTGATGGTGTCCAGTCGCATCGAAATGCTTTGAATCGAATCAAATGGAATCGATTAGAATAGGTTAGGGTAGGGTAGTTTATGATCGGAAGACTAGGGTAGATGCAAGTAGACTACACTAGAGTAGACAAGAGAAGGCTAGAGTAGAAGCCTAGACTAGTAAGCTGGACTAGTCAGCTAGACTAGTGGCATAGAGCAGTAGCCTAGACACCTAGTCTTGAATAGTACCCTAAGTCAGTAATCTGAACGAGTACCCTTGCCTGAACTCTTAGCCTAATCTAGTACCCTTGCCTTAACTAGTAGTCCTAACAAGTACCCTTGCCTTAACCAGTAGTCTTCACTAGTACCCTTGCCTTCACTAGTAGTATGTCCTTAACACGTAGCCTGAACGGGTAGCCTTGCCTTAACCAGTACCCTCAACAAGTACCCACGGCTTAACTAGTAGCCTGGCCTTAACTAATACCCTGGCCTTAACTAGTAGCCTGAACTAGTACACTTGCCTTAAGGAGTACCCTTGCCCGAACTACTCCCCTTAATTAGGACCCTTATTGAATAACCCTAAGTAGTAGAGTATGGTACGGTGGGGTAGCATAGGGTAGGGAAGCCTACGGTGGAACAGAGAAAATAGAAGGAAATAGAATAGAACAGCATAGGTCAGGGTAGGTTAGCTCAGTGCAGGGTATGGTAGAGTAGCATAGGATGGAATAGAGAAAATAGAAAAGGAGACTAGAAAAGAGCAGACTAGATTAGGATAGGGTAGGGTGGGGGAGGGTTTTGTAGAATACAGTAGTGTAGAATGGAATAGAATGGTGTGGAGTGGAGTCGAATGGATTCGAACAGAGATGAATAGAGTAGAAAAGAGTTGAATAGAGCCGAATAACGCTGAATAGGACCAAATATGGCCAAAATGAGCCGAATCGAGTCGAGTCCACCAGATTCGGGATGAATGCAGCTGAGTGGAGCTGAAATGAGCCAAATAGAGACAAACTGAACCCAGCAAAATCGAGCCAAAACACACTTAATTGCATCCTATTGCATCGGATCTCGTCGAATTCCATCAAATCCCACCAAAACGCATCAAATCTCGCGGAATCTCACCGAATCCCGTCGAATTGTCTCAAATCGGGTCGAATGGTGTCAAACGGAATGGAATCGAATTAAATCGAATAGATTAGAGTAGTGTAGGTTAGGCTGGGATTCAGTAGGGAAGGGCACAGAAGAATAGAATAGAGTAGAACAGAAGAGAATACCAAGAGTAGAATGGAGTAGAGTTGAGTAGAGTGGAATAGTCAGAGTCGGGTAGTGCAGAATATAGATGAATAGATCCAATTCAAGCCGAATCAATTCGAATGGAGAGGAAAGGAGACAAATCGTGATGAATCGAATCGATTCGAATCGATTAGAGTAGGGTAGGGTAGAACAGAATAGAATAGAGTAGAAAAGAGTAGAATGGTGTGGAATGGAGTTGAATGGAGCCAGATAGAGACAAATAAAGTAGAAAGGGTTGAGTAGAGCTGAACAGGGCTGAATAAGGTTCACTCGAGCCTAATTACGCTGAATTGAGCAGAATCGAGACGAACTGACCCAATTCAAGCCAAATAGAGCTAAATCGAGCCGATTCAAGCGTAATCACATGGAATCGCGTCGAAATGCGTTGAATCGAATAGATTAGTGTGGAGGAGGGTACGGCAGGAGAGGCTAGACTACAACACAACAGAACACAATAGAAAGAAGAGAATAGAATTAAGTAGAGTCGGGTCCAGTAGAATAGAGTCAAATCGAGTTGACGAGAGCTAAAAAGAGCCAAACAGAGCTGAATACAGCCAAATTGACCAAATTCAAGGTGAATCGAGATGAATCAAGTCCAGTCGTTTGAAATGTGTCGAATCGAATCAAATAGGTTAGTGTGGGGAAGGTAAGGTTAGGGTAGGGTAGAGAAGAATAGAATAGAGTAGAATAGAACAGAACAGAAAGAATCGAGTAGACTAGAGTCACACAGAGTCGAATACTGCCAAAAAGAGCCGAATAGAGTGGAAAAGAGCCGAATAGAACCGAATCGAGTTTAATGGAGGAGAAAGGAGATGAATCGAGCCGATATGACCCGAATCAGGTCGAATTCCGTTCAAGTGTGTCGAATAGCATAGAACAGATTACAGTAGGCTAAGTTAGGGTAGGGTAGGGTAGAACAGAGTGCAGTAGAACAGAGCAGAAGAGAAGAGAACACAACTGAAAGGATAGAATAGGGTCGAGACGAGCAGAGTATAGAAGAGTAGAGTAGAGTAGAGTCGAATATTGCCGAATAGAGCCAAAGACAGCCAAATAGAGCCCAAAAGAGCTAAATCGATAGAAACCAAGACAAATCACGCCGAATCCCGTGGAATCGTGCTCTATCGCGTCGAATCCTGTCGAATTGCATTGAATCTGATCAATTCCAATCCAATCCAATCCAATCCATTACAATAGACTAGAGTAGGGTAGAGTCCAATACAATACAGTAGAGAACAGTTTAGGATGGAGTAGAATGGTGTGGCATGGAGTCGAGTGGAGTCGAAAAGAGATAATAGAGTTGAGTAGAGTCTAACAGAGCCGAATAGAGCCTATTCGAGCTGACTAGAGCCGAATGGAGCCGATTAGAGCTGAATCGAACCGATTTGAGCCGATCGGGGAGGAATGGAGTGGAAAGGAGCCGATTTGAGCTGAATCGCATCGAGATGCGTGGAATCGAATCCAGTAGAATAGATTAGATTAGGGTAGGGTGGAATAGAGTAGACTTGAACACAGTAGAAGAGAATGGAAAGAATACAATAGAATAGAGTAGAAAAGGGTAGAGCAGAGCAGAATAGTGTAGAGTAGAATAGAGTAGAGTAGAACAGAGTCGAAGCAAGCTGAATGGAGACGAAACGAGACAAATCTCGTCGAATGGCGTCGAATCCCATGGAATCAATCACAGTAGGGTATAGTAGAATAGCGTAGAATGGAGTAGAATGGTGTGCAATGGAATCGAGTAGAGTAGAAGAGAGCCGAAGAGGGCCGAAGAGGGCCAAATCGAGCTGAATTGAGCGAAATCGAGCCGAATCCAGTGAATCGAGCCTAATCAAGCCGAATCGACACTATTCGAGACAAATGGAGCCGGATGGACATGAATCACACCGATTCGGCCCCTAGTCGCGTCAAAATTTGTCGAATTCAATGGAATAGACTAGAGTAGGGGAGGTTCGGGTAGGCTAGGGTAGGGTAGAATGGAGTAGAATAGAATAAAACAGAACAGAACACAACAAAATAGAACAGAACAACACAGAACGAATACAGAAACGAGTAGGCTAGAGTAGAGTAGAGGGGAATAGAGTAGAGTAGAATAGATTCGAACAGAGCCAAATCGAGCCGAATCGCGTCGAAATGGGTTGAATGAATCAAATCCAATCAAGTGGATTACAATACCTTAGAGTTGGGTAGCATAGGGTAGGGTAGAATAGAGTAGAATAGTACAGAACAGAGTAGAAACAATACAATAGAATAGAGAAGAGTTGACTAGAGTAGAATAGAGCTGAATAGAGCCAAATGCAGACGAAACGAGAGGAATCGTGTAGAAGCAATTAGAGTGGTGCTGGGTAGGGTAGAGCAGAATAGAGTAGAATAGTGTGGAATGAATAGAATGGAGTAGAATGGAGTCAAATAGAAATGAATAGAGTAGAAAAGAGTCGAATAGAGCAGAATAGGGCCGAAGAACGCCAAATCGAGCAGATTCGAAGCGACTCAAGCCAAAACAAGCTGAATGGAGCCTAACTGAGCCGAATAGAGCCAAATCGAGCCGAATCGAGCCGATTCAAGCTTCATCGCCTCGAATCGCGTTCAATGCGTCAAATCCAATTGAGACGTATAGATTAGAGAAGGGGAGGGGAGGGCAGGGGAGGGTAGAACAGCGTAGAGTGGAATAGAAGAGATTAGAACAGAATAGAAGGAATAGAATCGAGTAGAATAGAGTGGAAAAGAGTAGAGTCGAATACAGTCGAATAGAGCCGACTAAGCTGAATAGAGACGAATGGAGCTGAATACAGCCGAAAAGAGCTGTATACTGCCGAATCACACCTAATCGAGCGGAATCAAGCAGAATCGCACTGACTGTCACCGAACAGCGTCGAATCGAATCAGGTCGAATCGAGTCGAGCCACATCGTTTTGAATCAAACAAGGTCAAATCGCTTCATATCGTGTCGAATCCCATGGAATCACGTCGAATAACTTCGAATCGCGTCAAACCTCAGAGAATCCTACCGAATCACGTCGAGTCGCATGGAATCTCATCAAATCCCTTCAGATCTTGCTGAATCCAGTCAAGTCATATCAAATCGCTTTGCACGGAATCGAATTGAATCCAATAGACTAAAGTAGGCTAGGTTCGGGTGGGGTGCCGTAGGGTCGGGTAGGGTAGAATAGAATAGAGTACAACAGAATAGGAGAGAACAGAACAGAACAGAAAGAATACAACAGAACAGAATAGAGTCAAAGAGAGAGAACATACCCGAATTGAGCCGAGTGGAGACAAAACGAGACGAATCACGTCCGGTTGCTTCGAATCGCGTCAAATCAAATCGAATCGATTAGAAGAGATTAGGGTAGGGAAGGGTAGAATAGAAGAGAGGAAAATAGTGAGGAATGGAGTTGAACGGAGTCCAATAGAGACGGATAGATATGAATAGAGTACAAAAGAGTCTAATAGAGCAGAATAGGGCCGAATAGGCCCAAATAAGGCCTAATCGAGCAGAATCCAGCAGAATCGATGGAATTCGAGCCTAATCGAGCCGAATGGAGTGAAATGGAGCCAAGTCGAGCCGAATAGAGCCGATTCGAACTGAATCGAGCTGATTCAAGCCTAATCGCGTCAAATCGCGTGGAAATACGTCACATCGAATCTAATCAAATAGATTAGGGAAGGGTAGGGGAGGGGCGGGTGGGTAGACTAGAACAGAATAGTACAGAATAGAATATAGTACAGTAGGGTAGAGTAGAGAGAGTAAAGCAGACAAGAGTAGAGCAGAGTAGAATTGAGTCAAATAGAGTCAAAGAGTGCAGGATATAGCTGAATAGAGCCAATTCTGGCCGAATCGAGTCAAATGGAAACAAAACGAGATGAATCACACCGAATTGCTAAGAATCGCATCCAATCGAATAGATTAGAGTATCGTAGGGTAGAGTAGAACAGAATAGAGTAGAATAGCATAGAATGGAGAAGAGTGGAGTCAAATGGAGTCGAACAGAGACAAATAGAGTAGAAAAGAGTCGAATCGAGCCAAATAGGGCCGAATAAGGCTGAACCGAGTGGAAACGAGCTGAATTGAAGCGATTCGAGCCAAATCGAACTGAATCGAGCTGATGTTGCGGAATCGAGCCGACTCAAGCGTGATGGTGTCCGGTCGCATCGAAATGCTTTGAATCGAATCAAATGGAATCGATTAGAATAGGTTAGGGTAGGGTAGTTTATGATAGGAAGACTAGGGTAGATGCAAGTAGACTACATTAGAGTAGACAAGAGAAGGCTAGAGTAGAAGCCTAGACTAGTAAGCTGGACTAGTCAGCTAGGCTAGTGGCATAGAGCAGTAGCCTAGACAACTAGTCTTGAATAGTACCCTAAGTCAGTAATCTGAACGAGTACCCTTGCCTGAACTCTTAGCCTAATCTAGTACCCTTGCCTTAACTAGTAGTCCTAACAAGTACCCTTGCCTTAACCAGTAGTCTTCACTAGTACCCTTGCCTTCACTAGTAGTATGTCCTTAACAAGTAGCCTGAACTGGTACCCTTGCCTTAACCAGTACCCTCAACAAGTACCCATGCCTTAACCAGTAGCCTGGCCTTAACTAGTGCCCTTGCATAACTAGTACCCTGGCCTTAACTAGTAGCCTGAACTAGTACACTTGCCTTAAGGAGTACCCTTGCCCGAACTACTCCCCTTAATTAGGACCCTTATTGAGTAACCCTAAGTAGTAGAGTATGGTACGGTGGGGTAGCATAGGGTAGGGAAGCATACGGTGGAACAGAGAAAATAGAAGGAAATAGAATAGAACAGCATAGGTCAGGGTAGGTTAGCTTAGTGCAGGGTATGGTAGAGTAGCATAGGATGGAATCGAGAAAATAGAAAAGGAGACTAGAAAAGAGCAGACTAGATTAGGATAGGCTAGGGTGGGGGAGGGTTTTGTAGAATACAGTAGTGTAGAATGGAATAGAATGGTGTGGAATGGAGTCAAATGGATTCGAACAGAGATGCAGAGAGTAGAAAAGAGTTGAATAGAGCCGAATAACGCTGAATAGGACCACATCTGACCAAAATGAGCCGAATCGAGTCGAGTCGATCAGATTCGGGATGAATGGAGCCTAGTGGAGCTGAAATGAGCCAAATAGAGACAATCTGAACCCAGCAAAATCGAGCCAAAACACACTTAATTGCATCCTATTGCATCGGATCTCGTCGAATTCCATCAAATCCCACCAAAACGCATCAAATCTCGCGGAATCTCACCGAATCCCGTCGAATTGTCTCAAATCGGGTCGAATGGTGTCAAACTGAATAGAATCGAATTAAATTGAATAGATTAGAGTAGTGTAGGTTAGACTGGGATTCAGTAGGGAAGGGCACAGAAGAATAGAATAGAGTAGAACAGAAGAGAATACCAAGAGTAGAATGGAGTAGAGTTGAGTAGAGTGGAATAGTCAGAGTCGGGTAGTGCAGAATATAGATGAATAGATCCAATTCAAGCCGAATCGATTCGAATGGAGAGGAAAGGAGACAAATCGTGATGAATCGAATCGATTAGAATAGATTAGAGTAGGGTAGGGTAGAACAGAATAGAATAGAGTAGAAAAGAGTAGAATGGTGTGGAAGGGAGTTGAATGGAGCCAAATAGAGACAAATAAAGTAGAAAGGGTTGAGTAGAGCTGAACAGGGCTGAATAAGGTTCACTCGAGCCTAATTATGCTGAATTGAGCAGAATCGAGACGAATTGACCCAATTCAAGCCAAATAGAGCTAAATCGAGCCGATTCAAGCCTAATCACATGGAATCCCGTCAAAATGCGTTGAATCGAATAGATTAGAGTAGAGGAGGGTACGGCAGGAGAGGCTAGACTACAACACAACAGAACACAATAGAAAGAAGAGAACAGAATTAAGTAGAGTCGGGTCCAGTAGAATAGAGTCAAATTGAGTTGAAGAGAGCCGAAAAGAGCCAAAGAGAGCTGAATACAGCCGAATTGACCAAATTCAAGGTGAATCGAGATGAATCATGTCGAGTCGTTTGAAACGTGTCGAATCGAATCAAATAGATTAGTGTGGGGAAGGTAAGGCTAGGGTAGGGTAGAGAAGAATAGAATAGAGTAGAATAGAACAGAACAGAAAGAATCGAGTAGACTAGAGTCAAATAGAGTCGAATACTGCCAAAAAGAGCCGAATAGAGTGGAAAAGAGCCGAATAGAACCGAATCGAGTTTAATGGAGCAGAAAGGAGATGAATCGAGCCGATATGACCCGAATCAGGTCGAATCCCATTCAAGTGTGTCGAATAGCATAGAACAGATTACAGAAGGCTAAGTTAGGGTAGGGTAGGGTAGAATAGAGTGCAGTAGAACAGAACAGAAGAGAACTGAAAGAATAGGGTCGAGACGAGCAGAGTATAGAAGAGTAGAGTAGAGTAGAGTCGAACATTGCCGAATAGAGCCAAATAGAGCCCAAAAGAGCTAAATGGATAGAAACCAAGACGAATCACGCCGAATCCCGTGGAATCGTGCCGTATCGCGTCGAATCCCGTCGAATTGCATTGAATCTGATCAATTCCAATCCAATCAAATAGAATAGACTAGAGTAGGGTAGAGTACAATACAATACAGTAGAGAATAGTTTAGGATGGAGTAGAATGGTGTAGCATGGAGTCGAGTGGAGTCGAAAAGAGATAATAGAGTTGAGTAGAGTCTAATAGAGCCGAATAGAGCTGAATAGAGCCTATTCGAGCTGACTGGAGCCGAATGGAGCCGATTAGAGCTGAATCGAACCGATTTGAGCCGATTGGGGATGAATGGAGTGGAAAGGAGCCGATTTGAGCCGAATCGCATCGAGATGCGTGGAATCGAATCCAGTAGAATAGATTAGATTAGGGTAGGATGGAATAGAGTAGACTTGAACACAGTAGAAGAGAATGGAAAGGATACAATAGAATAGAGTAGAAAAGGGTAGAGCAGAGCAGAATAGTGTAGAGTAGAATAGAGTAGAGTAGAACAGAGTCGAATCAAGCTGAATGGAGACGAAACGAGACAAATCGCGTCGAATGGCGTCGAATCCCATCGAATCAATTACAGTAGGGTATAGTAGAAGAGCGTAGAATGGAGTAGAATGGTGTGCAATGGAATCGAGTAGAGTAGAAAAGAGCTGAAGAGAGCCGAAGAGGGCCAAAGAGGGCCAAATCGAGCTGAATTGAGCGAAATCGAGCCGAATCCAGTGAATCGAGCCTAATGGAGCCAAATCGAGCCTAATCGAGCTGAATCGACACTATTCGAGACAAATGGAGCCGAATGGACATGAATCACACCGATTCGGCCCCTAGTCGCGTCAAAATTTCTCGAATTCAATTGAATAGACTAGAGTAGGGGAGGTTCGGGTAGGCTAGAGTAGGGTAGAATAGAGTAGAATAGAATAAAACAGAACAGAACACAACAAAATAGAACACAACAACACAGAACGAATACAGAAAAGAGCAGGCTAGAGTAGAGTAGAGGGGAATAGAGTAGAGTAGAATAGATTTGAACAGAGCCAAATCGAGCCGAATCGCCTCGAAATGGGTTGAATCAAATCCAATCAAGTGGATTACAATACCTTAGAGTTGGGTAGCATAGGGTAGGGTAGAATAGAGTAGAATCGTACAGAACAGAGTAGAAACAATACAATAGAGTAGAGAAGAGTAGAATAGAGCTGAATAGAGCCAAATGCAGACAAAATGAGAGGAATCGTGTAGAAGCAAGTAGAGTAAATTAGAGTGGTGTTGGGTAGGGTAGAGCAGAATAGAGTAGAATAGTGTAGAATAGTGTGGAATGAATAGAATGGAGTAGAATGGAGTCAAGTAGAAACGAATAGAGTAGAAAAGAGTCGAATAGAGCAGAATAGGGCCGAGGAAGGCCGAATCGAGCAGATTCGAAGCGATTCAAGCCAAAACAAGCTGAATGGAGCCTAACTGAGCCGAATAGAGCCAAATCGAGCCGAATCGAGCCGATTCAAGCTTCATCGCCTCGAATCGCGTTCAACGCGTCAAATCCAATCGAGACGTATAGATTAGAGAAGGGGAGGGCAGGGGAGGGGAGAATAGAACAGAGTAGAGTGGAATAGAAGAGATTAGAACAGAATAGAAGGAATAGAATCGAGTAGAATCGAGTGGAAAAGAGTAGAGTCGAATACAGTCGAATAGAGCCGAATAAGCTGAATAGAGACGAATGGAGCTGAATACAGCCGAAAAGAGCTGTATACTGCCGAATCACACCTAATCGAGCGGAATCAAGCAGAATCGCACTGACTGTCACCGAACAGCGTTGAATCGAATCATGTCGAATCGAGTCGAGTCACATCGTTTTGAATCAAACAAGGTCAAATTGCTTCATATCGTGTCGAATCCCATCGAATCACGTCGAATAACTTCGAATTGCGTCAAACCTCAGAGAATCCTACTGAATCACGTCGAGTCGCATGGAATCTCATCAAATCCCTTCAGATTTGCCGAATCCAGTCAAGTCCTATCAAATCGCGTTGCACGGAATCGAATTGCATCCAATAGATTAAAGTAGGGAAGGTTCGGGTGGGGTGCCATTGGGTCGGGTAGGGTAGAATAGAATAGAGTACAACAGAATAGGAGAGAATAGAACAGAACAGAAAGAATACAACAGAATAGAATAGAGTCAAAGAGAGAGAACATAGCCGAATTGAGCCGAGTGGAGACAAAACGAGACGAATCACGTCCGGTTGCTTCGAATCGCGTCAAATCAAATCGAATCGATTAGAAGAGATTAGGGTAGGGAAGGGTAGAATAGAAGAGAGGAAAATAGTGAGGAATGGAGTTGAACGGAGTCCAATAGAGACGGATAGATATGAATAGAGTACAAAAGAGTCTAATAGAGCAGAATAGGGCCGAATAGGCCCAAATAAGGCCTAATCGAGCAGAATCCAGCAGAATCGATGGAATTCGAGCCTAATCGAGCCGAATGGAGTGAAATGGAGCCAAGTCGAGCCGAATAGAGCCGATTCGAACTGAATCGAGCTGATTCAAGCCTAATCGCGTCAAATCGCGTGGAAATACGTCACATCGAATCTAATCAAATAGATTAGGGAAGGGTAGGGGAGGGGCGGGTGGGTAGACTAGAACAGAATAGTACAGAATAGAATATAGTACAGTAGGGTAGAGTAGAGAGAGTAAAGCAGACAAGAGTAGAGCAGAGTAGAATTGAGTCAAATAGAGTCAAAGAGTGCAGGATATAGCTGAATAGAGCCAATTCTGGCCGAATCGAGTCAAATGGAAACAAAACGAGATGAATCACACCGAATTGCTAAGAATCGCATCCAATCGAATAGATTAGAGTATCGTAGGGTAGAGTAGAACAGAATAGAGTAGAATAGCATAGAATGGAGAAGAGTGGAGTCAAATGGAGTCGAACAGAGACAAATAGAGTAGAAAAGAGTCGAATCGAGCCAAATAGGGCCGAATAAGGCTGAACCGAGTGGAAACGAGCTGAATTGAAGCGATTCGAGCCAAATCGAGCTGAATCGAGCTGATGTTGCGGAATCGAGCCGACTCAAGCGTGATGGTGTCCGGTCGCATCGAAATGCTTTGAATCGAATCAAATGGAATCGATTAGAATAGGTTAGGGTAGGGTAGTTTATGATAGGAAGACTAGGGTAGATGCAAGTAGACTACATTAGAGTAGACAAGAGAAGGCTAGAGTAGAAGCCTAGACTAGTAAGCTGGACTAGTCAGCTAGACTAGTGGCATAGAGCAGTAGCCTAGACAACTAGTCTTGAATAGTACCCTAAGTCAGTAATCTGAACGAGTACCCTTGCCTGAACTCTTAGCCTAATCTAGTACCCTTGCCTTAACTAGTAGTCCTAACAAGTACCCTTGCCTTAACCAGTAGTCTTCACTAGTACCCTTGCCTTCACTAGTAGTATGTCCTTAACAAGTAGCCTGAACTGGTACCCTTGCCTTAACCAGTACCCTCAACAAGTACCCATGCCTTAACTAGTAGCCTGGCCTTAACTAGTGCCCTTGCATAACTAGTACCCTGGCCTTAACTAGTAGCCTGAACTAGTACACTTGCCTTAAGGAGTACCCTTGCCCGAACTACTCCCCTTAATTAGGACCCTTATTGAGTAACCCTAAGTAGTAGAGTATGGTACGGTGGGGTAGCATAGGGTAGGGAAGCATATGGTGGAACAGAGAAAATAGAAGGAAATAGAATAGAACAGCATAGGTCAGGGTAGGTTAGCTTAGTGCAGGGTATGGTAGAGTAGCATAGGATGGAATAGAGAAAATAGAAAAGGAGACTAGAAAAGAGCAGACTAGATTAGGATAGGCTAGGGTGGGGGAGGGTTTTGTAGAATACAGTAGTGTAGAATGGAATAGAATGGTGTGGAATGGAGTCAAATGGATTGGAACAGAGATGCAGAGAGTAGAAAAGAGTTGAATAGAGCCGAATAACGCTGAATAGGACCACATCTGACCAAAATGAGCCGAATCGAGTCGAGTCGATCAGATTCGGGATGAATGGAGCCTAGTGGAGCTGAAATGAGCCAAATAGAGACAATCTGAACCCAGCAAAATCGAGCCAAAACACACTTAATTGCATCCTATTGCATCGGATCTCGTCGAATTCCATCAAATCCCACCAAAACGCATCAAATCTCGCGGAATCTCACCGAATCCCGTCGAATTGTCTCAAATCGGGTCGAATGGTGTCAAACTGAATAGAATCGAATTAAATTGAATAGATTAGAGTAGTGTAGGTTAGACTGGGATTCAGTAGGGAAGGGCACAGAAGAATAGAATAGAGTAGAACAGAAGAGAATACCAAGAGTAGAATGGAGTAGAGTTGAGTAGAGTGGAATAGTCAGAGTCGGGTAGTGCAGAATATAGATGAATAGATCCAATTCAAGCCGAATCGATTCGAATGGAGAGGAAAGGAGACAAATCGTGATGAATCGAATCGATTAGAATAGATTAGAGTAGGGTAGGGTAGAACAGAATAGAATAGAGTAGAAAAGAGTAGAATGGTGTGGAAGGGAGTTGAATGGAGCCAAATAGAGACAAATAAAGTAGAAAGGGTTGAGTAGAGCTGAACAGGGCTGAATAAGGTTCACTCGAGCCTAATTATGCTGAATTGAGCAGAATCGAGACGAATTGACCCAATTCAAGCCAAATAGAGCTAAATCGAGCCGATTCAAGCCTAATCACATGGAATCCCGTCAAAATGCGTTGAATCGAATAGATTAGAGTAGAGGAGAGTACGGCAGGAGAGGCTAGACTACAACACAACAGAACACAATAGAAAGAAGAGAACAGAATTAAGTACAGTCGGGTCCAGTAGAATAGAGTCAAATTGAGTTGAAGAGAGCCGAAAAGAGCCAAAGAGAGCTGAATACAGCCGAATTGACCAAATTCAAGGTGAATCGAGATGAATCATGTCGAGTCGTTTGAAATGTGTCGAATCGAATCAAATAGATTAGTGTGGGGAAGGTAAGGCTAGGGTAGGGTAGAGAAGAATAGAATAGAGTAGAATAGAACAGAACAGAAAGAATCGAGTAGACTAGAGTCAAATAGAGTCGAATACTGCCAAAAAGAGCCGAATAGAGTGGAAAAGAGCCGAATAGAACCGAATCGAGTTTAATGGAGCAGAAAGGAGATGAATCGAGCCGATATGACCCGAATCAGGTCGAATCCCATTCAAGTGTGTCGAATAGCATAGAACAGATTACAGAAGGCTAAGTTAGGGTAGGGTAGGGTAGAATAGAGTGCAGTAGAACAGAACAGAAGAGAACTGAAAGAATAGGGTCGAGACGAGCAGAGTATAGAAGAGTAGAGTAGAGTAGAGTCGAACATTGCCGAATAGAGCCAAATAGAGCCCAAAAGAGCTAAATGGATAGAAACCAAGACGAATCACGCCGAATCCCGTGGAATCGTGCCGTATCGCGTCGAATCCCGTCGAATTGCATTGAATCTGATCAATTCCAATCCAATCAAATAGAATAGACTAGAGTAGGGTAGAGTACAATACAATACAGGAGAGAATAGTTTAGGATGGAGTAGAATGGTGTAGCATGGAGTCGAGTGGAGTCGAAAAGAGATAATAGAGTTGAGTAGAGTCTAATAGAGCCGAATAGAGCTGAATAGAGCCTATTCGAGCTGACTGGAGCCGAATGGAGCCGATTAGAGCTGAATCGAACCGATTTGAGCCGATTGGGGATGAATGGAGTGGAAAGGAGCCGATTTGAGCCGAATCGCATCGAGATGCGTGGAATCGAATCCAGTAGAATAGATTAGATTAGGGTAGGATGGAATAGAGTAGACTTGAACACAGTAGAAGAGAATGGAAAGGATACAATAGAATAGAGTAGAAAAGGGTAGAGCAGAGCAGAATAGTGTAGAGTAGAATAGAGTAGAGTAGAACAGAGTCGAATCAAGCTGAATGGAGACGAAACGAGACAAATCGCGTCGAATGGCGTCGAATCCCATCGAATCAATTACAGTAGGGTATAGTAGAAGAGCGTAGAATGGAGTAGAATGGTGTGCAATGGAATCGAGTAGAGTAGAAAAGAGCTGAAGAGAGCCGAAGAGGGCCAAAGAGGGCCAAATCGAGCTGAATTGAGCGAAATCGAGCCGAATCCAGTGAATCGAGCCTAATGGAGCCAAATCGAGCCTAATCGAGCTGAATCGACACTATTCGAGACAAATGGAGCCGAATGGACATGAATCACACCGATTCGGCCCCTAGTCGCGTCAAAATTTCTCGAATTCAATTGAATAGACTAGAGTAGGGGAGGTTCGGGTAGGCTAGAGTAGGGTAGAATAGAGTAGAATAGAATAAAACAGAACAGAACACAACAAAATAGAACAGAACAACACAGAACGAATACAGAAAAGAGCAGGCTAGAGTAGAGTAGAGAGGAATAGAGTAGAGTAGAATAGATTTGAACAGAGCCAAATCGAGCCGAATCGCCTCGAAATGGGTTGAATCAAATCCAATCAAGTGGATTACAATACCTTAGAGTTGGGTAGCATAGGGTAGGGTAGAATAGAGTAGAATCGTACAGAACAGAGTAGAAACAATACAATAGAGTAGAGAAGAGTAGAATAGAGCTGAATAGAGCCAAATGCAGACAAAATGAGAGGAATCGTGTAGAAGCAAGTAGAGTAAATTAGAGTGGTGTTGGGTAGGGTAGAGCAGAATAGAGTAGAATAGTGTAGAATAGTGTGGAATGAATAGAATGGAGTAGAATGGAGTCAAGTAGAAACGAATAGAGTAGAAAAGAGTCGAATAGAGCAGAATAGGGCCGAAGAAGGCCGAATCGAGCAGATTCGAAGCGATTCAAGCCAAAACAAGCTGAATGGAGCCTAACTGAGCCGAATAGAGCCAAATCGAGCCGAATCGAGCCGATTCAAGCTTCATCGCCTCGAATCGCGTTCAACGCGTCAAATCCAATCGAGACGTATAGATTAGAGAAGGGGAGGGGAGGGGAGGGGAGAATAGAACAGAGTAGAGTGGAATAGAAGAGATTAGAACAGAATAGAAGGAATAGAATCGAGTAGAATCGAGTGGAAAAGAGTAGAGTCGAATACAGTCGAATAGAGCTGAATAAGCTGAATAGAGACGAATGGAGCTGAATACAGCCGAAAAGAGCTGTATACTGCCGAATCACACCTAATCGAGCGGAATCAAGCAGAATCGCACTGACTGTCACCGAACAGCGTCGAATCGAATCAGGTCGAATCGAGTCGAGTCACATCGTTTTGATTCAAACAAGGTCAAATTGCTTCATATCGTGTCGAATCCCATCGAATCACGTCGAATAACTTCGAATTGCGTCAAACCTCAGAGAATCCTACTGAATCACGTCGAGTCGCATGGAATCTCATCAAATCCCTTCAGATCTTGCCGAATCCAGTCAAGTCCTATCAAATCGCGTTGCACGGAATCGAATTGAATCCAAGAGATTAAAGTAGGGAAGGTTCGGGTGGGGTGCCGTTGGGTCGGGTAGGGTAGAATAGAATAGAGTACAACAGAATAGGAGAGAATAGAACAGAACAGAAAGAATACAACAGAATAGAATAGAGTCAAAGAGAGAGAACATAGCCGAATTGAGCCGAGTGGAGACAAAACGAGACGAATCACGTCCGGTTGCTTCGAATCGCGTCAAATCAAATCGAATCGATTAGAAGAGATTAGGGTAGGGAAGGGTAGAATAGAAGAGAGGAAAATAGTGAGGAATGGAGTTGAACGGAGTCCAATAGAGACGGATAGATATGAATAGAGTACAAAAGAGTCTAATAGAGCAGAATAGGGCCGAATAGGCCCAAATAAGGCCTAATCGAGCAGAATCCAGCAGAATCGATGGAATTCGAGCCTAATCGAGCCGAATGGAGTGAAATGGAGCCAAGTCGAGCCGAATAGAGCCGATTCGAACTGAATCGAGCTGATTCAAGCCTAATCGCGTCAAATCGCGTGGAAATACGTCACATCGAATCTAATCAAATAGATTAGGGAAGGGTAGGGGAGGGGCGGGTGGGTAGACTAGAACAGAATAGTACAGAATAGAATATAGTACAGTAGGGTAGAGAGAGTAAAGCAGACAAGAGTAGAGCAGAGTAGAATTGAGTCAAATAGAGTCAAAGAGTGCAGGATATAGCTGAATAGAGCCAATTCTGGCCGAATCGAGTCAAATGGAAACAAAACGAGATGAATCACACCGAATTGCTAAGAATCGCATCCAATCGAATAGATTAGAGTATCGTAGGGTAGAGTAGAACAGAATAGAGTAGAATAGCATAGAATGGAGAAGAGTGGAGTCAAATGGAGTCGAACAGAGACAAATAGAGTAGAAAAGAGTCGAATCGAGCCAAATAGGGCCGAATAAGGCTGAACCGAGTGGAAACGAGCTGAATTGAAGCGATTCGAGCCAAATCGAGCTGATGTTGCGGAATCGAGCCGACTCAAGCGTGATGGTGTCCGGTCGCATCGAAATGCTTTGAATCGAATCAAATGGAATCGATTAGAATAGGTTAGGGTAGGGTAGTTTATGATAGGAAGACTAGGGTAGATGCAAGTAGACTACATTAGAGTAGACAAGAGAAGGCTAGAGTAGAAGCCTAGACTAGTAAGCTGGACTAGTCAGCTAGACTAGTGGCATAGAGCAGTAGCCTAGACAACTAGTCTTGAATAGTACCCTAAGTCAGTAATCTGAACGAGTACCCTTGCCTGAACTCTTAGCCTAATCTAGTACCCTTGCCTTAACTAGTAGTCCTAACAAGTACCCTTGCCTTAACCAGTATTCCTCACTAGTACCCTTGCCTTCACTAGTAGTACATCCTTAACAAGTAGCCTGAACTGGTACCCTTGCCTTAACCAGTACCCTCAACAAGTACCCATGCCTTAACTAGTAGCCTGGCCTTAACTAGTGCCCTTGCATAACTAGTACCCTGGCCTTAACTAGTAGCCTGAACTAGTACACTTGCCTTAAGGAGTACCCTTGCCCGAACTACTCCCCTTAATTAGGATCCTTATTGAGTAACCCTAAGTAGTAGAGTATGGTACGGTGGGGTAGCATAGGGTAGGGAAGCATACGGTGGAACAGAGAAAATAGAAGGAAATAGAATAGAACAGCATAGGTCAGGGTAGGTTAGCTTAGTGCAGGGTATGGTAGAGTAGCATAGGATGGAATCGAGAAAATAGAAAAGGAGACTAGAAAAGAGCAGACTAGATTAGGATAGGCTAGGGTGGGGGAGGGTTTTGTAGAATACAGTAGTGTAGAATGGAATAGAATGGTGTGGAATGGAGTCAAATGGATTCGAACAGAGATGCAGAGAGTAGAAAAGAGTTGAATAGAGCCGAATAACGCTGAATAGGACCACATCTGACCAAAATGAGCCGAATCGAGTCGAGTCGATCAGATTCGGGATGAATGGAGCCTAGTGGAGCTGAAATGAGCCAAATAGAGACAATCTGAACCCAGCAAAATCGAGCCAAAACACACTTAATTGCATCCTATTGCATCGGATCTCGTCGAATTCCATCAAATCCCACCAAAACGCATCAAATCTCGCGGAATCTCACCGAATCCCGTCGAATTGTCTCAAATCGGGTCGAATGGTGTCAAACTGAATAGAATCGAATTAAATTGAATAGATTAGAGTAGTGTAGGTTAGACTGGGATTCAGTAGGGAAGGGCACAGAAGAATAGAATAGAGTAGAACAGAAGAGAATACCAAGAGTAGAATGGAGTAGAGTTGAGTAGAGTGGAATAGTCAGAGTCGGGTAGTGCAGAATATAGATGAATAGATCCAATTCAAGCCGAATCGATTCGAATGGAGAGGAAAGGAGACAAATCGTGATGAATCGAATCGATTAGAATAGATTAGAGTAGGGTAGGGTAGAACAGAATAGAATAGAGTAGAAAAGAGTAGAATGGTGTGGAAGGGAGTTGAATGGAGCCAAATAGAGACAAATAAAGTAGAAAGGGTTGAGTAGAGCTGAACAGGGCTGAATAAGGTTCACTCGAGCCTAATTATGCTGAATTGAGCAGAATCGAGACGAATTGACCCAATTCAAGCCAAATAGAGCTAAATCGAGCCGATTCAAGCCTAATCACATGGAATCCCGTCAAAATGCGTTGAATCGAATAGATTAGAGTAGAGGAGGGTACGGCAGGAGAGGCTAGACTACAACACAACAGAACACAATAGAAAGAAGAGAACAGAATTAAGTACAGTCGGGTCCAGTAGAATAGAGTCAAATTGAGTTGAAGAGAGCCGAAAAGAGCCAAAGAGAGCTGAATACAGCCGAATTGACCAAATTCAAGGTGAATCGAGATGAATCATGTCGAGTCGTTTGAAACGTGTCGAATCGAATCAAATAGATTAGTGTGGGGAAGGTAAGGCTAGGGTAGGGTAGAGAAGAATAGAATAGAGTAGAATAGAACAGAACAGAAAGAATCGAGTAGACTAGAGTCAAATAGAGTCGAATACTGCCAAAAAGAGCCGAATAGAGTGGAAAAGAGCCGAATAGAACCGAATCGAGTTTAATGGAGCAGAAAGGAGATGAATCGAGCCGATATGACCCGAATCAGGTCGAATCCCATTCAAGTGTGTCGAATAGCATAGAACAGATTACAGAAGGCTAAGTTAGGGTAGGGTAGGGTAGAATAGAGTGCAGTAGAACAGAACAGAAGAGAACTGAAAGAATAGGGTCGAGACGAGCAGAGTATAGAAGAGTAGAGTAGAGTAGAGTCGAACATTGCCGAATAGAGCCAAATAGAGCCCAAAAGAGCTAAATGGATAGAAACCAAGACGAATCACGCCGAATCCCGTGGAATCGTGCCGTATCGCGTCGAATCCCGTCGAATTGCATTGAATCTGATCAATTCCAATCCAATCAAATAGAATAGACTAGAGTAGGGTAGAGTACAATACAATACAGGAGAGAATAGTTTAGGATGGAGTAGAATGGTGTAGCATGGAGTCGAGTGGAGTCGAAAAGAGATAATAGAGTTGAGTAGAGTCTAATAGAGCCGAATAGAGCTGAATAGAGCCTATTCGAGCTGACTGGAGCCGAATGGAGCCGATTAGAGCTGAATCGAACCGATTTGAGCCGATTGGGGATGAATGGAGTGGAAAGGAGCCGATTTGAGCCGAATCGCATCGAGATGCGTGGAATCGAATCCAGTAGAATAGATTAGATTAGGGTAGGATGGAATAGAGTAGACTTGAACACAGTAGAAGAGAATGGAAAGGATACAATAGAATAGAGTAGAAAAGGGTAGAGCAGAGCAGAATAGTGTAGAGTAGAATAGAGTAGAGTAGAACAGAGTCGAATCAAGCTGAATGGAGACGAAACGAGACAAATCGCGTCGAATGGCGTCGAATCCCATCGAATCAATTACAGTAGGGTATAGTAGAAGAGCGTAGAATGGAGTAGAATGGTGTGCAATGGAATCGAGTAGAGTAGAAAAGAGCTGAAGAGAGCCGAAGAGGGCCAAAGAGGGCCAAATCGAGCTGAATTGAGCGAAATCGAGCCGAATCCAGTGAATCGAGCCTAATGGAGCCAAATCGAGCCTAATCGAGCTGAATCGACACTATTCGAGACAAATGGAGCCGAATGGACATGAATCACACCGATTCGGCCCCTAGTCGCGTCAAAATTTCTCGAATTCAATTGAATAGACTAGAGTAGGGGAGGTTCGGGTAGGCTAGAGTAGGGTAGAATAGAGTAGAATAGAATAAAACAGAACAGAACACAACAAAATAGAACAGAACAACACAGAACGAATACAGAAAAGAGCAGGCTAGAGTAGAGTAGAGGGGAATAGAGTAGAGTAGAATAGATTTGAACAGAGCCAAATCGAGGCGAATCGCCTCGAAATGGGTTGAATCAAATCCAATCAAGTGGATTACAATACCTTAGAGTTGGGTAGCATAGGGTAGGGTAGAATAGAGTAGAATCGTACAGAACAGAGTAGAAACAATACAATAGAGTAGAGAAGAGTAGAATAGAGCTGAATAGAGCCAAATGCAGACAAAATGAGAGGAATCGTGTAGAAGCAAGTAGAGTAAATTAGAGTGGTGTTGAGTAGGGTAGAGCAGAATAGAGTAGAATAGTGTAGAATAGTGTGGAATGAATAGAATGGAGTAGAATGGAGTCAAGTAGAAACGAATAGAGTAGAAAAGAGTCGAATAGAGCAGAATAGGGCCGAGGAAGGCCGAATCGAGCAGATTCGAAGCGATTCAAGCCAAAACAAGCTGAATGGAGCCTAACTGAGCCGAATAGAGCCAAATCGAGCCGAATCGAGCCGATTCAAGCTTCATCGCCTCGAATCGCGTTCAACGCGTCAAATCCAATCGAGACGTATAGATTAGAGAAGGGGAGGGGAGGGGAGGGGAGAATAGAACAGAGTAGAGTGGAATAGAAGAGATTAGAACAGAATAGAAGGAATAGAATCGAGTAGAATCGAGTGGAAAAGAGTAGAGTCGAATACAGTCGAATAGAGCCGAATAAGCTGAATAGAGACGAATGGAGCTGAATACAGCCGAAAAGAGCTGTATACTGCCGAATCACACCTAATCGAGCGGAATCAAGCAGAATCGCACTGACTGTCACCGAACAGCGTCGAATCGAATCAGGTCGAATCGAGTCGAGCCACATCGTTTTGAATCAAACAAGGTCAAATTGCTTCATATCGTGTCGAATCCCATCGAATCACGTCGAATAACTTCGAATTGCGTCAAACCTCAGAGAATCCTACTGAATCACGTCGAGTCGCATGGAATCTCATCAAATCCCTTCAGATCTTGCCGAATCCAGTCAAGTCCTATCAAATCGCGTTGCACGGAATCGAATTGAATCCAAGAGATTAAAGTAGGGAAGGCTCGGGTGGGGTGCCGTTGGGTCGGGTAGGGTAGAATAGAATAGAGTACAACAGAATAGGAGAGAATAGAACAGAACAGAAAGAATACAACAGAATAGAATAGAGTCAAAGACAGAGAACATAGCCGAATTGAGCCGAGTGGAGACAAAACGAGACGAATCACGTCCGGTTGCTTCGAATCGCGTCAAATCAAATCGAATCGATTAGAAGAGATTAGGGTAGGGAAGGGTAGAATAGAAGAGAGGAAAATAGTGAGGAATGGAGTTGAACGGAGTCCAATAGAGACGGATAGATATGAATAGAGTACAAAAGAGTCTAATAGAGCAGAATAGGGCCGAATAGGCCCAAATAAGGCCTAATCGAGCAGAATCCAGCAGAATCGATGGAATTCGAGCCTAATCGAGCCGAATGGAGTGAAATGGAGCCAAGTCGAGCCGAATAGAGCCGATTCGAACTGAATCGAGCTGATTCAAGCCTAATCGCGTCAAATCGCGTGGAAATACGTCACATCGAATCTAATCAAATAGATTAGGGAAGGGTAGGGGAGGGGCGGGTGGGTAGACTAGAACAGAATAGTACAGAATAGAATATAGTACAGTAGGGTAGAGTAGAGAGAGTAAAGCAGACAAGAGTAGAGCAGAGTAGAATTGAGTCAAATAGAGTCAAAGAGTGCAGGATATAGCTGAATAGAGCCAATTCTGGCCGAATCGAGTCAAATGGAAACAAAACGAGATGAATCACACCGAATTGCTAAGAATCGCATCCAATCGAATAGATTAGAGTATCGTAGGGTAGAGTAGAACAGAATAGAGTAGAATAGCATAGAATGGAGAAGAGTGGAGTCAAATGGAGTCGAACAGAGACAAATAGAGTAGAAAAGAGTCGAATCGAGCCAAATAGGGCCGAATAAGGCTGAACCGAGTGGAAACGAGCTGAATTGAAGCGATTCGAGCCAAATCGAGCTGATGTTGCGGAATCGAGCCGACTCAAGCGTGATGGTGTCCGGTCGCATCGAAATGCTTTGAATCGAATCAAATGGAATCGATTAGAATAGGTTAGGGTAGGGTAGTTTATGATAGGAAGACTAGGGTAGATGCAAGTAGACTACATTAGAGTAGACAAGAGAAGGCTAGAGTAGAAGCCTAGACTAGTAAGCTGGACTAGTCAGCTAGGCTAGTGGCATAGAGCAGTAGCCTAGACAACTAGTCTTGAATAGTACCCTAAGTCAGTAATCTGAACGAGTACCCTTGCCTGAACTCTTAGCCTAATCTAGTACCCTTGCCTTAACTAGTAGTCCTAACAAGTACCCTTGCCTTAACCAGTAGTCTTCACTAGTACCCTTGCCTTCACTAGTAGTATGTCCTTAACAAGTAGCCTGAACTGGTACCCTTGCCTTAACCAGTACCCTCAACAAGTACCCATGCCTTAACCAGTAGCCTGGCCTTAACTAGTGCCCTTGCATAACTAGTACCCTGGCCTTAACTAGTAGCCTGAACTAGTACACTTGCCTTAAGGAGTACCCTTGCCCGAACTACTCCCCTTAATTAGGACCCTTATTGAGTAACCCTAAGTAGTAGAGTATGGTACGGTGGGGTAGCATAGGGTAGGGAAGCATACGGTGGAACAGAGAAAATAGAAGGAAATAGAATAGAACAGCATAGGTCAGGGTAGGTTAGCTTAGTGCAGGGTATGGTAGAGTAGCATAGGATGGAATCGAGAAAATAGAAAAGGAGACTAGAAAAGAGCAGACTAGATTAGGATAGGCTAGGGTGGGGGAGGGTTTTGTAGAATACAGTAGTGTAGAATGGAATAGAATGGTGTGGAATGGAGTCAAATGGATTCGAACAGAGATGCAGAGAGTAGAAAAGAGTTGAATAGAGCCGAATAACGCTGAATAGGACCACATCTGACCAAAATGAGCCGAATCGAGTCGAGTCGATCAGATTCGGGATGAATGGAGCCTAGTGGAGCTGAAATGAGCCAAATAGAGACAATCTGAACCCAGCAAAATCGAGCCAAAACACACTTAATTGCATCCTATTGCATCGGATCTCGTCGAATTCCATCAAATCCCACCAAAACGCATCAAATCTCGCGGAATCTCACCGAATCCCGTCGAATTGTCTCAAATCGGGTCGAATGGTGTCAAACTGAATGGAATCGAACTAAATTGAATAGATTAGAGTAGTGTAGGTTAGACTGGGATTCAGTAGGGAAGGGCACAGAAGAATAGAATAGAGTAGAACAGAAGAGAATACCAAGAGTAGAATGGAGTAGAGTTGAGTAGAGTGGAATAGTCAGAGTCGGGTAGTGCAGAATATAGATGAATAGATCCAATTCAAGCCGAATCGATTCGAATGGAGAGGAAAGGAGACAAATCGTGATGAATCGAATCGATTAGAATAGATTAGAGTAGGGTAGGGTAGAACAGAATAGAATAGAGTAGAAAAGAGTAGAATGGTGTGGAAGGGAGTTGAATGGAGCCAAATAGAGACAAATAAAGTAGAAAGGGTTGAGTAGAGCTGAACAGGGCTGAATAAGGTTCACTCGAGCCTAATTATGCTGAATTGAGCAGAATCGAGACGAATTGACCCAATTCAAGCCAAATAGAGCTAAATCGAGCCGATTCAAGCCTAATCACATGGAATCCCGTCAAAATGCGTTGAATCGAATAGATTAGAGTAGAGGAGGGTACGGCAGGAGAGGCTAGACTACAACACAACAGAACACAATAGAAAGAAGAGAACAGAATTAAGTAGAGTCGGGTCCAGTAGAATAGAGTCAAATTGAGTTGAAGAGAGCCGAAAAGAGCCAAAGAGAGCTGAATACAGCCGAATTGACCAAATTCAAGGTGAATCGAGATGAATCATGTCGAGTCGTTTGAAACGTGTCGAATCGAATCAAATAGATTAGTGTGGGGAAGGTAAGGCTAGGGTAGGGTAGAGAAGAATAGAATAGAGTAGAATAGAACAGAACAGAAAGAATCGAGTAGACTAGAGTCAAATAGAGTCGAATACTGCCAAAAAGAGCCGAATAGAGTGGAAAAGAGCCGAATAGAACCGAATCGAGTTTAATGGAGCAGAAAGGAGATGAATCGAGCCGATATGACCCGAATCAGGTCGAATCCCACTCAAGTGTGTCGAATAGCATAGAACAGATTACAGTAGGCTAAGTTAGGGTAGGGTAGGGTAGAATAGAGTGCAGTAGAACAGAACAGAACAGAACTGAAAGAATAGGGTCGAGACGAGCAGAATATAGAAGAGTAGAGTAGAGCAGAGTCGAACATTGCCGAATAGAGCCAAATAGAGCCCAAAAGAGCTAAATGGATAGAAACCAAGACGAATCACGCCGAATCCCGTGGAATCGTGCCGTATCGCGTTGAATCCCGTCGAATTGCATTGAATCTTATCAATTCCAATCCAATCAAATAGAATAGACTAGAGTAGGGTAGAGTACAATACAATACAGTAGAGAATAGTTTAGGATGGAGTAGAATGGTGTAGCATGGAGTCGAGTGGAGTCGAAAAGAGATAATAGAGTTGAGTAGAGCCTAATAGAGCCGAATAGAGCTGAATAGAGCCTATTCGAGCTGACTGGAGCCGAATGGAGCCGATTAGAGCTGAATCCAACCGATCTGAGCCGATTGGGGATGAATGGAGTGGAAAGGAGCCGATTTGAGCCGAATCGCATCGAGATGCGTGGAATCGAATCCAGTAGAATAGATTAGATTAGGGTAGGATGGAATAGAGTAGACTTGAACACAGTAGAAGAGAATGGAAAGGATACAATAGAATAGAGTAGAAAAGGGTAGAGCAGAGCAGAATAGTGTAGAGTAGAATAGAGTAGAGTAGAACAGAGTTGAATCAAGCTGAATGGAGACGAAACGAGACAAATCGCGTCGAATGGCGTCGAATCCCATCGAATCAATTACAGTAGGGTATAGTAGAAGAGCGTAGAATGGAGTAGAATGGTGTGCAATGGAATCGAGTAGAGTAGAAAAGAGCTGAAGAGAGCCGAAGAGGGCCAAAGAGGGCCAAATCGAGCTGAATTGAGCGAAATCGAGCCGAATCCAGTGAATCGAGCCTAATGGAGCCAAATCGAGCCTAATCGAGCTGAATCGACACTATTCGAGACAAATGGAGCCGAATGGACATGAATCACACCGATTCGGCCCCTAGTCGCGTCAAAATTTCTCGAATTCAATTGAATAGACTAGAGTAGGGGAGGTTCGGGTAGGCTAGAGTAGGGTAGAATAGAGTAGAATAGAATAAAACAGAACAGAACACAACAAAATAGGACACAACAACACAGAACGAATACAGAAAAGAGTAGGCTAGAGTAGAGTAGAGGGGAATAGAGTAGAGAAGAATAGATTTGAACAGAGCCAAATCGAGGCGAATCGCCTCGAAATGGGTTGAATCAAATCCAATCAAGTGGATTACAATACCTTAGAGTTGGGTAGCATAGGGTAGGGTAGAATAGAGTAGAATCGTACAGAACAGAGTAGAAACAATACAATAGAGTAGAGAAGAGTAGAATAGAGCTGAATAGAGCCAAATGCAGACAAAATGAGAGGAATCGTGTAGAAGCAAGTAGAGTAAATTAGAGTGGTGTTGGGTAGGGTAGAGCAGAATAGAGTAGAATAGTGTGGAATGAATAGAATGGAGTAGAATGGAGTCAAGTAGAAACGAATAGAGTAGAAAAGAGTCGAATAGAGCAGAATAGGGCCGAAGAAGGCCAAATCGAGCAGATTCGAAGCGATTCAAGCCAAAACAAGCTGAATGGAGCCTAACTGAGCCGAATAGAGCATAGAGAGATAGTATTGAGCCGATTCAAGCTTCATCGCCTCGAATCGCGTTCAACGCATCAAATCCAATCGAGACGTATAGATTAGAGAAGGGGAGGGGAGGGGAGGGGAGGGGAGAATAGAACAGAGTAGAGTGGAATAGAAGAGATTAGAACAGAATAGAAGGAATAGAATCGAGTAGAATCGAGTGGAAAAGAGTAGAGTCGAATACAGTCGAATAGAGCCGAATAAGCTGAATAGAGACGAATGGAGCTGAATACAGCCGAAAAGAGCTGTATACTGCCGAATCACACCTAATCGAGCGGAATCAAGCAGAATCGCACTGACTGTCACCGAACAGCGTTGAATCGAATCAGGTCGAATCGAGTCGAGTCACATCGTTTTGAATCAAACAAGGTCAAATTGCTTCATATCGTGTCGAATCCCATCGAATCACGTCGAATAACTTCGAATTGCGTCAAACCTCAGAGAATCCTACTGAATCACGTCGAGTCGCATGGAATCTCATCAAATCCCTTCAGATCTTGCCGAATCCAGTCAAGTCCTATCAAATCGCGTTGCACGGAATCGAATTGCATCCAATAGATTAAAGTAGGGAAGGTTCGGGTGGGGTGCCGTTGGGTCGGGTAGGGTAGAATAGAACAGAGTACAACAGAATAGGAGAGAATAGAACAGAACAGAAAGAATACAACAGAATAGAATAGAGTCAAAGACAGAGAACATAGCCGAATTGAGCCGAGTGGAGACAAAACGAGACGAATCACGTCCGGTTGCTTCGAATCGCGTCAAATCAAATCGAATCGATTAGAAGAGATTAGGGTAGGGAAGGGTAGAATAGAAGAGAGGAAAATAGTGAGGAATGGAGTTGAACGGAGTCCAATAGAGACGGATAGATATGAATAGAGTACAAAAGAGTCTAATAGAGCAGAATAGGGCCGAATAGGCCCAAATAAGGCCTAATCGAGCAGAATCCAGCAGAATCGATGGAATTCGAGCCTAATCGAGCCGAATGGAGTGAAATGGAGCCAAGTCGAGCCGAATAGAGCCGATTCGAACTGAATCGAGCTGATTCAAGCCTAATCGCGTCAAATCGCGTGGAAATACGTCACATCGAATCTAATCAAATAGATTAGGGAAGGGTAGGGGAGGGGCGGGTGGGTAGACTAGAACAGAATAGTACAGAATAGAATATAGTACAGTAGGGTAGAGTAGAGAGAGTAAAGCAGACAAGAGTAGAGCAGAGTAGAATTGAGTCAAATAGAGTCAAAGAGTGCAGGATATAGCTGAATAGAGCCAATTCTGGCCGAATCGAGTCAAATGGAAACAAAACGAGATGAATCACACCGAATTGCTAAGAATCGCATCCAATCGAATAGATTAGAGTATCGTAGGGTAGAGTAGAACAGAATAGAGTAGAATAGCATAGAATGGAGAAGAGTGGAGTCAAATGGAGTCGAACAGAGACAAATAGAGTAGAAAAGAGTCGAATCGAGCCAAATAGGGCCGAATAAGGCTGAACCGAGTGGAAACGAGCTGAATTGAAGCGATTCGAGCCAAATCGAGCCAAATCGAGCTGATGTTGCGGAATCGAGCCGACTCAAGCGTGATGGTGTCCGGTCGCATCGAAATGCTTTGAATCGAATCAAATGGAATCGATTAGAATAGGTTAGGGTAGGGTAGTTTATGATAGGAAGACTAGGGTAGATGCAAGTAGACTACATTAGAGTAGACAAGAGAAGGCTAGAGTAGAAGCCTAGACTAGTAAGCTGGACTAGTCAGCTAGACTAGTGGCATAGAGCAGTAGCCTAGACAACTAGTCTTGAATAGTACCCTAAGTCAGTAATCTGAACGAGTACCCTTGCCTGAACTCTTAGCCTAATCTAGTACCCTTGCCTTAACTAGTAGTCCTAACAAGTACCCTTGCCTTAACCAGTAGTCTTCACTAGTACCCTTGCCTTCACTAGTAGTATGTCCTTAACAAGTAGCCTGAACTAGTACCCTTGCCTTAACCAGTACCCTCAACAAGTACCCATGCCTTAACTAGTAGCCTGGCCTTAACTAGTGCCCTTGCATAACTAGTACCCTGGCCTTAACTAGTAGCCTGAACTAGTACACTTGCCTTAAGGAGTACCCTTGCCCGAACTACCCCCCTTAATTAGGACCCTTATTGAGTAACCCTAAGTAGTAGAGTATGGTACGGTGGGGTAGCATAGGGTAGGGAAGCATACGGTGGAACAGAGAAAATAGAAGGAAATAGAATAGAACAGCATAGGTCAGGGTAGGTTAGCTTAGTGCAGGGTATGGTAGAGTAGCATAGGATGGAACAGAGAAAATAGAAAAGGAGACTAGAAAAGAGCAGACTAGATTAGGATAGGCTAGGGTGGGGGAGGGTTTTGTAGAATACAGTAGTGTAGAATGGAATAGAATGGTGTGGAATGGAGTCAAATGGATTCGAACAGAGATGCAGAGAGTAGAAAAGAGTTGAATAGAGCCGAATAACGCTGAATAGGACCACATCTGACCAAAATGAGCCGAATCGAGTCGAGTCGATCAGATTCGGGATGAATGGAGCCTAGTGGAGCTGAAATGAGCCAAGTAGAGACAATCTGAACCCAGCAAAATCGAGCCAAAACACACTTAATTGCATCCTATTGCATCGGATCTCGTCGAATTCCATCAAATCCCACCAAAACGCATCAAATCTCGCGGAATCTCACCGAATCCCGTCGAATTGTCTCAAATCGGGTCGAATGGTGTCAAACTGAATAGAATCGAATTAAATTGAATAGATTAGAGTAGTGTAGGTTAGACTGGGATTCAGTAGGGAAGGGCACAGAAGAATAGAATAGAGTAGAACAGAAGAGAATACCAAGAGTAGAATGGAGTAGAGTTGAGTAGAGTGGAATAGTCAGAGTCGGGTAGTGCAGAATATAGATGAATAGATCCAATTCAAGCCGAATCGATTCGAATGGAGAGGAAAGGAGACAAATCGTGATGAATCGAATCGATTAGAATAGATTAGAGTAGGGTAGGGTAGAACAGAATAGAATAGAGTAGAAAAGAGTAGAATGGTGTGGAAGGGAGTTGAATGGAGCCAAATAGAGACAAATAAAGTAGAAAGGGTTGAGTAGAGCTGAACAGGGCTGAATAAGGTTCACTCGAGCCTAATTATGCTGAATTGAGCAGAATCGAGACGAATTGACCCAATTCAAGCCAAATAGAGCTAAATCGAGCCGATTCAAGCCTAATCACATGGAATCGCGTCAAAATGCGTTGGATCGAATAGATTAGAGTAGAGGAGGGTACGGCAGGAGAGGCTAGACTACAACACAACAGAACACAATAGAAAGAAGAGAATAGAATTAAGTAGAGTCGGGTCCAGTAGAATAGAGTCAAATTGAGTTGAAGAGAGCCGAAAAGAGCCAAACAGAGCTGAATACAGCCGAATTGACCAAATTCAAGGTGAATCGAGATGAATCATGTCGAGTCGTTTGAAACGTGTCGAATCGAATCAAATAGATTAGTGTGGGGAAGGTAAGGTTAGGGTAGGGTAGAGAAGAATAGAATAGAGTAGAATAGAACAGAACAGAAAGAATCGAGTAGACTAGAGTCAAATAGAGTCGAATACTGCCAAAAAGAGCCGAATAGAGTGGAAAAGAGCCGAATAGAACCGAATCGAGTTTAATGGAGCAGAAAGGAGATGAATCGAGCCGATATGACCCGAATCAGGTCGAATCCCATTCAAGTGTGTCGAATAGCATAGAACAGATTACACTAGGCTAAGTTAGGGTAGGGTAGGGTAGAATAGAGTGCAGTAGAACAGAACAGAAGAGAACTGAACTGAAAGAATAGGGTCGAGACGAGCAGAGTATAGAAGAGTAGAGTCGAACATTGCCGAATGGAGCCAAATAGAGCCCAGAAGAGCTAAATGGATAGAAACCAAGACAAATCACGCTGAATCCGTGGAATCGTGCCGTATCGCGTCGAATCCCGTCGAATTGCATTGAATCTGATCAATTCCAATCCAATCAAATAGAATAGACTAGAGTAGGGTAGAGTACAATACAATACAGGAGAGAATAGTTTAGGATGGAGTAGAATGGTGTAGCATGGAGTCGAGTGGAGTCGAAAAGAGATAATAGAGTTGAGTAGAGTCTAATAGAGCCGAATAGAGCTGAATAGAGCCTATTCGAGCTGACTGGAGCCGAATGGAGCCGATTAGAGCTGAATCGAACCGATTTGAGCCGATTGGGGATGAATGGAGTGGAAAGGAGCCGATTTGAGCCGAATCGCATCGAGATGCGTGGAATCGAATCCAGTAGAATAGATTAGATTAGGGTAGGATGGAATAGAGTAGACTTGAACACAGTAGAAGAGAATGGAAAGGATACAATAGAATAGAGTAGAAAAGGGTAGAGCAGAGCAGAATAGTGTAGAGTAGAATAGAGTAGAGTAGAACAGAGTCGAATCAAGCTGAATGGAGACGAAACGAGACAAATCGCGTCGAATGGCGTCGAATCCCATCGAATCAATTACAGTAGGGTATAGTAGAAGAGCGTAGAATGGAGTAGAATGGTGTGCAATGGAATCGAGTAGAGTAGAAAAGAGCTGAAGAGAGCCGAAGAGGGCCAAAGAGGGCCAAATCGAGCTGAATTGAGCGAAATCGAGCCGAATCCAGTGAATCGAGCCTAATGGAGCCAAATCGAGCCTAATCGAGCTGAATCGACACTATTCGAGACAAATGGAGCCGAATGGACATGAATCACACCGATTCGGCCCCTAGTCGCGTCAAAATTTCTCGAATTCAATTGAATAGACTAGAGTAGGGGAGGTTCGGGTAGGCTAGAGTAGGGTAGAATAGAGTAGAATAGAATAAAACAGAACAGAACACAACAAAATAGAACACAACAACACAGAACGAATACAGAAAAGAGCAGGCTAGAGTAGAGTAGAGGGGAATAGAGTAGAGTAGAATAGATTTGAACAGAGCCAAATCGAGCCGAATCGCCTCGAAATGGGTTGAATCAAATCCAATCAAGTGGATTACAATACCTTAGAGTTGGGTAGCATAGGGTAGGGTAGAATAGAGTAGAATCGTACAGAACAGAGTAGAAACAATACAATAGAGTAGAGAAGAGTAGAATAGAGCTGAATAGAGCCAAATGCAGACAAAATGAGAGGAATCGTGTAGAAGCAAGTAGAGTAAATTAGAGTGGTGTTGGATAGGGTAGAGCAGAATAGAGTAGAATAGTGTAGAATAGTGTGGAATGAATAGAATGGAGTAGAATGGAGTCAAGTAGAAACGAATAGAGTAGAAAAGAGTCGAATAGAGCAGAATAGGGCCGAGGAAGGCCGAATCGAGCAGATTCGAAGCGATTCAAGCCAAAACAAGCTGAATGGAGCCTAACTGAGCCGAATAGAGCCAAATCGAGCCGAATCGAGCCGATTCAAGCTTCATCGCCTCGAATCGCGTTCAACGCGTCAAATCCAATCGAGACGTATAGATTAGAGAAGGGGAGGGGAGGGGAGGGGAGAATAGAACAGAGTAGAGTGGAATAGAAGAGATTAGAACAGAATAGAAGGAATAGAATCGAGTAGAATCGAGTGGAAAAGAGTAGAGTCGAATACAGTCGAATAGAGCCGAATAAGCTGAATAGAGACGAATGGAGCTGAATACAGCCGAAAAGAGCTGTATACTGCCGAATCACACCTAATCGAGCGGAATCAAGCAGAATCGCACTGACTGTCACCGAACAGCGTCGAATCGAATCAGGTCGAATCGAGTCGAGTCACATCGTTTTGATTCAAACAAGGTCAAATTGCTTCATATCGTGTCGAATCCCATCGAATCACGTCGAATAACTTCGAATTGCGTCAAACCTCAGAGAATCCTACTGAATCACGTCGAGTCGCATGGAATCTCATCAAATCCCTTCAGATCTTGCCGAATCCAGTCAAGTCCTATCAAATCGCGTTGCACGGAATCGAATTGAATCCAAGAGATTAAAGTAGGGAAGGTTCGGGTGGGGTGCCGTTGGGTCGGGTAGGGTAGAATAGAATAGAGTACAACAGAATAGGAGAGAATAGAACAGAACAGAAAGAATACAACAGAATAGAATAGAGTCAAAGAGAGAGAACATAGCCGAATTGAGCCGAGTGGAGACAAAACGAGACGAATCACGTCCGGTTGCTTCGAATCGCGTCAAATCAAATCGAATCGATTAGAAGAGATTAGGGTAGGGAAGGGTAGAATAGAAGAGAGGAAAATAGTGAGGAATGGAGTTGAACGGAGTCCAATAGAGACGGATAGATATGAATAGAGTACAAAAGAGTCTAATAGAGCAGAATAGGGCCGAATAGGCCCAAATAAGGCCTAATCGAGCAGAATCCAGCAGAATCGATGGAATTCGAGCCTAATCGAGCCGAATGGAGTGAAATGGAGCCAAGTCGAGCCGAATAGAGCCGATTCGAACTGAATCAAGCTGATTCAAGCCTAATCGCGTCAAATCGCGTGGAAATACGTCACATCGAATCTAATCAAATAGATTAGGGAAGGGTAGGGGAGGGGCGGGTGGGTAGACTAGAACAGAATAGTACAGAATAGAATATAGTACAGTAGGGTAGAGTAGAGAGAGTAAAGCAGACAAGAGTAGAGCAGAGTAGAATTGAGTCAAATAGAGTCAAAGAGTGCAGGATATAGCTGAATAGAGCCAATTCTGGCCGAATCGAGTCAAATGGAAACAAAACGAGATGAATCACACCGAATTGCTAAGAATCGCATCCAATCGAATAGATTAGAGTATCGTAGGGTAGAGTAGAACAGAATAGAGTAGAATAGCATAGAATGGAGAAGAGTGGAGTCAAATGGAGTCGAACAGAGACAAATAGAGTAGAAAAGAGTTGAATCGAGCCAAATAGGGCCGAATAAGGCTGAACCGAGTGGAAACGAGCTGAATTGAAGCGATTCGAGCCAAATCGAACTGAATCGAGCTGATGTTGCGGAATCGAGCCGACTCAAGCGTGATGGTGTCCGGTCGCATCGAAATGCTTTGAATCAAATCAAATGGAATCGATTAGAATAGGTTAGGGTAGGGTAGTTTATGATAGGAAGACTAGGGTAGATGCAAGTAGACTACATTAGAGTAGACAAGAGAAGGCTAGAGTAGAAGCCTAGACTAGTAAGCTGGACTAGTCAGCTAGACTAGTGGCATAGAGCAGTAGCCTAGACAACTAGTCTTGAATAGTACCCTAAGTCAGTAATCTGAACGAGTACCCTTGCCTGAACTCTTAGCCTAATCTAGTACCCTTGCCTTAACTAGTAGTCCTAACAAGTACCCTTGCCTTAACCAGTATTCCTCACTAGTACCCTTGCCTTCACTAGTAGTACGTCCTTAACAAGTAGCCTGAACTGGTACCCTTGCCTGAACCAGTACCCTCAACAAGTACCCATGCCTTAACTAGTAGCCTGGCCTTAACTAGTGCCCTTGCATAACTAGTACCCTGGCCTTAACTAGTAGCCTGAACTAGTACACTTGCCTTAAGGAGTACCCTTGCCCGAACTACTCCCCTTAATTAGGATCCTTATTGAGTAACCCTAAGTAGTAGAGTATGGTACGGTGGGGTAGCATAGGGTAGGGAAGCATACGGTGGAACAGAGAAAATAGAAGGAAATAGAATAGAACAGCATAGGTCAGGGTAGGTTAGCTTAGTGCAGGGTATGGTAGAGTAGCATAGGATGGAACAGAGAAAATAGAAAAGGAGACTAGAAAAGAGCAGACTAGATTAGGATAGGCTAGGGTGGGGGAGGGTTTTGTAGAATACAGTAGTGTAGAATGGAATAGAATGGTGTGGAATGGAGTCAAATGGATTCGAACAGAGATGCAGAGAGTAGAAAAGAGTTGAATAGAGCCGAATAACGCTGAATAGGACCACATCTGACCAAAATGAGCCGAATCGAGTCGAGTCGATCAGATTCGGGATGAATGGAGCCTAGTGGAGCTGAAATGAGCCAAATAGAGACAATCTGAACCCAGCAAAATCGAGCCAAAACACACTTAATTGCATCCTATTGCATCGGATCTCGTCGAATTCCATCAAATCCCACCAAAACGCATCAAATCTCGCGGAATCTCACCGAATCCCGTCGAATTGTCTCAAATCGGGTCGAATGGTGTCAAACTGAATAGAATCGAATTAAATTGAATAGATTAGAGTAGTGTAGGTTAGACTGGGATTCAGTAGGGAAGGGCACAGAAGAATAGAATAGAGTAGAACAGAAGAGAATACCAAGAGTAGAATGGAGTAGAGTTGAGTAGAGTGGAATAGTCAGAGTCGGGTAGTGCAGAATATAGATGAATAGATCCAATTCAAGCCGAATCGATTCGAATGGAGAGGAAAGGAGACAAATCGTGATGAATCGAATCGATTAGAATAGATTAGAGTAGGGTAGGGTAGAACAGAATAGAATAGAGTAGAAAAGAGTAGAATGGTGTGGAAGGGAGTTGAATGGAGCCAAATAGAGACAAATAAAGTAGAAAGGGTTGAGTAGAGCTGAACAGGGCTGAATAAGGTTCACTCGAGCCTAATTATGCTGAATTGAGCAGAATCGAGACGAATTGACCCAATTCAAGCCAAATAGAGCTAAATCGAGCCGATTCAAGCCTAATCACATGGAATCCCGTCAAAATGCGTTGAATCGAATAGATTAGAGTAGAGGAGGGTACGGCAGGAGAGGCTAGACTACAACACAACAGAACACAATAGAAAGAAGAGAACAGAATTAAGTAGAGTCGGGTCCAGTAGAATAGAGTCAAATTGAGTTGAAGAGAGCCGAAAAGAGCCAAAGAGAGCTGAATACAGCCGAATTGACCAAATTCAAGGTGAATCGAGATGAATCATGTCGAGTCGTTTGAAACGTGTCGAATCGAATCAAATAGATTAGTGTGGGGAAGGTAAGGCTAGGGTAGGGTAGAGAAGAATAGAATAGAGTAGAATAGAACAGAACAGAAAGAATCGAGTAGACTAGAGTCAAATAGAGTCGAATACTGCCAAAAAGAGCCGAATAGAGTGGAAAAGAGCCGAATAGAACCGAATCGAGTTTAATGGAGCAGAAAGGAGATGAATCGAGCCGATATGACCCGAATCAGGTCGAATCCCATTCAAGTGTGTCGAATAGCATAGAACAGATTACAGAAGGCTAAGTTAGGGTAGGGTAGGGTAGAATAGAGTGCAGTAGAACAGAACAGAACAGAACTGAAAGAATAGGGTCGAGACGAGCAGAGTATAGAAGAGTAGAGTAGAGTAGAGTCGAACATTGCCGAATAGAGCCAAATAGAGCCCAAAAGAGCTAAATGGATAGAAACCAAGACGAATCACGCCGAATCCCGTGGAATCGTGCCGTATCGCGTCGAATCCCGTCGAATTGCATTGAATCTGATCAATTCCAATCCAATCAAATAGAATAGACTAGAGTAGGGTAGAGTACAATACAATACAGGAGAGAATAGTTTAGGATGGAGTAGAATGGTGTAGCATGGAGTCGAGTGGAGTCGAAAAGAGATAATAGAGTTGAGTAGAGTCTAATAGAGCCGAATAGAGCTGAATAGAGCCTATTCGAGCTGACTGGAGCCGAATGGAGCCGATTAGAGCTGAATCGAACCGATTTGAGCCGGTTGGGGATGAATGGAGTGGAAAGGAGCCGATTTGAGCCGAATCGCATCGAGATGCGTGGAATCGAATCCAGTAGAATAGATTAGATTAGGGTAGGATGGAATAGAGTAGACTTGAACACAGTAGAAGAGAATGGAAAGGATACAATAGAATAGAGTAGAAAAGGGTAGAGCAGAGCAGAATAGTGTAGAGTAGAATAGAGTAGAGTAGAACAGAGTCGAATCAAGCTGAATGGAGACGAAACGAGACAAATCGCGTCGAATGGCGTCGAATCCCATCGAATCAATTACAGTAGGGTATAGTAGAAGAGCGTAGAATGGAGTAGAATGGTGTGCAATGGAATCGAGTAGAGTAGAAAAGAGCTGAAGAGAGCCGAAGAGGGCCAAAGAGGGCCAAATCGAGCTGAATTGAGCGAAATCGAGCCGAATCCAGTGAATCGAGCCTAATGGAGCCAAATCGAGCCTAATCGAGCTGAATCGACACTATTCGAGACAAATGGAGCCGAATGGACATGAATCACACCGATTCGGCCCCTAGTCGCGTCAAAATTTCTCGAATTCAATTGAATAGACTAGAGTAGGGGAGGTTCGGGTAGGCTAGAGTAGGGTAGAATAGAGTAGAATAGAATAAAACAGAACAGAACACAACAAAATAGAACACAACAACACAGAACGAATACAGAAAAGAGCAGGCTAGAGTAGAGTAGAGGGGAATAGAGTAGAGTAGAATAGATTTGAACAGAGCCAAATCGAGCCGAATCGCCTCGAAATGGGTTGAATCAAATCCAATCAAGTGGATTACAATACCTTAGAGTTGGGTAGCATAGGGTAGGGTAGAATAGAGTAGAATCGTACAGAACAGAGTAGAAACAATACAATAGAGTAGAGAAGAGTAGAATAGAGCTGAATAGAGCCAAATGCAGACAAAATGAGAGGAATCGTGTAGAAGCAAGTAGAGTAAATTAGAGTGGTGTTGGGTAGGGTAGAGCAGAATAGAGTAGAATAGTGTAGAATAGTGTGGAATGAATGGAATGGAGTAGAATGGAGTCAAGTAGAAACGAATAGAGTAGAAAAGAGTCGAATAGAGCAGAATAGGGCCGAGGAAGGCCGAATCGAGCAGATTCGAAGCGATTCAAGCCAAAACAAGCTGAATGGAGCCTAACTGAGCCGAATAGAGCCAAATCGAGCCGAATGGAGCCGATTCAAGCTTCATCGCCTCGAATCGCGTTCAACGCGTCAAATCCAATCGAGACGTATAGATTAGAGAAGGGGAGGGGAGGGGAGGGGAGAATAGAACAGAGTAGAGTGGAATAGAAGAGATTAGAACAGAATAGAAGGAATAGAATCGAGTAGAATCGAGTGGAAAAGAGTAGAGTCGAATACAGTCGAATAGAGCCGAATAAGCTGAATAGAGACGAATGGAGCTGAATACAGCCGAAAAGAGCTGTATACTGCCGAATCACACCTAATCGAGCGGAATCAAGCAGAATCGCACTGACTGTCACCGAACAGCGTTGAATCGAATCATGTCGAATCGAGTCGAGTCACATCGTTTTGAATCAAACAAGGTCAAATTGCTTCATATCGTGTCGAATCCCATCGAATCACGTCGAATAACTTCGAATTGCGTCAAACCTCAGAGAATCCTACTGAATCACGTCGAGTCGCATGGAATCTCATCAAATCCCTTCAGATTTGCCGAATCCAGTCAAGTCCTATCAAATCGCGTTGCACGGAATCGAATTGCATCCAATAGATTAAAGTAGGGAAGGTTCGGGTGGGGTGCCATTGGGTCGGGTAGGGTAGAATAGAATAGAGTACAACAGAATAGGAGAGAATAGAACAGAACAGAAAGAATACAACAGAATAGAATAGAGTCAAAGAGAGAGAACATAGCCGAATTGAGCCGAGTGGAGACAAAACGAGACGAATCACGTCCGGTTGCTTCGAATCGCGTCAAATCAAATCGAATCGATTAGAAGAGATTAGGGTAGGGAAGGGTAGAATAGAAGAGAGGAAAATAGTGAGGAATGGAGTTGAACGGAGTCCAATAGAGACGGATAGATATGAATAGAGTACAAAAGAGTCTAATAGAGCAGAATAGGGCCGAATAGGCCCAAATAAGGCCTAATCGAGCAGAATCCAGCAGAATCGATGGAATTCGAGCCTAATCGAGCCGAATGGAGTGAAATGGAGCCAAGTCGAGCCGAATAGAGCCGATTCGAACTGAATCGAGCTGATTCAAGCCTAATCGCGTCAAATCGCGTGGAAATACGTCACATCGAATCTAATCAAATAGATTAGGGAAGGGTAGGGGAGGGGCGGGTGGGTAGACTAGAACAGAATAGTACAGAATAGAATATAGTACAGTAGGGTAGAGTAGAGAGAGTAAAGCAGACAAGAGTAGAGCAGAGTAGAATTGAGTCAAATAGAGTCAAAGAGTGCAGGATATAGCTGAATAGAGCCAATTCTGGCCGAATCGAGTCAAATGGAAACAAAACGAGATGAATCACACCGAATTGCTAAGAATCGCATCCAATCGAATAGATTAGAGTATCGTAGGGTAGAGTAGAACAGAATAGAGTAGAATAGCATAGAATGGAGAAGAGTGGAGTCAAATGGAGTCGAACAGAGACAAATAGAGTAGAAAAGAGTCGAATCGAGCCAAATAGGGCCGAATAAGGCTGAACCGAGTGGAAACGAGCTGAATTGAAGCGATTCGAGCCAAATCGAGCTGATGTTGCGGAATCGAGCCGACTCAAGCGTGATGGTGTCCGGTCGCATCGAAATGCTTTGAATCGAATCAAATGGAATCGATTAGAATAGGTTAGGGTAGGGTAGTTTATGATAGGAAGACTAGGGTAGATGCAAGTAGACTACATTAGAGTAGACAAGAGAAGGCTAGAGTAGAAGCCTAGACTAGTAAGCTGGACTAGTCAGCTAGGCTAGTGGCATAGAGCAGTAGCCTAGACAACTAGTCTTGAATAGTACCCTAAGTCAGTAATCTGAACGAGTACCCTTGCCTGAACTCTTAGCCTAATCTAGTACCCTTGCCTTAACTAGTAGTCCTAACAAGTACCCTTGCCTTAACCAGTAGTCTTCACTAGTACCCTTGCCTTCACTAGTAGTACGTCCTTAACAAGTAGCCTGAACTGGTACCCTTGCCTTAACCAGTACCCTCAACAAGTACCCATGCCTTAACTAGTAGCCTGGCCTTAACTAGTGCCCTTGCATAACTAGTACCCTGGCCTTAACTAGTAGCCTGAACTAGTACACTTGCCTTAAGGAGTACCCTTGCCCGAACTACTCCCCTTAATTAGGACCCTTATTGAGTAACCCTAAGTAGTAGAGTATGGTACGGTGGGGTAGCATAGGGTAGGGAAGCATATGGTGGAACAGAGAAAATAGAAGGAAATAGAATAGAACAGCATAGGTCAGGGTAGGTTAGCTTAGTGCAGGGTATGGTAGAGTAGCATAGGATGGAATCGAGAAAATAGAAAAGGAGACTAGAAAAGAGCAGACTAGATTAGGATAGGCTAGGGTGGGGGAGGGTTTTGTAGAATACAGTAGTGTAGAATGGAATAGAATGGTGTGGAATGGAGTCAAATGGATTGGAACAGAGATGCAGAGAGTAGAAAAGAGTTGAATAGAGCCGAATAACGCTGAATAGGACCACATATGACCAAAATGAGCCGAATCGAGTCGAGTCGATCAGATTCGGGATGAATGGAGCCTAGTGGAGCTGAAATGAGCCAAATAGAGACAATCTGAACCCAGCAAAATCGAGCCAAAACACACTTAATTGCATCCTATTGCATCGGATCTCGTCGAATTCCATCAAATCCCACCAAAACGCATCAAATCTCGCGGAATCTCACCGAATCCCGTCGAATTGTCTCAAATCGGGTCGAATGGTGTCAAACTGAATAGAATCGAATTAAATTGAATAGATTAGAGTAGTGTAGGTTAGACTGGGATTCAGTAGGGAAGGGCACAGAAGAATAGAATAGAGTAGAACAGAAGAGAATACCAAGAGTAGAATGGAGTAGAGTTGAGTAGAGTGGAATAGTCAGAGTCGGGTAGTGCAGAATATAGATGAATAGATCCAATTCAAGCCGAATCGATTCGAATGGAGAGGAAAGGAGACAAATCGTGATGAATCGAATCGATTAGAATAGATTAGAGTAGGGTAGGGTAGAACAGAATAGAATAGAGTAGAAAAGAGTAGAATGGTGTGGAAGGGAGTTGAATGGAGCCAAATAGAGACAAATAAAGTAGAAAGGGTTGAGTAGAGCTGAACAGGGCTGAATAAGGTTCACTCGAGCCTAATTATGCTGAATTGAGCAGAATCGAGACGAATTGACCCAATTCAAGCCAAATAGAGCTAAATCGAGCCGATTCAAGCCTAATCACATGGAATCCCGTCAAAATGCGTTGAATCGAATAGATTAGAGTAGAGGAGAGTACGGCAGGAGAGGCTAGACTACAACACAACAGAACACAATAGAAAGAAGAGAACAGAATTAAGTACAGTCGGGTCCAGTAGAATAGAGTCAAATTGAGTTGAAGAGAGCCGAAAAGAGCCAAAGAGAGCTGAATACAGCCGAATTGACCAAATTCAAGGTGAATCGAGATGAATCATGTCGAGTCGTTTGAAACGTGTCGAATCGAATCAAATAGATTAGTGTGGGGAAGGTAAGGCTAGGGTAGGGTAGAGAAGAATAGAATAGAGTAGAATAGAACAGAACAGAAAGAATCGAGTAGACTAGAGTCAAATAGAGTCGAATACTGCCAAAAAGAGCCGAATAGAGTGGAAAAGAGCCGAATAGAACCGAATCGAGTTTAATGGAGCAGAAAGGAGATGAATCGAGCCGATATGACCCGAATCAGGTCGAATCCCATTCAAGTGTGTCGAATAGCATAGAACAGATTACAGAAGGCTAAGTTAGGGTAGGGTAGGGTAGAATAGAGTGCAGTAGAACAGAACAGAAGAGAACTGAAAGAATAGGGTCGAGACAAGCAGAGTATAGAAGAGTAGAGTAGAGTAGAGTCGAACATTGCCGAATAGAGCCAAATAGAGCCCAAAAGAGCTAAATGGATAGAAACCAAGACGAATCACGCCGAATCCCGTGGAATCGTGCCGTATCGCGTCGAATCCCGTCGAATTGCATTGAATCTGATCAATTCCAATCCAATCAAATAGAATAGACTAGAGTAGGGTAGAGTACAATACAATACAGGAGAGAATAGTTTAGGATGGAGTAGAATGGTGTAGCATGGAGTCGAGTGGAGTCGAAAAGAGATAATAGAGTTGAGTAGAGTCTAATAGAGCCGAATAGAGCTGAATAGAGCCTATTCGAGCTGACTGGAGCCGAATGGAGCCGATTAGAGCTGAATCGAACCGATTTGAGCCGATTGGGGATGAATGGAGTGGAAAGGAGCCGATTTGAGCCGAATCGCATCGAGATGCGTGGAATCGAATCCAGTAGAATAGATTAGATTAGGGTAGGATGGAATAGAGTAGACTTGAACACAGTAGAAGAGAATGGAAAGGATACAATAGAATAGAGTAGAAAAGGGTAGAGCAGAGCAGAATAGTGTAGAGTAGAATAGAGTAGAGTAGAACAGAGTCGAATCAAGCTGAATGGAGACGAAACGAGACAAATCGCGTCGAATGGCGTCGAATCCCATCGAATCAATTACAGTAGGGTATAGTAGAAGAGCGTAGAATGGAGTAGAATGGTGTGCAATGGAATCGAGTAGAGTAGAAAAGAGCTGAAGAGAGCCGAAGAGGGCCAAAGAGGGCCAAATCGAGCTGAATTGAGCGAAATCGAGCCGAATCCAGTGAATCGAGCCTAATGGAGCCAAATCGAGCCTAATCGAGCTGAATCGACACTATTCGAGACAAATGGAGCCGAATGGACATGAATCACACCGATTCGGCCCCTAGTCGCGTCAAAATTTCTCGAATTCAATTGAATAGACTAGAGTAGGGGAGGTTCGGGTAGGCTAGAGTAGGGTAGAATAGAGTAGAATAGAATAAAACAGAACAGAACACAACAAAATAGAACAGAACAACACAGAACGAATACAGAAAAGAGCAGGCTAGAGTAGAGTAGAGGGGAATAGAGTAGAGTAGAATAGATTTGAACAGAGCCAAATCGAGGCGAATCGCCTCGAAATGGGTTGAATCAAATCCAATCAAGTGGATTACAATACCTTAGAGTTGGGTAGCATAGGGTAGGGTAGAATAGAGTAGAATCGTACAGAACAGAGTAGAAACAATACAATAGAGTAGAGAAGAGTAGAATAGAGCTGAATAGAGCCAAATGCAGACAAAATGAGAGGAATCGTGTAGAAGCAAGTAGAGTAAATTAGAGTGGTGTTGGGTAGGGTAGAGCAGAATAGAGTAGAATAGTGTAGAATACTGTGGAATGAATAGAATGGAGTAGAATGGAGTCAAGTAGAAACGAATAGAGTAGAAAAGAGTCGAATAGAGCAGAATAGGGCCGAGGAAGGCCGAATCGAGCAGATTCGAAGCGATTCAAGCCAAAACAAGCTGAATGGAGCCTAACTGAGCCGAATAGAGCCAAATCGAGCCGAATCGAGCCGATTCAAGCTTCATCGCCTCGAATCGCGTTCAACGCGTCAAATCCAATCGAGACGTATAGATTAGAGAAGGGGAGGGGAGGGGAGGGGAGAATAGAACAGAGTAGAGTGGAATAGAAGAGATTAGAACAGAATAGAAGGAATAGAATCGAGTAGAATCGAGTGGAAAAGAGTAGAGTCGAATACAGTCGAATAGAGCCGAATAAGCTGAATAGAGACGAATGGAGCTGAATACAGCCGAAAAGAGCTGTATACTGCCGAATCACACCTAATCGAGCGGAATCAAGCAGAATCGCACTGACTGTCACCGAACAGAGTCGAATCGAATCAGGTCGAATCGAGTCGAGTCACATCGTTTTGATTCAAACAAGGTCAAATTGCTTCATATCGTGTCGAATCCCATCGAATCACGTCGAATAACTTCGAATTGCGTCAAACCTCAGAGAATCCTACTGAATCACGTCGAGTCGCATGGAATCTCATCAAATCCCTTCAGATCTTGCCGAATCCAGTCAAGTCCTATCAAATCGCGTTGCACGGAATCGAATTGAATCCAAGAGATTAAAGTAGGGAAGGTTCGGGTGGGGTGCCGTTGGGTCGGGTAGGGTAGAATAGAATAGAGTACAACAGAATAGGAGAGAATAGAACAGAACAGAAAGAATACAACAGAATAGAATAGAGTCAAAGAGAGAGAACATAGCCGAATTGAGCCGAGTGGAGACAAAACGAGACGAATCACGTCCGGTTGCTTCGAATCGCGTCAAATCAAATCGAATCGATTAGAAGAGATTAGGGTAGGGAAGGGTAGAATAGAAGAGAGGAAAATAGTGAGGAATGGAGTTGAACGGAGTCCAATAGAGACGGATAGATATGAATAGAGTACAAAAGAGTCTAATAGAGCAGAATAGGGCCGAATAGGCCCAAATAAGGCCTAATCGAGCAGAATCCAGCAGAATCGATGGAATTCGAGCCTAATCGAGCCGAATGGAGTGAAATGGAGCCAAGTCGAGCCGAATAGAGCCGATTCGAACTGAATCAAGCTGATTCAAGCCTAATCGCGTCAAATCGCGTGGAAATACGTCACATCGAATCTAATCAAATAGATTAGGGAAGGGTAGGGGAGGGGCGGGTGGGTAGACTAGAACAGAATAGTACAGAATAGAATATAGTACAGTAGGGTAGAGTAGAGAGAGTAAAGCAGACAAGAGTAGAGCAGAGTAGAATTGAGTCAAATAGAGTCAAAGAGTGCAGGATATAGCTGAATAGAGCCAATTCTGGCCGAATCGAGTCAAATGGAAACAAAACGAGATGAATCACACCGAATTGCTAAGAATCGCATCCAATCGAATAGATTAGAGTATCGTAGGGTAGAGTAGAACAGAATAGAGTAGAATAGCATAGAATGGAGAAGAGTGGAGTCAAATGGAGTCGAACAGAGACAAATAGAGTAGAAAAGAGTCGAATCGAGCCAAATAGGGCCGAATAAGGCTGAACCGAGTGGAAACGAGCTGAATTGAAGCGATTCGAGCCAAATCGAGCTGATGTTGCGGAATCGAGCCGACTCAAGCGTGATGGTGTCCGGTCGCATCGAAATGCTTTGAATCGAATCAAATGGAATCGATTAGAATAGGTTAGGGTAGGGTAGTTTATGATAGGAAGACTAGGGTAGATGCAAGTAGACTACATTAGAGTAGACAAGAGAAGGCTAGAGTAGAAGCCTAGACTAGTAAGCTGGACTAGTCAGCTAGACTAGTGGCATAGAGCAGTAGCCTAGACAACTAGTCTTGAATAGTACCCTAAGTCAGTAATCTGAACGAGTACCCTTGCCTGAACTCTTAGCCTAATCTAGTACCCTTGCCTTAACTAGTAGTCCTAACAAGTACCCTTGCCTTAACCAGTATTCCTCACTAGTACCCTTGCCTTCACTAGTAGTACATCCTTAACAAGTAGCCTGAACTGGTACCCTTGCCTTAACCAGTACCCTCAACAAGTACCCATGCCTTAACTAGTAGCCTGGCCTTAACTAGTGCCCTTGCATAACTAGTACCCTGGCCTTAACTAGTAGCCTGAACTAGTACACTTGCCTTAAGGAGTACCCTTGCCCGAACTACTCCCCTTAATTAGGATCCTTATTGAGTAACCCTAAGTAGTAGAGTATGGTACGGTGGGGTAGCATAGGGTAGGGAAGCATACGGTGGAACAGAGAAAATAGAAGGAAATAGAATAGAACAGCATAGGTCAGGGTAGGTTAGCTTAGTGCAGGGTATGGTAGAGTAGCATAGGATGGAATCGAGAAAATAGAAAAGGAGACTAGAAAAGAGCAGACTAGATTAGGATAGGCTAGGGTGGGGGAGGGTTTTGTAGAATACAGTAGTGTAGAATGGAATAGAATGGTGTGGAATGGAGTCAAATGGATTCGAACAGAGATGCAGAGAGTAGAAAAGAGTTGAATAGAGCCGAATAACGCTGAATAGGACCACATCTGACCAAAATGAGCCGAATCGAGTCGAGTCGATCAGATTCGGGATGAATGGAGCCTAGTGGAGCTGAAATGAGCCAAATAGAGACAATCTGAACCCAGCAAAATCGAGCCAAAACACACTTAATTGCATCCTATTGCATCGGATCTCGTCGAATTCCATCAAATCCCACCAAAACGCATCAAATCTCGCGGAATCTCACCGAATCCCGTCGAATTGTCTCAAATCGGGTCGAATGGTGTCAAACTGAATGGAATCGAACTAAATTGAATAGATTAGAGTAGTGTACGTTAGACTGGGATTCAGTAGGGAAGGGCACAGAAGAATAGAATAGAGTAGAACAGAAGAGAATACCAAGAGTAGAATGGAGTAGAGTTGAGTAGAGTGGAATAGTCAGAGTCGGGTAGTGCAGAATATAGATGAATAGATCCAATTCAAGCCCAATCGATTCGAATGGAGAGGAAAGGAGACAAATCGTGATGAATCGAATCGATTAGAATAGATTAGAGTTGGGTAGGATAGAACAGAATAGAATAGAGTAGAAAAGAGTAGAATGGTGTGGAAGGGAGTTGAATGGAGCCAAATAGAGACAAATAAAGTAGAAAGGGTTGAGTAGAGCTGAACAGGGCTGAATAAGGTTCACTCGAGCCTAATTATGCTGAATTGAGCAGAATCGAGACGAATTGACCCAATTCAAGCCAAATAGAGCTAAATCGAGCCGATTCAAGCCTAATCACATGGAATCGCGTCGAAATGCGTTGAATCGAATAGATTAGAGTAGAGGAGGGTACGGCAGGAGAGGCTAGACTACAACACAACAGAACACAATAGAAAGAAGAGAACAGAATTAAGTAGAGTCGGGTCCAGTAGAATAGAGTCAAATTGAGTTGAAGAGAGCCGAAAAGAGCCAAAGAGAGCTGAATACAGCCGAATTGACCAAATTCAAGGTGAATCGAGATGAATCATGTCGAGTCGTTTGAAACGTGTCGAATCGAATCAAATAGATTAGTGTGGGGAAGGTAAGGCTAGGGTAGGGTAGAGAAGAATAGAATAGAGTAGAATAGAACAGAACAGAAAGAATCGAGTAGACTAGAGTCAAATAGAGTCGAATACTGCCAAAAAGAGCCGAATAGAGTGGAAAAGAGCCGAATAGAACCGAATCGAGTTTAATGGAGCAGAAAGGAGATGAATCGAGCCGATATGACCCGAATCAGGTCGAATCCCATTCAAGTGTGTCGAATAGCATAGAACAGATTACAGTAGGCTAAGTTAGGGTAGGGTAGGGTAGAATAGAGTGCAGTAGAACAGAACAGAACAGAACTGAAAGAATAGGGTCGAGACGAGCAGAATATAGAAGAGTAGAGTAGAGCAGAGTCGAACATTGCCGAATAGAGCCAAATAGAGCCCAAAAGAGCTAAATGGATAGAAACCAAGACGAATCACGCCGAATCCCGTGGAATCGTGCCGTATCGCGTCGAATCCCGTCGAATTGCATTGAATCTTATCAATTCCAATCCAATCAAATAGAATAGACTACAGTAGGGTAGAGTACAATACAATACAGTAGAGAATAGTTTAGGATGGAGTAGAATGGTGTAGCATGGAGTCGAGTGGAGTCGAAAAGAGATAATAGAGTTGAGTAGAGCCTAATAGAGCCGAATAGAGCTGAATAGAGCCTATTCGAGCTGACTGGAGCCGAATGGAGCCGATTAGAGCTGAATCCAACCGATTTGAGCCGATTGGGGATGAATGGAGTGGAAAGGAGCCGATTTGAGCCGAATCGCATCGAGATGCGTGGAATCGAATCCAGTAGAATAGATTAGATTAGGGTAGGATGGAATAGAGTAGACTTGAACACAGTAGAAGAGAATGGAAAGGATACAATAGAATAGAGTAGAAAAGGGTAGAGCAGAGCAGAATAGTGTAGAGTAGAATAGAGTAGAGTAGAACAGAGTCGAATCAAGCTGAATGGAGACGAAACGAGACAAATCGCGTCGAATGGCGTCGAATCCCATCGAATCAATTACAGTAGGGTATAGTAGAAGAGCGTAGAATGGAGTAGAATGGTGTGCAATGGAATCGAGTAGAGTAGAAAAGAGCTGAAGAGAGCCGAAGAGGGCCAAAGAGGGCCAAATCGAGCTGAATTGAGCGAAATCGAGCCGAATCCAGTGAATCGAGCCTAATGGAGCCAAATCGAGCCTAATCGAGCTGAATCGACACTATTCGAGACAAATGGAGCCGAATGGACATGAATCACACCGATTCGGCCCCTAGTCGCGTCAAAATTTCTCGAATTCAATTGAATAGACTAGAGTAGGGGAGGTTCGGGTAGGCTAGAGTAGGGTAGAATAGAGTAGAATAGAATAAAACAGAACAGAACACAACAAAATAGAACACAACAACACAGAACGAATACAGAAAAGAGTAGGCTAGAGTAGAGTAGAGGGGAATAGAGTAGAGAAGAATAGATTTGAACAGAGCCAAATCGAGGCGAATCGCGTCGAAATGGGTTGAATGAAATCCAATCAAGTGGATTACAATACCTTAGAGTTGGGTAGCATAGGGTAGGGTAGAATAGAGTAGAATCGTACAGAACAGAGTAGAAACAATACAATAGAGTAGAGAAGAGTAGAATAGAGCTGAATAGAGCCAAATGCAGACAAAATGAGAGGAATCGTGTAGAAGCAAGTAGAGTAAATTAGAGTGGTGTTGGGTAGGGTAGAGCAGAATAGAGTAGAATAGTGTGGAATGAATAGAATGGAGTAGAATGGAGTCAAGTAGAAACGAATAGAGTAGAAAAGAGTCGAATAGAGCAGAATAGGGCCGAAGAAGGCCAAATCGAGCAGATTCGAAGCGATTCAAGCCAAAACAAGCTGAATGGAGCCTAACTGAGCCGAATAGAGCCAAATCGAGCCGAATCGAGCCGATTCAAGCTTCATCGCCTCGAATCGCGTTCAACGCATCAAATCCAATCGAGACGTATAGATTAGAGAAGGGGAGGGGAGGGGAGAATAGAACAGAGTAGAGTGGAATAGAAGAGATTAGAACAGAATAGAAGGAATAGAATCGAGTAGAATCGAGTGGAAAAGAGTAGAGTCGAATACAGTCGAATAGAGCCGAATAAGCTGAATAGAGACGAATGGAGCTGAATACAGCCGAAAAGAGCTGTATACTGCCGAATCACACCTAATCGAGCGGAATCAAGCAGAATCGCACTGACTGTCACCGAACAGCGTTGAATCGAATCAGGTCGAATCGAGTCGAGTCACATCGTTTTGAATCAAACAAGGTCAAATTGCTTCATATCGTGTCGAATCCCATCGAATCACGTCGAATAACTTCGAATTGCGTCAAACCTCAGAGAATCCTACTGAATCACGTCGAGTCGCATGGAATCTCATCAAATCCCTTCAGATCTTGCCGAATCCAGTCAAGTCCTATCAAATCGCGTTGCACGGAATCGAATTGCATCCAATAGATTAAAGTAGGGAAGGTTCGGGTGGGGTGCCGTTGGGTCGGGTAGGGTAGAATAGAACAGAGTACAACAGAATAGGAGAGAATAGAACAGAACAGAAAGAATACAACAGAATAGAATAGAGTCAAAGACAGAGAACATAGCCGAATTGAGCCGAGTGGAGACAAAACGAGACGAATCACGTCCGGTTGCTTCGAATCGCGTCAAATCAAATCGAATCGATTAGAAGAGATTAGGGTAGGGAAGGGTAGAATAGAAGAGAGGAAAATAGTGAGGAATGGAGTTGAACGGAGTCCAATAGAGACGGATAGATATGAATAGAGTACAAAAGAGTCTAATAGAGCAGAATAGGGCCGAATAGGCCCAAATAAGGCCTAATCGAGCAGAATCCAGCAGAATCGATGGAATTCGAGCCTAATCGAGCCGAATGGAGTGAAATGGAGCCAAGTCGAGCCGAATAGAGCCGATTCGAACTGAATCGAGCTGATTCAAGCCTAATCGCGTCAAATCGCGTGGAAATACGTCACATCGAATCTAATCAAATAGATTAGGGAAGGGTAGGGGAGGGGCGGGTGGGTAGACTAGAACAGAATAGTACAGAATAGAATATAGTACAGTAGGGTAGAGTAGAGAGAGTAAAGCAGACAAGAGTAGAGCAGAGTAGAATTGAGTCAAATAGAGTCAAAGAGTGCAGGATATAGCTGAATAGAGCCAATTCTGGCCGAATCGAGTCAAATGGAAACAAAACGAGATGAATCACACCGAATTGCTAAGAATCGCATCCAATCGAATAGATTAGAGTATCGTAGGGTAGAGTAGAACAGAATAGAGTAGAATAGCATAGAATGGAGAAGAGTGGAGTCAAATGGAGTCGAACAGAGACAAATAGAGTAGAAAAGAGTCGAATCGAGCCAAATAGGGCCGAATAAGGCTGAACCGAGTGGAAACGAGCTGAATTGAAGCGATTCGAGCCAAATCGAACTGAATCGAGCTGATGTTGCGGAATCGAGCCGACTCAAGCGTGATGGTGTCCGGTCGCATCGAAATGCTTTGAATCGAATCAAATGGAATCGATTAGAATAGGTTAGGGTAGGGTAGTTTATGATAGGAAGACTAGGGTAGATGCAAGTAGACTACATTAGAGTAGACAAGAGAAGGCTAGAGTAGAAGCCTAGACTAGTAAGCTGGACTAGTCAGCTAGGCTAGTGGCATAGAGCAGTAGCCTAGACAACTAGTCTTGAATAGTACCCTAAGTCAGTAATCTGAACGAGTACCCTTGCCTGAACTCTTAGCCTAATCTAGTACCCTTGCCTTAACTAGTAGTCCTAACAAGTACCCTTGCCTTAACCAGTAGTCTTCACTAGTACCCTTGCCTTCACTAGTAGTATGTCCTTAACAAGTAGCCTGAACTGGTACCCTTGCCTTAACCAGTACCCTCAACAAGTACCCATGCCTTAACCAGTAGCCTGGCCTTAACTAGTGCCCTTGCATAACTAGTACCCTGGCCTTAACTAGTAGCCTGAACTAGTACACTTGCCTTAAGGAGTACCCTTGCCCGAACTACTCCCCTTAATTAGGACCCTTATTGAGTAACCCTAAGTAGTAGAGTATGGTACGGTGGGGTAGCATAGGGTAGGGAAGCATACGGTGGAACAGAGAAAATAGAAGGAAATAGAATAGAACAGCATAGGTCAGGGTAGGTTAGCTTAGTGCAGGGTATGGTAGAGTAGCATAGGATGGAATCGAGAAAATAGAAAAGGAGACTAGAAAAGAGCAGACTAGATTAGGATAGGCTAGGGTGGGGGAGGGTTTTGTAGAATACAGTAGTGTAGAATGGAATAGAATGGTGTGGAATGGAGTCAAATGGATTCGAACAGAGATGCAGAGAGTAGAAAAGAGTTGAATAGAGCCGAATAACGCTGAATAGGACCACATCTGACCAAAATGAGCCGAATCGAGTCGAGTCGATCAGATTCGGGATGAATGGAGCCTAGTGGAGCTGAAATGAGCCAAATACAGACAATCTGAACCCAGCAAAATCGAGCCAAAACACACTTAATTGCATCCTATTGCATCGGATCTCGTCGAATTCCATCAAATCCCACCAAAACGCATCAAATCTCGCGGAATCTCACCGAATCCCGTCGAATTGTCTCAAATCGGGTCGAATGGTGTCAAACTGAATGGAATCGAACTAAATTGAATAGATTAGAGTAGTGTACGTTAGACTGGGATTCAGTAGGGAAGGGCACAGAAGAATAGAATAGAGTAGAACAGAAGAGAATACCAAGAGTAGAATGGAGTAGAGTTGAGTAGAGTGGAATAGTCAGAGTCGGGTAGTGCAGAATATAGATGAATAGATCCAATTCAAGCCCAATCGATTCGAATGGAGAGGAAAGGAGACAAATCGTGATGAATCGAATCGATTAGAATAGATTAGAGTAGGGTAGGATAGAACAGAATAGAATAGAGTAGAAAAGAGTAGAATGGTGTGGAAGGGAGTTGAATGGAGCCAAATAGAGACAAATAAAGTAGAAAGGGTTGAGTAGAGCTGAACAGGGCTGAATAAGGTTCACTCGAGCCTAATTATGCTGAATTGAGCAGAATCGAGACGAATTGACCCAATTCAAGCCAAATAGAGCTAAATCGAGCCGATTCAAGCCTAATCACATGGAATCGCGTCGAAATGCGTTGAATCGAATAGATTAGAGTAGAGGAGGGTACGGCAGGAGAGGCTAGACTACAACACAACAGAACACAATAGAAAGAAGAGAACAGAATTAAGTAGAGTCGGGTCCAGTAGAATAGAGTCAAATTGAGTTGAAGAGAGCCGAAAAGAGCCAAAGAGAGCTGAATACAGCCGAATTGACCAAATTCAAGGTGAATCGAGATGAATCATGTCGAGTCGTTTGAAACGTGTCGAATCGAATCAAATAGATTAGTGTGGGGAAGGTAAGGCTAGGGTAGGGTAGAGAAGAATAGAATAGAGTAGAATAGAACAGAACAGAAAGAATCGAGTAGACTAGAGTCAAATAGAGTCGAATACTGCCAAAAAGAGCCGAATAGAGTGGAAAAGAGCCGAATAGAACCGAATCGAGTTTAATGGAGCAGAAAGGAGATGAATCGAGCCGATATGACCCGAATCAGGTCGAATCCCATTCAAGTGTGTCGAATAGCATAGAACAGATTACAGTAGGCTAAGTTAGGGTAGGGTAGGGTAGAATAGAGTGCAGTAGAACAGAACAGAACAGAACTGAAAGAATAGGGTCGAGACGAGCAGAATATAGAAGAGTAGAGTAGAGCAGAGTCGAACATTGCCGAATAGAGCCAAATAGAGCCCAAAAGAGCTAAATGGATAGAAACCAAGACGAATCACGCCGAATCCCGTGGAATCGTGCCGTATCGCGTCGAATCCCGTCGAATTGCATTGAATCTTATCAATTCCAATCCAATCAAATAGAATAGACTACAGTAGGGTAGAGTACAATACAATACAGTAGAGAATAGTTTAGGATGGAGTAGAATGGTGTAGCATGGAGTCGAGTGGAGTCGAAAAGAGATAATAGAGTTGAGTAGAGCCTAATAGAGCCGAATAGAGCTGAATAGAGCCTATTCGAGCTGACTGGAGCCGAATGGAGCCGATTAGAGCTGAATCCAACCGATTTGAGCCGATTGGGGATGAATGGAGTGGAAAGGAGCCGATTTGAGCCGAATCGCATCGAGATGCGTGGAATCGAATCCAGTAGAATAGATTAGATTAGGGTAGGATGGAATAGAGTAGACTTGAACACAGTAGAAGAGAATGGAAAGGATACAATAGAATAGAGTAGAAAAGGGTAGAGCAGAGCAGAATAGTGTAGAGTAGAATAGAGTAGAGTAGAACAGAGTCGAATCAAGCTGAATGGAGACGAAACGAGACAAATCGCGTCGAATGGCGTCGAATCCCATCGAATCAATTACAGTAGGGTATAGTAGAAGAGCGTAGAATGGAGTAGAATGGTGTGCAATGGAATCGAGTAGAGTAGAAAAGAGCTGAAGAGAGCCGAAGAGGGCCAAAGAGGGCCAAATCGAGCTGAATTGAGCGAAATCGAGCCGAATCCAGTGAATCGAGCCTAATGGAGCCAAATCGAGCCTAATCGAGCTGAATCGACACTATTCGAGACAAATGGAGCCGAATGGACATGAATCACACCGATTCGGCCCCTAGTCGCGTCAAAATTTCTCGAATTCAATTGAATAGACTAGAGTAGGGGAGGTTCGGGTAGGCTAGAGTAGGGTAGAATAGAGTAGAATAGAATAAAACAGAACAGAACACAACAAAATAGAACACAACAACACAGAACGAATACAGAAAAGAGTAGGCTAGAGTAGAGTAGAGGGGAATAGAGTAGAGAAGAATAGATTTGAACAGAGCCAAATCGAGGCGAATCGCGTCGAAATGGGTTGAATGAAATCCAATCAAGTGGATTACAATACCTTAGAGTTGGGTAGCATAGGGTAGGGTAGAATAGAGTAGAATCGTACAGAACAGAGTAGAAACAATACAATAGAGTAGAGAAGAGTAGAATAGAGCTGAATAGAGCCAAATGCAGACAAAATGAGAGGAATCGTGTAGAAGCAAGTAGAGTAAATTAGAGTGGTGTTGGGTAGGGTAGAGCAGAATAGAGTAGAATAGTGTGGAATGAATAGAATGGAGTAGAATGGAGTCAAGTAGAAACGAATAGAGTAGAAAAGAGTCGAATAGAGCAGAATAGGGCCGAAGAAGGCCAAATCGAGCAGATTCGAAGCGATTCAAGCCAAAACAAGCTGAATGGAGCCTAACTGAGCCGAATAGAGCCAAATCGAGCCGAATCGAGCCGATTCAAGCTTCATCGCCTCGAATCGCGTTCAACGCATCAAATCCAATCGAGACGTATAGATTAGAGAAGGGGAGGGGAGGGGAGGGGAGAATAGAACAGAGTAGAGTGGAATAGAAGAGATTAGAACAGAATAGAAGGAATAGAATCGAGTAGAATCGAGTGGAAAAGAGTAGAGTCGAATACAGTCGAATAGAGCCGAATAAGCTGAATAGAGACGAATGGAGCTGAATACAGCCGAAAAGAGCTGTATACTGCCGAATCACACCTAATCGAGCGGAATCAAGCAGAATCGCACTGACTGTCACCGAACAGCGTTGAATCGAATCAGGTCGAATCGAGTCGAGTCACATCGTTTTGAATCAAACAAGGTCAAATTGCTTCATATCGTGTCGAATCCCATCGAATCACGTCGAATAACTTCGAATTGCGTCAAACCTCAGAGAATCCTACTGAATCACGTCGAGTCGCATGGAATCTCATCAAATCCCTTCAGATCTTGCCGAATCCAGTCAAGTCCTATCAAATCGCGTTGCACGGAATCGAATTGCATCCAATAGATTAAAGTAGGGAAGGTTCGGGTGGGGTGCCGTTGGGTCGGGTAGGGTAGAATAGAACAGAGTACAACAGAATAGGAGAGAATAGAACAGAACAGAAAGAATACAACAGAATAGAATAGAGTCAAAGACAGAGAACATAGCCGAATTGAGCCGAGTGGAGACAAAACGAGACGAATCACGTCCGGTTGCTTCGAATCGCGTCAAATCAAATCGAATCGATTAGAAGAGATTAGGGTAGGGAAGGGTAGAATAGAAGAGAGGAAAATAGTGAGGAATGGAGTTGAACGGAGTCCAATAGAGACGGATAGATATGAATAGAGTACAAAAGAGTCTAATAGAGCAGAATAGGGCCGAATAGGCCCAAATAAGGCCTAATCGAGCAGAATCCAGCAGAATCGATGGAATTCGAGCCTAATCGAGCCGAATGGAGTGAAATGGAGCCAAGTCGAGCCGAATAGAGCCGATTCGAACTGAATCGAGCTGATTCAAGCCTAATCGCGTCAAATCGCGTGGAAATACGTCACATCGAATCTAATCAAATAGATTAGGGAAGGGTAGGGGAGGGGCGGGTGGGTAGACTAGAACAGAATAGTACAGAATAGAATATAGTACAGTAGGGTAGAGTAGAGAGAGTAAAGCAGACAAGAGTAGAGCAGAGTAGAATTGAGTCAAATAGAGTCAAAGAGTGCAGGATATAGCTGAATAGAGCCAATTCTGGCCGAATCGAGTCAAATGGAAACAAAACGAGATGAATCACACCGAATTGCTAAGAATCGCATCCAATCGAATAGATTAGAGTATCGTAGGGTAGAGTAGAACAGAATAGAGTAGAATAGCATAGAATGGAGAAGAGTGGAGTCAAATGGAGTCGAACAGAGACAAATAGAGTAGAAAAGAGTTGAATCGAGCCAAATAGGGCCGAATAAGGCTGAACCGAGTGGAAACGAGCTGAATTGAAGCGATTCGAGCCAAATCGAACTGAATCGAGCTGATGTTGCGGAATCGAGCCGACTCAAGCGTGATGGTGTCCGGTCGCATCGAAATGCTTTGAATCGAATCAAATGGAATCGATTAGAATAGGTTAGGGTAGGGTAGTTTATGATAGGAAGACTAGGGTAGATGCAAGTAGACTACATTAGAGTAGACAAGAGAAGGCTAGAGTAGAAGCCTAGACTAGTAAGCTGGACTAGTCAGCTAGGCTAGTGGCATAGAGCAGTAGCCTAGACAACTAGTCTTGAATAGTACCCTAAGTCAGTAATCTGAACGAGTACCCTTGCCTGAACTCTTAGCCTAATCTAGTACCCTTGCCTTAACTAGTAGTCCTAACAAGTACCCTTGCCTTAACCAGTAGTCTTCACTAGTACCCTTGCCTTCACTAGTAGTATGTCCTTAACAAGTAGCCTGAACTGGTACCCTTGCCTTAACCAGTACCCTCAACAAGTACCCATGCCTTAACCAGTAGCCTGGCCTTAACTAGTGCCCTTGCATAACTAGTACCCTGGCCTTAACTAGTAGCCTGAACTAGTACACTTGCCTTAAGGAGTACCCTTGCCCGAACTACTCCCCTTAATTAGGACCCTTATTGAGTAACCCTAAGTAGTAGAGTATGGTACGGTGGGGTAGCATAGGGTAGGGAAGCATACGGTGAAACAGAGAAAATAGAAGGAAATAGAATAGAACAGCATAGGTCAGGGTAGGTTAGCTTAGTGCAGGGTATGGTAGAGTAGCATAGGATGGAACAGAGAAAATAGAAAAGGAGCCTAGAAAAGAGCAGACTAGATTAGGATAGGCTAGGGTGGGGGAGGGTTTTGTAGAATACAGTAGTGTAGAATGGAATAGAATGGTGTGGAATGGAGTCAAATGGATTCGAACAGAGATGCAGAGAGTAGAAAAGAGTTGAATAGAGCCGAATAACGCTGAATAGGACCACATCTGACCAAAATGAGCCGAATCGAGTCGAGTCGATCAGATTCGGGATGAATGGAGCCTAGTGGAGCTGAAATGAGCCAAGTAGAGACAATCTGAACCCAGCAAAATCGAGCCAAAACACACTTAATTGCATCCTATTGCATCGGATCTCGTCGAATTCCATCAAATCCCACCAAAACGCATCAAATCTCGCGGAATCTCACCGAATCCCGTCGAATTGTCTCAAATCGGGTCGAATGGTGTCAAACTGAATGGAATCGAATTAAATTGAATAGATTAGAGTAGTGTAGGTTAGACTGGGATTCAGTAGGGAAGGGCACAGAAGAATAGAATAGAGTAGAACAGAAGAGAATACCAAGAGTAGAATGGAGTAGAGTTGAGTAGAGTGGAATAGTCAGAGTCGGGTAGTGCAGAATATAGATGAATAGATCCAATTCAAGCCGAATCGATTCGAATGGAGAGGAAAGGAGACAAATCGTGATGAATCGAATCGATTAGAATAGATTAGAGTAGGGTAGGGTAGAACAGAATAGAATAGAGTAGAAAAGAGTAGAATGGTGTGGAAGGGAGTTGAATGGAGCCAAATAGAGACAAATAAAGTAGAAAGGGTTGAGTAGAGCTGAACAGGGCTGAATAAGGTTCACTCGAGCCTAATTATGCTGAATTGAGCAGAATCGAGACGAATTGACCCAATTCAAGCCAAATAGAGCTAAATCGAGCCGATTCAAGCCTAATCACATGGAATCCCGTCAAAATGCGTTGAATCGAATAGATTAGAGTAGAGGAGGGTACGGCAGGAGAGGCTAGACTACAACACAACAGAACACAATAGAAAGAAGAGAATAGAATTAAGTAGAGTGGGGTCCAGTAGAATAGAGTCAAATTGAGTTGAAGAGAGCCGAAAAGAGCCAAAGAGAGCTGAATACAGCCGAATTGACCAAATTCAAGGTGAATCGAGATGAATCATGTCGAGTCGTTTGAAACGTGTCGAATCGAATCAAATAGATTAGTGTGGGGAAGGTAAGGTTAGGGTAGGGTAGAGAAGAATACAATAGAGTAGAATAGAACAGAACAGAAAGAATCGAGTAGACTAGAGTCAAATAGAGTCGAATACTGCCAAAAAGAGCCGAATAGAGTGGAAAAGAGCCGAATAGAACCGAATCGAGTTTAATGGAGCAGAAAGGAGATGAATCGAGCTGATATGACCCGAATCAGGTCGAATCCCATTCAAGTGTTTCGAATAGCATAGAACAGATTACAGTAGGCTGTTAGGGTAGGGTAGGGTAGAATAGAGTGCAGTAGAACAGAACAGAACTGAAAGAATAGGGTCGAGACGAGCAGAGTATAGAAGAGTAGAGTAGAGCAGAGTCGAACATTGCCGAATAGAGCCAAATAGAGCCCAAAAGAGCTAAATCGATAGAAACCAAGACAAATCACGCCGAATCCCGTGGAATCGTGCTCTATCGCGTCGAATCCCGTCGAATTGCATTGAATCTGATCAATTCCAATCCAATCAAATAGAATAGACTAGAGTAGGGTAGAGTACAATACAATACAGTAGAGAATAGTTTAGGATGGAGTAGAATGGTGTAGCATGGAGTCGAGTGGAGTCGAAAAGAGATAAGAGAGTTGAGTAGAGCCTAATAGAGCTGAATAGAGCTGAATAGAGCCTATTCGAGCTGACTGGAGCCGAATGGAGCCGATTAGAGCTGAATCGAACCGATTTGAGCCGGTTGGGGATGAATGGAGTGGAAAGGAGCCGATTTGAGCCGAATCGCATCGAGATGCGTGGAATCGAATCCAGTAGAATAGATTAGATTAGGGTAGGATGGAATAGAGTAGACTTGAACACAGTAGAAGAGAATGGAAAGGATACAATAGAATAGAGTAGAAAAGGGTAGAGCAGAGCAGAATAGTGTAGAGTAGAATAGAGTAGAGTAGAACAGAGTCGAATCAAGCTGAATGGAGACGAAACGAGACAAATCGCGTCGAATGGCGTCGAATCCCATCGAATCAATTGCAGTAGGGTATAGTAGAAGAGCGTAGAATGGAGTAGAATGGTGTGCAATGGAATCGAGTAGAGTAGAAAAGAGCTGAAGAGAGCCGAAGAGGGCCAAAGAGGGCCAAATCGAGCTGAATTGAGCGAAATCGAGCCGAATCCAGTGAATCGAGCCTAATGGAGCCAAATCGAGCCTAATCGAGCTGAATCGACACTATTCGAGACAAATGGAGCCGAATGGACATGAATCACACCGATTCGGCCCCTAGTCGCGTCAAAATTTCTCGAATTCAATTGAATAGACTAGAGTAGGGGAGGTTCGGGTAGGCTAGAGTAGGGTAGAATAGAATAAAACAGAACAGAACACAACAAAATAGAACAGAACAACACAGAACGAATACAGAAAAGAGTAGGCTAGAGTAGAATAGAGGGGAATAGAGTAGAGTAGAATAGATTTGAACAGAGCCAAATCGAGCCGAATCGCGTCGAAATGGGTTGAATCAAATCCAATCAAGTGGATTACAATACCTTAGAGTTGGGTAGCATAGGGTAGGGTAGAATAGAGTAGAATAGTACAGAAAGAGTAGAAACAATACAATAGAGTAGAGAAGAGTAGAATAGAGCTGAATAGAGCCAAATGCAGACAAAATGAGAGGAATCGTGTAGAAGCAAGTAGAGTAAATTAGAGTGGTGTTGGGTAGGGTAGAGCAGAATAGAGTAGAATAGTGTGGAATGAATAGAATGGAGTAGAATGGAGTCAAGTAGAAACGAATAGAGTAGAAAAGAGTCGAATAGAGCAGAATAGGGCCGAGGAAGGCCGAATCGAGCAGATTCGAAGCGATTCAAGCCAAAACAAGCTGAATGGAGCCTAACTGAGCCGAATAGAGCCAAATCGAGCCGAATCGAGCCGATTCAAGCTTCATCGCCTCGAATCGCGTTCAACGCGTCAAATCCAATCGAGACGTATAGATTAGAGAAGGGGAGGGGAGGGGAGGGGAGAATAGAACAGAGTAGAGTGGAATAGAAGAGATTAGAACAGAATAGAAGGAATAGAATCGAGTAGAATCGAGTGGAAAAGAGTAGAGTCGAATACAGTCGAATAGAGCCGAATAAGCTGAATAGAGACGAATGGAGCTGAATACAGCCGAAAAGAGCTGTATACTGCCGAATCACACCTAATCGAGCAGAATCAAGCAGAATCGCACTGTCACCGAACAGCGTCGAATCGAATCAGGTCGAATCGAGTCGAGTCACATCGTTTTGAATCAAACAAGGTCAAATTGCTTCATATCGTGTCGAATCCCATCGAATCACGTTGAATAACTTCGAATTGCGTCAAACCTCAGAGAATCCTACTGAATCACATCGAGTCGCATGGAATCTCATCAAATCCCTTCAGATTTGCCGAATCCAGTCAAGTCCTATAAAATCGCTTTGCACGGAATCGAATTGAATCCAATAGATTAAAGTAGGGAAGGTTCGGGTGGGGTGCCGTTGGGTCGGGTAGGGTAGAATAGAACAGAGTACAACAGAATAGGAGAGAATAGAACAGAACAGAAAGAATACAACAGAATAGAATAGAGTCAAAGAGAGAGAACATAGCCGAATTGAGCCGAGTGGAGACAAAACGAGACGAATCACGTCCGGTTGCTTCGAATCGCGTCAAATCAAATCGAATCGATTAGAAGAGATTAGGGTAGGGAAGGGTAGAATAGAAGAGAGGAAAATAGTGAGGAATGGAGTTGAACGGAGTCCAATAGAGACGGATAGATATGAATAGAGTACAAAAGAGTCTAATAGAGCAGAATAGGGCCGAATAGGCCCAAATAAGGCCTAATCGAGCAGAATCCAGCAGAATCGATGGAATTCGAGCCTAATCGAGCCGAATGGAGTGAAATGGAGCCAAGTCGAGCCGAATAGAGCCGATTCGAACTGAATCGAGCTGATTCAAGCCTAATCGCGTCAAATCGCGTGGAAATACGTCACATCGAATCTAATCAAATAGATTAGGGAAGGGTAGGGGAGGGGCGGGTGGGTAGACTAGAACAGAATAGTACAGAATAGAATATAGTACAGTAGGGTAGAGTAGAGAGAGTAAAGCAGACAAGAGTAGAGCAGAGTAGAATTGAGTCAAATAGAGTCAAAGAGTGCAGGATATAGCTGAATAGAGCCAATTCTGGCCGAATCGAGTCAAATGGAAACAAAACGAGATGAATCACACCGAATTGCTTCGAATCGCATCCAATCGAATAGATTAGAGTATCGTAGGGTAGAGTAGAACAGAATAGAGTAGAATAGCGTAGAATGGAGAAGAGTGGAGTCAAATGGAGTCGAACAGAGACAAATAGAGTAGAAAAGAGTCGAATCGAGCCAAATAGGGCCGAATAAGGCTGAACCGAGTGGAAACGAGCTGAATTGAAGCGATTCGAGCCAAATCGAGCTGAATCGAGCTGATGTTGCGGAATCGAGCCGACTCAAGCGTGATGGTGTCCGGTCGCATCGAAATGCTTTGAATCGAATCAAATGGAATCGATTAGAATAGGTTAGGGTAGGGTAGTTTATGATAGGAAGACTAGGGTAGATGCAAGTAGACTACATTAGAGTAGACAAGAGAAGGCTAGAGTAGAAGCCTAGACTAGTAAGCTGGACTAGTCAGCTAGGCTAGTGGCATAGAGCAGTAGCCTAGATAACTAGTCTTGAATAGTACCCTAAGTCAGTAATCTGAACGAGTACCCTTGCCTGAACTCTTAGCCTAATCTAGTACCCTTGCCTTAACTAGTAGTCCTAACAAGTACCCTTGCCTTAACCAGTAGTCTTCACTAGTACCCTTGCCTTCACTAGTAGTACGTCCTTAACAAGTAGCCTGAACTGGTACCCTTGCCTTAACCAGTACCCTCAACAAGTACCCATGCCTTAACTAGTAGCCTGGCCTTAACTAGTGCCCTTGCATAACTAGTACCCTGGCCTTAACTAGTAGCCTGAACTAGTACACTTGCCTTAAGGAGTACCCTTGCCCGAACTACTCTCCTTAATTAGGACCCTTATTGAGTAACCCTAAGTAGTAGAGTATGGTACGGTGGGGTAGCATAGGGTAGGGAAGCATACGGTGGAACAGAGAAAATAGAAGGAAATAGAATAGAACAGCATAGGTCAGGGTAGGTTAGCTTAGTGCAGGGTATGGTAGAGTAGCATAGGATGGAATCGAGAAAATAGAAAAGGAGACTAGAAAAGAGCAGACTAGATTAGGATAGGCTAGGGTGGGGGATGGTTTTGTAGAATACAGTAGTGTAGAATGGAATAGAATGGTGTGGAATGGAGTCAAATGGATTGGAACAGAGATGCAGAGAGTAGAAAAGAGTTGAATAGAGCCGAATAACGCTGAATAGGACCACATATGACCAAAATGAGCCGAATCGAGTCGAGTCGATCAGATTCGGGATGAATGGAGCCTAGTGGTGCTGAAATGAGCCAAATACAGACAATCTGAACCCAGCAAAATCGAGCCAAAACACACTTAATTGCATCCTATTGCATCGGATCTCGTCGAATTCCATCAAATCCCACCAAAACGCATCAAATCTCGCGGAATCTCACCGAATCCCGTCGAATTGTCTCAAATCGGGTCGAATGGTGTCAAACTGAATGGAATCGAATTAAATTGAATAGATTAGAGTAGTGTAGGTTAGACTGGGATTCAGTAGGGAAGGGCACAGAAGAATAGAATAGAGTAGAACAGAAGAGAATACCAAGAGTAGAATGGAGTAGAGTTGAGTAGAGTGGAATAGTCAGAGTCGGGTAGTGCAGAATATAGATGAATAGATCCAATTCAAGCCGAATCGATTCGAATGGAGAGGAAAGGAGACAAATCGTGATGAATCGAATCGATTAGAATAGATTAGAGTAGGGTAGGGTAGAACAGAATAGAATAGAGTAGAAAAGAGTAGAATGGTGTGGAAGGGAGTTGAATGGAGCCAAATAGAGACAAATAAAGTAGAAAGGGTTGAGTAGAGCTGAACAGGGCTGAATAAGGTTCACTCGAGCCTAATTATGCTGAATTGAGCAGAATCGAGACGAATTGACCCAGTTCAAGCCAAATAGAGCTAAATCGAGCCGATTCAAGCCTAATCACATGGAATCCCGTCAAAATGCGTTGAATCGAATAGATTAGAGTAGAGGAGGGTACGGCAGGAGAGGCTAGACTACAACACAACAGAACACAATAGAAAGAAGAGAATAGAATTAAGTAGAGTCGGGTCCAGTAGAATAGAGTCAAATTGAGTTGAAGAGAGCCGAAAAGAGCCAAACAGCTGAATACAGCCGAATTGACCAAATTCAAGGTGAATCGAGATGAATCATGTCAAGTCGTTTGAAACGTGTCGAATCGAATCAAATAGATTAGTGTGGGGAAGGTAAGGCTAGGGTAGGGTAGAGAAGAATACAATAGAGTAGAATAGAACAGAACAGAAAGAATCGAGTAGACTAGAGTCAAATAGAGTCGAATACTGCCAAAAAGAGCCGAATAGAGTGGAAAAGAGCCGAATAGAACCGAATCGAGTTTAATGGAGCAGAAAGGAGATGAATCGAGCCGATATGACCCGAATCAGGTCGAATCCCATTCAAGTGTGTCGAATAGCATAGAACAGATTACAGAAGGCTAAGTTAGGGTAGGGTAGGGTAGAATAGAGTGCAGTAGAACAGAACAGAAGAGAACTGAAAGAATAGGGTCGAGACGAGCAGAGTATAGAAGAGTAGAGTAGAGTAGAGTCGAACATTGCCGAATAGAGCCAAATAGAGCCCAAAAGAGCTAAATGGATAGAAACCAAGACGAATCACGCCGAATCCCGTGGAATCGTGCCGTATCTCGTCGAATCCCGTCGAATTGCAGTGAATCTGATCAATTCCAATCCAATCAAATAGAATAGACTAGAGTAGGGTAGAGTACAATACAATACAGTAGAGAATAGTTTAGGATGGAGTAGAATGGTGTAGCATGGAGTCGAGTGGAGTCGAAAAGAGATAATAGAGTTGAGTAGAGCCTAATAGAGCCGGATAGAGCTGAATAGAGCCTATTCGAGCTGACTGGAGCCGAATGGAGCCGATTAGAGCTGAATCGAACCGATTTGAGCCGATTGGGGATGAATGGAGTGGAAAGGAGCCGATTTGAGCCGAATCGCATCGAGATGCGTGGAATCGAATCCAGTAGAATAGATTAGATTAGGGTAGGATGGAATAGAGTAGACTTGAACACAGTAGAAGAGAATGGAAAGGATACAATAGAATAGAGTAGAAAAGGGTAGAGCAGAGCAGAATAGTGTAGAGTAGAATAGAGTAGAGTAGAACAGAGTCGAATCAAGCTGAATGGAGACGAAACGAGACAAATCGCGTCGAATGGCGTCGAATCCCATCGAATCAATTACAGTAGGGTATAGTAGAAGAGCGTAGAATGGAGTAGAATGGTGTGCAACGGAATCGAGTAGAGTAGAAAAGAGCTGAAGAGAGCAGAAGAGGGCCAAAGAGGGCAAAATCGAGCTGAATTGAGCGAAATCGAGCCGAATCCAGTGAATCGAGCCTAATGGAGCCAAATCGAGCCTAATCGAGCTGAATCGACACTATTCGAGACAAATGGAGCCGAATGGACATGAATCACACCGATTCGGCCCCTAGTCGCGTCAAAATTTCTCGAATTCAATTGAATAGACTAGAGTAGGGGAGGTTCGGGTAGGCTAGAGTAGGGTAGAATAGAGTAGAATAGAAAAAAACAGAACAGAACACAACAAAATAGAACAGAACACCACAGAATGAATACAGAAAAGAGTAGGCTAGAGTAGAATAGAGGGGAATAGAGTAGAGTAGAATAGATTTGAACAGAGCCAAATCGAGCCGAATCGCGTCGAAATGGGTTGAATCAAATCCAATCAAGTGGATTACAATACCTTAGAGTTGGGTAGCATAGGGTAGGGTAGAATAGAGTAGAATAGTACAGAAAGAGTAGAAACAATACAATAGAGTAGAGAAGAGTAGAATAGAGCTGAATAGAGCCAAATGCAGACAAAATGAGAGGAATCGTGTAGAAGCAAGTAGAGTAAATTAGAGTGGTGTTGGGTAGGGTAGAGCAGAATAGAGTAGAATAGTGTGGAATGAATAGAATGGAGTAGAATGGAGTCAAGTAGAAACGAATAGAGTAGAAAAGAGTCGAATAGAGCAGAATAGGGCCGAAGAAGGCCAAATCGAGCAGATTCGAAGCGATTCAAGCCAAAACAAGCTGAATGGAGCCTAACTGAGCCGAATAGAGCCAAATCGAGCCGAATCGAGCCGATTCAAGCTTCATCGCCTCGAATCGCGTTCAACGCGTCAAATCCAATCGAGACGTATAGATTAGAGAAGGGGAGGGGAGGGGAGGGGAGAATAGAACAGAGTAGAGTGGAATAGAAGAGATTAGAACAGAATAGAAGGAATAGAATCGAGTAGAATCGAGTGGAAAAGAGTAGAGTCGAATACAGTCGAATAGAGCCGAATAAGCTGAATAGAGACGAATGGAGCTGAATACAGCCGAAAAGAGCTGTATACTGCCGAATCACACCTAATCGAGCAGAATCAAGCAGAATCGCACTGTCACCGAACAGCGTCGAATCGAATCAGGTCGAATCGAGTCGAGTCACATCGTTTTGAATCAAACAAGGTCAAATTGCTTCATATCGTGTCGAATCCCATCGAATCACGTTGAATAACTTCGAATTGCGTCAAACCTCAGAGAATCCTACTGAATCACATCGAGTCGCATGGAATCTCATCAAATCCCTTCAGATTTGCCGAATCCAGTCAAGTCTTATAAAATCGCGTTGCACGGAATCGAATTGAATCCAATAGATTAAAGTAGGGAAGGTTCGGGTGGGGTGCCGTTGGGTCGGGTAGGGTAGAATAGAACAGAGTACAACAGAATAGGAGAGAATAGAACAGAACAGAAAGAATACAACAGAATAGAATAGAGTCAAAGAGAGAGAACATAGCCGAATTGAGCCGAGTGGAGACAAAACGAGACGAATCACGTCCGGTTGCTTCGAATCGCGTCAAATCAAATCGAATCGATTAGAAGAGATTAGGGTAGGGAAGGGTAGAATAGAAGAGAGGAAAATAGTGAGGAATGGAGTTGAACGGAGTCCAATAGAGACGGATAGATATGAATAGAGTACAAAAGAGTCTAATAGAGCAGAATAGGGCCGAATAGGCCCAAATAAGGCCTAATCGAGCAGAATCCAGCAGAATCGATGGAATTCGAGCCTAATCGAGCCGAATGGAGTGAAATGGAGCCAAGTCGAGCCGAATAGAGCCGATTCGAACTGAATCGAGCTGATTCAAGCCTAATCGCGTCAAATCGCGTGGAAATACGTCACATCGAATCTAATCAAATAGATTAGGGAAGGGTAGGGGAGGGGCGGGTGGGTAGACTAGAACAGAATAGTACAGAATAGAATATAGTACAGTAGGGTAGAGTAGAGAGAGTAAAGCAGACAAGAGTAGAGCAGAGTAGAATTGAGTCAAATAGAGTCAAAGAGTGCAGGATATAGCTGAATAGAGCCAATTCTGGCCGAATCGAGTCAAATGGAAACAAAACGAGATGAATCACACCGAATTGCTAAGAATCGCATCCAATCGAATAGATTAGAGTATCGTAGGGTAGAGTAGAACAGAATAGAGTAGAATAGCATAGAATGGAGAAGAGTGGAGTCAAATGGAGTCGAACAGAGACAAATAGAGTAGAAAAGAGTCGAATCGAGCCAAATAGGGCCGAATAAGGCTGAACCGAGTGGAAACGAGCTGAATTGAAGCGATTCGAGCCAAATCGAGCTGAATCGAGCTGATGTTGCGGAATCGAGCCGACTCAAGCGTGATGGTGTCCGGTCGCATCGAAATGCTTTGAATCGAATCAAATGGAATCGATTAGAATAGGTTAGGGTAGGGTAGTTTATGATAGGAAGACTAGGGTAGATGCAAGTAGACTACATTAGAGTAGACAAGAGAAGGCTAGAGTAGAAGCCTAGACTAGTAAGCTGGACTAGTCAGCTAGGCTAGTGGCATAGAGCAGTAGCCTAGACAACTAGTCTTGAATAGTACCCTAAGTCAGTAATCTGAACGAGTACCCTTGCCTGAACTCTTAGCCTAATCTAGTACCCTTGCCTTAACTAGTAGTCCTAACAAGTACCCTTGCCTTAACCAGTAGTCTTCACTAGTACCCTTGCCTTCACTAGTAGTATGTCCTTAACAAGTAGCCTGAACTGGTACCCTTGCCTTAACCAGTACCCTCAACAAGTACCCATGCCTTAACTAGTAGCCTGGCCTTAACTAGTGCCCTTGCATAACTAGTACCCTGGCCTTAACTAGTAGCCTGAACTAGTACACTTGCCTTAAGGAGTACCCTTGCCCGAACTACTCCCCTTAATTAGGACCCTTATTGAGTAACCCTAAGTAGTAGAGTATGGTACGGTGGGGTAGCATAGGGTAGGGAAGCATACGGTGAAACAGAGAAAATAGAAGGAAATAGAATAGAACAGCATAGGTCAGGGTAGGTTAGCTTAGTGCAGGGTATGGTAGAGTAGCATAGGATGGAACAGAGAAAATAGAAAAGGAGACTAGAAAAGAGCAGACTAGATTAGGATAGGCTAGGGTGGGGGAGGGTTTTGTAGAATACAGTAGTGTAGAATGGAATAGAATGGTGTGGAATGGAGTCAAATGGATTGGAACAGAGATGCAGAGAGTAGAAAAGAGTTGAATAGAGCCGAATAACGCTGAATAGGACCACATATGACCAAAATGAGCCGAATCGAGTCGAGTCGATCAGATTCGGGATGAATGGAGCCTAGTGGAGCTGAAATGAGCCAAATAGAGACAATCTGAACCCAGCAAAATCGAGCCAAAACACACTTAATTGCATCCTATTGCATCGGATCTCGTCGAATTCCATCAAATCCCACCAAAACGCATCAAATCTCGCGGAATCTCACCGAATCCCGTCGAATTGTCTCAAATCGGGTCGAATGGTGTCAAACTGAATGGAATCGAATTAAATTGAATAGATTAGAGTAGTGTAGGTTAGACTGGGATTCAGTAGGGAAGGGCACAGAAGAATAGAATAGAGTAGAACAGAAGAGAATACCAAGAGTAGAATGGAGTAGAGTTGAGTAGAGTGGAATAGTCAGAGTCGGGTAGTGCAGAATATAGATGAATAGATCCAATTCAAGCCGAATCGATTCGAATGGAGAGGAAAGGAGACAAATCGTGATGAATCGAATCGATTAGAATAGATTAGAGTAGGGTAGGGTAGAACAGAATAGAATAGAGTAGAAAAGAGTAGAATGGTGTGGAAGGGAGTTGAATGGAGCCAAATAGAGACAAATAAAGTAGAAAGGGTTGAGTAGAGCTGAACAGGGCTGAATAAGGTTCACTCGAGCCTAATTATGCTGAATTGAGCAGAATCGAGACGAATTGACCCAATTCAAGCCAAATAGAGCTAAATCGAGCCGATTCAAGCCTAATCACATGGAATCCCGTCAAAATGCATTGAATCGAATAGATTAGAGTAGAGGAGGGTACGGCAGGAGAGGCTAGACTACAACACAACAGAACACAATAGAAAGAAGAGAATAGAATTAAGTAGAGTGGGGTCCAGTAGAATAGAGTCAAATTGAGTTGAAGAGAGCCGAAAAGAGCCAAAGAGAGCTGAATACAGCCGAATTGACCAAATTCAAGGTGAATCGAGATGAATCATGTCGAGTCGTTTGAAACGTGTCGAATCGAATCAAATAGATTAGTGTGGGGAAGGTAAGGTTAGGGTAGGGTAGAGAAGAATACAATAGAGTAGAATAGAACAGAACAGAAAGAATCGAGTAGACTAGAGTCAAATAGAGTCGAATACTGCCAAAAAGAGCCGAATAGAGTGGAAAAGAGCCGAATAGAACCGAATCGAGTTTAATGGAGCAGAAAGGAGATGAATCGAGCTGATATGACCCGAATCAGGTCGAATCCCATTCAAGTGTTTCGAATAGCATAGAACAGATTACAGTAGGCTGTTAGGGTAGGGTAGGGTAGAATAGAGTGCAGTAGAACAGAACAGAACTGAAAGAATAGGGTCGAGACGAGCAGAGTATAGAAGAGTAGAGTAGAGCAGAGTCGAACATTGCCGAATAGAGCCAAATAGAGCCCAAAAGAGCTAAATGGATAGAAACCAAAACGAATCACGCCGAATCCCGTGGAATCGTGCCGTATCGCGTTGAATCCCGTCGAATTGCATTGAATCTGATCAATTCCAATCCAATCAAATAGAATAGACTAGAGTAGGGTAGAGTACAATACAATACAGTAGAGAATAGTTTAGGATGGAGTAGAATGGTGTAGCATGGAGTCGAGTGGAGTCGAAAAGAGATAAGAGAGTTGAGTGGAGCCTAATAGAGCTGAATAGAGCTGAATAGAGCCTATTCGAGCTGACTGGAGCCGAATGGAGCCGATTAGAGCTGAATCGAACCGATTTGAGCCGGTTGGGGATGAATGGAGTGGAAAGGAGCCGATTTGAGCCGAATCGCATCGAGATGCGTGGAATCGAATCCAGTAGAATAGATTAGATTAGGGTAGGATGGAATAGAGTAGACTTGAACACAGTAGAAGAGAATGGAAAGGATACAATAGAATAGAGTAGAAAAGGGTAGAGCAGAGCAGAATAGTGTAGAGTAGAATAGAGTAGAGTAGAACAGAGTCGAATCAAGCTGAATGGAGACGAAACGAGACAAATCGCGTCGAATGGCGTCGAATCCCATCGAATCAATTACAGTAGGGTATAGTAGAAGAGCGTAGAATGGAGTAGAATGGTGTGCAATGGAATCGAGTAGAGTAGAAAAGAGCTGAAGAGAGCCGAAGAGGGCCAAAGAGGGCCAAATCGAGCTGAATTGAGCAAAATCGAGCCGAATCCAGTGAATCGAGCCTAATGGAGCCAAATCGAGCCTAATCGAGCTGAATCGACACTATTCGAGACAAATGGAGCCGAATGGACATGAATCACACCGATTCGGCCCCTAGTCGCGTCAAAATTTCTCGAATTCAATTGAATAGACTAGAGTAGGGGAGGTTCGGGTAGGCTAGAGTAGGGTAGAATAGAATAAAACAGAACAGAACACAACAAAATAGAACACAACAACACAGAACGAATACAGAAAAGAGTAGGCTAGAGTAGAATAGAGGGGAATAGAGTAGAGTAGAATAGATTTGAACAGAGCCAAATCGAGCCGAATCGCGTCGAAATGGGTTGAATCAAATCCAATCAAGTGGATTACAATACCTTAGAGTTGGGTAGCATAGGGTAGGGTAGAATAGAGTAGAATAGTACAGAAAGAGTAGAAACAATACAATAGAGTAGAGAAGAGTAGAATAGAGCTGAATAGAGCCAAATGCAGACAAAATGAGAGGAATCGTGTAGAAGCAAGTAGAGTAAATTAGAGTGGTGTTGGGTAGGGTAGAGCAGAATAGAGTAGAATAGTGTGGAATGAATAGAATGGAGTAGAATGGAGTCAAGTAGAAACGAATAGAGTAGAAAAGAGTCGAATAGAGCAGAATAGGGCCGAAGAAGGCCAAATCGAGCAGATTCGAAGCGATTCAAGCCAAAACAAGCTGAATGGAGCCTAACTGAGCCGAATAGAGCCAAATCGAGCCGAATCGAGCCGATTCAAGCTTCATCGCCTCGAATCGCGTTCAACGCGTCAAATCCAATCGAGACGTATAGATTAGAGAAGGGGAGGGGAGGGGAGGGGAGAATAGAACAGAGTAGAGTGGAATAGAAGAGATTAGAACAGAATAGAAGGAATAGAATCGAGTAGAATCGAGTGGAAAAGAGTAGAGTCGAATACAGTCGAATAGAGCCGAATAAGCTGAATAGAGACGAATGGAGCTGAATACAGCCGAAAAGAGCTGTATACTGCCGAATCACACCTAATCGAGCAGAATCAAGCAGAATCGCACTGACTGTCACCGAACAGCGTCGAATCGAATCAGGTCGAATCGAGTCGAGTCACATCGTTTTGAATCAAACAAGGTCAAATTGCTTCATATCGTGTCGAATCCCATCGAATCACGTTGAATAACTTCGAATTGCGTCAAACCTCAGAGAATCCTACTGAATCACATCGAGTCGCATGGAATCTCATCAAATCCCTTCAGATTTGCCGAATCCAGTCAAGTCCTATAAAACCGCGTTGCAGGGAATCGAATTGAATCCAATAGATTAAAGTAGGGAAGGTTCGGGTGGGGTGCCGTTGGGTCGGGTAGGGTAGAATAGAACAGAGTACAACAGAATAGGAGAGAATAGAACAGAACAGAAAGAATACAACAGAATAGAATAGAGTCAAAGACAGAGAACATAGCCGAATTGAGCCGAGTGGAGACAAAACGAGATGAATCACGTCCGGTTGCTTCGAATCGCGTCAAATCAAATCGAATCGATTAGAAGAGATTAGGGTAGGGAAGGGTAGAATAGAAGAGAGGAAAATAGTGAGGAATGGAGTTGAACGGAGTCCAATAGAGACGGATAGATATGAATAGAGTACAAAAGAGTCTAATAGAGCAGAATAGGGCCGAATAGGCCCAAATAAGGCCTAATCGAGCAGAATCCAGCAGAATCGATGGAATTCGAGCCTAATCGAGCCGAATGGAGTGAAATGGAGCCAAGTCGAGCCGAATAGAGCCGATTCGAACTGAATCGAGCTGATTCAAGCCTAATCGCGTCAAATCGCGTGGAAATACGTCACATCGAATCTAATCAAATAGATTACGGAAGGGTAGGGGAGGGGCGGGTGGGTAGAATAGAACAGAATAGTACAGAATAGAATATAGTACAGTAGGGTAGAGTAGAGAGAGTAAAGCAGACAAGAGTAGAGCAGAGTAGAATTGAGTCAAATAGAGTCAAAGAGTGCAGGATATAGCTGAATAGAGCCAATTCTGGCCGAATCGAGTCAAATGGAAACAAAACGAGATGAATCACACCGAATTGCTAAGAATCGCATCCAATCGAATAGATTAGAGTATCGTAGGGTAGAGTAGAACAGAATAGAGTAGAATAGCGTAGAATGGAGAAGAGTGGAGTCAAATGGAGTCGAACAGAGACAAATAGAGTAGAAAAGAGTCGAATCGAGCCAAATAGGGCCGAATAAGGCTGAACCGAGTGGAAACGAGCTGAATTGAAGCGATTCGAGCCAAATCGAGCTGAATCGAGCTGATGTTGCGGAATCGAGCCGACTCAAGCATGATGGTGTCCGGTCGCATCGAAATGCTTTGAATCGAATCAAATGGAATCGATTAGAATAGGTTAGGGTAGGGTAGTTTATGATAGGAAGACTAGGGTAGATGCAAGTAGACTACATTAGAGTAGACAAGAGAAGGCTAGAGTAGAAGCCTAGACTAGTAAGCTGGACTAGTCAGCTAGGCTAGTGGCATAGAGCAGTAGCCTAGATAACTAGTCTTGAATAGTACCCTAAGTCAGTAATCTGAACGAGTACCCTTGCCTGAACTCTTAGCCTAATCTAGTACCCTTGCCTTAACTAGTAGTCCTAACAAGTACCCTTGCCTTAACCAGTAGTCTTCACTAGTACCCTTGCCTTCACTAGTAGTACGTCCTTAACAAGTAGCCTGAACTGGTACCCTTGCCTTAACCAGTACCCTCAACAAGTACCCATGCCTTAACTAGTAGCCTGGCCTTAACTAGTGCCCTTGTATAACTAGTACCCTGGCCTTAACTAGTAGCCTGAACTAGTACACTTGCCTTAAGGAGTACCCTTGCCCGAACTACTCCCCTTAATTAGGATCCTTATTGAGTAACCCTAAGTAGTAGAGTATGGTACGGTGGGGTAGCATAGGGTAGGGAAGCATACGGTGGAACAGAGAAAATAGAAGGAAATAGAATAGAACAGCATAGGTCAGGGTAGGTTAGCTTAGTGCAGGGTATGGTAGAGTAGCATAGGATGGAATCGAGAAAATAGAAAAGGAGACTAGAAAAGAGCAGACTAGATTAGGATAGGCTAGGGTGGGGGAGGGTTTTGTAGAATACAGTAGTGTAGAATGGAATAGAATGGTGTGGAATGGAGTCAAATGGATTCGAACAGAGATGCAGAGAGTAGAAAAGAGTTGAATAGAGCCGAATAACGCTGAATAGGACCACATCTGACCAAAATGAGCCGAATCGAGTCGAGTCGATCAGATTCGGGATGAATGGAGCCTAGTGGAGCTGAAATGAGCCAAATAGAGACAATCTGAACCCAGCAAAATCGAGCCAAAACACACTTAATTGCATCCTATTGCATCGGATCTCGTCGAATTCCATCAAATCCCACCAAAACGCATCAAATCTCGCGGAATCTCACCGAATCCCGTCGAATTGTCTCAAATCGGGTCGAATGGTGTCAAACTGAATGGAATCGAACTAAATTGAATAGATTAGAGTAGTGTACGTTAGACTGGGATTCAGTAGGGAAGGGCACAGAAGAATAGAATAGAGTAGAACAGAAGAGAATACCAAGAGTAGAATGGAGTAGAGTTGAGTAGAGTGGAATAGTCAGAGTCGGGTAGTGCAGAATATAGATGAATAGATCCAATTCAAGCCGAATCGATTCGAATGGAGAGGAAAGGAGACAAATCGTGATGAATCGAATCGATTAGAATAGATTAGAGTAGGGTAGGATAGAACAGAATAGAATAGAGTAGAAAAGAGTAGAATGGTGTGGAAGGGAGTTGAATGGAGCCAAATAGAGACAAATAAAGTAGAAAGGGTTGAGTAGAGCTGAACAGGGCTGAATAAGGTTCACTCGAGCCTAATTATGCTGAATTGAGCAGAATCGAGACGAATTGACCCAATTCAAGCCAAATAGAGCTAAATCGAGCCGATTCAAGCCTAATCACATGGAATCGCGTCGAAATGCGTTGAATCGAATAGATTAGAGTAGAGGAGGGTACGGCAGGAGAGGCTAGACTACAACACAACAGAACACAATAGAAAGAAGAGAACAGAATTAAGTAGAGTCGGGTCCAGTAGAATAGAGTCAAATTGAGTTGAAGAGAGCCGAAAAGAGCCAAAGAGAGCTGAATACAGCCGAATTGACCAAATTCAAGGTGAATCGAGATGAATCATGTCGAGTCGTTTGAAACGTGTCGAATCGAATCAAATAGATTAGTGTGGGGAAGGTAAGGCTAGGGTAGGGTAGAGAAGAATAGAATAGAGTAGAATAGAACAGAACAGAAAGAATCGAGTAGACTAGAGTCAAATAGAGTCGAATACTGCCAAAAAGAGCCGAATAGAGTGGAAAAGAGCCGAATAGAACCGAATCGAGTTTAATGGAGCAGAAAGGAGATGAATCGAGCCGATATGACCCGAATCAGGTCGAATCCCATTCAAGTGTGTCGAATAGCATAGAACAGATTACAGTAGGCTAAGTTAGGGTAGGGTAGGGTAGAATAGAGTGCAGTAGAACAGAACAGAACAGAACTGAAAGAATAGGGTCGAGACGAGCAGAATATAGAAGAGTAGAGTAGAGCAGAGTCGAACATTGCCGAATAGAGCCAAATAGAGCCCAAAAGAGCTAAATGGATAGAAACCAAGACGAATCACGCCGAATCCCGTGGAATCGTGCCGTATCGCGTTGAATCCCGTCGAATTGCATTGAATCTTATCAATTCCAATCCAATCAAATAGAATAGACTACAGTAGGGTAGAGTACAATACAATACAGTAGAGAATAGTTTAGGATGGAGTAGAATGGTGTAGCATGGAGTCGAGTGGAGTCGAAAAGAGATAATAGAGTTGAGTAGAGCCTAATAGAGCCGAATAGAGCTGAATAGAGCCTATTCGAGCTGACTGGAGCCGAATGGAGCCGATTAGAGCTGAATCCAACCGATTTGAGCCGAGTATTGATGAATGGAGTGGAAAGGAGCCGATTTGAGCCGAATCGCATCGAGATGCGTGGAATCGAATCCAGTAGAATAGAATAGATTAGGGTAGGATGGAATAGAGTAGACTTGAACACAGTAGAAGAGAATGGAAAGGATACAATAGAATAGAGTAGAAAAGGGTAGAGCAGAGCAGAATAGTGTAGAGTAGAATAGAGTAGAGTAGAACAGAGTCGAATCAAGCTGAATGGAGACGAAACGAGACAAATCGCGTCGAATGGCGTCGAATCCCATCGAATCAATTACAGTAGGGTATAGTAGAAGAGCGTAGAATGGAGTAGAATGGTGTGCAATGGAATCGAGTAGAGTAGAAAAGAGCTGAAGAGAGCCGAAGAGGGCCAAAGAGGGCCAAATCGAGCTGAATTGAGCGAAATCGAGCCGAATCCAGTGAATCGAGCCTAATGGAGCCAAATCGAGCCTAATCGAGCTGAATCGACACTATTCGAGACAAATGGAGCCGAATGGACATGAATCACACCGATTCGGCCCCTAGTCGCGTCAAAATTTCTCGAATTCAATTGAATAGACTAGAGTAGGGGAGGTTCGGGTAGGCTAGAGTAGGGTAGAATAGAGTAGAATAGAATAAAACAGAACAGAACACAACAAAATAGAACACAACAACACAGAACGAATACAGAAAAGAGTAGGCTAGAGTAGAGTAGAGGGGAATAGAGTAGAGAAGAATAGATTTGAACAGAGCCAAATCGAGGCGAATCGCGTCGAAATGGGTTGAATCAAATCCAATCAAGTGGATTACAATACCTTAGAGTTGGGTAGCATAGGGTAGGGTAGAATAGAGTAGAATCGTACAGAACAGAGTAGAAACAATACAATAGAGTAGAGAAGAGTAGAATAGAGCTGAATAGAGCCAAATGCAGACAAAATGAGAGGAATCGTGTAGAAGCAAGTAGAGTAAATTAGAGTGGTGTTGGGTAGGGTAGAGCAGAATAGAGTAGAATAGTGTGGAATGAATAGAATGGAGTAGAATGGAGTCAAGTAGAAACGAATAGAGTAGAAAAGAGTCGAATAGAGCAGAATAGGGCCGAAGAAGGCCAAATCGAGCAGATTCGAAGCGATTCAAGCCAAAACAAGCTGAATGGAGCCTAACTGAGCCGAATAGAGCCAAATCGAGCCGAATCGAGCCGATTCAAGCTTCATCGCCTCGAATCGCGTTCAACGCATCAAATCCAATCGAGACGTATAGATTAGAGAAGGGGAGGGGAGGGGAGAATAGAACAGAGTAGAGTGGAATAGAAGAGATTAGAACAGAATAGAAGGAATAGAATCGAGTAGAATCGAGTGGAAAAGAGTAGAGTCGAATACAGTCGAATAGAGCCGAATAAGCTGAATAGAGACGAATGGAGCTGAATACAGCCGAAAAGAGCTGTATACTGCCGAATCACACCTAATCGAGCGGAATCAAGCAGAATCGCACTGACTGTCACCGAACAGCGTTGAATCGAATCAGGTCGAATCGAGTCGAGTCACATCGTTTTGAATCAAACAAGGTCAAATTGCTTCATATCGTGTCGAATCCCATCGAATCACGTCGAATAACTTCGAATTGCGTCAAACCTCAGAGAATCCTACTGAATCACGTCGAGTCGCATGGAATCTCATCAAATCCCTTCAGATCTTGCCGAATCCAGTCAAGTCCTATCAAATCGCGTTGCACGGAATCGAATTGCATCCAATAGATTAAAGTAGGGAAGGTTCGGGTGGGGTGCCGTTGGGTCGGGTAGGGTAGAATAGAACAGAGTACAACAGAATAGGAGAGAATAGAACAGAACAGAAAGAATACAACAGAATAGAATAGAGTCAAAGAGAGAGAACATAGCCGAATTGAGCCGAGTGGAGACAAAACGAGACGAATCACGTCCGGTTGCTTCGAATCGCGTCAAATCAAATCGAATCGATTAGAAGAGATTAGGGTAGGGAAGGGTAGAATAGAAGAGAGGAAATAGTGAGGAATGGAGTTGAACGGAGTCCAATAGAGACGGATAGATATGAATAGAGTACAAAAGAGTCTAATAGAGCAGAATAGGGCCGAATAGGCCCAAATAAGGCCTAATCGAGCAGAATCCAGCAGAATCGATGGAATTCGAGCCTAATCGAGCCGAATGGAGTGAAATGGAGCCAAGTCGAGCCGAATAGAGCCGATTCGAACTGAATCGAGCTGATTCAAGCCTAATCGCGTCAAATCGCGTGGAAATACGTCACATCGAATCTAATCAAATAGATTAGGGAAGGGTAGGGGAGGGGCGGGTGGGTAGACTAGAACAGAATAGTACAGAATAGAATATAGTACAGTAGGGTAGAGTAGAGAGAGTAAAGCAGACAAGAGTAGAGCAGAGTAGAATTGAGTCAAATAGAGTCAAAGAGTGCAGGATATAGCTGAATAGAGCCAATTCTGGCCGAATCGAGTCAAATGGAAACAAAACGAGATGAATCACACCGAATTGCTAAGAATCGCATCCAATCGAATAGATTAGAGTATCGTAGGGTAGAGTAGAACAGAATAGAGTAGAATAGCATAGAATGGAGAAGAGTGGAGTCAAATGGAGTCGAACAGAGACAAATAGAGTAGAAAAGAGTCGAATCGAGCCAAATAGGGCCGAATAAGGCTGAACCGAGTGGAAACGAGCTGAATTGAAGCGATTCGAGCCAAATCGAACTGAATCGAGCTGATGTTGCGGAATCGAGCCGACTCAAGCGTGATGGTGTCCGGTCGCATCGAAATGCTTTGAATCGAATCAAATGGAATCGATTAGAATAGGTTAGGGTAGGGTAGTTTATGATAGGAAGACTAGGGTAGATGCAAGTAGACTACATTAGAGTAGACAAGAGAAGGCTAGAGTAGAAGCCTAGACTAGTAAGCTGGACTAGTCAGCTAGGCTAGTGGCATAGAGCAGTAGCCTAGACAACTAGTCTTGAATAGTACCCTAAGTCAGTAATCTGAACGAGTACCCTTGCCTGAACTCTTAGCCTAATCTAGTACCCTTGCCTTAACTAGTAGTCCTAACAAGTACCCTTGCCTTAACCAGTAGTCTTCACTAGTACCCTTGCCTTCACTAGTAGTATGTCCTTAACAAGTAGCCTGAACTGGTACCCTTGCCTTAACCAGTACCCTCAACAAGTACCCATGCCTTAACCAGTAGCCTGGCCTTAACTAGTGCCCTTGCATAACTAGTACCCTGGCCTTAACTAGTAGCCTGAACTAGTACACTTGCCTTAAGGAGTACCCTTGCCCGAACTACTCCCCTTAATTAGGACCCTTATTGAGTAACCCTAAGTAGTAGAGTATGGTACGGTGGGGTAGCATAGGGTAGGGAAGCATACGGTGGAACAGAGAAAATAGAAGGAAATAGAATAGAACAGCATAGGTCAGGGTAGGTTAGCTTAGTGCAGGGTATGGTAGAGTAGCATAGGATGGAATCGAGAAAATAGAAAAGGAGACTAGAAAAGAGCAGACTAGATTAGGATAGGCTAGGGTGGGGGAGGGTTTTGTAGAATACAGTAGTGTAGAATGGAATAGAATGGTGTGGAATGGAGTCAAATGGATTCGAACAGAGATGCAGAGAGTAGAAAAGAGTTGAATAGAGCCGAATAACGCTGAATAGGACCACATCTGACCAAAATGAGCCGAATCGAGTCGAGTCGATCAGATTCGGGATGAATGGAGCCTAGTGGAGCTGAAATGAGCCAAATAGAGACAATCTGAACCCAGCAAAATCGAGCCAAAACACACTTAATTGCATCCTATTGCATCGGATCTCGTCGAATTCCATCAAATCCCACCAAAACGCATCAAATCTCGCGGAATCTCACCGAATCCCGTCGAATTGTCTCAAATCGGGTCGAATGGTGTCAAACTGAATGGAATCGAACTAAATTGAATAGATTAGAGTAGTGTACGTTAGACTGGGATTCAGTAGGGAAGGGCACAGAAGAATAGAATAGAGTAGAACAGAAGAGAATACCAAGAGTAGAATGGAGTAGAGTTGAGTAGAGTGGAATAGTCAGAGTCGGGTAGTGCAGAATATAGATGAATAGATCCAATTCAAGCCGAATCGATTCGAATGGAGAGGAAAGGAGACAAATCGTGATGAATCGAATCGATTAGAATAGATTAGAGTAGGGTAGGATAGAACAGAATAGAATAGAGTAGAAAAGAGTAGAATGGTGTGGAAGGGAGTTGAATGGAGCCAAATAGAGACAAATAAAGTAGAAAGGGTTGAGTAGAGCTGAACAGGGCTGAATAAGGTTCACTCGAGCCTAATTATGCTGAATTGAGCAGAATCGAGACGAATTGACCCAATTCAAGCCAAATAGAGCTAAATCGAGCCGATTCAAGCCTAATCACATGGAATCGCGTCGAAATGCGTTGAATCGAATAGATTAGAGTAGAGGAGAGTACGGCAGGAGAGGCTAGACTACAACACAACAGAACACAATAGAAAGAAGAGAACAGAATTAAGTAGAGTCGGGTCCAGTAGAATAGAGTCAAATTGAGTTGAAGAGAGCCGAAAAGAGCCAAAGAGAGCTGAATACAGCCGAATTGACCAAATTCAAGGTGAATCGAGATGAATCATGTCGAGTCGTTTGAAACGTGTCGAATCGAATCAAATAGATTAGTGTGGGGAAGGTAAGGCTAGGGTAGGGTAGAGAAGAATAGAATAGAGTAGAATAGAACAGAACAGAAAGAATCGAGTAGACTAGAGTCAAATAGAGTCGAATACTGCCAAAAAGAGCCGAATAGAGTGGAAAAGAGCCGAATAGAACCGAATCGAGTTTAATGGAGCAGAAAGGAGATGAATCGAGCCGATATGACGCGAATCAGGTCGAATCCCATTCAAGTGTGTCGAATAGCATAGAACAGATTACAGTAGGCTAAGTTAGGGTAGGGTAGGGTAGAATAGAGTGCAGTAGAACAGAACAGAACAGAACTGAAAGAATAGGGTCGAGACGAGCAGAATATAGAAGAGTAGAGTAGAGCAGAGTCGAACATTGCCGAATAGAGCCAAATAGAGCCCAAAAGAGCTAAATGGATAGAAACCAAGACGAATCACGCCGAATCCCGTGGAATCGTGCCGTATCGCGTCGAATCCCGTCGAATTGCATTGAATCTTATCAATTCCAATCCAATCAAATAGAATAGACTACAGTAGGGTAGAGTACAATACAATACAGTAGAGAATAGTTTAGGATGGAGTAGAATGGTGTAGCATGGAGTCGAGTGGAGTCGAAAAGAGATAATAGAGTTGAGTAGAGCCTAATAGAGCCGAATAGAGCTGAATAGAGCCTATTCGAGCTGACTGGAGCCGAATGGAGCCGATTAGAGCTGAATCCAACCGATTTGAGCCGATTGGGGATGAATGGAGTGGAAAGGAGCCGATTTGAGCCGAATCGCATCGAGATGCGTGGAATCGAGTCCAGTAGAATAGATTAGATTAGGGTAGGATGGAATAGAGTAGACTTGAACACAGTAGAAGAGAATGGAAAGGATACAATAGAATAGAGTAGAAAAGGGTAGAGCAGAGCAGAATAGTGTAGAGTAGAATAGAGTAGAGTAGAACAGAGTCGAATCAAGCTGAATGGAGACGAAACGAGACAAATCGCGTCGAATGGCGTCGAATCCCATCGAATCAATTACAGTAGGGTATAGTAGAAGAGCGTAGAATGGAGTAGAATGGTGTGCAATGGAATCGAGTAGAGTAGAAAAGAGCTGAAGAGAGCCGAAGAGGGCCAAAGAGGGCCAAATCGAGCTGAATTGAGCGAAATCGAGCCGAATCCAGTGAATCGAGCCTAATGGAGCCAAATCGAGCCTAATCGAGCTGAATCGACACTATTCGAGACAAATGGAGCCGAATGGACATGAATCACACCGATTCGGCCCCTAGTCGCGTCAAAATTTCTCGAATTCAATTGAATAGACTAGAGTAGGGGAGGTTCGGGTAGGCTAGAGTAGGGTAGAATAGAGTAGAATAGAATAAAACAGAACAGAACACAACAAAATAGAACACAACAACACAGAACGAATACAGAAAAGAGTAGGCTAGAGTAGAGTAGAGGGGAATAGAGTAGAGAAGAATAGATTTGAACAGAGCCAAATCGAGGCGAATCGCGTCGAAATGGGTTGAATCAAATCCAATCAAGTGGATTACAATACCTTAGAGTTGGGTAGCATAGGGTAGGGTAGAATAGAGTAGAATCGTACAGAACAGAGTAGAAACAATACAATAGAGTAGAGAAGAGTAGAATAGAGCTGAATAGAGCCAAATGCAGACAAAATGAGAGGAATCGTGTAGAAGCAAGTAGAGTAAATTAGAGTGGTGTTGGGTAGGGTAGAGCAGAATAGAGTAGAATAGTGTGGAATGAATAGAATGGAGTAGAATGGAGTCAAGTAGAAACGAATAGAGTAGAAAAGAGTCGAATAGAGCAGAATAGGGCCGAAGAAGGCCAAATCGAGCAGATTCGAAGCGATTCAAGCCAAAACAAGCTGAATGGAGCCTAACTGAGCCGAATAGAGCCAAATCGAGCCGAATCGAGCCGATTCAAGCTTCATCGCCTCGAATCGCGTTCAACGCATCAAATCCAATCGAGACGTATAGATTAGAGAAGGGAAGGGGAGGGGAGGGGAGAATAGAACAGAGTAGAGTGGAATAGAAGAGATTAGAACAGAATAGAAGGAATAGAATCGAGTAGAATCGAGTGGAAAAGAGTAGAGTCGAATACAGTCGAATAGAGCCGAATAAGCTGAATAGAGACGAATGGAGCTGAATACAGCCGAAAAGAGCTGTATACTGCCGAATCACACCTAATCGAGCGGAATCAAGCAGAATCGCACTGACTGTCACCGAACAGCGTTGAATCGAATCAGGTCGAATCGAGTCGAGTCACATCGTTTTGAATCAAACAAGGTCAAATTGCTTCATATCGTGTCGAATCCCATCGAATCACGTCGAATAACTTCGAATTGCGTCAAACCTCAGAGAATCCTACTGAATCACGTCGAGTCGCATGGAATCTCATCAAATCCCTTCAGATCTTGCCGAATCCAGTCAAGTCCTATCAAATCGCGTTGCACGGAATCGAATTGCATCCAATAGATTAAAGTAGGGAAGGTTCGGGTGGGGTGCCGTTGGGTCGGGTAGGGTAGAATAGAACAGAGTACAACAGAATAGGAGAGAATAGAACAGAACAGAAAGAATACAACAGAATAGAATAGAGTCAAAGACAGAGAACATAGCCGAATTGAGCCGAGTGGAGACAAAACGAGACGAATCACGTCCGGTTGCTTCGAATCGCGTCAAATCAAATCGAATCGATTAGAAGAGATTAGGGTAGGGAAGGGTAGAATAGAAGAGAGGAAAATAGTGAGGAATGGAGTTGAACGGAGTCCAATAGAGACGGATAGATATGAATAGAGTACAAAAGAGTCTAATAGAGCAGAATAGGGCCGAATAGGCCCAAATAAGGCCTAATCGAGCAGAATCCAGCAGAATCGATGGAATTCGAGCCTAATCGAGCCGAATGGAGTGAAATGGAGCCAAGTCGAGCCGAATAGAGCCGATTCGAACTGAATCGAGCTGATTCAAGCCTAATCGCGTCAAATCGCGTGGAAATACGTCACATCGAATCTAATCAAATAGATTAGGGAAGGGTAGGGGAGGGGCGGGTGGGTAGACTAGAACAGAATAGTACAGAATAGAATATAGTACAGTAGGGTAGAGTAGAGAGAGTAAAGCAGACAAGAGTAGAGCAGAGTAGAATTGAGTCAAATAGAGTCAAAGAGTGCAGGATATAGCTGAATAGAGCCAATTCTGGCCGAATCGAGTCAAATGGAAACAAAACGAGATGAATCACACCGAATTGCTAAGAATCGCATCCAATCGAATAGATTAGAGTATCGTAGGGTAGAGTAGAACAGAATAGAGTAGAATAGCATAGAATGGAGAAGAGTGGAGTCAAATGGAGTCGAACAGAGACAAATAGAGTAGAAAAGAGTCGAATCGAGCCAAATAGGGCCGAATAAGGCTGAACCGAGTGGAAACGAGCTGAATTGAAGCGATTCGAGCCAAATCGAACTGAATCGAGCTGATGTTGCGGAATCGAGCCGACTCAAGCGTGATGGTGTCCGGTCGCATCGAAATGCTTTGAATCGAATCAAATGGAATCGATTAGAATAGGTTAGGGTAGGGTAGTTTATGATAGGAAGACTAGGGTAGATGCAAGTAGACTACATTAGAGTAGACAAGAGAAGGCTAGAGTAGAAGCCTAGACTAGTAAGCTGGACTAGTCAGCTAGGCTAGTGGCATAGAGCAGTAGCCTAGACAACTAGTCTTGAATAGTACCCTAAGTCAGTAATCTGAACGAGTACCCTTGCCTGAACTCTTAGCCTAATCTAGTACCCTTGCCTTAACTAGTAGTCCTAACAAGTACCCTTGCCTTAACCAGTAGTCTTCACTAGTACCCTTGCCTTCACTAGTAGTATGTCCTTAACAAGTAGCCTGAACTGGTACCCTTGCCTTAACCAGTACCCTCAACAAGTACCCATGCCTTAACTAGTAGCCTGGCCTTAACTAGTGCCCTTGCATAACTAGTACCCTGGCCTTAACTAGTAGCCTGAACTAGTACACTTGCCTTAAGGAGTACCCTTGCCCGAACTACTCCCCTTAATTAGGACCCTTATTGAGTAACCCTAAGTAGTAGAGTATGGTACGGTGGGGTAGCATAGGGTAGGGAAGCATACGGTGGAACAGAGAAAATAGAAGGAAATAGAATAGAACAGCATAGGTCAGGGTAGGTTAGCTTAGTGCAGGGTATGGTAGAGTAGCATAGGATGGAACAGAGAAAATAGAAAAGGAGCCTAGAAAAGAGCAGACTAGATTAGGATAGGCTAGGGTGGGGGAGGGTTTTGTAGAATACAGTAGTGTAGAATGGAATAGAATGGTGTGGAATGGAGTCAAATGGATTGGAACAGAGATGCAGAGAGTAGAAAAGAGTTGAATAGAGCCGAATAACGCTGAATAGGACCACATATGACCAAAATGAGCCGAATCGAGTCGAGTCGATCAGATTCGGGATGAATGGAGCCTAGTGGAGCTGAAATGAGCCAAATACAGACAATCTGAACCCAGCAAAATCGAGCCAAAACACACTTAATTGCATCCTATTGCATCGGATCTCGTCGAATTCCATCAAATCCCACCAAAACGCATCAAATCTCGCGGAATCTCACCGAATCCCGTCGAATTGTCTCAAATCGGGTCGAATGGTGTCAAACTGAATGGAATCGAATTAAATTGAATAGATTAGAGTAGTGTAGGTTAGACTGGGATTCAGTAGGGAAGGGCACAGAAGAATAGAATAGAGTAGAACAGAAGAGAATACCAAGAGTAGAATGGAGTAGAGTTGAGTAGAGTGGAATAGTCAGAGTCGGGTAGTGCAGAATATAGATGAATAGATCCAATTCAAGCCGAATCGATTCGAATGGAGAGGAAAGGAGACAAATCGTGATGAATCGAATCGATTAGAATAGATTAGAGTAGGGTAGGGTAGAACAGAATAGAATAGAGTAGAAAAGAGTAGAATGGTGTGGAAGGGAGTTGAATGGAGCCAAATAGAGACAAATAAAGTAGAAAGGGTTGAGTAGAGCTGAACAGGGCTGAATAAGGTTCACTCGAGCCTAATTATGCTGAATTGAGCAGAATCGAGACGAATTGACCCAATTCAAGCCAAATAGAGCTAAATCGAGCCGATTCAAGCCTAATCACATGGAATCCCGTCAAAATGCGTTGAATCGAATAGATTAGAGTAGAGGAGGGTACGGCAGGAGAGGCTAGACTACAACACAACAGAACACAATAGAAAGAAGAGAATAGAATTAAGTAGAGTGGGGTCCAGTAGAATAGAGTCAAATTGAGTTGAAGAGAGCCGAAAAGAGCCAAAGAGAGCTGAATACAGCCGAATTGACCAAATTCAAGGTGAATCGAGATGAATCATGTCGAGTCGTTTGAAACGTGTCGAATCGAATCAAATAGATTAGTGTGGGGAAGGTAAGGTTAGGGTAGGGTAGAGAAGAATAGAATAGAGTAGAATAGAACAGAACAGAAAGAATCGAGTAGACTAGAGTCAAATAGAGTCGAATACTGCCAAAAAGAGCCGAATAGAGTGGAAAAGAGCCGAATAGAACCGAATCGAGTTTAATGGAGCAGAAAGGAGATGAATCGAGCTGATATGACCCGAATCAGGTCGAATCCCATTCAAGTGTTTCGAATAGCATAGAACAGATTACAGTAGGCTGTTAGGGTAGGGTAGGGTAGAATAGAGTGCAGTAGAACAGAACAGAACTGAAAGAATAGGGTCGAGACGAGCAGAGTATAGAAGAGTAGAGTAGAGCAGAGTCGAACATTGCCGAATAGAGCCAAATAGAGCCCAAAAGAGCTAAATGGATAGAAACCAAAACGAATCACGCCGAATCCCGTGGAATCGTGCCGTATCGCGTTGAATCCCGTCGAATTGCATTGAATCTGATCAATTCCAATCCAATCAAATAGAATAGACTAGAGTAGGGTAGAGTACAATACAATACAGTAGAGAATAGTTTAGGATGGAGTAGAATGGTGTAGCATGGAGTCGAGTGGAGTCGAAAAGAGATAAGAGAGTTGAGTAGAGCCTAATAGAGCTGAATAGAGCTGAATAGAGCCTATTCGAGCTGACTGGAGCCGAATGGAGCCGATTAGAGCTGAATCGAACCGATTTGAGCCGGTTGGGGATGAATGGAGTGGAAAGGAGCCGATTTGAGCCGAATCGCATCGAGATGCGTGGAATCGAATCCAGTAGAATAGATTAGATTAGGGTAGGATGGAATAGAGTAGACTTGAACACAGTAGAAGAGAATGGAAAGGATACAATAGAATAGAGTAGAAAAGGGTAGAGCAGAGCAGAATAGTGTAGAGTAGAATAGAGTAGAGTAGAACAGAGTCGAATCAAGCTGAATGGAGACGAAACGAGACAAATCGCGTCGAATGGCGTCGAATCCCATCGAATCAATTACAGTAGGGTATAGTAGAAGAGCGTAGAATGGAGTAGAATGGTGTGCAATGGAATCGAGTAGAGTAGAAAAGAGCTGAAGAGAGCCGAAGAGGGCCAAAGAGGGCCAAATCGAGCTGAATTGAGCGAAATCGAGCCGAATCCAGTGAATCGAGCCTAATGGAGCCAAATCGAGCCTAATCGAGCTGAATCGACACTATTCGAGACAAATGGAGCCGAATGGACATGAATCACACCGATTCGGCCCCTAGTCGCGTCAAAATTTCTCGAATTCAATTGAATAGACTAGAGTAGGGGAGGTTCGGGTAGGCTAGAGTAGGGTAGAATAGAATAAAACAGAACAGAACACAACAAAATAGAACACAACAACACAGAACGAATACAGAAAAGAGTAGGCTAGAGTAGAATAGAGGGGAATAGAGTAGAGTAGAATAGATTTGAACAGAGCCAAATCGAGCCGAATCGCGTCGAAATGGGTTGAATCAAATCCAATCAAGTGGATTACAATACCTTAGAGTTGGGTAGCATAGGGTAGGGTAGAATAGAGTAGAATAGTACAGAAAGAGTAGAAACAATACAATAGAGTAGAGAAGAGTAGAATAGAGCTGAATAGAGCCAAATGCAGACAAAATGAGAGGAATCGTGTAGAAGCAAGTAGAGTAAATTAGAGTGGTGTTGGGTAGGGTAGAGCAGAATAGAGTAGAATAGTGTGGAATGAATAGAATGGAGTAGAATGGAGTCAAGTAGAAACGAATAGAGTAGAAAAGAGTCGAATAGAGCAGAATAGGGCCGAGGAAGGCCGAATCGAGCAGATTCGAAGCGATTCAAGCCAAAACAAGCTGAATGGAGCCTAACTGAGCCGAATAGAGCCAAATCGAGCCGAATCGAGCCGATTCAAGCTTCATCGCCTCGAATCGCGTTCAACGCGTCAAATCCAATCGAGACGTATAGATTAGAGAAGGGGAGGGGAGGGGAGGGGAGAATAGAACAGAGTAGAGTGGAATAGAAGAGATTAGAACAGAATAGAAGGAATAGAATCGAGTAGAATCGAGTGGAAAAGAGTAGAGTCGAATACAGTCGAATAGAGCCGAATAAGCTGAATAGAGACGAATGGAGCTGAATACAGCCGAAAAGAGCTGTATACTGCCGAATCACACCTAATCGAGCAGAATCAAGCAGAATCGCACTGTCACCGAACAGCGTCGAATCGAATCAGGTCGAATCGAGTCGAGTCACATCGTTTTGAATCAAACAAGGTCAAATTGCTTCATATCGTGTCGAATCCCATCGAATCACGTTGAATAACTTCGAATTGCGTCAAACCTCAGAGAATCCTACTGAATCACATCGAGTCGCATGGAATCTCATCAAATCCCTTCAGATTTGCCGAATCCAGTCAAGTCCTATAAAATCGCTTTGCACGGAATCGAATTGAATCCAATAGATTAAAGTAGGGAAGGTTCGGGTGGGGTGCCGTTGGGTCGGGTAGGGTAGAATAGAACAGAGTACAACAGAATAGGAGAGAATAGAACAGAACAGAAAGAATACAACAGAATAGAATAGAGTCAAAGAGAGAGAACATAGCCGAATTGAGCCGAGTGGAGACAAAACGAGACGAATCACGTCCGGTTGCTTCGAATCGCGTCAAATCAAATCGAATCGATTAGAAGAGATTAGGGTAGGGAAGGGTAGAATAGAAGAGAGGAAAATAGTGAGGAATGGAGTTGAACGGAGTCCAATAGAGACGGATAGATATGAATAGAGTACAAAAGAGTCTAATAGAGCAGAATAGGGCCGAATAGGCCCAAATAAGGCCTAATCGAGCAGAATCCAGCAGAATCGATGGAATTCGAGCCTAATCGAGCCGAATGGAGTGAAATGGAGCCAAGTCGAGCCGAATAGAGCCGATTCGAACTGAATCGAGCTGATTCAAGCCTAATCGCGTCAAATCGCGTGGAAATACGTCACATCGAATCTAATCAAATAGATTAGGGAAGGGTAGGGGAGGGGCGGGTGGGTAGACTAGAACAGAATAGTACAGAATAGAATATAGTACAGTAGGGTAGAGTAGAGAGAGTAAAGCAGACAAGAGTAGAGCAGAGTAGAATTGAGTCAAATAGAGTCAAAGAGTGCAGGATATAGCTGAATAGAGCCAATTCTGGCCGAATCGAGTCAAATGGAAACAAAACGAGATGAATCACACCGAATTGCTTCGAATCGCATCCAATCGAATAGATTAGAGTATCGTAGGGTAGAGTAGAACAGAATAGAGTAGAATAGCGTAGAATGGAGAAGAGTGGAGTCAAATGGAGTCGAACAGAGACAAATAGAGTAGAAAAGAGTCGAATCGAGCCAAATAGGGCCGAATAAGGCTGAACCGAGTGGAAACGAGCTGAATTGAAGCGATTCGAGCCAAATCGAGCTGAATCGAGCTGATGTTGCGGAATCGAGCCGACTCAAGCGTGATGGTGTCCGGTCGCATCGAAATGCTTTGAATCGAATCAAATGGAATCGATTAGAATAGGTTAGGGTAGGGTAGTTTATGATAGGAAGACTAGGGTAGATGCAAGTAGACTACATTAGAGTAGACAAGAGAAGGCTAGAGTAGAAGCCTAGACTAGTAAGCTGGACTAGTCAGCTAGGCTAGTGGCATAGAGCAGTAGCCTAGATAACTAGTCTTGAATAGTACCCTAAGTCAGTAATCTGAACGAGTACCCTTGCCTGAACTCTTAGCCTAATCTAGTACCCTTGCCTTAACTAGTAGTCCTAACAAGTACCCTTGCCTTAACCAGTAGTCTTCACTAGTACCCTTGCCTTCACTAGTAGTACGTCCTTAACAAGTAGCCTGAACTGGTACCCTTGCCTTAACCAGTACCCTCAACAAGTACCCATGCCTTAACTAGTAGCCTGGCCTTAACTAGTGCCCTTGCATAACTAGTACCCTGGCCTTAACTAGTAGCCTGAACTAGTACACTTGCCTTAAGGAGTACCCTTGCCCGAACTACTCTCCTTAATTAGGACCCTTATTGAGTAACCCTAAGTAGTAGAGTATGGTACGGTGGGGTAGCATAGGGTAGGGAAGCATACGGTGGAACAGAGAAAATAGAAGGAAATAGAATAGAACAGCATAGGTCAGGGTAGGTTAGCTTAGTGCAGGGTATGGTAGAGTAGCATAGGATGGAATCGAGAAAATAGAAAAGGAGACTAGAAAAGAGCAGACTAGATTAGGATAGGCTAGGGTGGGGGAGGGTTTTGTAGAATACAGTAGTGTAGAATGGAATAGAATGGTGTGGAATGGAGTCAAATGGATTGGAACAGAGATGCAGAGAGTAGAAAAGAGTTGAATAGAGCCGAATAACGCTGAATAGGACCACATATGACCAAAATGAGCCGAATCGAGTCGAGTCGATCAGATTCGGGATGAATGGAGCCTAGTGGAGCTGAAATGAGCCAAATAGAGACAATCTGAACCCAGCAAAATCGAGCCAAAACACACTTAATTGCATCCTATTGCATCGGATCTCGTCGAATTCCATCAAATCCCACCAAAACGCATCAAATCTCGCGGAATCTCACCGAATCCCGTCGAATTGTCTCAAATCGGGTCGAATGGTGTCAAACTGAATGGAATCGAATTAAATTGAATAGATTAGAGTAGTGTAGGTTAGACTGGGATTCAGTAGGGAAGGGCACAGAAGAATAGAATAGAGTAGAACAGAAGAGAATACCAAGAGTAGAATGGAGTAGAGTTGAGTAGAGTGGAATAGTCAGAGTCGGGTAGTGCAGAATATAGATGAATAGATCCAATTCAAGCCGAATCGATTCGAATGGAGAGGAAAGGAGACAAATCGTGATGAATCGAATCGATTAGAATAGATTAGAGTAGGGTAGGGTAGAACAGAATAGAATAGAGTAGAAAAGAGTAGAATGGTGTGGAAGGGAGTTGAATGGAGCCAAATAGAGACAAATAAAGTAGAAAGGGTTGAGTAGAGCTGAACAGGGCTGAATAAGGTTCACTCGAGCCTAATTATGCTGAATTGAGCAGAATCGAGACGAATTGACCCAGTTCAAGCCAAATAGAGCTAAATCGAGCCGATTCAAGCCTAATCACATGGAATCCCGTCAAAATGCGTTGAATCGAATAGATTAGAGTAGAGGAGGGTACGGCAGGAGAGGCTAGACTACAACACAACAGAACACAATAGAAAGAAGAGAATAGAATTAAGTAGAGTCGGGTCCAGTAGAATAGAGTCAAATTGAGTTGAAGAGAGCCGAAAAGAGCCAAACAGCTGAATACAGCCGAATTGACCAAATTCAAGGTGAATCGAGATGAATCATGTCAAGTCGTTTGAAACGTGTCGAATCGAATCAAATAGATTAGTGTGGGGAAGGTAAGGCTAGGGTAGGGTAGAGAAGAATACAATAGAGTAGAATAGAACAGAACAGAAAGAATCGAGTAGACTAGAGTCAAATAGAGTCGAATACTGCCAAAAAGAGCCGAATAGAGTGGAAAAGAGCCGAATAGAACCGAATCGAGTTTAATGGAGCAGAAAGGAGATGAATCGAGCCGATATGACCCGAATCAGGTCGAATCCCATTCAAGTGTGTCGAATAGCATAGAACAGATTACAGAAGGCTAAGTTAGGGTAGGGTAGGGTAGAATAGAGTGCAGTAGAACAGAACAGAAGAGAACTGAAAGAATAGGGTCGAGACGAGCAGAGTATAGAAGAGTAGAGTAGAGTAGAGTCGAACATTGCCGAATAGAGCCAAATAGAGCCCAAAAGAGCTAAATGGATAGAAACCAAGACGAATCACGCCGAATCCCGTGGAATCGTGCCGTATCTCGTCGAATCCCGTCGAATTGCAGTGAATCTGATCAATTCCAATCCAATCAAATAGAATAGACTAGAGTAGGGTAGAGTACAATACAATACAGTAGAGAATAGTTTAGGATGGAGTAGAATGGTGTAGCATGGAGTCGAGTGGAGTCGAAAAGAGATAATAGAGTTGAGTAGAGCCTAATAGAGCCGGATAGAGCTGAATAGAGCCTATTCGAGCTGACTGGAGCCGAATGGAGCCGATTAGAGCTGAATCGAACCGATTTGAGCCGATTGGGGATGAATGGAGTGGAAAGGAGCCGATTTGAGCCGAATCGCATCGAGATGCGTGGAATCGAATCCAGTAGAATAGATTAGATTAGGGTAGGATGGAATAGAGTAGACTTGAACACAGTAGAAGAGAATGGAAAGGATACAATAGAATAGAGTAGAAAAGGGTAGAGCAGAGCAGAATAGTGTAGAGTAGAATAGAGTAGAGTAGAACAGAGTCGAATCAAGCTGAATGGAGACGAAACGAGACAAATCGCGTCGAATGGCGTCGAATCCCATCGAATCAATTACAGTAGGGTATAGTAGAAGAGCGTAGAATGGAGTAGAATGGTGTGCAACGGAATCGAGTAGAGTAGAAAAGAGCTGAAGAGAGCCGAAGAGGGCCAAAGAGGGCAAAATCGAGCTGAATTGAGCGAAATCGAGCCGAATCCAGTGAATCGAGCCTAATGGAGCCAAATCGAGCCTAATCGAGCTGAATCGACACTATTCGAGACAAATGGAGCCGAATGGACATGAATCACACCGATTCGGCCCCTAGTCGCGTCAAAATTTCTCGAATTCAATTGAATAGACTAGAGTAGGGGAGGTTCGGGTAGGCTAGAGTAGGGTAGAATAGAGTAGAATAGAAAAAAACAGAACAGAACACAACAAAATAGAACAGAACACCACAGAATGAATACAGAAAAGAGTAGGCTAGAGTAGAATAGAGGGGAATAGAGTAGAGTAGAATAGATTTGAACAGAGCCAAATCGAGCCGAATCGCGTCGAAATGGGTTGAATCAAATCCAATCAAGTGGATTACAATACCTTAGAGTTGGGTAGCATAGGGTAGGGTAGAATAGAGTAGAATAGTACAGAAAGAGTAGAAACAATACAATAGAGTAGAGAAGAGTAGAATAGAGCTGAATAGAGCCAAATGCAGACAAAATGAGAGGAATCGTGTAGAAGCAAGTAGAGTAAATTAGAGTGGTGTTGGGTAGGGTAGAGCAGAATAGAGTAGAATAGTGTGGAATGAATAGAATGGAGTAGAATGGAGTCAAGTAGAAACGAATAGAGTAGAAAAGAGTCGAATAGAGCAGAATAGGGCCGAAGAAGGCCAAATCGAGCAGATTCGAAGCGATTCAAGCCAAAACAAGCTGAATGGAGCCTAACTGAGCCGAATAGAGCCAAATCGAGCCGAATCGAGCCGATTCAAGCTTCATCGCCTCGAATCGCGTTCAACGCGTCAAATCCAATCGAGACGTATAGATTAGAGAAGGGGAGGGGAGGGGAGGGGAGAATAGAACAGAGTAGAGTGGAATAGAAGAGATTAGAACAGAATAGAAGGAATAGAATCGAGTAGAATCGAGTGGAAAAGAGTAGAGTCGAATACAGTCGAATAGAGCCGAATAAGCTGAATAGAGACGAATGGAGCTGAATACAGCCGAAAAGAGCTGTATACTGCCGAATCACACCTAATCGAGCAGAATCAAGCAGAATCGCACTGTCACCGAACAGCGTCGAATCGAATCAGGTCGAATCGAGTCGAGTCACATCGTTTTGAATCAAACAAGGTCAAATTGCTTCATATCGTGTCGAATCCCATCGAATCACGTTGAATAACTTCGAATTGCGTCAAACCTCAGAGAATCCTACTGAATCACATCGAGTCGCATGGAATCTCATCAAATCCCTTCAGATTTGCCGAATCCAGTCAAGTCTTATAAAATCGCGTTGCACGGAATCGAATTGAATCCAATAGATTAAAGTAGGGAAGGTTCGGGTGGGGTGCCGTTGGGTCGGGTAGGGTAGAATAGAACAGAGTACAACAGAATAGGAGAGAATAGAACAGAACAGAAAGAATACAACAGAATAGAATAGAGTCAAAGAGAGAGAACATAGCCGAATTGAGCCGAGTGGAGACAAAACGAGACGAATCACGTCCGGTTGCTTCGAATCGCGTCAAATCAAATCGAATCGATTAGAAGAGATTAGGGTAGGGAAGGGTAGAATAGAAGAGAGGAAAATAGTGAGGAATGGAGTTGAACGGAGTCCAATAGAGACGGATAGATATGAATAGAGTACAAAAGAGTCTAATAGAGCAGAATAGGGCCGAATAGGCCCAAATAAGGCCTAATCGAGCAGAATCCAGCAGAATCGATGGAATTCGAGCCTAATCGAGCCGAATGGAGTGAAATGGAGCCAAGTCGAGCCGAATAGAGCCGATTCGAACTGAATCGAGCTGATTCAAGCCTAATCGCGTCAAATCGCGTGGAAATACGTCACATCGAATCTAATCAAATAGATTAGGGAAGGGTAGGGGAGGGGCGGGTGGGTAGACTAGAACAGAATAGTACAGAATAGAATATAGTACAGTAGGGTAGAGTAGAGAGAGTAAAGCAGACAAGAGTAGAGCAGAGTAGAATTGAGTCAAATAGAGTCAAAGAGTGCAGGATATAGCTGAATAGAGCCAATTCTGGCCGAATCGAGTCAAATGGAAACAAAACGAGATGAATCACACCGAATTGCTAAGAATCGCATCCAATCGAATAGATTAGAGTATCGTAGGGTAGAGTAGAACAGAATAGAGTAGAATAGCATAGAATGGAGAAGAGTGGAGTCAAATGGAGTCGAACAGAGACAAATAGAGTAGAAAAGAGTCGAATCGAGCCAAATAGGGCCGAATAAGGCTGAACCAAGTGGAAACGAGCTGAATTGAAGCGATTCGAGCCAAATCGAGCTGAATCGAGCTGATGTTGCGGAATCGAGCCGACTCAAGCGTGATGGTGTCCGGTCGCATCGAAATGCTTTGAATCGAATCAAATGGAATCGATTAGAATAGGTTAGGGTAGGGTAGTTTATGATAGGAAGACTAGGGTAGATGCAAGTAGACTACATTAGAGTAGACAAGAGAAGGCTAGAGTAGAAGCCTAGACTAGTAAGCTGGACTAGTCAGCTAGGCTAGTGGCATAGAGCAGTAGCCTAGACAACTAGTCTTGAATAGTACCCTAAGTCAGTAATCTGAACGAGTACCCTTGCCTGAACTCTTAGCCTAATCTAGTACCCTTGCCTTAACTAGTAGTCCTAACAAGTACCCTTGCCTTAACCAGTAGTCTTCACTAGTACCCTTGCCTTCACTAGTAGTATGTCCTTAACAAGTAGCCTGAACTGGTACCCTTGCCTTAACCAGTACCCTCAACAAGTACCCATGCCTTAACTAGTAGCCTGGCCTTAACTAGTGCCCTTGCATAACTAGTACCCTGGCCTTAACTAGTAGCCTGAACTAGTACACTTGCCTTAAGGAGTACCCTTGCCCGAACTACTCCCCTTAATTAGGACCCTTATTGAGTAACCCTAAGTAGTAGAGTATGGTACGGTGGGGTAGCATAGGGTAGGGAAGCATACGGTGAAACAGAGAAAATAGAAGGAAATAGAATAGAACAGCATAGGTCAGGGTAGGTTAGCTTAGTGCAGGGTATGGTAGAGTAGCATAGGATGGAACAGAGAAAATAGAAAAGGAGACTAGAAAAGAGCAGACTAGATTAGGATAGGCTAGGGTGGGGGAGGGTTTTGTAGAATACAGTAGTGTAGAATGGAATAGAATGGTGTGGAATGGAGTCAAATGGATTGGAACAGAGATGCAGAGAGTAGAAAAGAGTTGAATAGAGCCGAATAACGCTGAATAGGACCACATATGACCAAAATGAGCCGAATCGAGTCGAGTCGATCAGATTCGGGATGAATGGAGCCTAGTGGAGCTGAAATGAGCCAAATAGAGACAATCTGAACCCAGCAAAATCGAGCCAAAACACACTTAATTGCATCCTATTGCATCGGATCTCGTCGAATTCCATCAAATCCCACCAAAACGCATCAAATCTCGCGGAATCTCACCGAATCCCGTCGAATTGTCTCAAATCGGGTCGAATGGTGTCAAACTGAATGGAATCGAATTAAATTGAATAGATTAGAGTAGTGTAGGTTAGACTGGGATTCAGTAGGGAAGGGCACAGAAGAATAGAATAGAGTAGAACAGAAGAGAATACCAAGAGTAGAATGGAGTAGAGTTGAGTAGAGTGGAATAGTCAGAGTCGGGTAGTGCAGAATATAGATGAATAGATCCAATTCAAGCCGAATCGATTCGAATGGAGAGGAAAGGAGACAAATCGTGATGAATCGAATCGATTAGAATAGATTAGAGTAGGGTAGGGTAGAACAGAATAGAATAGAGTAGAAAAGAGTAGAATGGTGTGGAAGGGAGTTGAATGGAGCCAAATAGAGACAAATAAAGTAGAAAGGGTTGAGTAGAGCTGAACAGGGCTGAATAAGGTTCACTCGAGCCTAATTATGCTGAATTGAGCAGAATCGAGACGAATTGACCCAATTCAAGCCAAATAGAGCTAAATCGAGCCGATTCAAGCCTAATCACATGGAATCCCGTCAAAATGCGTTGAATCGAATAGATTAGAGTAGAGGAGGGTACGGCAGGAGAGGCTAGACTACAACACAACAGAACACAATAGAAAGAAGAGAATAGAATTAAGTAGAGTGGGGTCCAGTAGAATAGAGTCAAATTGAGTTGAAGAGAGCCGAAAAGAGCCAAAGAGAGCTGAATACAGCCGAATTGACCAAATTCAAGGTGAATCGAGATGAATCATGTCGAGTCGTTTGAAACGTGTCGAATCGAATCAAATAGATTAGTGTGGGGAAGGTAAGGTTAGGGTAGGGTAGAGAAGAATAGAATAGAGTAGAATAGAACAGAACAGAAAGAATCGAGTAGACTAGAGTCAAATAGAGTCGAATACTGCCAAAAAGAGCCGAATAGAGTGGAAAAGAGCCGAATAGAACCGAATCGAGTTTAATGGAGCAGAAAGGAGATGAATCGAGCTGATATGACCCGAATCAGGTCGAATCCCATTCAAGTGTTTCGAATAGCATAGAACAGATTACAGTAGGCTGTTAGGGTAGGGTAGGGTAGAATAGAGTGCAGTAGAACAGAACAGAACTGAAAGAATAGGGTCGAGACGAGCAGAGTATAGAAGAGTAGAGTAGAGCAGAGTCGAACATTGCCGAATAGAGCCAAATAGAGCCCAAAAGAGCTAAATGGATAGAAACCAAAACGAATCACGCCGAATCCCGTGGAATCGTGCCGTATCGCGTTGAATCCCGTCGAATTGCATTGAATCTGATCAATTCCAATCCAATCAAATAGAATAGACTAGAGTAGGGTAGAGTACAATACAATACAGTAGAGAATAGTTTAGGATGGAGTAGAATGGTGTAGCATGGAGTCGAGTGGAGTCGAAAAGAGATAAGAGAGTTGAGTGGAGCCTAATAGAGCTGAATAGAGCTGAATAGAGCCTATTCGAGCTGACTGGAGCCGAATGGAGCCGATTAGAGCTGAATCGAACCGATTTGAGCCGGTTGGGGATGAATGGAGTGGAAAGGAGCCGATTTGAGCCGAATCGCATCGAGATGCGTGGAATCGAATCCAGTAGAATAGATTAGATTAGGGTAGGATGGAATAGAGTAGACTTGAACACAGTAGAAGAGAATGGAAAGGATACAATAGAATAGAGTAGAAAAGGGTAGAGCAGAGCAGAATAGTGTAGAGTAGAATAGAGTAGAGTAGAACAGAGTCGAATCAAGCTGAATGGAGACGAAACGAGACAAATCGCGTCGAATGGCGTCGAATCCCATCGAATCAATTACAGTAGGGTATAGTAGAAGAGCGTAGAATGGAGTAGAATGGTGTGCAATGGAATCGAGTAGAGTAGAAAAGAGCTGAAGAGAGCCGAAGAGGGCCAAAGAGGGCCAAATCGAGCTGAATTGAGCGAAATCGAGCCGAATCCAGTGAATCGAGCCTAATGGAGCCAAATCGAGCCTAATCGAGCTGAATCGACACTATTCGAGACAAATGGAGCCGAATGGACATGAATCACACCGATTCGGCCCCTAGTCGCGTCAAAATTTCTCGAATTCAATTGAATAGACTAGAGTAGGGGAGGTTCGGGTAGGCTAGAGTAGGGTAGAATAGAATAAAACAGAACAGAACACAACAAAATAGAACACAACAACACAGAACGAATACAGAAAAGAGTAGGCTAGAGTAGAATAGAGGGGAATAGAGTAGAGTAGAATAGATTTGAACAGAGCCAAATCGAGCCGAATCGCGTCGAAATGGGTTGAATCAAATCCAATCAAGTGGATTACAATACCTTAGAGTTGGGTAGCATAGGGTAGGGTAGAATAGAGTAGAATAGTACAGAAAGAGTAGAAACAATACAATAGAGTAGAGAAGAGTAGAATAGAGCTGAATAGAGCCAAATGCAGACAAAATGAGAGGAATCGTGTAGAAGCAAGTAGAGTAAATTAGAGTGGTGTTGGGTAGGGTAGAGCAGAATAGAGTAGAATAGTGTGGAATGAATAGAATGGAGTAGAATGGAGTCAAGTAGAAACGAATAGAGTAGAAAAGAGTCGAATAGAGCAGAATAGGGCCGAGGAAGGCCGAATCGAGCAGATTCGAAGCGATTCAAGCCAAAACAAGCTGAATGGAGCCTAACTGAGCCGAATAGAGCCAAATCGAGCCGAATCGAGCCGATTCAAGCTTCATCGCCTCGAATCGCGTTCAACGCGTCAAATCCAATCGAGACGTATAGATTAGAGAAGGGGAGGGGAGGGGAGGGGAGAATAGAACAGAGTAGAGTGGAATAGAAGAGATTAGAACAGAATAGAAGGAATAGAATCGAGTAGAATCGAGTGGAAAAGAGTAGAGTCGAATACAGTCGAATAGAGCCGAATAAGCTGAATAGAGACGAATGGAGCTGAATACAGCCGAAAAGAGCTGTATACTGCCGAATCACACCTAATCGAGCAGAATCAAGCAGAATCGCACTGTCACCGAACAGCGTCGAATCGAATCAGGTCGAATCGAGTCGAGTCACATCGTTTTGAATCAAACAAGGTCAAATTGCTTCATATCGTGTCGAATCCCATCGAATCACGTTGAATAACTTCGAATTGCGTCAAACCTCAGAGAATCCTACTGAATCACATCGAGTCGCATGGAATCTCATCAAATCCCTTCAGATTTGCCGAATCCAGTCAAGTCCTATAAAATCGCTTTGCACGGAATCGAATTGAATCCAATAGATTAAAGTAGGGAAGGTTCGGGTGGGGTGCCGTTGGGTCGGGTAGGGTAGAATAGAACAGAGTACAACAGAATAGGAGAGAATAGAACAGAACAGAAAGAATACAACAGAATAGAATAGAGTCAAAGAGAGAGAACATAGCCGAATTGAGCCGAGTGGAGACAAAACGAGACGAATCACGTCCGGTTGCTTCGAATCGCGTCAAATCAAATCGAATCGATTAGAAGAGATTAGGGTAGGGAAGGGTAGAATAGAAGAGAGGAAAATAGTGAGGAATGGAGTTGAACGGAGTCCAATAGAGACGGATAGATATGAATAGAGTACAAAAGAGTCTAATAGAGCAGAATAGGGCCGAATAGGCCCAAATAAGGCCTAATCGAGCAGAATCCAGCAGAATCGATGGAATTCGAGCCTAATCGAGCCGAATGGAGTGAAATGGAGCCAAGTCGAGCCGAATAGAGCCGATTCGAACTGAATCGAGCTGATTCAAGCCTAATCGCGTCAAATCGCGTGGAAATACGTCACATCGAATCTAATCAAATAGATTAGGGAAGGGTAGGGGAGGGGCGGGTGGGTAGACTAGAACAGAATAGTACAGAATAGAATATAGTACAGTAGGGTAGAGTAGAGAGAGTAAAGCAGACAAGAGTAGAGCAGAGTAGAATTGAGTCAAATAGAGTCAAAGAGTGCAGGATATAGCTGAATAGAGCCAATTCTGGCCGAATCGAGTCAAATGGAAACAAAACGAGATGAATCACACCGAATTGCTTCGAATCGCATCCAATCGAATAGATTAGAGTATCGTAGGGTAGAGTAGAACAGAATAGAGTAGAATAGCGTAGAATGGAGAAGAGTGGAGTCAAATGGAGTCGAACAGAGACAAATAGAGTAGAAAAGAGTCGAATCGAGCCAAATAGGGCCGAATAAGGCTGAACCGAGTGGAAACGAGCTGAATTGAAGCGATTCGAGCCAAATCGAGCTGAATCGAGCTGATGTTGCGGAATCGAGCCGACTCAAGCGTGATGGTGTCCGGTCGCATCGAAATGCTTTGAATCGAATCAAATGGAATCGATTAGAATAGGTTAGGGTAGGGTAGTTTATGATAGGAAGACTAGGGTAGATGCAAGTAGACTACATTAGAGTAGACAAGAGAAGGCTAGAGTAGAAGCCTAGACTAGTAAGCTGGACTAGTCAGCTAGGCTAGTGGCATAGAGCAGTAGCCTAGATAACTAGTCTTGAATAGTACCCTAAGTCAGTAATCTGAACGAGTACCCTTGCCTGAACTCTTAGCCTAATCTAGTACCCTTGCCTTAACTAGTAGTCCTAACAAGTACCCTTGCCTTAACCAGTAGTCTTCACTAGTACCCTTGCCTTCACTAGTAGTACGTCCTTAACAAGTAGCCTGAACTGGTACCCTTGCCTTAACCAGTACCCTCAACAAGTACCCATGCCTTAACTAGTAGCCTGGCCTTAACTAGTGCCCTTGCATAACTAGTACCCTGGCCTTAACTAGTAGCCTGAACTAGTACACTTGCCTTAAGGAGTACCCTTGCCCGAACTACTCTCCTTAATTAGGACCCTTATTGAGTAACCCTAAGTAGTAGAGTATGGTACGGTGGGGTAGCATAGGGTAGGGAAGCATACGGTGGAACAGAGAAAATAGAAGGAAATAGAATAGAACAGCATAGGTCAGGGTAGGTTAGCTTAGTGCAGGGTATGGTAGAGTAGCATAGGATGGAATCGAGAAAATAGAAAAGGAGACTAGAAAAGAGCAGACTAGATTAGGATAGGCTAGGGTGGGGGAGGGTTTTGTAGAATACAGTAGTGTAGAATGGAATAGAATGGTGTGGAATGGAGTCAAATGGATTGGAACAGAGATGCAGAGAGTAGAAAAGAGTTGAATAGAGCCGAATAACGCTGAATAGGACCACATATGACCAAAATGAGCCGAATCGAGTCGAGTCGATCAGATTCGGGATGAATGGAGCCTAGTGGAGCTGAAATGAGCCAAATAGAGACAATCTGAACCCAGCAAAATCGAGCCAAAACACACTTAATTGCATCCTATTGCATCGGATCTCGTCGAATTCCATCAAATCCCACCAAAACGCATCAAATCTCGCGGAATCTCACCGAATCCCGTCGAATTGTCTCAAATCGGGTCGAATGGTGTCAAACTGAATGGAATCGAATTAAATTGAATAGATTAGAGTAGTGTAGGTTAGACTGGGATTCAGTAGGGAAGGGCACAGAAGAATAGAATAGAGTAGAACAGAAGAGAATACCAAGAGTAGAATGGAGTAGAGTTGAGTAGAGTGGAATAGTCAGAGTCGGGTAGTGCAGAATATAGATGAATAGATCCAATTCAAGCCGAATCGATTCGAATGGAGAGGAAAGGAGACAAATCGTGATGAATCGAATCGATTAGAATAGATTAGAGTAGGGTAGGGTAGAACAGAATAGAATAGAGTAGAAAAGAGTAGAATGGTGTGGAAGGGAGTTGAATGGAGCCAAATAGAGACAAATAAAGTAGAAAGGGTTGAGTAGAGCTGAACAGGGCTGAATAAGGTTCACTCGAGCCTAATTATGCTGAATTGAGCAGAATCGAGACGAATTGACCCAGTTCAAGCCAAATAGAGCTAAATCGAGCCGATTCAAGCCTAATCACATGGAATCCCGTCAAAATGCGTTGAATCGAATAGATTAGAGTAGAGGAGGGTACGGCAGGAGAGGCTAGACTACAACACAACAGAACACAATAGAAAGAAGAGAATAGAATTAAGTAGAGTCGGGTCCAGTAGAATAGAGTCAAATTGAGTTGAAGAGAGCCGAAAAGAGCCAAACAGCTGAATACAGCCGAATTGACCAAATTCAAGGTGAATCGAGATGAATCATGTCAAGTCGTTTGAAACGTGTCGAATCGAATCAAATAGATTAGTGTGGGGAAGGTAAGGCTAGGGTAGGGTAGAGAAGAATACAATAGAGTAGAATAGAACAGAACAGAAAGAATCGAGTAGACTAGAGTCAAATAGAGTCGAATACTGCCAAAAAGAGCCGAATAGAGTGGAAAAGAGCCGAATAGAACCGAATCGAGTTTAATGGAGCAGAAAGGAGATGAATCGAGCCGATATGACCCGAATCAGGTCGAATCCCATTCAAGTGTGTCGAATAGCATAGAACAGATTACAGAAGGCTAAGTTAGGGTAGGGTAGGGTAGAATAGAGTGCAGTAGAACAGAACAGAAGAGAACTGAAAGAATAGGGTCGAGACGAGCAGAGTATAGAAGAGTAGAGTAGAGTAGAGTCGAACATTGCCGAATAGAGCCAAATAGAGCCCAAAAGAGCTAAATGGATAGAAACCAAGACGAATCACGCCGAATCCCGTGGAATCGTGCCGTATCTCGTCGAATCCCGTCGAATTGCAGTGAATCTGATCAATTCCAATCCAATCAAATAGAATAGACTAGAGTAGGGTAGAGTACAATACAATACAGTAGAGAATAGTTTAGGATGGAGTAGAATGGTGTAGCATGGAGTCGAGTGGAGTCGAAAAGAGATAATAGAGTTGAGTAGAGCCTAATAGAGCCGGATAGAGCTGAATAGAGCCTATTCGAGCTGACTGGAGCCGAATGGAGCCGATTAGAGCTGAATCGAACCGATTTGAGCCGATTGGGGATGAATGGAGTGGAAAGGAGCCGATTTGAGCCGAATCGCATCGAGATGCGTGGAATCGAATCCAGTAGAATAGATTAGATTAGGGTAGGATGGAATAGAGTAGACTTGAACACAGTAGAAGAGAATGGAAAGGATACAATAGAATAGAGTAGAAAAGGGTAGAGCAGAGCAGAATAGTGTAGAGTAGAATAGAGTAGAGTAGAACAGAGTCGAATCAAGCTGAATGGAGACGAAACGAGACAAATCGCGTCGAATGGCGTCGAATCCCATCGAATCAATTACAGTAGGGTATAGTAGAAGAGCGTAGAATGGAGTAGAATGGTGTGCAACGGAATCGAGTAGAGTAGAAAAGAGCTGAAGAGAGCCGAAGAGGGCCAAAGAGGGCAAAATCGAGCTGAATTGAGCGAAATCGAGCCGAATCCAGTGAATCGAGCCTAATGGAGCCAAATCGAGCCTAATCGAGCTGAATCGACACTATTCGAGACAAATGGAGCCGAATGGACATGAATCACACCGATTCGGCCCCTAGTCGCGTCAAAATTTCTCGAATTCAATTGAATAGACTAGAGTAGGGGAGGTTCGGGTAGGCTAGAGTAGGGTAGAATAGAGTAGAATAGAAAAAAACAGAACAGAACACAACAAAATAGAACAGAACACCACAGAATGAATACAGAAAAGAGTAGGCTAGAGTAGAATAGAGGGGAATAGAGTAGAGTAGAATAGATTTGAACAGAGCCAAATCGAGCCGAATCGCGTCGAAATGGGTTGAATCAAATCCAATCAAGTGGATTACAATACCTTAGAGTTGGGTAGCATAGGGTAGGGTAGAATAGAGTAGAATAGTACAGAAAGAGTAGAAACAATACAATAGAGTAGAGAAGAGTAGAATAGAGCTGAATAGAGCCAAATGCAGACAAAATGAGAGGAATCGTGTAGAAGCAAGTAGAGTAAATTAGAGTGGTGTTGGGTAGGGTAGAGCAGAATAGAGTAGAATAGTGTGGAATGAATAGAATGGAGTAGAATGGAGTCAAGTAGAAACGAATAGAGTAGAAAAGAGTCGAATAGAGCAGAATAGGGCCGAAGAAGGCCAAATCGAGCAGATTCGAAGCGATTCAAGCCAAAACAAGCTGAATGGAGCCTAACTGAGCCGAATAGAGCCAAATCGAGCCGAATCGAGCCGATTCAAGCTTCATCGCCTCGAATCGCGTTCAACGCGTCAAATCCAATCGAGACGTATAGATTAGAGAAGGGGAGGGGAGGGGAGGGGAGAATAGAACAGAGTAGAGTGGAATAGAAGAGATTAGAACAGAATAGAAGGAATAGAATCGAGTAGAATCGAGTGGAAAAGAGTAGAGTCGAATACAGTCGAATAGAGCCGAATAAGCTGAATAGAGACGAATGGAGCTGAATACAGCCGAAAAGAGCTGTATACTGCCGAATCACACCTAATCGAGCAGAATCAAGCAGAATCGCACTGTCACCGAACAGCGTCGAATCGAATCAGGTCGAATCGAGTCGAGTCACATCGTTTTGAATCAAACAAGGTCAAATTGCTTCATATCGTGTCGAATCCCATCGAATCACGTTGAATAACTTCGAATTGCGTCAAACCTCAGAGAATCCTACTGAATCACATCGAGTCGCATGGAATCTCATCAAATCCCTTCAGATTTGCCGAATCCAGTCAAGTCTTATAAAATCGCGTTGCACGGAATCGAATTGAATCCAATAGATTAAAGTAGGGAAGGTTCGGGTGGGGTGCCGTTGGGTCGGGTAGGGTAGAATAGAACAGAGTACAACAGAATAGGAGAGAATAGAACAGAACAGAAAGAATACAACAGAATAGAATAGAGTCAAAGAGAGAGAACATAGCCGAATTGAGCCGAGTGGAGACAAAACGAGACGAATCACGTCCGGTTGCTTCGAATCGCGTCAAATCAAATCGAATCGATTAGAAGAGATTAGGGTAGGGAAGGGTAGAATAGAAGAGAGGAAAATAGTGAGGAATGGAGTTGAACGGAGTCCAATAGAGACGGATAGATATGAATAGAGTACAAAAGAGTCTAATAGAGCAGAATAGGGCCGAATAGGCCCAAATAAGGCCTAATCGAGCAGAATCCAGCAGAATCGATGGAATTCGAGCCTAATCGAGCCGAATGGAGTGAAATGGAGCCAAGTCGAGCCGAATAGAGCCGATTCGAACTGAATCGAGCTGATTCAAGCCTAATCGCGTCAAATCGCGTGGAAATACGTCACATCGAATCTAATCAAATAGATTAGGGAAGGGTAGGGGAGGGGCGGGTGGGTAGACTAGAACAGAATAGTACAGAATAGAATATAGTACAGTAGGGTAGAGTAGAGAGAGTAAAGCAGACAAGAGTAGAGCAGAGTAGAATTGAGTCAAATAGAGTCAAAGAGTGCAGGATATAGCTGAATAGAGCCAATTCTGGCCGAATCGAGTCAAATGGAAACAAAACGAGATGAATCACACCGAATTGCTAAGAATCGCATCCAATCGAATAGATTAGAGTATCGTAGGGTAGAGTAGAACAGAATAGAGTAGAATAGCATAGAATGGAGAAGAGTGGAGTCAAATGGAGTCGAACAGAGACAAATAGAGTAGAAAAGAGTCGAATCGAGCCAAATAGGGCCGAATAAGGCTGAACCAAGTGGAAACGAGCTGAATTGAAGCGATTCGAGCCAAATCGAGCTGAATCGAGCTGATGTTGCGGAATCGAGCCGACTCAAGCGTGATGGTGTCCGGTCGCATCGAAATGCTTTGAATCGAATCAAATGGAATCGATTAGAATAGGTTAGGGTAGGGTAGTTTATGATAGGAAGACTAGGGTAGATGCAAGTAGACTACATTAGAGTAGACAAGAGAAGGCTAGAGTAGAAGCCTAGACTAGTAAGCTGGACTAGTCAGCTAGGCTAGTGGCATAGAGCAGTAGCCTAGACAACTAGTCTTGAATAGTACCCTAAGTCAGTAATCTGAACGAGTACCCTTGCCTGAACTCTTAGCCTAATCTAGTACCCTTGCCTTAACTAGTAGTCCTAACAAGTACCCTTGCCTTAACCAGTAGTCTTCACTAGTACCCTTGCCTTCACTAGTAGTATGTCCTTAACAAGTAGCCTGAACTGGTACCCTTGCCTTAACCAGTACCCTCAACAAGTACCCATGCCTTAACTAGTAGCCTGGCCTTAACTAGTGCCCTTGCATAACTAGTACCCTGGCCTTAACTAGTAGCCTGAACTAGTACACTTGCCTTAAGGAGTACCCTTGCCCGAACTACTCCCCTTAATTAGGACCCTTATTGAGTAACCCTAAGTAGTAGAGTATGGTACGGTGGGGTAGCATAGGGTAGGGAAGCATACGGTGAAACAGAGAAAATAGAAGGAAATAGAATAGAACAGCATAGGTCAGGGTAGGTTAGCTTAGTGCAGGGTATGGTAGAGTAGCATAGGATGGAACAGAGAAAATAGAAAAGGAGACTAGAAAAGAGCAGACTAGATTAGGATAGGCTAGGGTGGGGGAGGGTTTTGTAGAATACAGTAGTGTAGAATGGAATAGAATGGTGTGGAATGGAGTCAAATGGATTGGAACAGAGATGCAGAGAGTAGAAAAGAGTTGAATAGAGCCGAATAACGCTGAATAGGACCACATATGACCAAAATGAGCCGAATCGAGTCGAGTCGATCAGATTCGGGATGAATGGAGCCTAGTGGAGCTGAAATGAGCCAAATAGAGACAATCTGAACCCAGCAAAATCGAGCCAAAACACACTTAATTGCATCCTATTGCATCGGATCTCGTCGAATTCCATCAAATCCCACCAAAACGCATCAAATCTCGCGGAATCTCACCGAATCCCGTCGAATTGTCTCAAATCGGGTCGAATGGTGTCAAACTGAATGGAATCGAATTAAATTGAATAGATTAGAGTAGTGTAGGTTAGACTGGGATTCAGTAGGGAAGGGCACAGAAGAATAGAATAGAGTAGAACAGAAGAGAATACCAAGAGTAGAATGGAGTAGAGTTGAGTAGAGTGGAATAGTCAGAGTCGGGTAGTGCAGAATATAGATGAATAGATCCAATTCAAGCCGAATCGATTCGAATGGAGAGGAAAGGAGACAAATCGTGATGAATCGAATCGATTAGAATAGATTAGAGTAGGGTAGGGTAGAACAGAATAGAATAGAGTAGAAAAGAGTAGAATGGTGTGGAAGGGAGTTGAATGGAGCCAAATAGAGACAAATAAAGTAGAAAGGGTTGAGTAGAGCTGAACAGGGCTGAATAAGGTTCACTCGAGCCTAATTATGCTGAATTGAGCAGAATCGAGACGAATTGACCCAATTCAAGCCAAATAGAGCTAAATCGAGCCGATTCAAGCCTAATCACATGGAATCCCGTCAAAATGCGTTGAATCGAATAGATTAGAGTAGAGGAGGGTACGGCAGGAGAGGCTAGACTACAACACAACAGAACACAATAGAAAGAAGAGAATAGAATTAAGTAGAGTGGGGTCCAGTAGAATAGAGTCAAATTGAGTTGAAGAGAGCCGAAAAGAGCCAAAGAGAGCTGAATACAGCCGAATTGACCAAATTCAAGGTGAATCGAGATGAATCATGTCGAGTCGTTTGAAACGTGTCGAATCGAATCAAATAGATTAGTGTGGGGAAGGTAAGGTTAGGGTAGGGTAGAGAAGAATAGAATAGAGTAGAATAGAACAGAACAGAAAGAATCGAGTAGACTAGAGTCAAATAGAGTCGAATACTGCCAAAAAGAGCCGAATAGAGTGGAAAAGAGCCGAATAGAACCGAATCGAGTTTAATGGAGCAGAAAGGAGATGAATCGAGCTGATATGACCCGAATCAGGTCGAATCCCATTCAAGTGTTTCGAATAGCATAGAACAGATTACAGTAGGCTGTTAGGGTAGGGTAGGGTAGAATAGAGTGCAGTAGAACAGAACAGAACTGAAAGAATAGGGTCGAGACGAGCAGAGTATAGAAGAGTAGAGTAGAGCAGAGTCGAACATTGCCGAATAGAGCCAAATAGAGCCCAAAAGAGCTAAATGGATAGAAACCAAAACGAATCACGCCGAATCCCGTGGAATCGTGCCGTATCGCGTTGAATCCCGTCGAATTGCATTGAATCTGATCAATTCCAATCCAATCAAATAGAATAGACTAGAGTAGGGTAGAGTACAATACAATACAGTAGAGAATAGTTTAGGATGGAGTAGAATGGTGTAGCATGGAGTCGAGTGGAGTCGAAAAGAGATAAGAGAGTTGAGTGGAGCCTAATAGAGCTGAATAGAGCTGAATAGAGCCTATTCGAGCTGACTGGAGCCGAATGGAGCCGATTAGAGCTGAATCGAACCGATTTGAGCCGGTTGGGGATGAATGGAGTGGAAAGGAGCCGATTTGAGCCGAATCGCATCGAGATGCGTGGAATCGAATCCAGTAGAATAGATTAGATTAGGGTAGGATGGAATAGAGTAGACTTGAACACAGTAGAAGAGAATGGAAAGGATACAATAGAATAGAGTAGAAAAGGGTAGAGCAGAGCAGAATAGTGTAGAGTAGAATAGAGTAGAGTAGAACAGAGTCGAATCAAGCTGAATGGAGACGAAACGAGACAAATCGCGTCGAATGGCGTCGAATCCCATCGAATCAATTACAGTAGGGTATAGTAGAAGAGCGTAGAATGGAGTAGAATGGTGTGCAATGGAATCGAGTAGAGTAGAAAAGAGCTGAAGAGAGCCGAAGAGGGCCAAAGAGGGCCAAATCGAGCTGAATTGAGCGAAATCGAGCCGAATCCAGTGAATCGAGCCTAATGGAGCCAAATCGAGCCTAATCGAGCTGAATCGACACTATTCGAGACAAATGGAGCCGAATGGACATGAATCACACCGATTCGGCCCCTAGTCGCGTCAAAATTTCTCGAATTCAATTGAATAGACTAGAGTAGGGGAGGTTCGGGTAGGCTAGAGTAGGGTAGAATAGAATAAAACAGAACAGAACACAACAAAATAGAACACAACAACACAGAACGAATACAGAAAAGAGTAGGCTAGAGTAGAATAGAGGGGAATAGAGTAGAGTAGAATAGATTTGAACAGAGCCAAATCGAGCCGAATCGCGTCGAAATGGGTTGAATCAAATCCAATCAAGTGGATTACAATACCTTAGAGTTGGGTAGCATAGGGTAGGGTAGAATAGAGTAGAATAGTACAGAAAGAGTAGAAACAATACAATAGAGTAGAGAAGAGTAGAATAGAGCTGAATAGAGCCAAATGCAGACAAAATGAGAGGAATCGTGTAGAAGCAAGTAGAGTAAATTAGAGTGGTGTTGGGTAGGGTAGAGCAGAATAGAGTAGAATAGTGTGGAATGAATAGAATGGAGTAGAATGGAGTCAAGTAGAAACGAATAGAGTAAAGAGTCGAATAGAGCAGAATAGGGCCGAAGAAGGCCAAATCGAGCAGATTCGAAGCGATTCAAGCCAAAACAAGCTGAATGGAGCCTAACTGAGCCGAATAGAGCCAAATCGAGCCGAATCGAGCCGATTCAAGCTTCATCGCCTCGAATCGCGTTCAACGCGTCAAATCCAATCGAGACGTATAGATTAGAGAAGGGGAGGGGAGGGGAGGGGAGAATAGAACAGAGTAGAGTGGAATAGAAGAGATTAGAACAGAATAGAAGGAATAGAATCGAGTAGAATCGAGTGGAAAAGAGTAGAGTCGAATACAGTCGAATAGAGCCGAATAAGCTGAATAGAGACGAATGGAGCTGAATACAGCCGAAAAGAGCTGTATACTGCCGAATCACACCTAATCGAGCAGAATCAAGCAGAATCGCACTGACTGTCACCGAACAGCGTCGAATCGAATCAGGTCGAATCGAGTCGAGTCACATCGTTTTGAATCAAACAAGGTCAAATTGCTTCATATCGTGTCGAATCCCATCGAATCACGTTGAATAACTTCGAATTGCGTCAAACCTCAGAGAATCCTACTGAATCACATCGAGTCGCATGGAATCTCATCAAATCCCTTCAGATTTGCCGAATCCAGTCAAGTCCTATAAAACCGCGTTGCACGGAATCGAATTGAATCCAATAGATTAAAGTAGGGAAGGTTCGGGTGGGGTGCCGTTGGGTCGGGTAGGGTAGAATAGAACAGAGTACAACAGAATAGGAGAGAATAGAACAGAACAGAAAGAATACAACAGAATAGAATAGAGTCAAAGACAGAGAACATAGCCGAATTGAGCCGAGTGGAGACAAAACGAGACGAATCACGTCCGGTTGCTTCGAATCGCGTCAAATCAAATCGAATCGATTAGAAGAGATTAGGGTAGGGAAGGGTAGAATAGAAGAGAGGAAAATAGTGAGGAATGGAGTTGAACGGAGTCCAATAGAGACGGATAGATATGAATAGAGTACAAAAGAGTCTAATAGAGCAGAATAGGGCCGAATAGGCCCAAATAAGGCCTAATCGAGCAGAATCCAGCAGAATCGATGGAATTCGAGCCTAATCGAGCCGAATGGAGTGAAATGGAGCCAAGTCGAGCCGAATAGAGCCGATTCGAACTGAATCGAGCTGATTCAAGCCTAATCGCGTCAAATCGCGTGGAAATACGTCACATCGAATCTAATCAAATAGATTACGGAAGGGTAGGGGAGGGGCGGGTGGGTAGAATAGAACAGAATAGTACAGAATAGAATATAGTACAGTAGGGTAGAGTAGAGAGAGTAAAGCAGACAAGAGTAGAGCAGAGTAGAATTGAGTCAAATAGAGTCAAAGAGTGCAGGATATAGCTGAATAGAGCCAATTCTGGCCGAATCGAGTCAAATGGAAACAAAACGAGATGAATCACACCGAATTGCTAAGAATCGCATCCAATCGAATAGATTAGAGTATCGTAGGGTAGAGTAGAACAGAATAGAGTAGAATAGCGTAGAATGGAGAAGAGTGGAGTCAAATGGAGTCGAACAGAGACAAATAGAGTAGAAAAGAGTCGAATCGAGCCAAATAGGGCCGAATAAGGCTGAACCGAGTGGAAACGAGCTGAATTGAAGCGATTCGAGCCAAATCGAGCTGAATCGAGCTGATGTTGCGGAATCGAGCCGACTCAAGCGTGATGGTGTCCGGTCGCATCGAAATGCTTTGAATCGAATCAAATGGAATCGATTAGAATAGGTTAGGGTAGGGTAGTTTATGATAGGAAGACTAGGGTAGATGCAAGTAGACTACATTAGAGTAGACAAGAGAAGGCTAGAGTAGAAGCCTAGACTAGTAAGCTGGACTAGTCAGCTAGGCTAGTGGCATAGAGCAGTAGCCTAGATAACTAGTCTTGAATAGTACCCTAAGTCAGTAATCTGAACGAGTACCCTTGCCTGAACTCTTAGCCTAATCTAGTACCCTTGCCTTAACTAGTAGTCCTAACAAGTACCCTTGCCTTAACCAGTAGTCTTCACTAGTACCCTTGCCTTCACTAGTAGTACGTCCTTAACAAGTAGCCTGAACTGGTACCCTTGCCTTAACCAGTACCCTCAACAAGTACCCATGCCTTAACTAGTAGCCTGGCCTTAACTAGTGCCCTTGCATAACTAGTACCCTGGCCTTAACTAGTAGCCTGAACTAGTACACTTGCCTTAAGGAGTACCCTTGCCCGAACTACTCTCCTTAATTAGGACCCTTATTGAGTAACCCTAAGTAGTAGAGTATGGTACGGTGGGGTAGCATAGGGTAGGGAAGCATACGGTGGAACAGAGAAAATAGAAGGAAATAGAATAGAACAGCATAGGTCAGGGTAGGTTAGCTTAGTGCAGGGTATGGTAGAGTAGCATAGGATGGAATCGAGAAAATAGAAAAGGAGACTAGAAAAGAGCAGACTAGATTAGGATAGGCTAGGGTGGGGGATGGTTTTGTAGAATACAGTAGTGTAGAATGGAATAGAATGGTGTGGAATGGAGTCAAATGGATTGGAACAGAGATGCAGAGAGTAGAAAAGAGTTGAATAGAGCCGAATAACGCTGAATAGGACCACATATGACCAAAATGAGCCGAATCGAGTCGAGTCGATCAGATTCGGGATGAATGGAGCCTAGTGGTGCTGAAATGAGCCAAATAGAGACAATCTGAACCCAGCAAAATCGAGCCAAAACACACTTAATTGCATCCTATTGCATCGGATCTCGTCGAATTCCATCAAATCCCACCAAAACGCATCAAATCTCGCGGAATCTCACCGAATCCCGTCGAATTGTCTCAAATCGGGTCGAATGGTGTCAAACTGAATGGAATCGAATTAAATTGAATAGATTAGAGTAGTGTAGGTTAGACTGGGATTCAGTAGGGAAGGGCACAGAAGAATAGAATAGAGTAGAACAGAAGAGAATACCAAGAGTAGAATGGAGTAGAGTTGAGTAGAGTGGAATAGTCAGAGTCGGGTAGTGCAGAATATAGATGAATAGATCCAATTCAAGCCGAATCGATTCGAATGGAGAGGAAAGGAGACAAATCGTGATGAATCGAATCGATTAGAATAGATTAGAGTAGGGTAGGGTAGAACAGAATAGAATAGAGTAGAAAAGAGTAGAATGGTGTGGAAGGGAGTTGAATGGAGCCAAATAGAGACAAATAAAGTAGAAAGGGTTGAGTAGAGCTGAACAGGGCTGAATAAGGTTCACTCGAGCCTAATTATGCTGAATTGAGCAGAATCGAGACGAATTGACCCAGTTCAAGCCAAATAGAGCTAAATCGAGCCGATTCAAGCCTAATCACATGGAATCCCGTCAAAATGCGTTGAATCGAATAGATTAGAGTAGAGGAGGGTACGGCAGGAGAGGCTAGACTACAACACAACAGAACACAATAGAAAGAAGAGAATAGAATTAAGTAGAGTCGGGTCCAGTAGAATAGAGTCAAATTGAGTTGAAGAGAGCCGAAAAGAGCCAAACAGCTGAATACAGCCGAATTGACCAAATTCAAGGTGAATCGAGATGAATCATGTCAAGTCGTTTGAAACGTGTCGAATCGAATCAAATAGATTAGTGTGGGGAAGGTAAGGCTAGGGTAGGGTAGAGAAGAATACAATAGAGTAGAATAGAACAGAACAGAAAGAATCGAGTAGACTAGAGTCAAATAGAGTCGAATACTGCCAAAAAGAGCCGAATAGAGTGGAAAAGAGCCGAATAGAACCGAATCGAGTTTAATGGAGCAGAAAGGAGATGAATCGAGCCGATATGACCCGAATCAGGTCGAATCCCATTCAAGTGTGTCGAATAGCATAGAACAGATTACAGAAGGCTAAGTTAGGGTAGGGTAGGGTAGAATAGAGTGCAGTAGAACAGAACAGAAGAGAACTGAAAGAATAGGGTCGAGACGAGCAGAGTATAGAAGAGTAGAGTAGAGTAGAGTCGAACATTGCCGAATAGAGCCAAATAGAGCCCAAAAGAGCTAAATGGATAGAAACCAAGACGAATCACGCCGAATCCCGTGGAATCGTGCCGTATCTCGTCGAATCCCGTCGAATTGCAGTGAATCTGATCAATTCCAATCCAATCAAATAGAATAGACTAGAGTAGGGTAGAGTACAATACAATACAGTAGAGAATAGTTTAGGATGGAGTAGAATGGTGTAGCATGGAGTCGAGTGGAGTCGAAAAGAGATAATAGAGTTGAGTAGAGCCTAATAGAGCCGGATAGAGCTGAATAGAGCCTATTCGAGCTGACTGGAGCCGAATGGAGCCGATTAGAGCTGAATCGAACCGATTTGAGCCGATTGGGGATGAATGGAGTGGAAAGGAGCCGATTTGAGCCGAATCGCATCGAGATGCGTGGAATCGAATCCAGTAGAATAGATTAGATTAGGGTAGGATGGAATAGAGTAGACTTGAACACAGTAGAAGAGAATGGAAAGGATACAATAGAATAGAGTAGAAAAGGGTAGAGCAGAGCAGAATAGTGTAGAGTAGAATAGAGTAGAGTAGAACAGAGTCGAATCAAGCTGAATGGAGACGAAACGAGACAAATCGCGTCGAATGGCGTCGAATCCCATCGAATCAATTACAGTAGGGTATAGTAGAAGAGCGTAGAATGGAGTAGAATGGTGTGCAACGGAATCGAGTAGAGTAGAAAAGAGCTGAAGAGAGCAGAAGAGGGCCAAAGAGGGCAAAATCGAGCTGAATTGAGCGAAATCGAGCCGAATCCAGTGAATCGAGCCTAATGGAGCCAAATCGAGCCTAATCGAGCTGAATCGACACTATTCGAGACAAATGGAGCCGAATGGACATGAATCACACCGATTCGGCCCCTAGTCGCGTCAAAATTTCTCGAATTCAATTGAATAGACTAGAGTAGGGGAGGTTCGGGTAGGCTAGAGTAGGGTAGAATAGAGTAGAATAGAAAAAAACAGAACAGAACACAACAAAATAGAACAGAACACCACAGAATGAATACAGAAAAGAGTAGGCTAGAGTAGAATAGAGGGGAATAGAGTAGAGTAGAATAGATTTGAACAGAGCCAAATCGAGCCGAATCGCGTCGAAATGGGTTGAATCAAATCCAATCAAGTGGATTACAATACCTTAGAGTTGGGTAGCATAGGGTAGGGTAGAATAGAGTAGAATAGTACAGAAAGAGTAGAAACAATACAATAGAGTAGAGAAGAGTAGAATAGAGCTGAATAGAGCCAAATGCAGACAAAATGAGAGGAATCGTGTAGAAGCAAGTAGAGTAAATTAGAGTGGTGTTGGGTAGGGTAGAGCAGAATAGAGTAGAATAGTGTGGAATGAATAGAATGGAGTAGAATGGAGTCAAGTAGAAACGAATAGAGTAGAAAAGAGTCGAATAGAGCAGAATAGGGCCGAAGAAGGCCAAATCGAGCAGATTCGAAGCGATTCAAGCCAAAACAAGCTGAATGGAGCCTAACTGAGCCGAATAGAGCCAAATCGAGCCGAATCGAGCCGATTCAAGCTTCATCGCCTCGAATCGCGTTCAACGCGTCAAATCCAATCGAGACGTATAGATTAGAGAAGGGGAGGGGAGGGGAGGGGAGAATAGAACAGAGTAGAGTGGAATAGAAGAGATTAGAACAGAATAGAAGGAATAGAATCGAGTAGAATCGAGTGGAAAAGAGTAGAGTCGAATACAGTCGAATAGAGCCGAATAAGCTGAATAGAGACGAATGGAGCTGAATACAGCCGAAAAGAGCTGTATACTGCCGAATCACACCTAATCGAGCGGAATCAAGCAGAATCGCACTGACTGTCACCGAACAGCGTCGAATCGAATGAGGTCGAATTGAGTCGAGTCACATCGTTTTGAATCAAACAAGGTCAAATTGCTTCATATCGTGTCGAATCCCATCGAATCACGTTGAATAACTTCGAATTGCGTCAAACCTCAGAGAATCCTACTGAATCACATCGAGTCGCATGGAATCTCATCAAATCCCTTCAGATTTGCCGAATCCAGTCAAGTCCTATAAAATCGCGTTGCACGGAATCGAATTGAATCCAATAGATTAAAGTAGGGAAGGTTCGGGTGGGGTGCCGTTGGGTCGGGTAGGGTAGAATAGAACAGAGTACAACAGAATAGGAGAGAATAGAACAGAACAGAAAGAATACAACAGAATAGAATAGAGTCAAAGACAGAGAACATAGCCGAATTGAGCCGAGTGGAGACAAAACGAGACGAATCACGTCCGGTTGCTTCGAATCGCGTCAAATCAAATCGAATCGATTAGAAGAGATTAGGGTAGGGAAGGGTAGAATAGAAGAGAGGAAAATAGTGAGGAATGGAGTTGAACGGAGTCCAATAGAGACGGATAGATATGAATAGAGTACAAAAGAGTCTAATAGAGCAGAATAGGGCCGAATAGGCCCAAATAAGGCCTAATCGAGCAGAATCCAGCAGAATCGATGGAATTCGAGCCTAATCGAGCCGAATGGAGTGAAATGGAGCCAAGTCGAGCCGAATAGAGCCGATTCGAACTGAATCGAGCTGATTCAAGCCTAATCGCGTCAAATCGCGTGGAAATACGTCACATCGAATCTAATCAAATAGATTAGGGAAGGGTAGGGGAGGGGCGGGTGGGTAGACTAGAACAGAATAGTACAGAATAGAATATAGTACAGTAGGGTAGAGTAGAGAGAGTAAAGCAGACAAGAGTAGAGCAGAGTAGAATTGAGTCAAATAGAGTCAAAGAGTGCAGGATATAGCTGAATAGAGCCAATTCTGGCCGAATCGAGTCAAATGGAAACAAAACGAGATGAATCACACCGAATTGCTAAGAATCGCATCCAATCGAATAGATTAGAGTATCGTAGGGTAGAGTAGAACAGAATAGAGTAGAATAGCGTAGAATGGAGAAGAGTGGAGTCAAATGGAGTCGAACAGAGACAAATAGAGTAGAAAAGAGTCGAATCGAGCCAAATAGGGCCGAATAAGGCTGAACCGAGTGGAAACGAGCTGAATTGAAGCGATTCGAGCCAAATCGAGCTGAATCGAGCTGATGTTGCGGAATCGAGCCGACTCAAGCGTGATGGTGTCCGGTCGCATCGAAATGCTTTGAATCGAATCAAATGGAATCGATTAGAATAGGTTAGGGTAGGGTAGTTTATGATAGGAAGACTAGGGTAGATGCAAGTAGACTACATTAGAGTAGACAAGAGAAGGCTAGAGTAGAAGCCTAGACTAGTAAGCTGGACTAGTCAGCTAGGCTAGTGGCATAGAGCAGTAGCCTAGATAACTAGTCTTGAATAGTACCCTAAGTCAGTAATCTGAACGAGTACCCTTGCCTGAACTCTTAGCCTAATCTAGTACCCTTGCCTTAACTAGTAGTCCTAACAAGTACCCTTGCCTTAACCAGTAGTCTTCACTAGTACCCTTGCCTTCACTAGTAGTACGTCCTTAACAAGTAGCCTGAACTGGTACCCTTGCCTTAACCAGTACCCTCAACAAGTACCCATGCCTTAACTAGTAGCCTGGCCTTAACTAGTGCCCTTGCATAACTAGTACCCTGGCCTTAACTAGTAGCCTGAACTAGTACACTTGCCTTAAGGAGTACCCTTGCCCGAACTACTCTCCTTAATTAGGACCCTTATTGAGTAACCCTAAGTAGTAGAGTATGGTACGGTGGGGTAGCATAGGGTAGGGAAGCATACGGTGGAACAGAGAAAATAGAAGGAAATAGAATAGAACAGCATAGGTCAGGGTAGGTTAGCTTAGTGCAGGGTATGGTAGAGTAGCATAGGATGGAATCGAGAAAATAGAAAAGGAGACTAGAAAAGAGCAGACTAGATTAGGATAGGCTAGGGTGGGGGATGGTTTTGTAGAATACAGTAGTGTAGAATGGAATAGAATGGTGTGGAATGGAGTCAAATGGATTGGAACAGAGATGCAGAGAGTAGAAAAGAGTTGAATAGAGCCGAATAACGCTGAATAGGACCACATATGACCAAAATGAGCCGAATCGAGTCGAGTCGATCAGATTCGGGATGAATGGAGCCTAGTGGTGCTGAAATGAGCCAAATAGAGACAATCTGAACCCAGCAAAATCGAGCCAAAACACACTTAATTGCATCCTATTGCATCGGATCTCGTCGAATTCCATCAAATCCCACCAAAACGCATCAAATCTCGCGGAATCTCACCGAATCCCGTCGAATTGTCTCAAATCGGGTCGAATGGTGTCAAACTGAATGGAATCGAATTAAATTGAATAGATTAGAGTAGTGTAGGTTAGACTGGGATTCAGTAGGGAAGGGCACAGAAGAATAGAATAGAGTAGAACAGAAGAGAATACCAAGAGTAGAATGGAGTAGAGTTGAGTAGAGTGGAATAGTCAGAGTCGGGTAGTGCAGAATATAGATGAATAGATCCAATTCAAGCCGAATCGATTCGAATGGAGAGGAAAGGAGACAAATCGTGATGAATCGAATCGATTAGAATAGATTAGAGTAGGGTAGGGTAGAACAGAATAGAATAGAGTAGAAAAGAGTAGAATGGTGTGGAAGGGAGTTGAATGGAGCCAAATAGAGACAAATAAAGTAGAAAGGGTTGAGTAGAGCTGAACAGGGCTGAATAAGGTTCACTCGAGCCTAATTATGCTGAATTGAGCAGAATCGAGACGAATTGACCCAGTTCAAGCCAAATAGAGCTAAATCGAGCCGATTCAAGCCTAATCACATGGAATCCCGTCAAAATGCGTTGAATCGAATAGATTAGAGTAGAGGAGGGTACGGCAGGAGAGGCTAGACTACAACACAACAGAACACAATAGAAAGAAGAGAATAGAATTAAGTAGAGTCGGGTCCAGTAGAATAGAGTCAAATTGAGTTGAAGAGAGCCGAAAAGAGCCAAACAGCTGAATACAGCCGAATTGACCAAATTCAAGGTGAATCGAGATGAATCATGTCAAGTCGTTTGAAACGTGTCGAATCGAATCAAATAGATTAGTGTGGGGAAGGTAAGGCTAGGGTAGGGTAGAGAAGAATACAATAGAGTAGAATAGAACAGAACAGAAAGAATCGAGTAGACTAGAGTCAAATAGAGTCGAATACTGCCAAAAAGAGCCGAATAGAGTGGAAAAGAGCCGAATAGAACCGAATCGAGTTTAATGGAGCAGAAAGGAGATGAATCGAGCCGATATGACCCGAATCAGGTCGAATCCCATTCAAGTGTGTCGAATAGCATAGAACAGATTACAGAAGGCTAAGTTAGGGTAGGGTAGGGTAGAATAGAGTGCAGTAGAACAGAACAGAAGAGAACTGAAAGAATAGGGTCGAGACGAGCAGAGTATAGAAGAGTAGAGTAGAGTAGAGTCGAACATTGCCGAATAGAGCCAAATAGAGCCCAAAAGAGCTAAATGGATAGAAACCAAGACGAATCACGCCGAATCCCGTGGAATCGTGCCGTATCTCGTCGAATCCCGTCGAATTGCAGTGAATCTGATCAATTCCAATCCAATCAAATAGAATAGACTAGAGTAGGGTAGAGTACAATACAATACAGTAGAGAATAGTTTAGGATGGAGTAGAATGGTGTAGCATGGAGTCGAGTGGAGTCGAAAAGAGATAATAGAGTTGAGTAGAGCCTAATAGAGCCGGATAGAGCTGAATAGAGCCTATTCGAGCTGACTGGAGCCGAATGGAGCCGATTAGAGCTGAATCGAACCGATTTGAGCCGATTGGGGATGAATGGAGTGGAAAGGAGCCGATTTGAGCCGAATCGCATCGAGATGCGTGGAATCGAATCCAGTAGAATAGATTAGATTAGGGTAGGATGGAATAGAGTAGACTTGAACACAGTAGAAGAGAATGGAAAGGATACAATAGAATAGAGTAGAAAAGGGTAGAGCAGAGCAGAATAGTGTAGAGTAGAATAGAGTAGAGTAGAACAGAGTCGAATCAAGCTGAATGGAGACGAAACGAGACAAATCGCGTCGAATGGCGTCGAATCCCATCGAATCAATTACAGTAGGGTATAGTAGAAGAGCGTAGAATCGAGTAGAATGGTGTGCAACGGAATCGAGTAGAGTAGAAAAGAGCTGAAGAGAGCAGAAGAGGGCCAAAGAGGGCAAAATCGAGCTGAATTGAGCGAAATCGAGCCGAATCCAGTGAATCGAGCCTAATGGAGCCAAATCGAGCCTAATCGAGCTGAATCGACACTATTCGAGACAAATGGAGCCGAATGGACATGAATCACACCGATTCGGCCAATAGTCGCGTCAAAATTTCTCGAATTCAATTGAATAGACTAGAGTAGGGGAGGTTCGGGTAGGCTAGAGTAGGGTAGAATAGAGTAGAATAGAAAAAAACAGAACAGAACACAACAAAATAGAACACAACAACACAGAACGAATACAGAAAAGAGCAGGCTAGAGTAGAATAGAGGGGAATAGAGTAGAGTAGAATAGATTTGAACAGAGCCAAATCGAGCCGAATCGCGTCGAAATGGGTTGAATCAAATCCAATCAAGTGGATTACAATACCTTAGAGTTGGGTAGCATAGGGTAGGGTAGAATAGAGTAGAATAGTACAGAAAGAGTAGAAACAATACAATAGAGTAGAGAAGAGTAGAATAGAGCTGAATAGAGCCAAATGCAGACAAAATGAGAGGAATCGTGTAGAAGCAAGTAGAGTAAATTAGAGTGGTGTTGGGTAGGGTAGAGCAGAATAGAGTAGAATAGTGTGGAATGAATAGAATGGAGTAGAATGGAGTCAAGTAGAAACGAATAGAGTAGAAAAGAGTCGAATAGAGCAGAATAGGGCCGAAGAAGGCCAAATCGAGCAGATTCGAAGAGATTCAAGCCAAAACAAGCTGAATGGAGCCTAACTGAGCCGAATAGAGCCAAATCGAGCCGAATCGAGCCGATTCAAGCTTCATCGCCTCGAATCGCGTTCAACGCGTCAAATCCAATCGAGACGTATAGATTAGAGAAGGGGAGGGGAGGGGAGGGGAGAATAGAACAGAGTAGAGTGGAATAGAAGAGATTAGAACAGAATAGAAGGAATAGAATCGAGTAGAATCGAGTGGAAAAGAGTAGAGTCGAATACAGTCGAATAGAGCCGAATAAGCTGAATAGAGACGAATGGAGCTGAATACAGCCGAAAAGAGCTGTATACTGCCGAATCACACCTAATCGAGCAGAATCAAGCAGAATCGCACTGACTGTCACCGAACAGCGTCGAATCGAATCAGGTCGAATCGAGTCGAGTCACATCGTTTTGAATCAAACAAGGTCAAATTGCTTCATATCGTGTCGAATCCCATCGAATCACGTCGAATAACTTCGAATTGCGTCAAACCTCAGAGAATCCTACTGAATCACATCGAGTCGCATGGAATCTCATCAAATCCCTTCAGATTTGCCAAATCCAGTCAAGTCCTATAAAATCGCGTTGCACGGAATCGAATTGAATCCAATAGATTAAAGTAGGGAAGGTTCGGGTGGGGTGCCGTTGGGTCGGGTAGGGTAGAATAGAACAGAGTACAACAGAATAGGAGAGAATAGAACAGAACAGAAAGAATACAACAGAATAGAATAGAGTCAAAGAGAGAGAACATAGCCGAATTGAGCCGAGTGGAGACAAAACGAGACGAATCACGTCCGGTTGCTTCGAATCGCGTCAAATCAAATCGAATCGATTAGAAGAGATTAGGGTAGGGAAGGGTAGAATAGAAGAGAGGAAAATAGTGAGGAATGGAGTTGAACGGAGTCCAATAGAGACGGATAGATATGAATAGAGTACAAAAGAGTCTAATAGAGCAGAATAGGGCCGAATAGGCCCAAATAAGGCCTAATCGAGCAGAATCCAGCAGAATCGATGGAATTCGAGCCTAATCGAGCCGAATGGAGTGAAATGGAGCCAAGTCGAGCCGAATAGAGCCGATTCGAACTGAATCGAGCTGATTCAAGCCTAATCGCGTCAAATCGCGTGGAAATACGTCACATCGAATCTAATCAAATAGATTAGGGAAGGGTAGGGGAGGGGCGGGTGGGTAGACTAGAACAGAATAGTACAGAATAGAATATAGTACAGTAGGGTAGAGTAGAGAGAGTAAAGCAGACAAGAGTAGAGCAGAGTAGAATTGAGTCAAATAGAGTCAAAGAGTGCAGGATATAGCTGAATAGAGCCAATTCTGGCCGAATCGAGTCAAATGGAAACAAAACGAGATGAATCACACCGAATTGCTAAGAATCGCATCCAATCGAATAGATTAGAGTATCGTAGGGTAGAGTAGAACAGAATAGAGTAGAATAGCGTAGAATGGAGAAGAGTGGAGTCAAATGGAGTCGAACAGAGACAAATAGAGTAGAAAAGAGTCGAATCGAGCCAAATAGGGCCGAATAAGGCTGAACCGAGTGGAAACGAGCTGAATTGAAGCGATTCGAGCCAAATCGAGCTGAATCGAGCTGATGTTGCGGAATCGAGCCGACTCAAGCGTGATGGTGTCCGGTCGCATCGAAATGCTTTGAATCGAATCAAATGGAATCGATTAGAATAGGTTAGGGTAGGGTAGTTTATGATAGGAAGACTAGGGTAGATGCAAGTAGACTACATTAGAGTAGACAAGAGAAGGCTAGAGTAGAAGCCTAGACTAGTAAGCTGGACTAGTCAGCTAGACTAGTGGCATAGAGCAGTAGCCTAGACAACTAGTCTTGAATAGTACCCTAAGTCAGTAATCTGAACGAGTACCCTTGCCTGAACTCTTAGCCTAATCTAGTACCCTTGCCTTAACTAGTAGTCCTAACAAGTACCCTTGCCTTAACCAGTAGTCTTCACTAGTACCCTTGCCTTCACTAGTAGTACGTCCTTAACAAGTAGCCTGAACTGGTACCCTTGCCTTAACCAGTACCCTCAACAAGTACCCATGCCTTAACTAGTAGCCTGGCCTTAACTAGTGCCCTTGCATAACTAGTACCCTGGCCTTAACTAGTAGCCTGAACGAGTACACTTGCCTTAAGGAGTACCCTTGCCCGAACTACTCTCCTTAATTAGGACCCTTATTGAGTAACCCTAAGTAGTAGAGTATGGTACGGTGGGGTAGCATAGGGTAGGGAAGCATACGGTGGAACAGAGAAAATAGAAGGAAATAGAATAGAACAGCATAGGTCAGGGTAGGTTAGCTTGGTGCAGGGTATGGTAGAGTAGCATAGGATGGAATAGAGAAAATAGAAAAGGAGACTAGAAAAGAGCAGACTAGATTAGGATAGGCTAGGGTGGGGGAGGGTTTTGTAGAATACAGTAGTGTAGAATGGAATAGAATGGTGTGGAATGGAGTCAAATGGATTGGAACAGAGATGCAGAGAGTAGAAAAGAGTTGAATAGAGCCGAATAACGCTGAATAGGACCACATATGACCAAAATGAGCCGAATCGAGTCGAGTCGATCAGATTCGGGATGAATGGAGCCTAGTGGTGCTGAAATGAGCCAAATAGAGACAATCTGAACCCAGCAAAATCGAGCCAAAACACACTTAATTGCATCCTATTGCATCGGATCTCGTCGAATTCCATCAAATCCCACCAAAACGCATCAAATCTCGCGGAATCTCACCGAATCCCGTCGAATTGTCTCAAATCGGGTCGAATGGTGTCAAACTGAATGGAATCGAATTAAATTGAATAGATTAGAGTAGTGTAGGTTAGACTGGGATTCAGTAGGGAAGGGCACAGAAGAATAGAATAGAGTAGAACAGAAGAGAATACCAAGAGTAGAATGGAGTAGAGTTGAGTAGAGTGGAATAGTCAGAGTCGGGTAGTGCAGAATATAGATGAATAGATCCAATTCAAGCCGAATCGATTCGAATGGAGAGGAAAGGAGACAAATCGTGATGAATCGAATCGATTAGAATAGATTAGAGTAGGGTAGGGTAGAACAGAATAGAATAGAGTAGAAAAGAGTAGAATGGTGTGGAAGGGAGTTGAATGGAACCAAATAGAGACAAATAAAGTAGAAAGGGTTGAGTAGAGCTGAACAGGGCTGAATAAGGTTCACTCGAGCCTAATTATGCTGAATTGAGCAGAATCGAGACGAATTGACCCAATTCAAGCCAAATAGAGCTAAATCGAGCCGATTCAAGCCTAATCACATGGAATCCCGTCAAAATGCGTTGAATCGAATAGATTAGAGTAGAGGAGGGTACGGCAGGAGAGGCTAGACTACAACACAACAGAACACAATAGAAAGAAGAGAATAGAATTAAGTAGAGTGGGGTCCAGTAGAATAGAGTCAAATTGAGTTGAAGAGAGCCGAAAAGAGCCAAACAGAGCTGAATACAGCCGAATTGACCAAATTCAAGGTGAATCGAGATGAATCATGTCGAGTCGTTTGAAACGTGTCGAATCGAATCAAATAGATTAGTGTGGGGAAGGTAAGGTTAGGGTAGGGTAGAGAAGAATAGAATAGAGTAGAATAGAACAGAACAGAAAGAATCGAGTAGACTAGAGTCAAATAGAGTCGAATACTGCCAAAAAGAGCCGAATAGAGTGGAAAAGAGCCGAATAGAACCGAATCGAGTTTAATGGAGCAGAAAGGAGATGAATCGAGCCGATATGACCCGAATCAGGTCGAATCCCATTCAAGTGTGTCGAATAGCATAGAACAGATTACAGAAGGCTAAGTTAGGGTAGGGTAGGGTAGAATAGAGTGCAGTAGAACAGAACAGAAGAGAACTGAAAGAATAGGGTCGAGACGAGCAGAGTATAGAAGAGTAGAGTAGAGCAGAGTCGAACATTGCCGAATAGAGCCAAATAGAGCCCAAAAGAGCTAAATGGATAGAAACCAAGACGAATCACGCCGAATCCCGTGGAATCGTGCCGTATCGCGTCGAATCCCGTCGAATTGCATTGAATCTGATCAATTCCAATCCAATCAAATAGAATAGACTAGAGTAGGGTAGAGTACAATACAATACAGTAGAGAATAGTTTAGGATGGAGTAGAATGGTGTAGCATGGAGTCGAGTGGAGTCGAGAAGAGATAATAGAGTTGAGTAGAGCCTAATAGAGCCGGATAGAGCTGAATAGAGCCTATTCGAGCTGACTGGAGCCGAATGGAGCCGATTAGAGCTGAATCGAACCGATTTGAGCCGATTGGGGATGAATGGAGTGGAAAGGAGCCGATTTGAGCCGAATCGCATCGAGATGCGTGGAATCGAATCCAGTAGAATAGATTAGATTAGGGTAGGATGGAATAGAGTAGACTTGAACACAGTAGAAGAGAAGGGAAAGGATACAATAGAATAGAGTAGAAAAGGGTAGAGCAGAGCAGAATAGTGTAGAGTAGAATAGAGTAGAGTAGAACAGAGTCGAATCAAGCTGAATGGAGACGAAACGAGACAAATCGCGTCGAATGGCGTCGAATCCCATCGAATCAATTACAGTAGGGTATAGTAGAAGAGCGTAGAATGGAGTAGAATGGTGTGCAATGGAATCGAGTAGAGTAGAAAAGAGCTGAAGAGAGCCGAAGAGGGCCAAAGAGGGCCAAATCGAGCTGAATTGAGCGAAATCGAGCCGAATCCAGTGAATCGAGCCTAATGGAGCCAAATCGAGCCTAATCGAGCTGAATCGACACTATTCGAGACAAATGGAGCCGAATGGACATGAATCACACCGATTCGGCCCCTAGTCGCGTCAAAATTTCTCGAATTCAATTGAATAGACTAGAGTAGGGGAGGTTCGGGTAGGCTAGAGTAGGGTAGAATAGAGTAGAATAGAATAAAACAGAACAGAACACAACAAAATAGAACAGAACAACACAGAACGAATACAGAAAAGAGTAGGCTAGAGTAGAATAGAGGGGAATAGAGTAGAGTAGAATAGATTTGAACAGAGCCAAATCGAGGCGAATCGCGTCGAAATGGGTTGAATGAAATCCAATCAAGTGGATTACAATACCTTAGAGTTGGGTAGCATAGGGTAGGGTAGAATAGAGTAGAATCGTACAGAACAGAGTAGAAACAATACAATAGAGTAGAGAAGAGTAGAATAGAGCTGAATAGAGCCAAATGCAGACAAAATGAGAGGAATCGTGTAGAAGCAAGTAGAGTAAATTAGAGTGGTGTTGGGTAGGGTAGAGCAGAATAGAGTAGAATAGTGATGAATGAATAGAATGGAGTAGAATGGAGTCAAGTAAAAACGAATAGAGTAGAAAAGAGTCGAATAGAGCAGAATAGGGCCGAAGAAGGCCAAATCGAGCAGATTCGAAGCGATTCAAGCCAAAACAAGCTGAATGGAGCCTAACTGAGCCGAATAGAGCCAAATCGAGCCGAATCGAGCCGATTCAAGCTTCATCGCCTCGAATCGCGTTCAACGCGTCAAATCCAATCGAGACGTATAGATTAGAGAAGGGGAGGGGAGGGGAGGGGAGAATAGAACAGAGTAGAGTGGAATAGAAGAGATTAGAACAGAATAGAAGGAATAGAATCGAGTAGAATCGAGTGGAAAAGAGTAGAGTCGAATACAGTCGAATAGAGCCGAATAAGCTGAATAGAGACGAATGGAGCTGAATACAGCCGAAAAGAGCTGTATACTGCCGAATCACACCTAATCGAGCAGAATCAAGCAGAATCGCACTGACTGTCACCGAACAGCGTCGAATCGAATGAGGTCGAATCGAGTCGAGTCACATCGTTTTGAATCAAACAAGGTCAAATTGCTTCATATCGTGTCGAATCCCATCGAATCACGTCGAATAACTTCGAATTGCGTCAAACCTCAGAGAATCCTACTGAATCACATCGAGTCGCATGGAATCTCATCAAATCCCTTCAGATTTGCCAAATCCAGTCAAGTCCTATAAAATCGCGTTGCACGGAATCGAATTGAATCCAATAGATTAAAGTAGGGAAGGTTCGGGTGGGGTGCCGTTGGGTCGGGTAGGGTAGAATAGAACAGAGTACAACAGAATAGGAGAGAATAGAACAGAACAGAAAGAATACAACAGAATAGAATAGAGTCAAAGAGAGAGAACATAGCCGAATTGAGCCGAGTGGAGACAAAACGAGACGAATCACGTCCGGTTGCTTCGAATCGCGTCAAATCAAATCGAATCGATTAGAAGAGATTAGGGTAGGGAAGGGTAGAATAGAAGAGAGGAAAATAGTGAGGAATGGAGTTGAACGGAGTCCAATAGAGACGGATAGATATGAATAGAGTACAAAAGAGTCTAATAGAGCAGAATAGGGCCGAATAGGCCCAAATAAGGCCTAATCGAGCAGAATCCAGCAGAATCGATGGAATTCGAGCCTAATCGAGCCGAATGGAGTGAAATGGAGCCAAGTCGAGCCGAATAGAGCCGATTCGAACTGAATCGAGCTGATTCAAGCCTAATCGCGTCAAATCGCGTGGAAATACGTCACATCGAATCTAATCAAATAGATTAGGGAAGGGTAGGGGAGGGGCGGGTGGGTAGACTAGAACAGAATAGTACAGAATAGAATATAGTACAGTAGGGTAGAGTAGAGAGAGTAAAGCAGACAAGAGTAGAGCAGAGTAGAATTGAGTCAAATAGAGTCAAAGAGTGCAGGATATAGCTGAATAGAGCCAATTCTGGCCGAATCGAGTCAAATGGAAACAAAACGAGATGAATCACACCGAATTGCTAAGAATCGCATCCAATCGAATAGATTAGAGTATCGTAGGGTAGAGTAGAACAGAATAGAGTAGAATAGCGTAGAATGGAGAAGAGTGGAGTCAAATGGAGTCGAACAGAGACAAATAGAGTAGAAAAGAGTCGAATCGAGCCAAATAGGGCCGAATAAGGCTGAACCGAGTGGAAACGAGCTGAATTGAAGCGATTCGAGCCAAATCGAGCTGAATCGAGCTGATGTTGCGGAATCGAGCCGACTCAAGCGTGATGGTGTCCGGTCGCATCGAAATGCTTTGAATCGAATCAAACGGAATCGATTAGAATAGGTTAGGGTAGGGTAGTTTATGATAGGAAGACTAGGGTAGATGCAAGTAGACTACATTAGAGTAGACAAGAGAAGGCTAGAGTAGAAGCCTAGACTAGTAAGCTGGACTAGTCAGCTAGACTAGTGGCATAGAGCAGTAGCCTAGACAACTAGTCTTGAATAGTACCCTAAGTCAGTAATCTGAACGAGTACCCTTGCCTGAACTCTTAGCCTAATCTAGTACCCTTGCCTTAACTAGTAGTCCTAACAAGTACCCTTGCCTTAACCAGTAGTCTTCACTAGTACCCTTGCCTTCACTAGTAGTACGTCCTTAACAAGTAGCCTGAACTGGTACCCTTGCCTTAACCAGTACCCTCAACAAGTACCCATGCCTTAACTAGTAGCCTGGCCTTAACTAGTGCCCTTGCATAACTAGTACCCTGGCCTTAACTAGTAGCCTGAACGAGTACACTTGCCTTAAGGAGTACCCTTGCCCGAACTACTCTCCTTAATTAGGACCCTTATTGAGTAACCCTAAGTAGTAGAGTATGGTACGGTGGGGTAGCATAGGGTAGGGAAGCATACGGTGGAACAGAGAAAATAGAAGGAAATAGAATAGAACAGCATAGGTCAGGGTAGGTTAGCTTGGTGCAGGGTATGGTAGAGTAGCATAGGATGGAATAGAGAAAATAGAAAAGGAGACTAGAAAAGAGCAGACTAGATTAGGATAGGCTAGGGTGGGGGATGGTTTTGTAGAATACAGTAGTGTAGAATGGAATAGAATGGTGTGGAATGGAGTCAAATGGATTGGAACAGAGATGCAGAGAGTAGAAAAGAGTTGAATAGAGCCGAATAACGCTGAATAGGACCACATATGACCAAAATGAGCCGAATCGAGTCGAGTCGATCAGATTCGGGATGAATGGAGCCTAGTGGTGCTGAAATGAGCCAAATAGAGACAATCTGAACCCAGCAAAATCGAGCCAAAACACACTTAATTGCATCCTATTGCATCGGATCTCGTCGAATTCCATCAAATCCCACCAAAACGCATCAAATCTCGCGGAATCTCACCGAATCCCGTCGAATTGTCTCAAATCGGGTCGAATGGTGTCAAACTGAATGGAATCGAATTAAATTGAATAGATTAGAGTAGTGTAGGTTAGACTGGGATTCAGTAGGGAAGGGCACAGAAGAATAGAATAGAGTAGAACAGAAGAGAATACCAAGAGTAGAATGGAGTAGAGTTGAGTAGAGTGGAATAGTCAGAGTCGGGTAGTGCAGAATATAGATGAATAGATCCAATTCAAGCCGAATCGATTCGAATGGAGAGGAAAGGAGACAAATCGTGATGAATCGAATCGATTAGAATAGATTAGAGTAGGGTAGGGTAGAACAGAATAGAATAGAGTAGAAAAGAGTAGAATGGTGTGGAAGGGAGTTGAATGGAACCAAATAGAGACAAATAAAGTAGAAAGGGTTGAGTAGAGCTGAACAGGGCTGAATAAGGTTCACTCGAGCCTAATTATGCTGAATTGAGCAGAATCGAGACGAATTGACCCAATTCAAGCCAAATAGAGCTAAATCGAGCCGATTCAAGCCTAATCACATGGAATCCCGTCAAAATGCGTTGAATCGAATAGATTAGAGTAGAGGAGGGTACGGCAGGAGAGGCTAGACTACAACACAACAGAACACAATAGAAAGAAGAGAATAGAATTAAGTAGAGTCGGGTCCAGTAGAATAGAGTCAAATTGAGTTGAAGAGAGCCGAAAAGAGCCAAACAGAGCTGAATACAGCCGAATTGACCAAATTCAAGGTGAATCGAGATGAATCATGTCGAGTCGTTTGAAACGTGTCGAATCGAATCAAATAGATTAGTGTGGGGAAGGTAAGGTTAGGGTAGGGTAGAGAAGAATAGAATAGAGTAGAATAGAACAGAACAGAAAGAATCGAGTAGACTAGAGCCAAATAGAGTCGAATACTGCCAAAAAGAGCCGAATAGAGTGGAAAAGAGCCGAATAGAACCGAATCGAGTTTAATGGAGCAGAAAGGAGATGAATCGAGCCGATATGACCCGAATCAGGTCGAATCCCATTCAAGTGTGTCGAATAGCATAGAACAGATTACAGAAGGCTAAGTTAGGGTAGGGTAGGGTAGAATAGAGTGCAGTAGAACAGAACAGAAGAGAACTGAAAGAATAGGGTCGAGACGAGCAGAGTATAGAAGAGTAGAGTAGAGCAGAGTCGAACATTGCCGAATAGAGCCAAATAGAGCCCAAAAGAGCTAAATGGATAGAAACCAAGACGAATCACGCCGAATCCCGTGGAATCGTGCCGTATCGCGTCGAATCCCGTCGAATTGCATTGAATCTGATCAATTCCAATCCAATCAAATAGAATAGACTAGAGTAGGGTAGAGTACAATACAATACAGTAGAGAATAGTTTAGGATGGAGTAGAATGGTGTAGCATGGAGTCGAGTGGAGTCGAGAAGAGATAATAGAGTTGAGTAGAGCCTAATAGAGCCGGATAGAGCTGAATAGAGCCTATTCGAGCTGACTGGAGCCGAATGGAGCCGATTAGAGCTGAATCGAACCGATTTGAGCCGATTGGGGATGAATGGAGTGGAAAGGAGCCGATTTGAGCCGAATCGCATCGAGATGCGTGGAATCGAATCCAGTAGAATAGATTAGATTAGGGTAGGATGGAATAGAGTAGACTTGAACACAGTAGAAGAGAAGGGAAAGGATACAATAGAATAGAGTAGAAAAGGGTAGAGCAGAGCAGAATAGTGTAGAGTAGAGTAGAACAGAGTCGAATCAAGCTGAATGGAGACGAAACGAGACAAATCGCGTCGAATGGCGTCGAATCCCATCGAATCAATTACAGTAGGGTATAGTAGAAGAGCGTAGAATGGAGTAGAATGGTGTGCAATGGAATCGAGTAGAGTAGAAAAGAGCTGAAGAGAGCCGAAGAGGGCCAAAGAGGGCCAAATCGAGCTGAATTGAGCGAAATCGAGCCGAATCCAGTGAATCGAGCCTAATGGAGCCAAATCGAGCCTAATCGAGCTGAATCGACACTATTCGAGACAAATGGAGCCGAATGGACATGAATCACACCGATTCGGCCCCTAGTCGCGTCAAAATTTCTCGAATTCAATTGAATAGACTAGAGTAGGGGAGGTTCGGGTAGGCTAGAGTAGGGTAGAATAGAGTAGAATAGAATAAAACAGAACAGAACACAACAAAATAGAACAGAACAACACAGAACGAATACAGAAAAGAGTAGGCTAGAGTAGAATAGAGGGGAATAGAGTAGAGTAGAATAGATTTGAACAGAGCCAAATCGAGGCGAATCGCGTCGAAATGGGTTGAATGAAATCCAATCAAGTGGATTACAATACCTTAGAGTTGGGTAGCATAGGGTAGGGTAGAATAGAGTAGAATCGTACAGAACAGAGTAGAAACAATACAATAGAGTAGAGAAGAGTAGAATAGAGCTGAATAGAGCCAAATGCAGACAAAATGAGAGGAATCGTGTAGAAGCAAGTAGAGTAAATTAGAGTGGTGTTGGGTAGGGTAGAGCAGAATAGAGTAGAATAGTGATGAATGAATAGAATGGAGTAGAATGGAGTCAAGTAAAAACGAATAGAGTAGAAAAGAGTCGAATAGAGCAGAATAGGGCCGAAGAAGGCCAAATCGAGCAGATTCGAAGCGATTCAAGCCAAAACAAGCTGAATGGAGCCTAACTGAGCCGAATAGAGCCAAATCGAGCCGAATCGAGCCGATTCAAGCTTCATCGCCTCGAATCGCGTTCAACGCGTCAAATCCAATCGAGACGTATAGATTAGAGAAGGGGAGGGGAGGGGAGGGGAGAATAGAACAGAGTAGAGTGGAATAGAAGAGATTAGAACAGAATAGAAGGAATAGAATCGAGTAGAATCGAGTGGAAAAGAGTAGAGTCGAATACAGTCGAATAGAGCCGAATAAGCTGAATAGAGACGAATGGAGCTGAATACAGCCGAAAAGAGCTGTATACTGCCGAATCACACCTAATCGAGCAGAATCAAGCAGAATCGCACTGACTGTCACCGAACAGCGTCGAATCGAATCAGGTCGAATCGAGTCGAGTCACATCGTTTTGAATCAAACAAGGTCAAATTGCTTCATATCGTGTCGAATCCCATCGAATCACGTCGAATAACTTCGAATTGCGTCAAACCTCAGAGAATCCTACTGAATCACATCGAGTCGCATGGAATCTCATCAAATCCCTTCAGATTTGCCAAATCCAGTCAAGTCCTATAAAATCGCGTTGCACGGAATCGAATTGAATCCAATAGATTAAAGTAGGGAAGGTTCGGGTGGGGTGCCGTTGGGTCGGGTAGGGTAGAATAGAACAGAGTACAACAGAATAGGAGAGAATAGAACAGAACAGAAAGAATACAACAGAATAGAATAGAGTCAAAGAGAGAGAACATAGCCGAATTGAGCCGAGTGGAGACAAAACGAGACGAATCACGTCCGGTTGCTTCGAATCGCGTCAAATCAAATCGAATCGATTAGAAGAGATTAGGGTAGGGAAGGGTAGAATAGAAGAGAGGAAAATAGTGAGGAATGGAGTTGAACGGAGTCCAATAGAGACGGATAGATATGAATAGAGTACAAAAGAGTCTAATAGAGCAGAATAGGGCCGAATAGGCCCAAATAAGGCCTAATCGAGCAGAATCCAGCAGAATCGATGGAATTCGAGCCTAATCGAGCCGAATGGAGTGAAATGGAGCCAAGTCGAGCCGAATAGAGCCGATTCGAACTGAATCGAGCTGATTCAAGCCTAATCGCGTCAAATCGCGTGGAAATACGTCACATCGAATCTAATCAAATAGATTAGGGAAGGGTAGGGGAGGGGCGGGTGGGTAGACTAGAACAGAATAGTACAGAATAGAATATAGTACAGTAGGGTAGAGTAGAGAGAGTAAAGCAGACAAGAGTAGAGCAGAGTAGAATTGAGTCAAATAGAGTCAAAGAGTGCAGGATATAGCTGAATAGAGCCAATTCTGGCCGAATCGAGTCAAATGGAAACAAAACGAGATGAATCACACCGAATTGCTAAGAATCGCATCCAATCGAATAGATTAGAGTATCGTAGGGTAGAGTAGAACAGAATAGAGTAGAATAGCGTAGAATGGAGAAGAGTGGAGTCAAATGGAGTCGAACAGAGACAAATAGAGTAGAAAAGAGTCGAATCGAGCCAAATAGGGCCGAATAAGGCTGAACCGAGTGGAAACGAGCTGAATTGAAGCGATTCGAGCCAAATCGAGCTGAATCGAGCTGATGTTGCGGAATCGAGCCGACTCAAGCGTGATGGTGTCCGGTCGCATCGAAATGCTTTGAATCGAATCAAACGGAATCGATTAGAATAGGTTAGGGTAGGGTAGTTTATGATAGGAAGACTAGGGTAGATGCAAGTAGACTACATTAGAGTAGACAAGAGAAGGCTAGAGTAGAAGCCTAGACTAGTAAGCTGGACTAGTCAGCTAGACTAGTGGCATAGAGCAGTAGCCTAGACAACTAGTCTTGAATAGTACCCTAAGTCAGTAATCTGAACGAGTACCCTTGCCTGAACTCTTAGCCTAATCTAGTACCCTTGCCTTAACTAGTAGTCCTAACAAGTACCCTTGCCTTAACCAGTAGTCTTCACTAGTACCCTTGCCTTCACTAGTAGTACGTCCTTAACAAGTAGCCTGAACTGGTACCCTTGCCTTAACCAGTACCCTCAACAAGTACCCATGCCTTAACTAGTAGCCTGGCCTTAACTAGTGCCCTTGCATAACTAGTACCCTGGCCTTAACTAGTAGCCTGAACGAGTACACTTGCCTTAAGGAGTACCCTTGCCCGAACTACTCTCCTTAATTAAGACCCTTATTGAGTAACCCTAAGTAGTAGAGTATGGTACGGTGGGGTAGCATAGGGTAGGGAAGCATACGGTGGAACAGAGAAAATAGAAGGAAATAGAATAGAACAGCATAGGTCAGGGTAGGTTAGCTTGGTGCAGGGTATGGTAGAGTAGCATAGGATGGAATAGAGAAAATAGAAAAGGAGACTAGAAAAGAGCAGACTAGATTAGGATAGGCTAGGGTGGGGGATGGTTTTGTAGAATACAGTAGTGTAGAATGGAATAGAATGGTGTGGAATGGAGTCAAATGGATTGGAACAGAGATGCAGAGAGTAGAAAAGAGTTGAATAGAGCCGAATAACGCTGAATAGGACCACATATGACCAAAATGAGCCGAATCGAGTCGAGTCGATCAGATTCGGGATGAATGGAGCCTAGTGGTGCTGAAATGAGCCAAATAGAGACAATCTGAACCCAGCAAAATCGAGCCAAAACACACTTAATTGCATCCTATTGCATCGGATCTCGTCGAATTCCATCAAATCCCACCAAAACGCATCAAATCTCGCGGAATCTCACCGAATCCCGTCGAATTGTCTCAAATCGGGTCGAATGGTGTCAAACTGAATGGAATCGAATTAAATTGAATAGATTAGAGTAGTGTAGGTTAGACTGGGATTCAGTAGGAAAGGGCACAGAAGAATAGAATAGAGTAGAACAGAAGAGAATACCAAGAGTAGAATGGAGTAGAGTTGAGTAGAGTGGAATAGTCAGAGTCGGGTAGTGCAGAATATAGATGAATAGATCCAATTCAAGCCGAATCGATTCGAATGGAGAGGAAAGGAGACAAATCGTGATGAATCGAATCGATTAGAATAGATTAGAGTAGGGTAGGGTAGAACAGAATAGAATAGAGTAGAAAAGAGTAGAATGGTGTGGAAGGGAGTTGAATGGAACCAAATAGAGACAAATAAAGTAGAAAGGGTTGAGTAGAGCTGAACAGGGCTGAATAAGGTTCACTCGAGCCTAATTATGCTGAATTGAGCAGAATCGAGACGAATTGACCCAATTCAAGCCAAATAGAGCTAAATCGAGCCGATTCAAGCCTAATCACATGGAATCCCGTCAAAATGCGTTGAATCGAATAGATTAGAGTAGAGGAGGGTACGGCAGGAGAGGCTAGACTACAACACAACAGAACACAATAGAAAGAAGAGAATAGAATTAAGTAGAGTCGGGTCCAGTAGAATAGAGTCAAATTGAGTTGAAGAGAGCCGAAAAGAGCCAAACAGAGCTGAATACAGCCGAATTGACCAAATTCAAGGTGAATCGAGATGAATCATGTCGAGTCGTTTGAAACGTGTCGAATCGAATCAAATAGATTAGTGTGGGGAAGGTAAGGTTAGGGTAGGGTAGAGAAGAATAGAATAGAGTAGAATAGAACAGAACAGAAAGAATCGAGTAGACTAGAGTCAAATAGAGTCGAATACTGCCAAAAAGAGCCGAATAGAGTGGAAAAGAGCCGAATAGAACCGAATCGAGTTTAATGGAGCAGAAAGGAGATGAATCGAGCCGATATGACCCGAATCAGGTCGAATCCCATTCAAGTGTGTCGAATAGCATAGAACAGATTACAGAAGGCTAAGTTAGGGTAGGGTAGGGTAGAATAGAGTGCAGTAGAACAGAACAGAAGAGAACTGAAAGAATAGGGTCGAGACGAGCAGAGTATAGAAGAGTAGAGTAGAGCAGAGTCGAACATTGCCGAATAGAGCCAAATAGAGCCCAAAAGAGCTAAATGGATAGAAACCAAGACGAATCACGCCGAATCCCGTGGAATCGTGCCGTATCGCGTCGAATCCCGTCGAATTGCATTGAATCTGATCAATTCCAATCCAATCAAATAGAATAGACTAGAGTAGGGTAGAGTACAATACAATACAGTAGAGAATAGTTTAGGATGGAGTAGAATGGTGTAGCATGGAGTCGAGTGGAGTCGAGAAGAGATAATAGAGTTGAGTAGAGCCTAATAGAGCCGGATAGAGCTGAATAGAGCCTATTCGAGCTGACTGGAGCCGAATGGAGCCGATTAGAGCTGAATCGAACCGATTTGAGCCGATTGGGGATGAATGGAGTGGAAAGGAGCCGATTTGAGCCGAATCGCATCGAGATGCGTGGAATCGAATCCAGTAGAATAGATTAGATTAGGGTAGGATGGAATAGAGTAGACTTGAACACAGTAGAAGAGAAGGGAAAGGATACAATAGAATAGAGTAGAAAAGGGTAGAGCAGAGCAGAATAGTGTAGAGTAGAGTAGAACAGAGTCGAATCAAGCTGAATGGAGACGAAACGAGACAAATCGCGTCGAATGGCGTCGAATCCCATCGAATCAATTACAGTAGGGTATAGTAGAAGAGCGTAGAATGGAGTAGAATGGTGTGCAATGGAATCGAGTAGAGTAGAAAAGAGCTGAAGAGAGCCGAAGAGGGCCAAAGAGGGCCAAATCGAGCTGAATTGAGCGAAATCGAGCCGAATCCAGTGAATCGAGCCTAATGGAGCCAAATCGAGCCTAATCGAGCTGAATCGACACTATTCGAGACAAATGGAGCCGAATGGACATGAATCACACCGATTCGGCCCCTAGTCGCGTCAAAATTTCTCGAATTCAATTGAATAGACTAGAGTAGGGGAGGTTCGGGTAGGCTAGAGTAGGGTAGAATAGAGTAGAATAGAATAAAACAGAACAGAACACAACAAAATAGAACAGAACAACACAGAACGAATACAGAAAAGAGTAGGCTAGAGTAGAATAGAGGGGAATAGAGTAGAGTAGAATAGATTTGAACAGAGCCAAATCGAGGCGAATCGCGTCGAAATGGGTTGAATGAAATCCAATCAAGTGGATTACAATACCTTAGAGTTGGGTAGCATAGGGTAGGGTAGAATAGAGTAGAATCGTACAGAACAGAGTAGAAACAATACAATAGAGTAGAGAAGAGTAGAACAGAGCTGAATAGAGCCAAATGCAGACAAAATGAGAGGAATCGTGTAGAAGCAAGTAGAGTAAATTAGAGTGGTGTTGGGTAGGGTAGAGCAGAATAGAGTAGAATAGTGATGAATGAATAGAATGGAGTAGAATGGAGTCAAGTAGAAACGAATAGAGTAGAAAAGAGTCGAATAGAGCAGAATAGGGCCGAAGAAGGCCAAATCGAGCAGATTCGAAGCGATTCAAGCCAAAACAAGCTGAATGGAGCCTAACTGAGCCGAATAGAGCCAAATCGAGCCGAATCGAGCCGATTCAAGCTTCATCGCCTCGAATCGCGTTCAACGCGTCAAATCCAATCGAGACGTATAGATTAGAGAAGGGGAGGGGAGGGGAGGGGAGAATAGAACAGAGTAGAGTGGAATAGAAGAGATTAGAACAGAATAGAAGGAATAGAATCGAGTAGAATCGAGTGGAAAAGAGTAGAGTCGAATACAGTCGAATAGAGCCGAATAAGCTGAATAGAGACGAATGGAGCTGAATACAGCCGAAAAGAGCTGTATACTGCCGAATCACACCTAATCGAGCAGAATCAAGCAGAATCGCACTGACTGTCACCGAACAGCGTCGAATCGAATCAGGTCGAATCGAGTCGAGTCACATCGTTTTGAATCAAACAAGGTCAAATTGCTTCATATCGTGTCGAATCCCATCGAATCACGTCGAATAACTTCGAATTGCGTCAAACCTCAGAGAATCCTACTGAATCACATCGAGTCGCATGGAATCTCATCAAATCCCTTCAGATTTGCCAAATCCAGTCAAGTCCTATAAAATCGCGTTGCACGGAATCGAATTGAATCCAATAGATTAAAGTAGGGAAGGTTCGGGTGGGGTGCCGTTGGGTCGGGTAGGGTAGAATAGAACAGAGTACAACAGAATAGGAGAGAATAGAACAGAACAGAAAGAATACAACAGAATAGAATAGAGTCAAAGAGAGAGAACATAGCCGAATTGAGCCGAGTGGAGACAAAACGAGACGAATCACGTCCGGTTGCTTCGAATCGCGTCAAATCAAATCGAATCGATTAGAAGAGATTAGGGTAGGGAAGGGTAGAATAGAAGAGAGGAAAATAGTGAGGAATGGAGTTGAACGGAGTCCAATAGAGACGGATAGATATGAATAGAGTACAAAAGAGTCTAATAGAGCAGAATAGGGCCGAATAGGCCCAAATAAGGCCTAATCGAGCAGAATCCAGCAGAATCGATGGAATTCGAGCCTAATCGAGCCGAATGGAGTGAAATGGAGCCAAGTCGAGCCGAATAGAGCCGATTCGAACTGAATCGAGCTGATTCAAGCCTAATCGCGTCAAATCGCGTGGAAATACGTCACATCGAATCTAATCAAATAGATTAGGGAAGGGTAGGGGAGGGGCGGGTGGGTAGACTAGAACAGAATAGTACAGAATAGAATATAGTACAGTAGGGTAGAGTAGAGAGAGTAAAGCAGACAAGAGTAGAGCAGAGTAGAATTGAGTCAAATAGAGTCAAAGAGTGCAGGATATAGCTGAATAGAGCCAATTCTGGCCGAATCGAGTCAAATGGAAACAAAACGAGATGAATCACACCGAATTGCTAAGAATCGCATCCAATCGAATAGATTAGAGTATCGTAGGGTAGAGTAGAACAGAATAGAGTAGAATAGCGTAGAATGGAGAAGAGTGGAGTCAAATGGAGTCGAACAGAGACAAATAGAGTAGAAAAGAGTCGAATCGAGCCAAATAGGGCCGAATAAGGCTGAACCGAGTGGAAACGAGCTGAATTGAAGCGATTCGAGCCAAATCGAGCTGAATCGAGCTGATGTTGCGGAATCGAGCCGACTCAAGCGTGATGGTGTCCGGTCGCATCGAAATGCTTTGAATCGAATCAAACGGAATCGATTAGAATAGGTTAGGGTAGGGTAGTTTATGATAGGAAGACTAGGGTAGATGCAAGTAGACTACATTAGAGTAGACAAGAGAAGGCTAGAGTAGAAGCCTAGACTAGTAAGCTGGACTAGTCAGCTAGACTAGTGGCATAGAGCAGTAGCCTAGACAACTAGTCTTGAATAGTACCCTAAGTCAGTAATCTGAACGAGTACCCTTGCCTGAACTCTTAGCCTAATCTAGTACCCTTGCCTTAACTAGTAGTCCTAACAAGTACCCTTGCCTTAACCAGTAGTCTTCACTAGTACCCTTGCCTTCACTAGTAGTACGTCCTTAACAAGTAGCCTGAACTGGTACCCTTGCCTTAACCAGTACCCTCAACAAGTACCCATGCCTTAACTAGTAGCCTGGCCTTAACTAGTGCCCTTGCATAACTAGTACCCTGGCCTTAACTAGTAGCCTGAACGAGTACACTTGCCTTAAGGAGTACCCTTGCCCGAACTACTCTCCTTAATTAGGACCCTTATTGAGTAACCCTAAGTAGTAGAGTATGGTACGGTGGGGTAGCATAGGGTAGGGAAGCATACGGTGGAACAGAGAAAATAGAAGGAAATAGAATAGAACAGCATAGGTCAGGGTAGGTTAGCTTGGTGCAGGGTATGGTAGAGTAGCATAGGATGGAATAGAGAAAATAGAAAAGGAGACTAGAAAAGAGCAGACTAGATTAGGATAGGCTAGGGTGGGGGATGGTTTTGTAGAATACAGTAGTGTAGAATGGAATAGAATGGTGTGGAATGGAGTCAAATGGATTGGAACAGAGATGCAGAGAGTAGAAAAGAGTTGAATAGAGCCGAATAACGCTGAATAGGACCACATATGACCAAAATGAGCCGAATCGAGTCGAGTCGATCAGATTCGGGATGAATGGAGCCTAGTGGTGCTGAAATGAGCCAAATAGAGACAATCTGAACCCAGCAAAATCGAGCCAAAACACACTTAATTGCATCCTATTGCATCGGATCTCGTCGAATTCCATCAAATCCCACCAAAACGCATCAAATCTCGCGGAATCTCACCGAATCCCGTCGAATTGTCTCAAATCGGGTCGAATGGTGTCAAACTGAATGGAATCGAATTAAATTGAATAGATTAGAGTAGTGTAGGTTAGACTGGGATTCAGTAGGGAAGGGCACAGAAGAATAGAATAGAGTAGAACAGAAGAGAATACCAAGAGTAGAATGGAGTAGAGTTGAGTAGAGTGGAATAGTCAGAGTCGGGTAGTGCAGAATATAGATGAATAGATCCAATTCAAGCCGAATCGATTCGAATGGAGAGGAAAGGAGACAAATCGTGATGAATCGAATCGATTAGAATAGATTAGAGTAGGGTAGGGTAGAACAGAATAGAATAGAGTAGAAAAGAGTAGAATGGTGTGGAAGGGAGTTGAATGGAACCAAATAGAGACAAATAAAGTAGAAAGGGTTGAGTAGAGCTGAACAGGGCTGAATAAGGTTCACTCGAGCCTAATTATGCTGAATTGAGCAGAATCGAGACGAATTGACCCAATTCAAGCCAAATAGAGCTAAATCGAGCCGATTCAAGCCTAATCACATGGAATCCCGTCAAAATGCGTTGAATCGAATAGATTAGAGTAGAGGAGGGTACGGCAGGAGAGGCTAGACTACAACACAACAGAACACAATAGAAAGAAGAGAATAGAATTAAGTAGAGTCGGGTCCAGTAGAATAGAGTCAAATTGAGTTGAAGAGAGCCGAAAAGAGCCAAACAGAGCTGAATACAGCCGAATTGACCAAATTCAAGGTGAATCGAGATGAATCATGTCGAGTCGTTTGAAACGTGTCGAATCGAATCAAATAGATTAGTGTGGGGAAGGTAAGGTTAGGGTAGGGTAGAGAAGAATAGAATAGAGTAGAATAGAACAGAACAGAAAGAATCGAGTAGACTAGAGTCAAATAGAGTCGAATACTGCCAAAAAGAGCCGAATAGAGTGGAAAAGAGCCGAATAGAACCGAATCGAGTTTAATGGAGCAGAAAGGAGATGAATCGAGCCGATATGACCCGAATCAGGTCGAATCCCATTCAAGTGTGTCGAATAGCATAGAACAGATTACAGAAGGCTAAGTTAGGGTAGGGTAGGGTAGAATAGAGTGCAGTAGAACAGAACAGAACAGAACTGAAAGAATAGGGTCGAGACGAGCAGAGTATAGAAGAGTAGAGTAGAGCAGAGTCGAACATTGCCGAATAGAGCCAAATAGAGCCCAAAAGAGCTAAATGGATAGAAACCAAGACGAATCACGCCGAATCCCGTGGAATCGTGCCGTATCGCGTCGAATCCCGTCGAATTGCATTGAATCTGATCAATTCCAATCCAATCAAATAGAATAGACTAGAGTAGGGTAGAGTACAATACAATACAGTAGAGAATAGTTTAGGATGGAGTAGAATGGTGTAGCATGGAGTCGAGTGGAGTCGAGAAGAGATAATAGAGTTGAGTAGAGCCTAATAGAGCCGGATAGAGCTGAATAGAGCCTATTCGAGCTGACTGGAGCCGAATGGAGCCGATTAGAGCTGAATCGAACCGATTTGAGCCGATTGGGGATGAATGGAGTGGAAAGGAGCCGATTTGAGCCGAATCGCATCGAGATGCGTGGAATCGAATCCAGTAGAATAGATTAGATTAGGGTAGGATGGAATAGAGTAGACTTGAACACAGTAGAAGAGAAGGGAAAGGATACAATAGAATAGAGTAGAAAAGGGTAGAGCAGAGCAGAATAGTGTAGAGTAGAGTAGAACAGAGTCGAATCAAGCTGAATGGAGACGAAACGAGACAAATCGCGTCGAATGGCGTCGAATCCCATCGAATCAATTACAGTAGGGTATAGTAGAAGAGCGTAGAATGGAGTAGAATGGTGTGCAATGGAATCGAGTAGAGTAGAAAAGAGCTGAAGAGAGCCGAAGAGGGCCAAAGAGGGCCAAATCGAGCTGAATTGAGCGAAATCGAGCCGAATCCAGTGAATCGAGCCTAATGGAGCCAAATCGAGCCTAATCGAGCTGAATCGACACTATTCGAGACAAATGGAGCCGAATGGACATGAATCACACCGATTCGGCCCCTAGTCGCGTCAAAATTTCTCGAATTCAATTGAATAGACTAGAGTAGGGGAGGTTCGGGTAGGCTAGAGTAGGGTAGAATAGAGTAGAATAGAATAAAACAGAACAGAACACAACAAAATAGAACAGAACAACACAGAACGAATACAGAAAAGAGTAGGCTAGAGTAGAATAGAGGGGAATAGAGTAGAGTAGAATAGATTTGAACAGAGCCAAATCGAGGCGAATCGCGTCGAAATGGGTTGAATGAAATCCAATCAAGTGGATTACAATACCTTAGAGTTGGGTAGCATAGGGTAGGGTAGAATAGAGTAGAATCGTACAGAACAGAGTAGAAACAATACAATAGAGTAGAGAAGAGTAGAACAGAGCTGAATAGAGCCAAATGCAGACAAAATGAGAGGAATCGTGTAGAAGCAAGTAGAGTAAATTAGAGTGGTGTTGGGTAGGGTAGAGCAGAATAGAGTAGAATAGTGATGAATGAATAGAATGGAGTAGAATGGAGTCAAGTAAAAACGAATAGAGTAGAAAAGAGTCGAATAGAGCAGAATAGGGCCGAAGAAGGCCAAATCGAGCAGATTCGAAGCGATTCAAGCCAAAACAAGCTGAATGGAGCCTAACTGAGCCGAATAGAGCCAAATCGAGCCGAATCGAGCCGATTCAAGCTTCATCGCCTCGAATCGCGTTCAACGCGTCAAATCCAATCGAGACGTATAGATTAGAGAAGGGGAGGGGAGGGGAGGGGAGAATAGAACAGAGTAGAGTGGAATAGAAGAGATTAGAACAGAATAGAAGGAATAGAATCGAGTAGAATCGAGTGGAAAAGAGTAGAGTCGAATACAGTCGAATAGAGCCGAATAAGCTGAATAGAGACGAATGGAGCTGAATACAGCCGAAAAGAGCTGTATACTGCCGAATCACACCTAATCGAGCAGAATCAAGCAGAATCGCACTGACTGTCACCGAACAGCGTCGAATCGAATCAGGTCGAATCGAGTCGAGTCACATCGTTTTGAATCAAACAAGGTCAAATTGCTTCATATCGTGTCGAATCCCATCGAATCACGTCGAATAACTTCGAATTGCGTCAAACCTCAGAGAATCCTACTGAATCACATCGAGTCGCATGGAATCTCATCAAATCCCTTCGGATTTGCCAAATCCAGTCAAGTCCTATAAAATCGCGTTGCACGGAATCGAATTGAATCCAATAGATTAAAGTAGGGAAGGTTCGGGTGGGGTGCCGTTGGGTCGGGTAGGGTAGAATAGAACAGAGTACAACAGAATAGGAGAGAATAGAACAGAACAGAAAGAATACAACAGAATAGAATAGAGTCAAAGAGAGAGAACATAGCCGAATTGAGCCGAGTGGAGACAAAACGAGACGAATCACGTCCGGTTGCTTCGAATCGCGTCAAATCAAATCGAATCGATTAGAAGAGATTAGGGTAGGGAAGGGTAGAATAGAAGAGAGGAAAATAGTGAGGAATGGAGTTGAACGGAGTCCAATAGAGACGGATAGATATGAATAGAGTACAAAAGAGTCTAATAGAGCAGAATAGGGCCGAATAGGCCCAAATAAGGCCTAATCGAGCAGAATCCAGCAGAATCGATGGAATTCGAGCCTAATCGAGCCGAATGGAGTGAAATGGAGCCAAGTCGAGCCGAATAGAGCCGATTCGAACTGAATCGAGCTGATTCAAGCCTAATCGCGTCAAATCGCGTGGAAATACGTCACATCGAATCTAATCAAATAGATTAGGGAAGGGTAGGGGAGGGGCGGGTGGGTAGAATAGAACAGAATAGTACAGAATAGAATATAGTACAGTAGGGTAGAGTAGAGAGAGTAAAGCAGACAAGAGTAGAGCAGAGTAGAATTGAGTCAAATAGAGTCAAAGAGTGCAGGATATAGCTGAATAGAGCCAATTCTGGCCGAATCGAGTCAAATGGAAACAAAACGAGATGAATCACACCGAATTGCTAAGAATCGCATCCAATCGAATAGATTAGAGTATCGTAGGGTAGAGTAGAACAGAATAGAGTAGAATAGCGTAGAATGGAGAAGAGTGGAGTCAAATGGAGTCGAACAGAGACAAATAGAGTAGAAAAGAGTCGAATCGAGCCAAATAGGGCCGAATAAGGCTGAACCGAGTGGAAACGAGCTGAATTGAAGCGATTCGAGCCAAATCGAGCTGATGTTGCGGAATCGAGCCGACTCAAGCGTGATGGTGTCTGGTCGCATCGAAATGCTTTGAATCGAATCAAATGGAATCGATTAGAATAGGTTAGGGTAGGGTAGTTTATGATAGGAAGACTAGGGTAGATGCAAGTAGACTACATTAGAGTAGACAAGAGAAGGCTAGAGTAGAAGCCTAGACTAGTAAGCTGGACTAGTCAGCTAGACTAGTGGCATAGAGCAGTAGCCTAGACAACTAGTCTTGAATAGTACCCTAAGTCAGTAATCTGAACGAGTACCCTTGCCTGAACTCTTAGCCTAATCTAGTACCCTTGCCTTAACTAGTAGTCCTAACAAGTACCCTTGCCTTAACCAGTAGTCTTCACTAGTACCCTTGCCTTCACTAGTAGTACGTCCTTAACAAGTAGCCTGAACTGGTACCCTTGCCTTAACCAGTACCCTCAACAAGTACCCATGCCTTAACTAGTAGCCTGGCCTTAACTAGTGCCCTTGCATAACTAGTACCCTGGCCTTAACTAGTAGCCTGAACTAGTACGCTTGCCTTAAGGAGTACCCTTGCCCGAACTACTCCCCTTAATTAGGACCCTTATTGAGTAACCCTAAGTAGTAGAGTATGGTACGGTGGGGTAGCATAGGGTAGGGAAGCATACGGTGGAACAGAGAAAATAGAAGGAAATAGAATAGAACAGCATAGGTCAGGGTAGGTTAGCTTAGTGCAGGGTATGGTAGAGTAGCATAGGATGGAACAGAGAAAATAGAAAAGGAGACTAGAAAAGAGCAGACTAGATTAGGATAGGCTAGGGTGGGGGAGGGTTTTGTAGAATACAGTAGTGTAGAATGGAATAGAATGGTGTGGAATGGAGTCAAATGGATTGGAACAGAGATGCAGAGAGTAGAAAAGAGTTGAATAGAGCCGAATAACGCTGAATAGGACCACATATGACCAAAATGAGCCGAATCGAGTCGAGTCGATCAGATTCGGGATGAATGGAGCCTAGTGGAGCTGAAATGAGCCAAATAGAGACAATCTGAACCCAGCAAAATCGAGCCAAAACACACTTAATTGCATCCTATTGCATCGGATCTCGTCGAATTCCATCAAATCCCACCAAAACGCATCAAATCTCGCGGAATCTCACCGAATCCCGTCGAATTGTCTCAAATCGGGTCGAATGGTGTCAAACTGAATGGAATCGAACTAAATTGAATAGATTAGAGTAGTGTAGGTTAGACTGGGATTCAGTAGGGAAGGGCACAGAAGAATAGAATAGAGTAGAACAGAAGAGAATACCAAGAGTAGAATGGAGTAGAGTTGAGTAGAGTGGAATAGTCAGAGTCGGGTAGTGCAGAATATAGATGAATAGATCCAATTCAAGCCGAATCGATTCGAATGGAGAGGAAAGGAGACAAATCGTGATGAATCGAATCGATTAGAATAGATTGGAGTAGGGTAGGGTAGAACAGAATAGAATAGAGTAGAAAAGAGTAGAATGGTGTGGAAGGGAGTTGAATGGAGCCAAATAGAGACAAATAAAGTAGAAAGGGTTGAGTAGAGCTGAACAGGGCTGAATAAGGTTCACTCGAGCCTAATTATGCTGAATTGAGCAGAATCGAGACGAATTGACCCAATTCAAGCCAAATAGAGCTAAATCGAACCGATTCAAGCCTAATCACATGGAATCCCGTCAAAATGCGTTGAATCGAATAGATTAGAGTAGAGGAGGGTACGGCAGGAGAGGCTAGACTACAACACAACAGAACACAATAGAAAGAAGAGAATAAAATTAAGTAGAGTCGGGTCCAGTAGAATAGAGTCAAATTGAGTTGAAGAGAGCCGAAAAGAGCCAAACAGAGCTGAATACAGCCGAATTGACCAAATTCAAGGTGAATCGAGATGAATCATGTCGAGTCGTTTGAAACGTGTCGAATCGAATCAAATAGATTAGTGTGGGGAAGGTAAGGTTAGGGTAGGGTAGAGAAGAATAGAATAGAGTAGAATAGAACAGAACAGAAAGAATCGAGTAGACTAGAGTCAAATAGAGTCGAATACTGCCAAAAAGAGCCGAATAGAGTGGAAAAGAGCCGAATAGAACCGAATCGAGTTTAATGGAGCAGAAAGGAGATGAATCGAGCCGATATGACCCGAATCAGGTCGAATCCCATTCAAGTGTGTCGAATAGCATAGAACAGATTACAGAAGGCTAAGTTAGGGTAGGGTAGGGTAGAATAGAGTGCAGTAGAACAGAACAGAACAGAACTGAAAGAATAGGGTCGAGACGAGCAGAGTATAGAAGAGTAGAGTAGAGTCGAACATTGCCGAATAGAGCCAAATAGAGCCCAAAAGAGCTAAATGGATAGAAACCAAGACGAATCACGCCGAATCCCGTGGAATCGTGCCGTATCGCGTCGAATCCCGTCGAATTGCATTGAATCTGATCAATTCCAATCCAATCAAATAGAATAGACTAGAGTAGGGTAGAGTACAATACAATACAGTAGAGAATAGTTTAGGATGGAGTAGAATGGTGTAGCATGGAGTCGAGTGGAGTCGAAAAGAGATAATAGAGTTGAGTAGAGTCTAATAGAGCCGAATAGAGCTGAATAGAGCCTATTCGAGCTGACTAGAGCCGAATGGAGCCGATTAGAGCTGAATCGAACCGATTTGAGCCGATTGGGGATGAATGGAGTGGAAAGGAGCCAATTTGAGCCGAATCGCATCGAGATGCGTGGAATCGAATCCAGTAGAATAGATTAGATTAGGGTAGGATGGAATAGAGTAGACTTGAACACAGTAGAAGAGAATGGAAAGGATACAATAGAATAGAGTAGAAAAGGGTAGAGCAGAGCAGAATAGTGTAGAGTAGAATAGAGTAGAGTAGAACAGAGTCGAATCAAGCTGAATGGAGACGAAACGAGACAAATCGCGTCGAATGGCGTCGAATCCCATCGAATCAATTACAGTAGGGTATAGTAGAAGAGCGTAGAATGGAGTAGAATGGTGTGCAATGGAATCGAGTAGAGTAGAAAAGAGCTGAAGAGAGCCGAAGAGGGCCAAAGAGGGCCAAATCGAGCCTAATGGAGCCAAATCGAGCCTAATCGAGCTGAATCGACACTATTCGAGACAAATGGAGCCGAATGGACATGAATCACACCGATTCGGCCCCTAGTCGCGTCAAAATTTCTCGAATTCAATTGAATAGACTAGAGTAGGGGAGGTTCGGGTAGGCTAGAGTAGGGTAGAATAGAGTAGAATAGAATAAAACAGAACACAACACAACAAAATAGAACAGAGCAACACAGAACGAATACAGAAAAGAGTAGAGTAGAGGGGAATAGAGTAGAGTAGAATAGATTTGAACAGAGCCAAATCGAGCCGAATCGCGTCGAAATGGGTTGAATCAAATCCAATCAAGTGGATTACAATACCTTAGAGTTGGGTAGCATAGGGTAGGGTAGAATAGAGTAGAATCGTACAGAACAGAGTAGAAACAATACAATAGAGTAGAGAAGAGTAGAATAGAGCTGAATAGAGCCAAATGCAGACAAAATGAGAGGAATCGTGTAGAAGCAAGTAGAGTAAATTAGAGTGGTGTGTAGGGTAGAGCAGAATAGAGTAGAATAGTGTGGAATGAATAGAATGGAGTAGAATGGAGTCAAGTAGAAACGAATAGAGTAGAAAAGAGTCGAATAGAGCAGAATAGGGCCGAAGAAGGCCGAATCGAGCAGATTCGAAGTGATTCAAGCCAAAACAAGCTGAATGGAGCCTAACTGAGCCGAATAGAGCCAAATCGAGCCGAATCGAGCCGATTCAAGCTTCATCGCCTCGAATCGCGTTCAACGCCTCAAATCCAATCGAGACGTATAGATTAGAGAAGGGGAGGGGAGGGGAGGGGAGAATAGAACAGAGTAGAGTGGAATAGAAGAGATTAGAACAGAATAGAAGGAATAGAATCGAGTAGAATCGAGTGGAAAAGAGTAGAGTCGAATACAGTCGAATAGAGCTGAATAAGCTGAATAGAGACGAATGGAGCTGAATACAGCCGAAAAGAGCTGTATACTGCCGAATCACACCTAATCGAGCGGAATCAAGCAGAATCGCACTGACTGTCACCGAACAGCGTCGAATCGAATGAGGTCGAATTGAGTCGAGTCACATCGTTTTGATTCAAACAAGGTCAAATTGCTTCATATCGTGTCGAATCCCATCGAATCACGTCGAATAACTTCGAATTGCGTCAAACCTCAGAGAATCCTACTGAATCACGTCGAGTCGCATGGAATCTCATCAAATCCCTTCAGATCTTGCCGAATCCAGTCAAGTCCTATCAAATCGCGTTGCACGGAATCGAATTGAATCCAAGAGATTAAAGTAGGGAAGGTTCGGGTGGGGTGCCGTTGGGTCGGGTAGGGTAGAATAGAATAGAGTACAACAGAATAGGAGAGAATAGAACAGAACAGAAAGAATACAACAGAATAGAATAGAGTCAAAGAGAGAGAACATAGCCGAATTGAGCCGAGTGGAGACAAAACGAGACGAATCACGTCCGGTTGCTTCGAATCGCGTCAAATCAAATCGAATCGATTAGAAGAGATTAGGGTAGGGAAGGGTAGAATAGAAGAGAGGAAAATAGTGAGGAATGGAGTTGAACGGAGTCCAATAGAGACGGATAGATATGAATAGAGTACAAAAGAGTCTAATAGAGCAGAATAGGGCCGAATAGGCCCAAATAAGGCCTAATTGAGCAGAATCCAGCAGAATCGATGGAATTTGAGCCTAATCGAGCCGAATGGAGTGAAATGGAGCCAAGTCGAGCCGAATAGAGCCGATTCGAACTGAATCGAGCTGATTCAAGCCTAATCGCGTCAAATCGCGTGGAAATACGTCACATCGAATCTAATCAAATAGATTAGGGAAGGGTAGGGGAGGGGCGGGTGGGTAGAATAGAACAGAATAGTACAGAATAGAATATAGTACAGTAGGGTAGAGTAGAGAGAGTAAAGCAGACAAGAGTAGAGCAGAGTAGAATTGAGTCAAATAGAGTCAAAGAGTGCAGGATATAGCTGAATAGAGCCAATTCTGGCCGAATCGAGTCAAATGGAAACAAAACGAGATGAATCACACCGAATTGCTAAGAATCGCATCCAATCGAATAGATTAGAGTATCGTAGGGTAGAGTAGAACAGAATAGAGTAGAATAGTGTAGAATGGAGAAGAGTGGAGTCAAATGGAGTCGAACAGAGACAAATAGAGTAGAAAAGAGTCGAATCGAGCCAAATAGGGCCGAATAAGGCTGAACCGAGTGGAAACGAGCTGAATTGAAGCGATTCGAGCCAAATCGAGCTGAATCGAGCTGATGTTGCGGAATCGAGCCGACTCAAGCGTGATGGTGTCCGGTCGCATCGAAATGCTTTGAATCGAATCAAATGGAATCGATTAGAATAGGTTAGGGTAGGGTAGTTTATGATAGGAAGACTAGGGTAGATGCAAGTAGACTACATTAGAGTAGACAAGAGAAGGCTAGAGTAGAAGCCTAGACTAGTAAGCTGGACTAGTCAGCTAGACTAGTGGCATAGAGCAGTAGCCTAGACAACTAGTCTTGAATAGTACCCTAAGTCAGTAATCTGAACGAGTACCCTTGCCTGAACTCTTAGCCTAATCTAGTACCCTTGCCTTAACTAGTAGTCCTAACAAGTACCCTTGCCTTAACCAGTAGTCTTCACTAGTACCCTTGCCTTCACTAGTAGTACGTCCTTAACAAGTAGCCTGAACTGGTACCCTTGCCTTAACCAGTACCCTCAACAAGTACCCATGCCTTAACTAGTAGCCTGGCCTTAACTAGTGCCCTTGCATAACTAGTACCCTGGCCTTAACTAGTAGCCTGAACTAGTACGCTTGCCTTAAGGAGTACCCTTGCCCGAACTACTCCCCTTAATTAGGACCCTTATTGAGTAACCCTAAGTAGTAGAGTATGGTACGGTGGGGTAGCATAGGGTAGGGAAGCATACGGTGGAACAGAGAAAATAGAAGGAAATAGAATAGAACAGCATAGGTCAGGGTAGGTTAGCTTAGTGCAGGGTATGGTAGAGTAGCATAGGATGGAATCGAGAAAATAGAAAAGGAGACTAGAAAAGAGCAGACTAGATTAGGATAGGCTAGGGTGGGGGAGGGTTTTGTAGAATACAGTAGTGTAGAATGGAATAGAATGGTGTGGAATGGAGTCAAATGGATTGGAACAGAGATGCAGAGAGTAGAAAAGAGTTGAATAGAGCCGAATAACGCTGAATAGGACCACATATGACCAAAATGAGCCGAATCGAGTCGAGTCGATCAGATTCGGGATGAATGGAGCCTAGTGGAGCTGAAATGAGCCAAATAGAGACAATCTGAACCCAGCAAAATCGAGCCAAAACACACTTAATTGCATCCTATTGCATCGGATCTCGTCGAATTCCATCAAATCCCACCAAAACGCATCAAATCTCGCGGAATCTCACCGAATCCCGTCGAATTGTCTCAAATCGGGTCGAATGGTGTCAAACTGAATGGAATCGAATTAAATTGAATAGATTAGAGTAGTGTAGGTTAGACTGGGATTCAGTAGGGAAGGGCACAGAAGAATAGAATAGAGTAGAACAGAAGAGAATACCAAGAGTAGAATGGAGTAGAGTTGAGTAGAGTGGAATAGTCAGAGTCGGGTAGTGCAGAATATAGATGAATAGATCCAATTCAAGCCGAATCGATTCGAATGGAGAGGAAAGGAGACAAATCGTGATGAATCGAATCGATTAGAATAGATTGGAGTAGGGTAGGGTAGAACAGAATAGAATAGAGTAGAAAAGAGTAGAATGGTGTGGAAGGGAGTTGAATGGAGCCAAATAGAGACAAATAAAGTAGAAAGGGTTGAGTAGAGCTGAACAGGGCTGAATAAGGTTCACTCGAGCCTAATTATGCTGAATTGAGCAGAATCGAGACGAATTGACCCAATTCAAGCCAAATAGAGCTAAATCGAGCCGATTCAAGCCTAATCACATGGAATCGCGTCAAAATGCGTTGAATCGAATAGATTAGAGTAGAGGAGGGTACGGCAGGAGAGGCTAGACTACAACACAACAGAACACAATAGAAAGAAGAGAATAGAATTAAGTAGAGTCGGGTCCAGTAGAATAGAGTCAAATTGAGTTGAAGAGAGCCGAAAAGAGCCAAACAGAGCTGAATACAGCCGAATTGACCAAATTCAAGGTGAATCGAGATGAATCATGTCGAGTCGTTTGAAACGTGTCGAATCGAATCAAATAGATTAGTGTGGGGAAGGTAAGGTTAGGGTAGGGTAGAGAAGAATAGAATAGAGTAGAATAGAACAGAACAGAAAGAATCGAGTAGACTAGAGTCAAATAGAGTCGAATACTGCCAAAAAGAGCCGAATAGAGTGGAAAAGAGCCGAATAGAACCGAATCGAGTTTAATGGAGCAGAAAGGAGATGAATCGAGCCGATATGACCCGAATCAGGTCGAATCCCATTCAGGTGTGTCGAATAGCATAGAACAGATTACAGAAGGCTAAGTTAGGGTAGGGTAGGGTAGAATAGAGTGCAGTAGAACAGAACAGAACAGAACTGAAAGAATAGGGTCGAGACGAGCAGAGTATAGAAGAGTAGAGTAGAGTCGAACATTGCCGAATAGAGCCAAATAGAGCCCAAAAGAGCTAAATGGATAGAAACCAAGACGAATCACGCCGAATCCCGTGGAATCGTGCCGTATCGCGTCGAATCCCGTCGAATTGCATTGAATCTGATCAATTCCAATCCAATCAAATAGAATAGACTAGAGTAGGGTAGAGTACAATACAATACAGTAGAGAATAGTTTAGGATGGAGTAGAATGGTGTAGCATGGAGTCGAGTGGAGTCGAAAAGAGATAATAGAGTTGAGTAGAGTCTAATAGAGCCGAATAGAGCTGAATAGAGCCTATTCGAGCTGACTAGAGCCGAATGGAGCCGATTAGAGCTGAATCCAACCGATTTGAGCCGATTGGGGATGAATGGAGTGGAAAGGAGCCAATTTGAGCCGAATCGCATCGAGATGCGTGGAATCGAATCCAGTAGAATAGATTAGATTAGGGTAGGATGGAATAGAGTAGACTTGAACACAGTAGAAGAGAATGGAAAGGATACAATAGAATAGAGTAGAAAAGGGTAGAGCAGAGCAGAATAGTGTAGAGTAGAATAGAGTAGAGTAGAACAGAGTCGAATCAAGCTGAATGGAGACGAAACGAGACAAATCGCGTCGACTGGCGTCGAATCCCATCGAATCAATTACAGTAGGGTATAGTAGAAGAGCGTAGAATGGAGTAGAATGGTGTGCAATGGAATCGAGTAGAGTAGAAAAGAGCTGAAGAGAGCCGAAGAGGGCCAAAGAGGGCCAAATCGAGCTGAATTGAGAGAAATCGAGCCGAATCCAGTGAATCGAGCCTAATGGAGCCAAATCGAGCCTAATCGAGCTGAATCGACACTATTCGAGACAAATGGAGCCGAATGGACATGAATCACACCGATTCGGCCCCTAGTCGCGTCAAAATTTCTCGAATTCAATTGAATAGACTAGAGTAGGGGAGGTTCGGGTAGGCTAGAGTAGGGTAGAATAGAGTAGAATAGAATAAAACAGAACACAACACAACAAAATAGAACAGAGCAACACAGAACGAATACAGAAAAGAGTAGAGTAGAGGGGAATAGAGTAGAGTAGAATAGATTTGAACAGAGCCAAATCGAGCCGAATCGCGTCGAAATGGGTTGAATCAAATCCAATCAAGTGGATTACAATACCTTAGAGTTGGGTAGCATAGGGTAGGGTAGAATAGAGTAGAATCGTACAGAACAGAGTAGAAACAATACAATAGAGTAGAGAAGAGTAGAATAGAGCTGAATAGAGCCAAATGCAGACAAAATGAGAGGAATCGTGTAGAAGCAAGTAGAGTAAATTAGAGTGGTGTGTAGGGTAGAGCAGAATAGAGTAGAATAGTGTGGAATGAATAGAATGGAGTAGAATGGAGTCAAGTAGAAACGAATAGAGTAGAAAAGAGTCGAATAGAGCAGAATAGGGCCGAAGAAGGCCGAATCGAGCAGATTCGAAGTGATTCAAGCCAAAACAAGCTGAATGGAGCCTAACTGAGCCGAATAGAGCCAAATCGAGCCGAATCGAGCCGATTCAAGCTTCATCGCCTCGAATCGCGTTCAACGCGTCAAATCCAATCGAGACGTATAGATTAGAGAAGGGGAGGGGAGGGGAGGGGAGAATAGAACAGAGTAGAGTGGAATAGAAGAGATTAGAACAGAATAGAAGGAATAGAATCGAGTAGAATCGAGTGGAAAAGAGTAGAGTCGAATACAGTCGAATAGAGCTGAATAAGCTGAATAGAGACGAATGGAGCTGAATACAGCCGAAAAGAGCTGTATACTGCCGAATCACACCTAATCGAGCGGAATCAAGCAGAATCGCACTGACTGTCACCGAACAGCGTCGAATCGAATCAGGTCGAATTGAGTCGGGTCACATCGTTTTGATTCAAACAAGGTCAAATTGCTTCATATCGTGTCGAATCCCATCGAATCACGTCGAATAACTTCGAATTGCGTCAAACCTCAGAGAATCCTACTGAATCACGTCGAGTCGCATGGAATCTCATCAAATCCCTTCAGATCTTGCCGAATCCAGTCAAGTCCTATCAAATCGCGTTGCACGGAATCGAATTGAATCCAAGAGATTAAAGTAGGGAAGGTTCGGGTGGGGTGCCGTTGGGTCGGGTAGGGTAGAATAGAATAGAGTACAACAGAATAGGAGAGAATAGAACAGAACAGAAAGAATACAACAGAATAGAATAGAGTCAAAGAGAGAGAACATAGCCGAATTGAGCCGAGTGGAGACAAAACGAGACGAATCACGTCCGGTTGCTTCGAATCGCGTCAAATCAAATCGAATCGATTAGAAGAGATTAGGGTAGGGAAGGGTAGAATAGAAGAGAGGAAAATAGTGAGGAATGGAGTTGAACGGAGTCCAATAGAGACGGATAGATATGAATAGAGTACAAAAGAGTCTAATAGAGCAGAATAGGGCCGAATAGGCCCAAATAAGGCCTAATTGAGCAGAATCCAGCAGAATCGATGGAATTTGAGCCTAATCGAGCCGAATGGAGTGAAATGGAGCCAAGTCGAGCCGAATAGAGCCGATTCGAACTGAATCGAGCTGATTCAAGCCTAATCGCGTCAAATCGCGTGGAAATACGTCACATCGAATCTAATCAAATAGATTAGGGAAGGGTAGGGGAGGGGCGGGTGGGTAGAATAGAACAGAATAGTACAGAATAGAATATAGTACAGTAGGGTAGAGTAGAGAGAGTAAAGCAGACAAGAGTAGAGCAGAGTAGAATTGAGTCAAATAGAGTCAAAGAGTGCAGGATATAGCTGAATAGAGCCAATTCTGGCCGAATCGAGTCAAATGGAAACAAAACGAGATGAATCACACCGAATTGCTAAGAATCGCATCCAATCGAATAGATTAGAGTATCGTAGGGTAGAGTAGAACAGAATAGAGTAGAATAGTGTAGAATGGAGAAGAGTGGAGTCAAATGGAGTCGAACAGAGACAAATAGAGTAGAAAAGAGTCGAATCGAGCCAAATAGGGCCGAATAAGGCTGAACCGAGTGGAAACGAGCTGAATTGAAGCGATTCGAGCCAAATCGAGCTGAATCGAGCTGATGTTGCGGAATCGAGCCGACTCAAGCGTGATGGTGTCCGGTCGCATCGAAATGCTTTGAATCGAATCAAATGGAATCGATTAGAATAGGTTAGGGTAGGGTAGTTTATGATAGGAAGACTAGGGTAGATGCAAGTAGACTACATTAGAGTAGACAAGAGAAGGCTAGAGTAGAAGCCTAGACTAGTAAGCTGGACTAGTCAGCTAGACTAGTGGCATAGAGCAGTAGCCTAGACAACTAGTCTTGAATAGTACCCTAAGTCAGTAATCTGAACGAGTACCCTTGCCTGAACTCTTAGCCTAATCTAGTACCCTTGCCTTAACTAGTAGTCCTAACAAGTACCCTTGCCTTAACCAGTAGTCTTCACTAGTACCCTTGCCTTCACTAGTAGTACGTCCTTAACAAGTAGCCTGAACTGGTACCCTTGCCTTAACCAGTACCCTCAACAAGTACCCATGCCTTAACTAGTAGCCTGGCCTTAACTAGTGCCCTTGCATAACTAGTACCCTGGCCTTAACTAGTAGCCTGAACTAGTACGCTTGCCTTAAGGAGTACCCTTGCCCGAACTACTCCCCTTAATTAGGACCCTTATTGAGTAACCCTAAGTAGTAGAGTATGGTACGGTGGGGTAGCATAGGGTAGGGAAGCATACGGTGGAACAGAGAAAATAGAAGGAAATAGAATAGAACAGCATAGGTCAGGGTAGGTTAGCTTAGTGCAGGGTATGGTAGAGTAGCATAGGATGGAATCGAGAAAATAGAAAAGGAGACTAGAAAAGAGCAGACTAGATTAGGATAGGCTAGGGTGGGGGAGGGTTTTGTAGAATACAGTAGTGTAGAATGGAATAGAATGGTGTGGAATGGAGTCAAATGGATTGGAACAGAGATGCAGAGAGTAGAAAAGAGTTGAATAGAGCCGAATAACGCTGAATAGGACCACATATGACCAAAATGAGCCGAATCGAGTCGAGTCGATCAGATTCGGGATGAATGGAGCCTAGTGGAGCTGAAATGAGCCAAATAGAGACAATCTGAACCCAGCAAAATCGAGCCAAAACACACTTAATTGCATCCTATTGCATCGGATCTCGTCGAATTCCATCAAATCCCACCAAAACGCATCAAATCTCGCGGAATCTCACCGAATCCCGTCGAATTGTCTCAAATCGGGTCGAATGGTGTCAAACTGAATGGAATCGAACTAAATTGAATAGATTAGAGTAGTGTAGGTTAGACTGGGATTCAGTAGGGAAGGGCACAGAAGAATAGAATAGAGTAGAACAGAAGAGAATACCAAGAGTAGAATGGAGTAGAGTTGAGTAGAGTGGAATAGTCAGAGTCGGGTAGTGCAGAATATAGATGAATAGATCCAATTCAAGCCGAATCGATTCGAATGGAGAGGAAAGGAGACAAATCGTGATGAATCGAATCGATTAGAATAGATTGGAGTAGGGTAGGGTAGAACAGAATAGAATAGAGTAGAAAAGAGTAGAATGGTGTGGAAGGGAGTTGAATGGAGCCAAATAGAGACAAATAAAGTAGAAAGGGTTGAGTAGAGCTGAACAGGGCTGAATAAGGTTCACTCGAGCCTAATTATGCTGAATTGAGCAGAATCGAGACGAATTGACCCAATTCAAGCCAAATAGAGCTAAATCGAGCCGATTCAAGCCTAATCACATGGAATCGCGTCAAAATGCGTTGAATCGAATAGATTAGAGTAGAGGAGGGTACGGCAGGAGAGGCTAGACTACAACACAACAGAACACAATAGAAAGAAGAGAATAGAATTAAGTAGAGTCGGGTCCAGTAGAATAGAGTCAAATTGAGTTGAAGAGAGCCGAAAAGAGCCAAACAGAGCTGAATACAGCCGAATTGACCAAATTCAAGGTGAATCGAGATGAATCATGTCGAGTCGTTTGAAACGTGTCGAATCGAATCAAATAGATTAGTGTGGGGAAGGTAAGGTTAGGGTAGGGTAGAGAAGAATAGAATAGAGTAGAATAGAACAGAACAGAAAGAATCGAGTAGACTAGAGTCAAATAGAGTCGAATACTGCCAAAAAGAGCCGAATAGAGTGGAAAAGAGCCGAATAGAACCGAATCGAGTTTAATGGAGCAGAAAGGAGATGAATCGAGCCGATATGACCCGAATCAGGTCGAATCCCATTCAAGTGTGTCGAATAGCATAGAACAGATTACAGAAGGCTAAGTTAGGGTAGGGTAGGGTAGAATAGAGTGCAGTAGAACAGAACAGAACAGAACTGAAAGAATAGGGTCGAGACGAGCAGAGTATAGAAGAGTAGAGTAGAGTCGAACATTGCCGAATAGAGCCAAATAGAGCCCAAAAGAGCTAAATGGATAGAAACCAAGACGAATCACGCCGAATCCCGTGGAATCGTGCCGTATCGCGTCGAATCCCGTCGAATTGCATTGAATCTGATCAATTCCAATCCAATCAAATAGAATAGACTAGAGTAGGGTAGAGTACAATACAATACAGTAGAGAATAGTTTAGGATGGAGTAGAATGGTGTAGCATGGAGTCGAGTGGAGTCGAAAAGAGATAATAGAGTTGAGTAGAGTCTAATAGAGCCGAATAGAGCTGAATGGAGCCTATTCGAGCTGACTAGAGCCGAATGGAGCCGATTAGAGCTGAATCGAACCGATTTGAGCCGATTGGGGATGAATGGAGTGGAAAGGAGCCAATTTGAGCCGAATCGCATCGAGATGCGTGGAATCGAATCCAGTAGAATAGATTAGATTAGGGTAGGATGGAATAGAGTAGACTTGAACACAGTAGAAGAGAATGGAAAGGATACAATAGAATAGAGTAGAAAAGGGTAGAGCAGAGCAGAATAGTGTAGAGTAGAATAGAGTAGAGTAGAACAGAGTCGAATCAAGCTGAATGGAGACGAAACGAGACAAATCGCGTCGAATGGCGTCGAATCCCATCGAATCAATTATAGTAGGGTATAGTAGAAGAGCGTAGAATGGAGTAGAATGGTGTGCAATGGAATCGAGTAGAGTAGAAAAGAGCTGAAGAGAGCCGAAGAGGGCCAAAGAGGGCCAAATCGAGCTGAATTGAGAGAAATCGAGCCGAATCCAGTGAATCGAGCCTAATGGAGCCAAATCGAGCCTAATCGAGCTGAATCGACACTATTCGAGACAAATGGAGCCGAATGGACATGAATCACACCGATTCGGCCCCTAGTCGCGTCAAAATTTCTCGAATTCAATTGAATAGACTAGAGTAGGGGAGGTTCGGGTAGGCTAGAGTAGGGTAGAATAGAGTAGAATAGAATAAAACAGAACACAACACAACAAAATAGAACAGAGCAACACAGAACGAATACAGAAAAGAGTAGAGTAGAGGGGAATAGAGTAGAGTAGAATAGATTTGAACAGAGCCAAATCGAGCCGAATCGCGTCGAAATGGGTTGAATCAAATCCAATCAAGTGGATTACAATACCTTAGAGTTGGGTAGCATAGGGTAGGGTAGAATAGAGTAGAATAGTACAGAACAGAGTAGAAACAATACAATAGAGTAGAGAAGAGTAGAATAGAGCTGAATAGAGCCAAATAAAGACAAAATGAGAGGAATCGTGTAGAAGCAAGTAGAGTAAATTAGAGTGGTGTGTAGGGTAGAGCAGAATAGAGTAGAATAGTGTGGAATGAATAGAATGGAGTAGAATGGAGTCAAGTAGAAACGAATAGAGTAGAAAAGAGTCGAATAGAGCAGAATAGGGCCGAAGAAGGCCGAATCGAGCAGATTCGAAGTGATTCAAGCCAAAACAAGCTGAATGGAGCCTAACTGAGCCGAATAGAGCCAAATCGAGCCGAATCGAGCCGATTCAAGCTTCATCGCCTCGAATCGCGTTCAACGCGTCAAATCCAATCGAGACGTATAGATTAGAGAAGGGGAGGGGAGGGGAGAATAGAACAGAGTAGAGTGGAATAGAAGAGATTAGAACAGAATAGAAGGAATAGAATCGAGTGGAAAAGAGTAGAGTCGAATACAGTCGAATAGAGCCGAATAAGCTGAATAGAGACGAATGGAGCTGAATACAGCCGAAAAGAGCTGTATACTGCCGAATCACACCTAATCGAGCGGAATCAAGCAGAATCGCACTGACTGTCACCGAACAGCGTCGAATCGAATGAGGTCGAATTGAGTCGAGTCACATCGTTTTGATTCAAACAAGGTCAAATTGCTTCATATCGTGTCGAATCCCATCGAATCACGTCGAATAACTTCGAATTGCGTCAAACCTCAGAGAATCCTACTGAATCACGTCGAGTCGCATGGAATCTCATCAAATCCCTTCAGATCTTGCCGAATCCAGTCAAGTCCTATCAAATCGCGTTGCACGGAATCGAATTGAATCCAATAGATTAAAGTAGGGAAGGTTCGGGTGGGGTGCCGTTGGGTCGGGTAGGGTAGAATAGAACAGAGTACAACAGAATAGGAGAGAATAGAACAGAACAGAAAGAATACAACAGAATAGAATAGAGTCAAAGAGAGAGAACATAGCCGAATTGAGCCGAGTGGAGACAAAACGAGACGAATCACGTCCGGTTGCTTCGAATCGCGTCAAATCAAATCGAATCGATTAGAAGAGATTAGGGTAGGGAAGGGTAGAATAGAAGAGAGGAAAATAGTGAGGAATGGAGTTGAACGGAGTCCAATAGAGACGGATAGATATGAATAGAGTACAAAAGAGTCTAATAGAGCAGAATAGGGCCGAATAGGCCCAAATAAGGCCTAATCGAGCAGAATCCAGCAGAATCGATGGAATTCGAGCCTAATCGAGCCGAATGGAGTGAAATGGAGCCAAGTCGAGCCGAATAGAGCCGATTCGAACTGAATCGAGCTGATTCAAGCCTAATCGCGTCAAATCGCGTGGAAATACGTCACATCGAATCTAATCAAATAGATTACGGAAGGGTAGGGGAGGGGCGGGTGGGTAGAACAGAACAGAATAGTACAGAATAGAATATAGTACAGTAGGGTAGAGTAGAGAGAGTAAAGCAGACAAGAGTAGAGCAGAGTAGAATTGAGTCAAATAGAGTCAAAGAGTGCAGGATATAGCTGAATAGAGCCAATTCTGGCCGAATCGAGTCAAATGGAAACAAAACGAGATGAATCACACCGAATTGCTAAGAATCGCATCCAATCGAATAGATTAGAGTATCGTAGGGTAGAGTAGAACAGAATAGAGTAGAATAGCGTAGAATGGAGAAGAGTGGAGTCAAATGGAGTCGAACAGAGACAAATAGAGTAGAAAAGAGTTGAATCGAGCCAAATAGGGCCGAATAAGGCTGAACCGAGTGGAAACGAGCTGAATTGAAGCGACTCGAGCCAAATCGAGCTGAATCGAGCTGATGTTGCGGAATCGAGCCGACTCAAGCGTGATGGTGTCCGGTCGCATCGAAATGCTTTGAATCGAATCAAATGGAATCGATTAGAATAGGTTAGGGTAGGGTAGTTTATGATAGGAAGACTAGGGTAGATGCAAGTAGACTACATTAGAGTAGACAAGAGAAGGCTAGAGTAGAAGCCTAGACTAGTAAGCTGGACTAGTCAGCTAGACTAGTGGCATAGAGCAGTAGCCTAGACAACTAGTCTTGAATAGTACCCTAAGTCAGTAATCTGAACGAGTACCCTTGCCTGAACTCTTAGCCTAATCTAGTACCCTTGCCTTAACTAGTAGTCCTAACAAGTACCCTTGCCTTAACCAGTAGTCTTCACTAGTACCCTTGCCTTCACTAGTAGTACGTCCTTAACAAGTAGCCTGAACTGGTACCCTTGCCTTAACCAGTACCCTCAACAAGTACCCATGCCTTAACTAGTAGCCTGGCCTTAACTAGTGCCCTTGCATAACTAGTACCCTGGCCTTAACTAGTAGCCTGAACTAGTACGCTTGCCTTAAGGAGTACCCTTGCCCGAACTACTCCCCTTAATTAGGACCCTTATTGAGTAACCCTAAGTAGTAGAGTATGGTACGGTGGGGTAGCATAGGGTAGGGAAGCATACGGTGGAACAGAGAAAATAGAAGGAAATAGAATAGAACAGCATAGGTCAGGGTAGGTTAGCTTAGTGCAGGGTATGGTAGAGTAGCATAGGATGGAATCGAGAAAATAGAAAAGGAGACTAGAAAAGAGCAGACTAGATTAGGATAGGCTAGGGTGGGGGAGGGTTTTGTAGAATACAGTAGTGTAGAATGGAATAGAATGGTGTGGAATGGAGTCAAATGGATTGGAACAGAGATGCAGAGAGTAGAAAAGAGTTGAATAGAGCCGAATAACGCTGAATAGGACCACATATGACCAAAATGAGCCGAATCGAGTCGAGTCGATCAGATTCGGGATGAATGGAGCCTAGTGGAGCTGAAATGAGCCAAATAGAGACAATCTGAACCCAGCAAAATCGAGCCAAAACACACTTAATTGCATCCTATTGCATCGGATCTCGTCGAATTCCATCAAATCCCACCAAAACGCATCAAATCTCGCGGAATCTCACCGAATCCCGTCGAATTGTCTCAAATCGGGTCGAATGGTGTCAAACTGAATGGAATCGAACTAAATTGAATAGATTAGAGTAGTGTAGGTTAGACTGGGATTCAGTAGGGAAGGGCACAGAAGAATAGAATAGAGTAGAACAGAAGAGAATACCAAGAGTAGAATGGAGTAGAGTTGAGTAGAGTGGAATAGTCAGAGTCGGGTAGTGCAGAATATAGATGAATAGATCCAATTCAAGCCGAATCGATTCGAATGGAGAGGAAAGGAGACAAATCGTGATGAATCGAATCGATTAGAATAGATTGGAGTAGGGTAGGGTAGAACAGAATAGAATAGAGTAGAAAAGAGTAGAATGGTGTGGAAGGGAGTTGAATGGAGCCAAATAGAGACAAATAAAGTAGAAAGGGTTGAGTAGAGCTGAACAGGGCTGAATAAGGTTCACTCGAGCCTAATTATGCTGAATTGAGCAGAATCGAGACGAATTGACCCAATTCAAGCCAAATAGAGCTAAATCGAGCCGATTCAAGCCTAATCACATGGAATCGCGTCAAAATGCGTTGAATCGAATAGATTAGAGTAGAGGAGGGTACGGCAGGAGAGGCTAGACTACAACACAACAGAACACAATAGAAAGAAGAGAATAGAATTAAGTAGAGTCGGGTCCAGTAGAATAGAGTCAAATTGAGTTGAAGAGAGCCGAAAAGAGCCAAACAGAGCTGAATACAGCCGAATTGACCAAATTCAAGGTGAATCGAGATGAATCATGTCGAGTCGTTTGAAACGTGTCGAATCGAATCAAATAGATTAGTGTGGGGAAGGTAAGGTTAGGGTAGGGTAGAGAAGAATAGAATAGAGTAGAATAGAACAGAACAGAAAGAATCGAGTAGACTAGAGTCAAATAGAGTCGAATACTGCCAAAAAGAGCCGAATAGAGTGGAAAAGAGCCGAATAGAACCGAATCGAGTTTAATGGAGCAGAAAGGAGATGAATCGAGCCGATATGACCCGAATCAGGTCGAATCCCATTCAAGTGTGTCGAATAGCATAGAACAGATTACAGAAGGCTAAGTTAGGGTAGGGTAGGGTAGAATAGAGTGCAGTAGAACAGAACAGAACAGAACTGAAAGAATAGGGTCGAGACGAGCAGAGTATAGAAGAGTAGAGTAGAGTCGAACATTGCCGAATAGAGCCAAATAGAGCCCAAAAGAGCTAAATGGATAGAAACCAAGACGAATCACGCCGAATCCCGTGGAATCGTGCCGTATCGCGTCGAATCCCGTCGAATTGCATTGAATCTGATCAATTCCAATCCAATCAAATAGAATAGACTAGAGTAGGGTAGAGTACAATACAATACAGTAGAGAATAGTTTAGGATGGAGTAGAATGGTGTAGCATGGAGTCGAGTGGAGTCGAAAAGAGATAATAGAGTTGAGTAGAGTCTAATAGAGCCGAATAGAGCTGAATGGAGCCTATTCGAGCTGACTAGAGCCGAATGGAGCCGATTAGAGCTGAATCGAACCGATTTGAGCCGATTGGGGATGAATGGAGTGGAAAGGAGCCAATTTGAGCCGAATCGCATCGAGATGCGTGGAATCGAATCCAGTAGAATAGATTAGATTAGGGTAGGATGGAATAGAGTAGACTTGAACACAGTAGAAGAGAATGGAAAGGATACAATAGAATAGAGTAGAAAAGGGTAGAGCAGAGCAGAATAGTGTAGAGTAGAATAGAGTAGAGTAGAACAGAGTCGAATCAAGCTGAATGGAGACGAAACGAGACAAATCGCGTCGACTGGCGTCGAATCCCATCGAATCAATTACAGTAGGGTATAGTAGAAGAGCGTAGAATGGAGTAGAATGGTGTGCAATGGAATCGAGTAGAGTAGAAAAGAGCTGAAGAGAGCCGAAGAGGGCCAAAGAGGGCCAAATCGAGCTGAATTGAGAGAAATCGAGCCGAATCCAGTGAATCGAGCCTAATGGAGCCAAATCGAGCCTAATCGAGCTGAATCGACACTATTCGAGACAAATGGAGCCGAATGGACATGAATCACACCGATTCGGCCCCTAGTCGCGTCAAAATTTCTCGAATTCAATTGAATAGACTAGAGTAGGGGAGGTTCGGGTAGGCTAGAGTAGGGTAGAATAGAGTAGAATAGAATAAAACAGAACAGAACACAACAAAATAGAACAGAACAACACAGATGAATACAGAAAAGAGTAGAGTAGAGGGGAATAGAGTAGAGTAGAATAGATTTGAACAGAGCCAAATCGAGCCGAATCGCGTCGAAATGGGTTGAATCAAATCCAATCAAGTGGATTACAATACCTTAGAGTTGGGTAGCATAGGGTAGGGTAGAATAGAGTAGAATAGTACAGAAAGAGTAGAAACAATACAATAGAGTAGAGAAGAGTAGAATAGAGCTGAATAGAGCCAAATGCAGACAAAATGAGAGGAATCGTGTAGAAGCAAGTAGAGTAAATTAGAGTGGTGTTGGGTAGGGTAGAGCAGAATAGAGTAGAATAGTGTGGAATGAATAGAATGGAGTAGAATGGAGTCAAGTAGAAACGAATAGAGTAGAAAAGAGTCGAATAGAGCAGAATAGGGCCGAAGAAGGCCAAATCGATCAGATTCGAAGTGATTCAAGCCAAAACAAGCTGAATGGAGCCTAACTGAGCCGAATAGAGCCAAATCGAGCCGAATCGAGCCGATTCAAGCTTCATCGCCTCGAATCGCGTTCAACGCGTCAAATCCAATCGAGACGTATAGATTAGAGAAGGGGAGGGGAGGGGAGGGGAGAATAGAACAGAGTAGAGTGGAATAGAAGAGATTAGAACAGAATAGAAGGAATAGAATCGAGTAGAATCGAGTGGAAAAGAGTAGAGTCGAATACAGTCGAATAGAGCCGAATAAGCTGAATAGAGACGAATGGAGCTGAATACAGCCGAAAAGAGCTGTATACTGCCGAATCACACCTAATCGAGCGGAATCAAGCAGAATCGCACTGACTGTCACCGAACAGCGTCGAATCGAATGAGGTCGAATTGAGTCGAGTCACATCGTTTTGAATCAAACAAGGTCAAATTGCTTCATATCGTGTCGAATCCCATCGAATCACGTTGAATAACTTCGAATTGCGTCAAACCTCAGAGAATCCTACTGAATCACATCGAGTCGCATGGAATCTCATCAAATCCCTTCAGATTTGCCAAATCCAGTCAAGTCCTATCAAATCGCGTTGCACGGAATCGAATTGAATCCAATAGATTAAAGTAGGGAAGGTTCGGGTGGGGTGCCGTTGGGTCGGGTAGGGTAGAATAGAACAGAGTACAACAGAATAGGAGAGAATAGAACAGAACAGAAAGAATACAACAGAATAGAATAGAGTCAAAGAGAGAGAACATAGCCGAATTGAGCCGAGTGGAGACAAAACGAGACGAATCACGTCCGGTTGCTTCGAATCGCGTCAAATCAAATCGAATCGATTAGAAGAGATTAGGGTAGGGAAGGGTAGAATAGAAGAGAGGAAAATAGTGAGGAATGGAGTTGAACGGAGTCCAATAGAGACGGATAGATATGAATAGAGTACAAAAGAGTCTAATAGAGCAGAATAGGGCCGAATAGGCCCAAATAAGGCCTAATCGAGCAGAATCCAGCAGAATCGATGGAATTCGAGCCTAATCGAGCCGAATGGAGTGAAATGGAGCCAAGTCGAGCCGAATAGAGCCGATTCGAACTGAATCGAGCTGATTCAAGCCTAATCGCGTCAAATCGCGTGGAAATACGTCACATCGAATCTAATCAAATAGATTAGGGAAGGGTAGGGGAGGGGCGGGTGGGTAGAATAGAACAGAATAGTACAGAATAGAATATAGTACAGTAGGGTAGAGTAGAGAGAGTAAAGCAGACAAGAGTAGAGCAGAGTAGAATTGAGTCAAATAGAGTCAAAGAGTGCAGGATATAGCTGAATAGAGCCAATTCTGGCCGAATCGAGTCAAATGGAAACAAAACGAGATGAATCACACCGAATTGCTAAGAATCGCATCCAATCGAATAGATTAGAGTATCGTAGGGTAGAGTAGAATAGCGTAGAATGGAGAAGAGTGGAGTCAAATGGAGTCGAACAGAGACAAATAGAGTAGAAAAGAGTCGAATCGAGCCAAATAGGGCCGAATAAGGCTGAACCGAGTGGAAACGAGCTGAATTGAAGCGATTCGAGCCAAATCGAGCTGAATCGAGCTGATGTTGCGGAATCGAGCCGACTCAAGCGTGATGGTGTCCGGTCGCATCGAAATGCTTTGAATCGAATCAAATGGAATCGATTAGAATAGGTTAGGGTAGGGTAGTTTATGATAGGAAGACTAGGGTAGATGCAAGTAGACTACATTAGAGTAGACAAGAGAAGGCTAGAGTAGAAGCCTAGACTAGTAAGCTGGACTAGTCAGCTAGACTAGTGACATAGAGCAGTAGCCTAGACAACTAGTCTTGAATAGTACCCTAAGTCAGTAATCTGAACGAGTACCCTTGCCTGAACTCTTAGCCTAATTAGTACCCTTGCCTTAACTAGTAGTCCTAACAAGTACCCTTGCCTTAACCAGTAGTCTTCACTAGTACCCTTGCCTTCACTAGTAGTATGTCCTTAACAAGTAGCCTGAACTGGTACCCTTGCCTTAACCAGTACCCTCAACAAGTACCCATGCCTTAACTAGTAGCCTGGCCTTAACTAGTGCCCTTGCATAACTAGTACCCTGGCCTTAACTAGTAGCCTGAACTAGTACACTTGCCTTAAGGAGTACCCTTGCCCGAACTACTCCCCTTAATTAGGACCCTTATTGAGTAACCCTAAGTAGTAGAGTATGGTACGGTGGGGTAGCATAGGGTAGGGAAGCATACGGTGGAACAGAGAAAATAGAAGGAAATAGAATAGAACAGCATAGGTCAGGGTAGGTTAGCTTAGTGCAGGGTATGGTAGAGTAGCATAGGATGGAATCGAGAAAATAGAAAAGGAGACTAGAAAAGAGCAGACTAGATTAGGATAGGCTAGGGTGGGGGAGGGTTTTGTAGAATACAGTAGTGTAGAATGGAATAGAATGGTGTGGAATGGAGTCAAATGGATTCGAACAGAGATGCAGAGAGTAGAAAAGAGTTGAATAGAGCCGAAAAACGCTGAATAGGACCACATATGACCAAAATGAGCCGAATCGAGTCGAGTCGATCAGATTCGGGATGAATGGAGCCTAGTGGAGCTGAAATGAGCCAAATAGAGACAATCTGAACCCAGCAAAATCGAGCCAAAACACACTTAAATGCATCCTATTGCATCGGATCTCGTCGAATTCCATCAAATCCCACCAAAACGCATCAAATCTCGCGGAATCTCACCGAATCCCGTCGAATTGTCTCAAATCGGGTCGAATGGTGTCAAACTGAGTAGAATCGAATTAAATTGAATAGATTAGAGTAGTGTAGGTCAGACTGGGATTCAGTAGGGAAGGGCACAGAAGAATAGAATAGAGTAGAACAGAAGAGAATACCAAGAGTAGAATGGAGTAGAGTTGAGTAGAGTGGAATAGTCAGAGTCGGGTAGTGCAGAATATAGATGAATAGATCCAATTCAAGCCGAATCGATTCGAATGGAGAGGAAAGGAGACAAATCGTGATGAATCGAATCGATTAGAATAGATTAGAGTAGGGTAGGGTAGAACAGAATAGAATAGAGTAGAAAAGAGTAGAATGGTGTGGAAGGGAGTTGAATGGAGCCAAATAGAGACAAATAAAGTAGAAAGGGTTGAGTAGAGCTGAACAGGGCCGAATAAGGTTCACTCGAGCCTAATTATGCTGAATTGAGCAGAATCGAGACGAATTGACCCAATTCAAGCCAAATAGAGCTAAATCGAGCCGATTCAAGCCTAATCACATGGAATCGCGTCAAAATGCGTTGAATCGAATAGATTAGAGTAGAGGAGGGTACGGCAGGAGAGGCTAGACTACAACACAACAGAACACAATAGAAAGAAGAGAATAGAATTAAGTAGAGTCGGGTCCAGTAGAATAGAGTCAAATTGAGTTGAAGAGAGCCGAAAAGAGCCAAACAGAGCTGAATACAGCCGAATTGACCAAATTCAAGGTGAATCGAGATGAATCATGTCGAGTCGTTTGAAATGTGTCGAATCGAATCAAATAGATTAGTGTGGGGAAGGTAAGGCTAGGGTAGGGTAGAGAAGAATAGAATAGAGTAGAATAGAACAGAACAGAAAGAATCGAGTAGACTAGAGTCAAATAGAGTCGAATACTGCCAAAAAGAGCCGAATAGAGTGGAAAAGAGCCGAATAGAACCGAATCGAGTTTAATGGAGCAGAAAGGAGATGAATCGAGCCGATATGACCCGAATCAGGTCGAATCCCATTCAAGTGTGTCGAATAGCATAGAACAGATTACAGTAGGCTAAGTTAGGGTAGGGTAGGGTAGAATAGAGTGCAGTAGAACAGAACAGAAGAGAACTGAAAGAATAGGGTCGAGACGAGCAGAGTATAGAAGAGTAGAGTAGAGTAGAGTCGAACATTGCCGAATAGAGCCAAATAGAGCCCAAAAGAGCTAAATGGATAGAAACCAAGACGAATCACGCCGAATCCCGTGGAATCGTGCCGTATCGCGTCGAATCCCGTCGAATTGCATTGAATCTGATCAATTCCAATCCAATCAAATAGAATAGACTAGAGTAGGGTAGAGTACAATACAATACAGTAGAGAATAGTTTAGGATGGAGTAGAATGGTGTAGCATGGAGTCGAGTGGAGTCGAAAAGAGATAATAGAGTTGAGTAGAGCCTAATAGAGCCGGATAGAGCTGAATAGAGCCTATTCGAGCTGACTGGAGCCGAATGGAGCCGATTAGAGCTGAATCGAACCGATTTGAGCCGGTTGGGGATGAATGGAGTGGAAAGGAGCCGATTTGAGCCGAATCGCATCGAGATGCGTGGAATCGAATCCAGTAGAATAGATTAGATTAGGGTAGGATGGAATAGAGTAGACTTGAACACAGTAGAAGAGAATGGAAAGGATACAATAGAATAGAGTAGAAAAGGGTAGAGCAGAGCAGAATAGTGTAGAGTAGAATAGAGTAGAGTAGAACAGAGTCGAATCAAGCTGAATGGAGACGAAACGAGACAAATCGCGTCGAATGGCGTCGAATCCCATCGAATCAATTATAGTAGGGTATAGTAGAAGAGCGTAGAATGGAGTAGAATGGTGTGCAATGGAATCGAGTAGAGTAGAAAAGAGCTGAAGAGAGCCGAAGAGGGCCAAAGAGGGCCAAATCGAGCTGAATTGAGAGAAATCGAGCCGAATCCAGTGAATCGAGCCTAATGGAGCCAAATCGAGCCTAATCGAGCTGAATCGACACTATTCGAGACAAATGGAGCCGAATGGACATGAATCACACCGATTCGGCCCCTAGTCGCGTCAAAATTTCTCGAATTCAATTGAATAGACTAGAGTAGGGGAGGTTCGGGTAGGCTAGAGTAGGGTAGAATAGAGTAGAATAGAATAAAACAGAACAGAACACAACAAAATAGAACACAACAACACAGAACGAATACAGAAAAGAGTAGGCTAGAGTAGAGTAGAGGGGAATAGAGTAGAGAAGAATAGATTTGAACAGAGCCAAATCGAGGCGAATCGCGTCGAAATGGGTTGAATCAAATCCAATCAAGTGGATTACAATACCTTAGAGTTGGGTAGCATAGGGTAGGGTAGAATAGAGTAGAATCGTACAGAACAGAGTAGAAACAATACAATAGAGTAGAGAAGAGTAGAATAGAGCTGAATAGAGCCAAATGCAGACAAAATGAGAGGAATCGTGTAGAAGCAAGTAGAGTAAATTAGAGTGGTGTGTAGGGTAGAGCAGAATAGAGTAGAATAGTGTGGAATGAATAGAATGGAGTAGAATGGAGTCAAGTAGAAACGAATAGAGTAGAAAAGAGTCGAATAGAGCAGAATAGGGCCGAGGAAGGCCGAATCGAGCAGATTCGAAGCGATTCAAGCCAAAACAAGCTGAATGGAGCCTAACTGAGCCGAATAGAGCCAAATCGAGCCGAATCGAGCCGATTCAAGCTTCATCGCCTCGAATCGCGTTCAACGCGTCAAATCCAATCGAGACGTATAGATTAGAGAAGGGGAGGGGAGGGGAGGGGAGAATAGAACAGAGTAGAGTGGAATAGAAGAGATTAGAACAGAATAGAAGGAATAGAATCGAGTAGAATTGAGTGGAAAAGAGTAGAGTCGAATACAGTCGAATAGAGCCGAATAAGCTGAATAGAGACGAATGGAGCTGAATACAGCCGAAAAGAGCTGTATACTGCCGAATCACACCTAATCGAGCCCAATCAAGCAGAATCGCACTGACTGTCACCGAACAGCGTCGAATCGAATCAGGTCGAATCGAGTCGAGTCACATCCTTTTGATTCAAACAAGGTCAAATTGCTTCATATCGTGTCGAATCCCATCGAATCACGTCGAATAACTTCGAATTGCGTCAAACCCCAGAGAATCCTACTGAATCACGTCGAGTCGCATGGAATCTCATCAAATCCCTTCAGATTTGCCAAATCCAGTCAAGTCCTATCAAATCGCGTTGCACGGAATCGAATTGCATCCAATAGATTAAAGTAGGGAAGGTTCGGGTGGGGTGCCGTTGGGTCGGGTAGGGTAGAATAGAATAGAGTACAACAGAATAGGAGAGAATAGAACAGAACAGAAAGAATACAACAGAATAGAATAGAGTCAAAGAGAGAGAACATAGCCGAATTGAGCCGAGTGGAGACAAAACGAGACGAATCACGTCCGGTTGCTTCGAATCGCGTCAAATCAAATCGAATCGATTAGAAGAGATTAGGGTAGGGAAGGGTAGAATAGAAGAGAGGAAAATAGTGAGGAATGGAGTTGAACGGAGTCCAATAGAGACGGATAGATATGAATAGAGTACAAAAGAGTCTAATAGAGCAGAATAGGGCCGAATAGGCCCAAATAAGGCCTAATCGAGCAGAATCCAGCAGAATCGATGGAATTCGAGCCTAATCGAGCCGAATGGAGTGAAATGGAGCCAAGTCGAGCCGAATAGAGCCGATTCGAACTGAATCGAGCTGATTCAAGCCTAATCGCGTCAAATCGCGTGGAAATACGTCACATCGAATCTAATCAGATAGATTAGGGAAGGGTAGGGGAGGGGCGGGTGGGTAGACTAGAACAGAATAGTACAGAATAGAATATAGTACAGTAGGGTAGAGTAGAGAGAGTAAAGCAGACAAGAGTAGAGCAGAGTAGAATTGAGTCAAATAGAGTCAAAGAGTGCAGGATATAGCTGAATAGAGCCAATTCTGGCCGAATCGAGTCAAATGGAAACAAAACGAGATGAATCACACCGAATTGCTAAGAATCGCATCCAATCGAATAGATTAGAGTATCGTAGGGTAGAGTAGAACAGAATAGAGTAGAATAGCATAGAATGGAGAAGAGTGGAGTCAAATGGAGTCGAACAGAGACAAATAGAGTAGAAAAGAGTCGAATCGAGCCAAATAGGGCCGAATAAGGCTGAACCGAGTGGAAACGAGCTGAATTGAAGCGATTCGAGCCAAATCGAGCTGAATCGAGCTGATGTTGCGGAATCGAGCCGACTCAAGCGTGATGGTGTCCGGTCGCATCGAAATGCTTTGAATCGAATCAAATGGAATCGATTAGAATAGGTTAGGGTAGGGTAGTTTATGATAGAAAGACTAGGGTAGATGCAAGTAGACTACATTAGAGTAGACAAGAGAAGGCTGGAGTAGAAGCCTAGACTAGTAAGCTGGACTAGTCAGCTAGGCTAGTGGCATAGAGCAGTAGCCTAGACAACTAGTCTTGAATAGTACCCTAAGTCAGTAATCTGAACGAGTACCCTTGCCTGAACTCTTAGCCTAATTAGTACCCTTGCCTTAACTAGTAGTCCTAACAAGTACCCTTGCCTTAACCAGTAGTCTTCACTAGTACCCTTGCCTTCACTAGTAGTACGTCCTTAACAAGTAGCCTGAACTGGTACCCTTGCCTTAACCAGTACCCTCAACAAGTACCCATGCCTTAACTAGTAGCCTGGCCTTAACTAGTGCCCTTGCATAACTAGTACCCTGGCCTTAACTAGTAGCCTGAACTAGTACACTTGCCTTAAGGAGTACCCTTGCCCGAACTACTCCCCTTAATTAGGACCCTTATTGAGTAACCCTAAGTAGTAGAGTATGGTATGGTGGGGTAGCATAGGGTAGGGAAGCATACGGTGGAACAGAGAAAATAGAAGGAAATAGAATAGAACAGCATAGGTCAGGGTAGGTTAGCTTAGTGCAGGGTATGGTAGAGTAGCATAGGATGGAATAGAGAAAATAGAAAAGGAGACTAGAAAAGAGCAGACTAGATTAGGATAGGCTAGGGTGGGGGAGGGTTTTGTAGAATACAGTAGTGTAGAATGGAATAGAATGGTGTGGAATGGAGTCAAATGGATTCGAACAGAGATGCAGAGAGTAGAAAAGAGTTGAATAGAGCCGAATAACGCTGAATAGGACCACATATGACCAAAATGAGCCGAATCGAGTCGAGTCGATCAGATTCGGGATGAATGGAGCCTAGTGGAGCTGAAATGAGCCAAATAGAGACAATCTGAACCCAGCAAAATCGAGTCAAAACACACTTAATTGCAGCCTATTGCATCGGATCTCGTCGAATTCCATCAAATCCCACCAAAACGCATCAAATCTCGCGGAATCTCACCGAATCCCGTCGAATTGTCTCAAATCGGGTCGAATGGTATCAAACTGAATGGAATCGAACTAAATTGAATAGATTAGAGTAGTGTAGGTTAGACTGGGATTCAGTAGGGAAGGGCACAGAAGAATAGAATAGAGTAGAACAGAAGAGAATACCAAGAGTAGAATGGAGTAGAGTTGAGTAGAGTGGAATAGTCAGAGTCGGGTAGTGCAGAATATAGATGAATAGATCCAATTCAAGCCGAATCGATTCGAATGGAGAGGAAAGGAGACAAATCGTGATGAATCGAATCAATTAGAATAGATTACAGTAGGGTAGGATAGAACAGAATAGAATAGAGTAGAAAAGAGTAGAATGGTGTGGAAGGGAGTTGAATGGAGCCAAATAGAGACAAATAAAGTAGAAAGGGTTGAGTAGAGCTGAACAGGGCCGAATAAGGTTCACTCGAGCCTAATTATGCTGAATTGAGCAGAATCGAGACGAATTGACCCAATTCAAGCCAAATAGAGCTAAATCGAGCCGATTCAAGCCTAATCACATGGAATCGCGCCAAAATGCGTTGAATCGAATAGATTAGAGTAGAGGAGGGTACGGCAGGAGAGGCTAGACTACAACACAACAGAACACAATAGAAAGAAGAGAACAGAATTAAGTAGAGTCGGGTCCAGTAGAATAGAGTCAAATTGAGTTGAAGAGAGCCGAAAAGAGCCAAAGAGAGCTGAATACAGCCGAATTGACCAAATTCAAGGTGAATCGAGATGAATCATGTCGAGTCGTTTGAAACGTGTCGAATCGAATCAAATAGATTAGTGTGGGGAAGATAAGGTTAGGGTAGGGTAAAGAAGAATAGAATAGAGTAGAATAGAACAGAACAGAAAGAATCGAGTAGACTAGAGTCAAATAGAGTCGAATACTGCCAAAAAGAGCCGAATAGAGTGGAAAAGAGCCGAATAGAACCGAATCGAGTTTAATGGAGCAGAAAGGAGATGAATCGAGCCGATATGACCCGAATCAGGTCGAATCCCATTCAGGTGTGTCGAATAGCATAGAACAGATTACAGTAGGCTAAGTTAGGGTAGGGTAGGGTAGAATAGAGTGCAGTAGAACAGAACAGAAGAGAACTGAAAGAATAGGGTCGAGACGAGCAGAGTATAGAAGAGTAGAGTAGAGCAGAGTCGAACATTGCCGAATAGAGCCAAATAGAGCCCAAAAGAGCTAAATGGATAGAAACCAAGACGAATCACGCCGAATCCCGTGGAATCGTGCCGTATCGCGTCGAATCCCGTCGAATTGCATTGAATCTGATCAATTCCAATCCAATCAAATAGAATAGACTACAGTAGGGTAGAGTACAATACAATACAGTAGAGAATAGTTTAGTATGGAGTAGAATGGTGTAGCATGGAGTCGAGTGGAGTCGAAAAGAGATAATAGAGTTGAGTAGAGCCTAATAGAGCCGAATAGAGCTGAATAGAGCCTATTCGAGCTGACTGGAGCCGAATGGAGCCGATTAGAGCTGAATCGAACCGATTTGAGCCGGTTGGGGATGAATGGAGTGGAAAGGAGCCGATTTGAGCCGAATCGCATCGAGATGCGTGGAATCGAATCCAGTAGAATAGATTAGATTAGGGTAGGATGGAATAGAGTAGACTTGAACACAGTAGAAGAGAATGGAAAGGATACAATAGAATAGAGTAGAAAAGGGTAGAGCAGAGCAGAATAGTGTAGAGTAGAATAGAGTAGAGTAGAACAGAGTCGAATCAAGCTGAATGGAGACGAAACGAGACAAATCGCGTCGAATGGCGTCCAATCCCATCGAATCAATTACAGTAGGGAATAGTAGAAGAGCGTAGAACGGAGTAGAATGGTGTGCAATGGAATCGAGTAGAGTAGAAAAGAGCTGAAGAGAGCCGAAGAGGGCCAAAGAGGGCCAAATCGAGCTGAATTGAGAGAAATCGAGCCGAATCCAGTGAATCGAGCCTAATGGAGCCAAATCGAGCCTAATCGAGCTGAATCGACACTATTCGAGACAAATGGAGCCGAATGGACATGAATCACACCGATTCGGCCCCTAGTCGCGTCAAAATTTCTCAAATTCAATTGAATAGACTAGAGTAGGGGAGGTTCGGGTAGGCTAGAGTAGGGTAGAATAGAGTAGAATAGAATAAAACAGAACAGAACACAACAAAATAGAACACAACAACACAGAATGAATACAGAAAAGAGTAGGCTAGAGTAGAGTAGAGGGGAATAGAGTAGAGAAGAATAGATTTGAACAGAGCCAAATCGAGGCGAATCGCGTCGAAATGGGTTGAATGAAATCCAATCAAGTGGATTACAATACCTTAGAGTTGGGTAGCATAGGGTAGGGTAGAATAGAGTAGAATAGTACAGAACAGAGTAGAAACAATACAATAGAGTAGAGAAGAGTAGAATAGAGCTGAATAGAGCCAAATGCAGACAAAATGAGAGGAATCGTGTAGAAGTAAGTAGAGTAAATTAGAGTGGTGTTGGGTAGGGTAGAGCAGAATAGAGTAGAATAGTGTGGAATGAATAGAATGGAGTAGAATGGAGTCAAGTAGAAACGAATAGAGTAGAAAAGAGTCGAATAGAGCAGAATAGGGCCGAAGAAGGCCAAATCGAGCAGATTCGAAGCGATTCAAGCCAAAACAAGCTGAATGGAGCCTAACTGAGCCGAATAGAGCCAAATCGAGCCGAATCGAGCCGATTCAAGCTTCATCGCCTCGAATCGCGTTCAACGCGTCAAATCCAATCGAGACGTATAGATTAGAGAAGGGGAGGGGAGGGGAGGGGAGAATAGAACAGAGTAGAGTGGAATAGAAGAGATTAGAACAGAATAGAAGGAATAGAATCGAGTAGAATCGAGTGGAAAAGAGTAGAGTCGAATACAGTCGAATAGAGCCGAATAAGCTGAATAGAGACGAATGGAGCTGAATACAGCCGAAAAGAGCTGTATACTGCCGAATCACACCTAATCGAGCGGAATCAAGCAGAATCGCACTGACTGTCACCGAACAGCGTCGAATCGAATCAGGTCGAATCGAGTCGAGTCACATCGTTTTGAATCAAACAAGGTCAAATTGCTTCATATCGTGTCGAATCCCATCGAATCACGTCGAATAACTTCGAATTGCGTCAAACCTCAGAGAATCCTACTGAATCACGTCGAGTCGCATGGAATCTCATCAAATCCCTTCAGATCTTGCCGAATCCAGTCAAGTCCTATCAAATCGCGTTGCACGGAATCGAATTGCATCCAATAGATTAAAGTAGGGAAGGTTCGGGTGGGGTGCCGTTGGGTCGGGTAGGGTAGAATAGAACAGAGTACAACAGAATAGGAGAGAACAGAACAGAACAGAAAGAATACAACAGAATAGAATAGAGTCAAAGAGAGAGAACATAGCCGAATTGAGCCGAGTGGAGACAAAACGAGACGAATCACGTCCGGTTGCTTCGAATCGCGTCAAATCAAATCGAATCGATTAGAAGAGATTAGGGTAGGGAAGGGTAGAATAGAAGAGAGGAAAATAGTGAGGAATGGAGTTGAACGGAGTCCAATAGAGACGGATAGATATGAATAGAGTACAAAAGAGTCTAATAGAGCAGAATAGGGCCGAATAGGCCCAAATAAGGCCTAATCGAGCAGAATCCAGCAGAATCGATGGAATTCGAGCCTAATCGAGCCGAATGGAGTGAAATGGAGCCAAGTCGAGCCGAATAGAGCCGATTCGAACTGAATCGAGCTGATTCAAGCCTAATCGCGTCAAATCGCGTGGAAATACGTCACATCGAATCTAATCAAATAGATTAGGGAAGGGTAGGGGAGGGGCGGGTGGGTAGACTAGAACAGAATAGTACAGAATAGAATATAGTACAGTAGGGTAGAGTAGAGAGAGTAAAGCAGACAAGAGTAGAGCAGAGTAGAATTGAGTCAAATAGAGTCAAAGAGTGCAGGATATAGCTGAATAGAGCCAATTCTGGCCGAATCGAGTCAAATGGAAACAAAACGAGATGAATCACACCGAATTGCTAAGAATCGCATCCAATCGAATAGATTAGAGTATCGTAGGGTAGAGTAGAACAGAATAGAGTAGAATAGCATAGAATGGAGAAGAGTGGAGTCAAATGGAGTCGAACAGAGACAAATAGAGTAGAAAAGAGTCGAATCGAGCCAAATAGGGCCGAATAAGGCTGAACCGAGTGGAAACGAGCTGAATTGAAGCGATTCGAGCCAAATCGAGCTGAATCGAGCTGATGTTGCGGAATCGAGCCGACTCAAGCGTGATGGTGTCCGGTCGCATCGAAATGCTTTGAATCGAATCAAATGGAATCGATTAGAATAGGTTAGGGTAGGGTAGTTTATGATAGAAAGACTAGGGTAGATGCAAGTAGACTACATTAGAGTAGACAAGAGAAGGCTGGAGTAGAAGCCTAGACTAGTAAGCTGGACTAGTCAGCTAGGCTAGTGGCATAGAGCAGTAGCCTAGACAACTAGTCTTGAATAGTACCCTAAGTCAGTAATCTGAACGAGTACCCTTGCCTGAACTCTTAGCCTAATTAGTACCCTTGCCTTAACTAGTAGTCCTAACAAGTACCCTTGCCTTAACCAGTAGTCTTCACTAGTACCCTTGCCTTCACTAGTAGTATGTCCTTAACAAGTAGCCTGAACTGGTACCCTTGCCTTAACCAGTACCCTCAACAAGTACCCATGCCTTAACTAGTAGCCTGGCCTTAACTAGTGCCCTTGCATAACTAGTACCCTGGCCTTAACTAGTAGCCTGAACTAGTACACTTGCCTTAAGGAGTACCCTTGCCCGAACTACTCCCCTTAATTAGGACCCTTATTGAGTAACCCTAAGTAGTAGAGTATGGTACGGTGGGGTAGCATAGGGTAGGGAAGCATACGGTGGAACAGAGAAAATAGAAGGAAATAGAATAGAACAGCATAGGTCAGGGTAGGTTAGCTTAGTGCAGGGTATGGTAGAGTAGCATAGGATGGAACAGAGAAAATAGAAAAGGAGACTAGAAAAGAGCAGACTAGATTAGGATAGGCTAGGGTGGGGGAGGGTTTTGTAGAATACAGTAGTGTAGAATGGAATAGAATGGTGTGGAATGGAGTCAAATGGATTCGAACAGAGATGCAGAGAGTAGAAAAGAGTTGAATAGAGCCGAATAACGCTGAATAGGACCACATATGACCAAAATGAGCCGAATCGAGTCGAGTCGATCAGATTCGGGATGAATGGAGCCTAGTGGAGCTGAAATGAGCCAAATAGAGACAATCTGAACCCAGCAAAATCGAGCCAAAACACACTTAATTGCATCCTATTGCATCGGATCTCGTCGAATTCCATCAAATCCCACCAAAACGCATCAAATCTCGCGGAATCTCACCGAATCCCGTCGAATTGTCTCAAATCGGGTCGAATGGTGTCAAACTGAATGGAATCGAATTAAATTGAATAGATTAGAGTAGTGTAGGTTAGACTGGGATTCAGTAGGGAAGGGCACAGAAGAATAGAATAGAGTAGAACAGAAGAGAATACCAAGAGTAGAATGGAGTAGAGTTGAGTAGAGTGGAATAGTCAGAGTCGGGTAGTGCAGAATATAGATGAATAGATCCAATTCAAGCCGAATCGATTCGAATGGAGAGGAAAGGAGACAAATCGTGATGAATCGAATCGATTAGAATAGATTAGAGTAGGGTAGGGTAGAACAGAATAGAATAGAGTAGAAAAGAGTAGAATGGTGTGGAAGGGAGTTGAATGGAGCCAAATAGAGACAAATAAAGTAGAAAGGGTTGAGTAGAGCTGAACAGGGCTGAATAAGGTTCACTCGAACCTAATTATGCTGAATTGAGCAGAATCGAGACGAATTGACCCAATTCAAGCCAAATAGAGCTAAATCGAGCCGATTCAAGCCTAATCACATGGAATCGCGTCAAAATGCGTTGGATCGAATAGATTAGAGTAGAGGAGGGTACGGCAGGAGAGGCTAGACTACAACACAACAGAACACAATAGAAAGAAGAGAATAGAATTAAGTAGAGTCGGGTCCAGTAGAATAGAGTCAAATTGAGTTGAAGAGAGCCGAAAAGAGCCAAAGAGAGCTGAATACAGCCGAATTGACCAAATTCAAGGTGAATCGAGATGAATCATGTCGAGTCGTTTGAAACGTGTCGAATCGAATCAAATAGATTAGTGTGGGGAAGGTAAGGTTAGGGTAGGGTAGAGAAGAATAGAATAGAGTAGAATAGAACAGAACAGAAAGAATCGAGTAGACTAGAGTCAAATAGAGTCGAATACTGCCAAAAAGAGCCGAATAGAGTGGGAAAGAGCCGAATAGAACCGAATCGAGTTTAATGGAGCAGAAAGGAGATGAATCGAGCCGATATGACCCGAATCAGGTCGAATCCCATTCAGGTGTGTCGAATAGCATAGAACAGATTACAGTAGGCTAAGTTAGGGTAGGGTAGGGTAGAATAGAGTGCAGTAGAACAGAACAGAACAGAACTGAAAGAATAGGGTCGAGACGAGCAGAGTATAGAAGAGTAGAGTAGAGCAGAGTCGAACATTGCCGAATAGAGCCAAATAGAGCCCAAAAGAGCTAAATGGATAGAAACCAAGACGAATCACGCCGAATCCCGTGGAATCGTGCCGTATCGCGTCGAATCCCGTCGAATTGCATTGAATCTGATCAATTCCAATCCAATCAAATAGAATAGACTACAGTAGGGTAGAGTACAATACAATACAGTAGAGAATAGTTTAGTATGGAGTAGAATGGTGTAGCATGGAGTCGAGTGGAGTCGAAAAGAGATAATAGAGTTGAGTAGAGCCTAATAGAGCCGAATAGAGCTGAATAGAGCCTATTCGAGCTGAATGGAGCCGAATGGAGCCGATTAGAGCTGAATCGAACCGATTTGAGCCGATTGGGGATGAATGGAGTGGAAAGGAGCCGATTTGAGCCGAATCGCATCGAGATGCGTGGAATCGAATCCAGTAGAATAGATTAGATTAGGGTAGGATGGAATAGAGTAGACTTGAACACAGTAGAAGAGAATGGAAAGGATACAATAGAATAGAGTAGAAAAGGGTAGAGCAGAGCAGAATAGTGTAGAGTAGAATAGAGTAGAGTAGAACAGAGTCGAATCAAGCTGAATGGAGACGAAACGAGACAAATCGCGTCGAATGGCGTCGAATCCCATCGAATCAATTACAGTAGGGTATAGTAGAAGAGCGTAGAATGGAGTAGAATGGTGTGCAATGGAATCGAGTAGAGTAGAAAAGAGCTGAAGAGAGCCGAAGAGGGCCAAAGAGGGCCAAATCGAGCTGAATTGAGAGAAATCGAGCCGAATCCAGTGAATCGAGCCTAATGGAGCCAAATCGAGCCTAATCGAGCTGAATCGACACTATTCGAGACAAATGGAGCCGAATGGACATGAATCACACCGATTCGGCCCCTAGTCGCGTCAAAATTTCTCGAATTCAATTGAATAGACTAGAGTAGGGGAGGTTCGGGTAGGCTAGAGTAGGGTAGAATAGAGTAGAATAGAATAAAACAGAACACAACACAACAAAATAGAACACAACAACACAGAACGAATACAGAAAAGAGTAGGCTAGAGTAGAGTAGAGGGGAATAGAGTAGAGAAGAATAGATTTGAACAGAGCCAAATCGAGGCGAATCGCGTCGAAATGGGTTGAATCAAATCCAATCAAGTGGATTACAATACCTTAGAGTTGGGTAGCATAGGGTAGGGTAGAATAGAGTAGAATAGTACAGAACAGAGTAGAAACAATACAATAGAGTAGAGAAGAGTAGAATAGAGCTGAATAGAGCCAAATGCAGACAAAATGAGAGGAATCGTGTAGAAGTAAGTAGAGTAAATTAGAGTGGTGTTGGGTAGGGTAGAGCAGAATAGAGTAGAATAGTGTGGAATGAATAGAATGGAGTAGAATGGAGTCAAGTAGAAACGAATAGAGTAGAAAAGAGTCGAATAGAGCAGAATAGGGCCGAAGAAGGCCAAATCGAGCAGATTCGAAGCGATTCAAGCCAAAACAAGCTGAATGGAGCCTAACTGAGCCGAATAGAGCCAAATCGAGCCGAATCGAGCCGATTCAAGCTTCATCGCCTCGAATCGCGTTCAACGCGTCAAATCCAATCGAGACGTATAGATTAGAGAAGGGGAGGGGAGGGGAGAATAGAACAGAGTAGAGTGGAATAGAAGAGATTAGAACAGAATAGAAGGAATAGAATCGAGTAGAATCGAGTGGAAAAGAGTAGAGTCGAATACAGTCGAATAGAGCCGAATAAGCTGAATAGAGACGAATGGAGCTGAATACAGCCGAAAAGAGCTGTATACTGCCGAATCACACCTAATCGAGCGGAATCAAGCAGAATCGCACTGACTGTCACCGAACAGCGTCGAATCGAATCAGGTCGAATCGAGTCGAGTCACATCGTTTTGAATCAAACAAGGTCAAATTGCTTCATATCGTGTCGAATCCCATCGAATCACGTCGAATAACTTCGAATTGCGTCAAACCTCAGAGAATCCTACTGAATCACGTCGAGTCGCATGGAATCTCATCAAATCCCTTCAGATCTTGCCGAATCCAGTCAAGTCCTATCAAATCGCGTTGCACGGAATCGAATTGCATCCAATAGATTAAAGTAGGGAAGGTTCGGGTGGGGTGCCGTTGGGTCGGGTAGGGTAGAATAGAACAGAGTACAACAGAATAGGAGAGAATAGAACAGAACAGAAAGAATACAACAGAATAGAATAGAGTCAAAGACAGAGAACATAGCCGAATTGAGCCGAGTGGAGACAAAACGAGACGAATCACGTCCGGTTGCTTCGAATCGCGTCAAATCAAATCGAATCGATTAGAAGAGATTAGGGTAGGGAAGGGTAGAATAGAAGAGAGGAAAATAGTGAGGAATGGAGTTGAACGGAGTCCAATAGAGACGGATAGATATGAATAGAGTACAAAAGAGTCTAATAGAGCAGAATAGGGCCGAATAGGCCCAAATAAGGCCTAATCGAGCAGAATCCAGCAGAATCGATGGAATTCGAGCCTAATCGAGCCGAATGGAGTGAAATGGAGCCAAGTCGAGCCGAATAGAGCCGATTCGAACTGAATCGAGCTGATTCAAGCCTAATCGCGTCAAATCGCGTGGAAATACGTCACATCGAATCTAATCAAATAGATTAGGGAAGGATAGGGGAGCGGCGGGTGGGTAGACTAGAACAGAATAGTACAGAATAGAATATAGTACAGTAGGGTAGAGTAGAGAGAGTAAAGCAGACAAGAGTAGAGCAGAGTAGAATTGAGTCAAATAGAGTCAAAGAGTGCAGGATATAGCTGAATAGAGCCAATTCTGGCCGAATCGAGTCAAATGGAAACAAAACGAGATGAATCACACCGAATTGCTAAGAATCGCATCCAATCGAATAGATTAGAGTATCGTAGGGTAGAGTAGAACAGAATAGAGTAGAATAGCATAGAATGGAGAAGAGTGGAGTCAAATGGAGTCGAACAGAGACAAATAGAGTAGAAAAGAGTCGAATCGAGCCAAATAGGGCCGAATAAGGCTGAACCGAGTGGAAACGAGCTGAATTGAAGCGATTCGAGCCAAATCGAGCTGAATCGAGCTGATGTTGCGGAATCGAGCCGACTCAAGCGTGATGGTGTCCGGTCGCATCGAAATGCTTTGAATCGAATCAAATGGAATCGATTAGAATAGGTTAGGGTAGGGTAGTTTATGATAGGAAGACTAGGGTAGATGCAAGTAGACTACATTAGAGTAGACAAGAGAAGGCTAGAGTAGAAGCCTAGACTAGTAAGCTGGACTAGTCAGCTAGGCTAGTGGCATAGAGCAGTAGCCTAGACAACTAGTCTTGAATAGTACCCTAAGTCAGTAATCTGAACGAGTACCCTTGCCTGAACTCTTAGCCTAATTAGTACCCTTGCCTTAACTAGTAGTCCTAACAAGTACCCTTGCCTTAACCAGTAGTCTTCACTAGTACCCTTGCCTTCACTAGTAGTATGTCCTTAACAAGTAGCCTGAACTGGTACCCTTGCCTTAACCAGTACCCTCAACAAGTACCCATGCCTTAACTAGTAGCCTGGCCTTAACTAGTGCCCTTGCATAACTAGTACCCTGGCCTTAACTAGTAGCCTGAACTAGTACACTTGCCTTAAGGAGTACCCTTGCCCGAACTACTCCCCTTAATTAGGACCCTTATTGAGTAACCCTAAGTAGTAGAGTATGGTACGGTGGGGTAGCATAGGGTAGGGAAGCATACGGTGGAACAGAGAAAATAGAAGGAAATAGAATAGAACAGCATAGGTCAGGGTAGGTTAGCTTAGTGCAGGGTATGGTAGAGTAGCATAGGATGGAACAGAGAAAATAGAAAAGGAGACTAGAAAAGAGCAGACTAGATTAGGATAGGCTAGGGTGGGGGAGGGTTTTGTAGAATACAGTAGTGTAGAATGGAATAGAATGGTGTGGAATGGAGTCAAATGGATTCGAACAGAGATGCAGAGAGTAGAAAAGAGTTGAATAGAGCCGAATAACGCTGAATAGGACCACATATGACCAAAATGAGCCGAATCGAGTCGAGTCGATCAGATTCGGGATGAATGGAGCCTAGTGGAGCTGAAATGAGCCAAATAGAGACAATCTGAACCCAGCAAAATCGAGCCAAAACACACTTAATTGCATCCTATTGCATCGGATCTCGTCGAATTCCATCAAATCCCACCAAAACGCATCAAATCTCGCGGAATCTCACCGAATCCCGTCGAATTGTCTCAAATCGGGTCAAATGGTGTCAAACTGAATGGAATCGAATTAAATTGAATAGATTAGAGTAGTGTAGGTTAGACTGGGATTCAGTAGGGAAGGGCACAGAAGAATAGAATAGAGTAGAACAGAAGAGAATACCAAGAGTAGAATGGAGTAGAGTTGAGTAGAGTGGAATAGTCAGAGTCGGGTAGTGCAGAATATAGATGAATAGATCCAATTCAAGCCGAATCGATTCGAATGGAGAGGAAAGGAGACAAATCGTGATGAATCGAATCGATTAGAATAGATTAGAGTAGGGTAGGGTAGAACAGAATAGAATAGAGTAGAAAAGAGTAGAATGGTGTGGAAGGGAGTTGAATGGAGCCAAATAGAGACAAATAAAGTAGAAAGGGTTGAGTAGAGCTGAACAGGGCTGAATAAGGTTCACTCGAGCCTAATTATGCTGAATTGAGCAGAATCGAGACGAATTGACCCAATTCAAGCCAAATAGAGCTAAATCGAGCCGATTCAAGCCTAATCACATGGAATCGCGTCGAAATGCGTTGGATCGAATAGATTAGAGTAGAGGAGGGTACGGCAGGAGAGGCTAGACTACAACACAACAGAACACAATAGAAAGAAGAGAATAGAATTAAGTAGAGTCGGGTCCAGTAGAATAGAGTCAAATTGAGTTGAAGAGAGCCGAAAAGAGCCAAAGAGAGCTGAATACAGCCGAATTGACCAAATTCAAGGTGAATCGAGATGAATCATGTCGAGTCGTTTGAAACGTGTCGAATCGAATCAAATAGATTAGTGTGGGGAAGGTAAGGTTAGGGTAGGGTAGAGAAGAATAGAATAGAGTAGAATAGAACAGAACAGAAAGAATCGAGTAGACTAGAGTCAAATAGAGTCGAATACTGCCAAAAAGAGCCGAATAGAGTGGGAAAGAGCCGAATAGAACCGAATCGAGTTTAATGGAGCAGAAAGGAGATGAATCGAGCCGATATGACCCGAATCAGGTCGAATCCCATTCAGGTGTGTCGAATAGCATAGAACAGATTACAGTAGGCTAAGTTAGGGTAGGGTAGGGTAGAATAGAGTGCAGTAGAACAGAACAGAACAGAACTGAAAGAATAGGGTCGAGACGAGCAGAGTATAGAAGAGTAGAGTAGAGCAGAGTCGAACATTGCCGAATAGAGCCAAATAGAGCCCAAAAGAGCTAAATGGATAGAAACCAAGACGAATCACGCCGAATCCCGTGGAATCGTGCCGTATCGCGTCGAATCCCGTCGAATTGCATTGAATCTGATCAATTCCAATCCAATCAAATAGAATAGACTACAGTAGGGTAGAGTACAATACAATACAGTAGAGAATAGTTTAGTATGGAGTAGAATGGTGTAGCATGGAGTCGAGTGGAGTCGAAAAGAGATAATAGAGTTGAGTAGAGCCTAATAGAGCCGAATAGAGCTGAATAGAGCCTATTCGAGCTGAATGGAGCCGAATGGAGCCGATTAGAGCTGAATCGAACCGATTTGAGCCGATTGGGGATGAATGGAGTGGAAAGGAGCCGATTTGAGCCGAATCGCATCGAGATGCGTGGAATCGAATCCAGTAGAATAGATTAGATTAGGGTAGGATGGAATAGAGTAGACTTGAACACAGTAGAAGAGAATGGAAAGGATACAATAGAATAGAGTAGAAAAGGGTAGAGCAGAGCAGAATAGTGTAGAGTAGAATAGAGTAGAGTAGAACAGAGTCGAATCAAGCTGAATGGAGACGAAACGAGACAAATCGCGTCGAATGGCGTCGAATCCCATCGAATCAATTACAGTAGGGTATAGTAGAAGAGCGTAGAATGGAGTAGAATGGTGTGCAATGGAATCGAGTAGAGTAGAAAAGAGCTGAAGAGAGCCGAAGAGGGCCAAAGAGGGCCAAATAGAGCTGAATTGAGAGAAATCGAGCCGAATCCAGTGAATCGAGCCTAATGGAGCCAAATCGAGCCTAATCGAGCTGAATCGACACTATTCGAGACAAATGGAGCCGAATGGACATGAATCACACCGATTCGGCCCCTAGTCGCGTCAAAATTTCTCGAATTCAATTGAATAGACTAGAGTAGGGGAGGTTCGGGTAGGCTAGAGTAGGGTAGAATAGAGTAGAATAGAATAAAACAGAACACAACACAACAAAATAGAACACAACAACACAGAACGAATACAGAAAAGAGTAGGCTAGAGTAGAGTAGAGGGGAATAGAGTAGAGAAGAATAGATTTGAACAGAGCCAAATCGAGGCGAATCGCGTCGAAATGGGTTGAATGAAATCCAATCAAGTGGATTACAATACCTTAGAGTTGGGTAGCATAGGGTAGGGTAGAATAGAGTAGAATAGTACAGAACAGAGTAGAAACAATACAATAGAGTAGAGAAGAGTAGAATAGAGCTGAATAGAGCCAAATGCAGACAAAATGAGAGGAATCGTGTAGAAGTAAGTAGAGTAAATTAGAGTGGTGTTGGGTAGGGTAGAGCAGAATAGAGTAGAATAGTGTGGAATGAATAGAATGGAGTAGAATGGAGTCAAGTAGAAACGAATAGAGTAGAAAAGAGTCGAATAGAGCAGAATAGGGCCGAAGAAGGCCAAATCGAGCAGATTCGAAGCGATTCAAGCCAAAACAAGCTGAATGGAGCCTAACTGAGCCGAATAGAGCCAAATCGAGCCGAATCGAGCCGATTCAAGCTTCATCGCCTCGAATCGCGTTCAACGCGTCAAATCCAATCGAGACGTATAGATTAGAGAAGGGGAGGGGAGGGGAGGGGAGAATAGAACAGAGTAGAGTGGAATAGAAGAGATTAGAACAGAATAGAAGGAATAGAATCGAGTAGAATCGAGTGGAAAAGAGTAGAGTCGAATACAGTCGAATAGAGCCGAATAAGCTGAATAGAGACGAATGGAGCTGAATACAGCCGAAAAGAGCTGTATACTGCCGAATCACACCTAATCGAGCGGAATCAAGCAGAATCGCACTGACTGTCACCGAACAGCGTCGAATCGAATCAGGTCGAATCGAGTCGAGTCACATCGTTTTGAATCAAACAAGGTCAAATTGCTTCATATCGTGTCGAATCCCATCGAATCACGTCGAATAACTTCGAATTGCGTCAAACCTCAGAGAATCCTACTGAATCACGTCGAGTCGCATGGAATCTCATCAAATCCCTTCAGATCTTGCCGAATCCAGTCAAGTCCTATCAAATCGCGTTGCACGGAATCGAATTGCATCCAATAGATTAAAGTAGGGAAGGTTCGGGTGGGGTGCCGTTGGGTCGGGTAGGGTAGAATAGAACAGAGTACAACAGAATAGGAGAGAATAGAACAGAACAGAAAGAATACAACAGAATAGAATAGAGTCAAAGAGAGAGAACATAGCCGAATTGAGCCGAGTGGAGACAAAACGAGACGAATCACGTCCGGTTGCTTCGAATCGCGTCAAATCAAATCGAATCGATTAGAAGAGATTAGGGTAGGGAAGGGTAGAATAGAAGAGAGGAAAATAGTGAGGAATGGAGTTGAACGGAGTCCAATAGAGACGGATAGATATGAATAGAGTACAAAAGAGTCTAATAGAGCAGAATAGGGCCGAATAGGCCCAAATAAGGCCTAATCGAGCAGAATCCAGCAGAATCGATGGAATTCGAGCCTAATCGAGCCGAATGGAGTGAAATGGAGCCAAGTCGAGCCGAATAGAGCCGATTCGAACTGAATCGAGCTGATTCAAGCCTAATCGCGTCAAATCGCGTGGAAATACGTCACATCGAATCTAATCAAATAGATTAGGGAAGGATAGGGGAGCGGCGGGTGGGTAGAATAGAACAGAATAGTACAGAATAGAATATAGTACAGTAGGGTAGAGTAGAGAGAGTAAAGCAGACAAGAGTAGAGCAGAGTAGAATTGAGTCAAATAGAGTCAAAGAGTGCAGGATATAGCTGAATAGAGCCAATTCTGGCCGAATCGAGTCAAATGGAAACAAAACGAGATGAATCACACCGAATTGCTAAGAATCGCATCCAATCGAATAGATTAGAGTATCGTAGGGTAGAGTAGAACAGAATAGAGTAGAATAGCATAGAATGGAGAAGAGTGGAGTCAAATGGAGTCGAACAGAGACAAATAGAGTAGAAAAGAGTCGAATCGAGCCAAATAGGGCCGAATAAGGCTGAACCGAGTGGAAACGAGCTGAATTGAAGCGATTCGAGCCAAATCGAGCTGAATCGAGCTGATGTTGCGGAATCGAGCCGACTCAAGCGTGATGGTGTCCGGTCGCATCGAAATGCTTTGAATCGAATCAAATGGAATCGATTAGAATAGGTTAGGGTAGGGTAGTTTATGATAGGAAGACTAGGGTAGATGCAAGTAGACTACATTAGAGTAGACAAGAGAAGGCTAGAGTAGAAGCCTAGACTAGTAAGCTGGACTAGTCAGCTAGGCTAGTGGCATAGAGCAGTAGCCTAGACAACTAGTCTTGAATAGTACCCTAAGTCAGTAATCTGAACGAGTACCCTTGCCTGAACTCTTAGCCTAATTAGTACCCTTGCCTTAACTAGTAGTCCTAACAAGTACCCTTGCCTTAACCAGTAGTCTTCACTAGTACCCTTGCCTTCACTAGTAGTATGTCCTTAACAAGTAGCCTGAACTGGTACCCTTGCCTTAACCGGTACCCTCAACAAGTACCCATGCCTTAACTAGTAGCCTGGCCTTAACTAGTGCCCTTGCATAACTAGTACCCTGGCCTTAACTAGTAGCCTGAACTAGTACACTTGCCTTAAGGAGTACCCTTGCCCGAACTACTCCCCTTAATTAGGACCCTTATTGAGTAACCCTAAGTAGTAGAGTATGGTACGGTGGGGTAGCATAGGGTAGGGAAGCATACGGTGGAACAGAGAAAATAGAAGGAAATAGAATAGAACAGCATAGGTCAGGGTAGGTTAGCTTAGTGCAGGGTATGGTAGAGTAGCATAGGATGGAACAGAGAAAATAGAAAAGGAGACTAGAAAAGAGCAGACTAGATTAGGATAGGCTAGGGTGGGGGAGGGTTTTGTAGAATACAGTAGTGTAGAATGGAATAGAATGGTGTGGAATGGAGTCAAATGGATTCGAACAGAGATGCAGAGAGTAGAAAAGAGTTGAATAGAGCCGAATAACGCTGAATAGGACCACATATGACCAAAATGAGCCGAATCGAGTCGAGTCGATCAGATTCGGGATGAATGGAGCCTAGTGGAGCTGAAATGAGCCAAATAGAGACAATCTGAACCCAGCAAAATCGAGCCAAAACACACTTAATTGCATCCTATTGCATCGGATCTCGTCGAATTCCATCAAATCCCACCAAAACGCATCAAATCTCGCGGAATCTCACCGAATCCCGTCGAATTGTCTCAAATCGGGTCGAATGGTTTCAAACTGAATGGAATCGAATTAAATTGAATAGATTAGAGTAGTGTAGGTTAGACTGGGATTCAGTAGGGAAGGGCACAGAAGAATAGAATAGAGTAGAACAGAAGAGAATACCAAGAGTAGAATGGAGTAGAGTTGAGTAGAGTGGAATAGTCAGAGTCGGGTAGTGCAGAATATAGATGAATAGATCCAATTCAAGCCGAATCGATTCGAATGGAGAGGAAAGGAGACAAATCGTGATGAATCGAATCGATTAGAATAGATTAGAGTAGGGTAGGGTAGAACAGAATAGAATAGAGTAGAAAAGAGTAGAATGGTGTGGAAGGGAGTTGAATGGAGCCAAATAGAGACAAATAAAGTAGAAAGGGTTGAGTAGAGCTGAACAGGGCTGAATAAGGTTCACTCGAGCCTAATTATGCTGAATTGAGCAGAATCGAGACGAATTGACCCAATTCAAGCCAAATAGAGCTAAATCGAGCCGATTCAAGCCTAATCACATGGAATCGCGTCGAAATGCGTTGGATCGAATAGATTAGAGTAGAGGAGGGTACGGCAGGAGAGGCTAGACTACAACACAACAGAACACAATAGAAAGAAGAGAATAGAATTAAGTAGAGTCGGGTCCAGTAGAATAGAGTCAAATTGAGTTGAAGAGAGCCGAAAAGAGCCAAAGAGAGCTGAATACAGCCGAATTGACCAAATTCAAGGTGAATCGAGATGAATCATGTCGAGTCGTTTGAAACGTGTCGAATCGAATCAAATAGATTAGTGTGGGGAAGGTAAGGTTAGGGTAGGGTAGAGAAGAATAGAATAGAGTAGAATAGAACAGAACAGAAAGAATCGAGTAGACTAGAGTCAAATAGAGTCGAATACTGCCAAAAAGAGCCGAATAGAGTGGGAAAGAGCCGAATAGAACCGAATCGAGTTTAATGGAGCAGAAAGGAGATGAATCGAGCCGATATGACCCGAATCAGGTCGAATCCCATTCAGGTGTGTCGAATAGCATAGAACAGATTACAGTAGGCTAAGTTAGGGTAGGGTAGGGTAGAATAGAGTGCAGTAGAACAGAACAGAACAGAACTGAAAGAATAGGGTCGAGACGAGCAGAGTATAGAAGAGTAGAGTAGAGCAGAGTCGAACATTGCCGAATAGAGCCAAATAGAGCCCAAAAGAGCTAAATGGATAGAAACCAAGACGAATCACGCCGAATCCCGTGGAATCGTGCCGTATCGCGTCGAATCCCGTCGAATTGCATTGAATCTGATCAATTCCAATCCAATCAAATAGAATAGACTACAGTAGGGTAGAGTACAATACAATACAGTAGAGAATAGTTTAGTATGGAGTAGAATGGTGTAGCATGGAGTCGAGTGGAGTCGAAAAGAGATAATAGAGTTGAGTAGAGCCTAATAGAGCCGAATAGAGCTGAATAGAGCCTATTCGAGCTGAATGGAGCCGAATGGAGCCGATTAGAGCTGAATCGAACCGATTTGAGCCGATTGGGGATGAATGGAGTGGAAAGGAGCCGATTTGAGCCGAATCGCATCGAGATGCGTGGAATCGAATCCAGTAGAATAGATTAGATTAGGGTAGGATGGAATAGAGTAGACTTGAACACAGTAGAAGAGAATGGAAAGGATACAATAGAATAGAGTAGAAAAGGGTAGAGCAGAGCAGAATAGTGTAGAGTAGAATAGAGTAGAGTAGAACAGAGTCGAATCAAGCTGAATGGAGACGAAACGAGACAAATCGCGTCGAATGGCGTCGAATCCCATCGAATCAATTACAGTAGGGTATAGTAGAAGAGCGTAGAATGGAGTAGAATGGTGTGCAATGGAATCGAGTAGAGTAGAAAAGAGCTGAAGAGAGCCGAAGAGGGCCAAAGAGGGCCAAATAGAGCTGAATTGAGAGAAATCGAGCCGAATCCAGTGAATCGAGCCTAATGGAGCCAAATCGAGCCTAATCGAGCTGAATCGACACTATTCGAGACAAATGGAGCCGAATGGACATGAATCACACCGATTCGGCCCCTAGTCGCGTCAAAATTTCTCGAATTCAATTGAATAGACTAGAGTAGGGGAGGTTCGGGTAGGCTAGAGTAGGGTAGAATAGAGTAGAATAGAATAAAACAGAACACAACACAACAAAATAGAACACAACAACACAGAACGAATACAGAAAAGAGTAGGCTAGAGTAGAGTAGAGGGGAATAGAGTAGAGAAGAATAGATTTGAACAGAGCCAAATCGAGGCGAATCGCGTCGAAATGGGTTGAATCAAATCCAATCAAGTGGATTACAATACCTTAGAGTTGGGTAGCATAGGGTAGGGTAGAATAGAGTAGAATAGTACAGAACAGAGTAGAAACAATACAATAGAGTAGAGAAGAGTAGAATAGAGCTGAATAGAGCCAAATGCAGACAAAATGAGAGGAATCGTGTAGAAGTAAGTAGAGTAAATTAGAGTGGTGTTGGGTAGGGTAGAGCAGAATAGAGTAGAATAGTGTGGAATGAATAGAATGGAGTAGAATGGAGTCAAGTAGAAACGAATAGAGTAGAAAAGAGTCGAATAGAGCAGAATAGGGCCGAAGAAGGCCAAATCGAGCAGATTCGAAGCGATTCAAGCCAAAACAAGCTGAATGGAGCCTAACTGAGCCGAATAGAGCCAAATCGAGCCGAATCGAGCCGATTCAAGCTTCATCGCCTCGAATCGCGTTCAACGCGTCAAATCCAATCGAGACGTATAGATTAGAGAAGGGGAGGGGAGGGGAGAATAGAACAGAGTAGAGTGGAATAGAAGAGATTAGAACAGAATAGAAGGAATAGAATCGAGTAGAATCGAGTGGAAAAGAGTAGAGTCGAATACAGTCGAATAGAGCCGAATAAGCTGAATAGAGACGAATGGAGCTGAATACAGCCGAAAAGAGCTGTATACTGCCGAATCACACCTAATCGAGCGGAATCAAGCAGAATCGCACTGACTGTCACCGAACAGCGTCGAATCGAATCAGGTCGAATCGAGTCGAGTCACATAGTTTTGAATCAAACAAGGTCAAATTGCTTCATATCGTGTCGAATCCCATCGAATCACGTCGAATAACTTCGAATTGCGTCAAACCTCAGAGAATCCTACTGAATCACGTCGAGTCGCATGGAATCTCATCAAATCCCTTCAGATCTTGCCGAATCCAGTCAAGTCCTATCAAATCGCGTTGCACGGAATCGAATTGCATCCAATAGATTAAAGTAGGGAAGGTTCGGGTGGGGTGCCGTTGGGTCGGGTAGGGTAGAATAGAACAGAGTACAACAGAATAGGAGAGAATAGAACAGAACAGAAAGAATACAACAGAATAGAATAAAGTCAAAGAGAGAGAACATAGCCGAATTGAGCCGAGTGGAGACAAAACGAGACGAATCACGTCCGGTTGCTTCGAATCGCGTCAAATCAAATCGAATCGATTAGAAGAGATTAGGGTAGGGAAGGGTAGAATAGAAGAGAGGAAAATAGTGAGGAATGGAGTTGAACGGAGTCCAATAGAGACGGATAGATATGAATAGAGTACAAAAGAGTCTAATAGAGCAGAATAGGGCCGAATAGGCCCAAATAAGGCCTAATCGAGCAGAATCCAGCAGAATCGATGGAATTCGAGCCTAATCAAGCCGAATGGAGTGAAATGGAGCCAAGTCGAGCCGAATAGAGCCGATTCGAACTGAATCGAGCTGATTCAAGCCTAATCGCGTCAAATCGCGTGGAAATACGTCACATCGAATCTAATCAAATAGATTAGGGAAGGATAGGGGAGCGGCGGGTGGGTAGACTAGAACAGAATAGTACAGAATAGAATATAGTACAGTAGGGTAGAGTAGAGAGAGTAAAGCAGACAAGAGTAGAGCAGAGTAGAATTGAGTCAAATAGAGTCAAAGAGTGCAGGATATAGCTGAATAGAGCCAATTCTGGCCGAATCGAGTCAAATGGAAACAAAACGAGATGAATCACACCGAATTGCTAAGAATCGCATCCAATCGAATAGATTAGAGTATCGTAGGGTAGAGTAGAACAGAATAGAGTAGAATAGCATAGAATGGAGAAGAGTGGAGTCAAATGGAGTCGAACAGAGACAAATAGAGTAGAAAAGAGTCGAATCGAGCCAAATAGGGCCGAATAAGGCTGAACCGAGTGGAAACGAGCTGAATTGAAGCGATTCGAGCCAAATCGAGCTGAATCGAGCTGATGTTGCGGAATCGAGCCGACTCAAGCGTGATGGTGTCCGGTCGCATCGAAATGCTTTGAATCGAATCAAATGGAATCGATTAGAATAGGTTAGGGTAGGGTAGTTTATGATAGGAAGACTAGGGTAGATGCAAGTAGACTACATTAGAGTAGACAAGAGAAGGCTAGAGTAGAAGCCTAGACTAGTAAGCTGGACTAGTCAGCTAGGCTAGTGGCATAGAGCAGTAGCCTAGACAACTAGTCTTGAATAGTACCCTAAGTCAGTAATCTGAACGAGTACCCTTGCCTGAACTCTTAGCCTAATTAGTACCCTTGCCTTAACTAGTAGTCCTAACAAGTACCCTTGCCTTAACCAGTAGTCTTCACTAGTACCCTTGCCTTCACTAGTAGTATGTCCTTAACAAGTAGCCTGAACTGGTACCCTTGCCTTAACCGGTACCCTCAACAAGTACCCATGCCTTAACTAGTAGCCTGGCCTTAACTAGTGCCCTTGCATAACTAGTACCCTGGCCTTAACTAGTAGCCTGAACTAGTACACTTGCCTTAAGGAGTACCCTTGCCCGAACTACTCCCCTTAATTAGGACCCTTATTGAGTAACCCTAAGTAGTAGAGTATGGTACGGTGGGGTAGCATAGGGTAGGGAAGCATACGGTGGAACAGAGAAAATAGAAGGAAATAGAATAGAACAGCATAGGTCAGGGTAGGTTAGCTTAGTGCAGGGTATGGTAGAGTAGCATAGGATGGAACAGAGAAAATAGAAAAGGAGACTAGAAAAGAGCAGACTAGATTAGGATAGGCTAGGGTGGGGGAGGGTTTTGTAGAATACAGTAGTGTAGAATGGAATAGAATGGTGTGGAATGGAGTCAAATGGATTCGAACAGAGATGCAGAGAGTAGAAAAGAGTTGAATAGAGCCGAATAACGCTGAATAGGACCACATATGACCAAAATGAGCCGAATCGAGTCGAGTCGATCAGATTCGGGATGAATGGAGCCTAGTGGAGCTGAAATGAGCCAAATAGAGACAATCTGAACCCAGCAAAATTGAGCCAAAACACACTTAATTGCATCCTATTGCATCGGATCTCGTCGAATTCCATCAAATCCCACCAAAACGCATCAAATCTCGCGGAATCTCACCGAATCCCGTCGAATTGTCTCAAATCGGGTCGAATGGTGTCAAACTGAATGGAATCGAATTAAATTGAATAGAGTAGTGTAGGTTAGACTGGGATTCAGTAGGGAAGGGCACAGAAGAATAGAATAGAGTAGAACAGAAGAGAATACCAAGAGTAGAATGGAGTAGAGTTGAGTAGAGTGGAATAGTCAGAGTCGGGTAGTGCAGAATATAGATGAATAGATCCAATTCAAGCCGAATCGATTCAAATGGAGAGGAAAGGAGACAAATCGTGATGAATCGAATCGATTAGAATAGATTAGAGTAGGGTAGGGTAGAACAGAATAGAATAGAGTAGAAAAGAGTAGAATGGTGTGGAAGGGAGTTGAATGGAGCCAAATAGAGACAAATAAAGTAGAAAGGGTTGAGTAGAGCTGAACAGGGCTGAATAAGGTTCACTCGAGCCTAATTATGCTGAATTGAGCAGAATCGAGACGAATTGACCCAATTCAAGCCAAATAGAGCTAAATCGAGCCGATTCAAGCCTAATCACATGGAATCGCGTCGAAATGCGTTGGATCAAATAGATTAGAGTAGAGGAGGGTACGGCAGGAGAGGCTAGACTACAACACAACAGAACACAATAGAAAGAAGAGAATAGAATTAAGTAGAGTCGGGTCCAGTAGAATAGAGTCAAATTGAGTTGAAGAGAGCCGAAAAGAGCCAAAGAGAGCTGAATACAGCCGAATTGACCAAATTCAAGGTGAATCGAGATGAATCATGTCGAGTCGTTTGAAACGTGTCGAATCGAATCAAATAGATTAGTGTGGGGAAGGTAAGGTTAGGGTAGGGTAGAGAAGAATAGAATAGAGTAGAATAGAACAGAACAGAAAGAATCGAGTAGACTAGAGTCAAATAGAGTCGAATACTGCCAAAAAGAGCCGAATAGAGTGGGAAAGAGCCGAATAGAACCGAATCGAGTTTAATGGAGCAGAAAGGAGATGAATCGAGCCGATATGACCCGAATCAGGTCGAATCCCATTCAGGTGTGTCGAATAGCATAGAACAGATTACAGTAGGCTAAGTTAGGGTAGGGTAGGGTAGAATAGAGTGCAGTAGAACAGAACAGAACAGAACTGAAAGAATAGGGTCGAGACGAGCAGAGTATAGAAGAGTAGAGTAGAGCAGAGTCGAACATTGCCGAATAGAGCCAAATAGAGCCCAAAAGAGCTAAATGGATAGAAACCAAGACGAATCACGCCGAATCCCGTGGAATCGTGCCGTATCGCGTCGAATCCCGTCGAATTGCATTGAATCTGATCAATTCCAATCCAATCAAATAGAATAGACTACAGTAGGGTAGAGTACAATACAATACAGTAGAGAATAGTTTAGTATGGAGTAGAATGGTGTAGCATGGAGTCGAGTGGAGTCGAAAAGAGATAATAGAGTTGAGTAGAGCCTAATAGAGCCGAATAGAGCTGAATAGAGCCTATTCGAGCTGAATGGAGCCGAATGGAGCCGATTAGAGCTGAATCGAACCGATTTGAGCCGATTGGGGATGAATGGAGTGGAAAGGAGCCGATTTGAGCCGAATCGCATCGAGATGCGTGGAATCGAATCCATTAGAATAGATTAGATTAGGGTAGGATGGAATAGAGTAGACTTGAACACAGTAGAAGAGAATGGAAAGGATACAATAGAATAGAGTAGAAAAGGGTAGAGCAGAGCAGAATAGTGTAGAGTAGAATAGAGTAGAGTAGAACAGAGTCGATTCAAGCTGAATGGAGACGAAACGAGACAAATCGCGTCGAATGGCGTCGAATCCCATCGAATCAATTACAGTAGGGTATAGTAGAAGAGCGTAGAATGGAGTAGAATGGTGTGCAATGGAATCGAGTAGAGTAGAAAAGAGCTGAAGAGAGCCGAAGAGGGCCAAAGAGGGCCAAATCGAGCTGAATTGAGAGAAATCGAGCCGAATCCAGTGAATCGAGCCTAATGGAGCCAAATCGAGCCTAATCGAGCTGAATCGACACTATTCGAGACAAATGGAGCCGAATGGACATGAATCACACCGATTCGGCCCCTAGTCGCGTCAAAATTTCTCGAATTCAATTGAATAGACTAGAGTAGGGGAGGTTCGGGTAGGCTAGAGTAGGGTAGAATAGAGTAGAATAGAATAAAACAGAACACAACACAACAAAATAGAACACAACAACACAGAACGAATACAGAAAAGAGTAGGCTAGAGTAGAGTAGAGGGGAATAGAGTAGAGAAGAATAGATTTGAACAGAGCCAAATCGAGGCGAATCGCGTCGAAATGGGTTGAATCAAATCCAATCAAGTGGATTACAATACCTTAGAGTTGGGTAGCATAGGGTAGGGTAGAATAGAGTAGAATAGTACAGAACAGAGTAGAAACAATACAATAGAGTAGAGAAGAGTAGAATAGAGCTGAATAGAGCCAAATGCAGACAAAATGAGAGGAATCGTGTAGAAGTAAGTAGAGTAAATTAGAGTGGTGTTGGGTAGGGTAGAGCAGAATAGAGTAGAATAGTGTGGAATGAATAGAATGGAGTAGAATGGAGTCAAGTAGAAACGAATAGAGTAGAAAAGAGTCGAATAGAGCAGAATAGGGCCGAAGAAGGCCAAATCGAGCAGATTCGAAGCGATTCAAGCCAAAACAAGCTGAATGGAGCCTAACTGAGCCGAATAGAGCCAAATCGAGCCGAATCGAGCCGATTCAAGCTTCATCGCCTCGAATCGCGTTCAACGCGTCAAATCCAATCGAGACGTATAGATTAGAGAAGGGGAGGGGAGGGGAGAATAGAACAGAGTAGAGTGGAATAGAAGAGATTAGAACAGAATAGAAGGAATAGAATCGAGTAGAATCGAGTGGAAAAGAGTAGAGTCGAATACAGTCGAATAGAGCCGAATAAGCTGAATAGAGACGAATGGAGCTGAATACAGCCGAAAAGAGCTGTATACTGCCGAATCACACCTAATCGAGCGGAATCAAGCAGAATCGCACTGACTGTCACCGAACAGCGTCGAATCGAATCAGGTCGAATCGAGTCGAGTCACATCGTTTTGAATCAAACAAGGTCAAATTGCTTCATATCGTGTCGAATCCCATCGAATCACGTCGAATAACTTCGAATTGCGTCAAACCTCAGAGAATCCTACTGAATCACGTCGAGTCGCATGGAATCTCATCAAATCCCTTCAGATCTTGCCGAATCCAGTCAAGTCCTATCAAATCGCGTTGCACGGAATCGAATTGCATCCAATAGATTAAAGTAGGGAAGGTTCGGGTGGGGTGCCGTTGGGTCGGGTAGGGTAGAATAGAACAGAGTACAACAGAATAGGAGAGAATAGAACAGAACAGAAAGAATACAACAGAATAGAATAGAGTCAAAGAGAGAGAACATAGCCGAATTGAGCCGAGTGGAGACAAAACGAGACGAATCACGTCCGGTTGCTTCGAATCGCGTCAAATCAAATCGAATCGATTAGAAGAGATTAGGGTAGGGAAGGGTAGAATAGAAGAGAGGAAAATAGTGAGGAATGGAGTTGAACGGAGTCCAATAGAGACGGATAGATATGAATAGAGTACAAAAGAGTCTAATAGAGCAGAATAGGGCCGAATAGGCCCAAATAAGGCCTAATCGAGCAGAATCCAGCAGAATCGATGGAATTCGAGCCTAATCGAGCCGAATGGAGTGAAATGGAGCCAAGTCGAGCCGAATAGAGCCGATTCGAACTGAATCGAGCTGATTCAAGCCTAATCGCGTCAAATCGCGTGGAAATACGTCACATCGAATCTAATCAAATAGATTAGGGAAGGATAGGGGAGCGGCGGGTGGGTAGACTAGAACAGAATAGTACAGAATAGAATATAGTACAGTAGGGTAGAGTAGAGAGAGTAAAGCAGACAAGAGTAGAGCAGAGTAGAATTGAGTCAAATAGAGTCAAAGAGTGCAGGATATAGCTGAATAGAGCCAATTCTGGCCGAATCGAGTCAAATGGAAACAAAACGAGATGAATCACACCGAATTGCTAAGAATCGCATCCAATCGAATAGATTAGAGTATCGTAGGGTAGAGTAGAACAGAATAGAGTAGAATAGCGTAGAATGGAGAAGAGTGGAGTCAAATGGAGTCGAACAGAGACAAATAGAGTAGAAAAGAGTCGAATCGAGCCAAATAGGGCCGAATAAGGCTGAACCGAGTGGAAACGAGCTGAATTGAAGCGATTCGAGCCAAATCGAGCTGAATCGAGCTGATGTTGCGGAATCGAGCCGACTCAAGCGTGATGGTGTCCGGTCGCATCGAAATGCTTTGAATCGAATCAAATGGAATCGATTAGAATAGGTTAGGGTAGGGTAGTTTATGATAGGAAGACTAGGGTAGATGCAAGTAGACTACATTAGAGTAGACAAGAGAAGGCTAGAGTAGAAGCCTAGACTAGTAAGCTGGACTAGTCAGCTAGGCTAGTGGCATAGAGCAGTAGCCTAGACAACTAGTCTTGAATAGTACCCTAAGTCAGTAATCTGAACGAGTACCCTTGCCTGAACTCTTAGCCTAATTAGTACCCTTGCCTTAACTAGTAGTCCTAACAAGTACCCTTGCCTTAACCAGTAGTCTTCACTAGTACCCTTGCCTTCACTAGTAGTATGTCCTTAACAAGTAGCCTGAACTGGTACCCTTGCCTTAACCAGTACCCTCAACAAGTACCCATGCCTTAACTAGTAGCCTGGCCTTAACTAGTGCCCTTGCATAACTAGTACCCTGGCCTTAACTAGTAGCCTGAACTAGTACACTTGCCTTAAGGAGTACCCTTGCCCGAACTACTCCCCTTAATTAGGACCCTTATTGAGTAACCCTAAGTAGTAGAGTATGGTACGGTGGGGTAGCATAGGGTAGGGAAGCATACGGTGGAACAGAGAAAATAGAAGGAAATAGAATAGAACAGCATAGGTCAGGGTAGGTTAGCTTAGTGCAGGGTATGGTAGAGTAGCATAGGATGGAACAGAGAAAATAGAAAAGGAGCCTAGAAAAGAGCAGACTAGATTAGGATAGGCTAGGGTGGGGGAGGGTTTTGTAGAATACAGTAGTGTAGAATGGAATAGAATGGTGTGGAATGGAGTCAAATGGATTGGAACAGAGATGCAGAGAGTAGAAAAGAGTTGAATAGAGCCGAATAACGCTGAATAGGACCACATATGACCAAAATGAGCCGAATCGAGTCGAGTCGATCAGATTCGGGATGAATGGAGCCTAGTGGAGCTGAAATGAGCCAAATAGAGACAATCTGAACCCAGCAAAATCGAGCCAAAACACACTTAATTGCATCCTATTGCATCGGATCTCGTCGAATTCCATCAAATCCCACCAAAACGCATCAAATCTCGCGGAATCTCACCGAATCCCGTCGAATTGTCTCAAATCGGGTCGAATGGTGTCAAACTGAATGGAATCGAATTAAATTGAATAGATTAGAGTAGTGTAGGTTAGACTGGGATTCAGTAGGGAAGGGCACAGAAGAATAGAATAGAGTAGAACAGAAGAGAATACCAAGAGTAGAATGGAGTAGAGTTGAGTAGAGTGGAATAGTCAGAGTCGGGTAGTGCAGAATATAGATGAATAGATCCAATTCAAGCCGAATCGATTCGAATGGAGAGGAAAGGAGACAAATCGTGATGAATCGAATCGATTAGAATAGATTAGAGTAGGGTAGGGTAGAACAGAATAGAATAGAGTAGAAAAGAGTAGAATGGTGTGGAAGGGAGTTGAATGGAGCCAAATAGAGACAAATAAAGTAGAAAGGGTTGAGTAGAGCTGAACAGGGCTGAATAAGGTTCACTCGAGCCTAATTATGCTGAATTGAGCAGAATCGAGACGAATTGACCCAATTCAAGCCAAATAGAGCTAAATCGAGCCGATTCAAGCCTAATCACATGGAATCGCGTCGAAATGCGTTGGATCGAATAGATTAGAGTAGAGGAGGGTACGGCAGGAGAGGCTAGACTACAACACAACAGAACACAATAGAAAGAAGAGAATAGAATTAAGTAGAGTCGGGTCCAGTAGAATAGAGTCAAATTGAGTTGAAGAGAGCCGAAAAGAGCCAAAGAGAGCTGAATACAGCCGAATTGACCAAATTCAAGGTGAATCGAGATGAATCATGTCGAGTCGTTTGAAACGTGTCGAATCGAATCAAATAGATTAGTGTGGGGAAGGTAAGGTTAGGGTAGGGTAGAGAAGAATAGAATAGAGTAGAATAGAACAGAACAGAAAGAATCGAGTAGACTAGAGTCAAATAGAGTCGAATACTGCCAAAAAGAGCCGAATAGAGTGGGAAAGAGCCGAATAGAACCGAATCGAGTTTAATGGAGCAGAAAGGAGATGAATCGAGCCGATATGACCCGAATCAGGTCGAATCCCATTCAGGTGTGTCGAATAGCATAGAACAGATTACAGTAGGCTAAGTTAGGGTAGGGTAGGGTAGAATAGAGTGCAGTAGAACAGAACAGAACAGAACTGAAAGAATAGGGTCGAGACGAGCAGAGTATAGAAGAGTAGAGTAGAGCAGAGTCGAACATTGCCGAATAGAGCCAAATAGAGCCCAAAAGAGCTAAATGGATAGAAACCAAGACGAATCACGCCGAATCCCGTGGAATCGTGCCGTATCGCGTCGAATCCCGTCGAATTGCATTGAATCTGATCAATTCCAATCCAATCAAATAGAATAGACTACAGTAGGGTAGAGTACAATACAATACAGTAGAGAATAGTTTAGTATGGAGTAGAATGGTGTAGCATGGAGTCGAGTGGAGTCGAAAAGAGATAATAGAGTTGAGTAGAGCCTAATAGAGCCGAATAGAGCTGAATAGAGCCTATTCGAGCTGAATGGAGCCGAATGGAGCCGATTAGAGCTGAATCGAACCGATTTGAGCCGATTGGGGATGAATGGAGTGGAAAGGAGCCGATTTGAGCCGAATCGCATCGAGATGCGTGGAATCGAATCCAGTAGAATAGATTAGATTAGGGTAGGATGGAATAGAGTAGACTTGAACACAGTAGAAGAGAATGGAAAGGATACAATAGAATAGAGTAGAAAAGGGTAGAGCAGAGCAGAATAGTGTAGAGTAGAATAGAGTAGAGTAGAACAGAGTCGAATCAAGCTGAATGGAGACGAAACGAGACAAATCGCGTCGAATGGCGTCGAATCCCATCGAATCAATTACAGTAGGGTATAGTAGAAGAGCGTAGAATGGAGTAGAATGGTGTGCAATGGAATCGAGTAGAGTAGAAAAGAGCTGAAGAGAGCCGAAGAGGGCCAAAGAGGGCCAAATCGAGCTGAATTGAGCGAAATCGAGCCGAATCCAGTGAATCGAGCCTAATGGAGCCAAATCGAGCCTAATCGAGCTGAATCGACACTATTCGAGACAAATGGAGCCGAATGGACATGAATCACACCGATTCGGCCCCTAGTCGCGTCAAAATTTCTCGAATTCAATTGAATAGACTAGAGTAGGGGAGGTTCGGGTAGGCTAGAGTAGGGTAGAATAGAGTAGAATAGAATAAAACAGAACACAACACAACAAAATAGAACACAACAACACAGAACGAATACAGAAAAGAGTAGGCTAGAGTAGAGTAGAGGGGAATAGAGTAGAGAAGAATAGATTTGAACAGAGCCAAATCGAGGCGAATCGCGTCGAAATGGGTTGAATCAAATCCAATCAAGTGGATTACAATACCTTAGAGTTGGGTAGCATAGGGTAGGGTAGAATAGAGTAGAATAGTACAGAACAGAGTAGAAACAATACAATAGAGTAGAGAAGAGTAGAATAGAGCTGAATAGAGCCAAATGCAGACAAAATGAGAGGAATCGTGTAGAAGTAAGTAGAGTAAATTAGAGTGGTGTTGGGTAGGGTAGAGCAGAATAGAGTAGAATAGTGTGGAATGAATAGAATGGAGTAGAATGGAGTCAAGTAGAAACGAATAGAGTAGAAAAGAGTCGAATAGAGCAGAATAGGGCCGAAGAAGGCCAAATCGAGCAGATTCGAAGCGATTCAAGCCAAAACAAGCTGAATGGAGCCTAACTGAGCCGAATAGAGCCAAATCGAGCCGAATCGAGCCGATTCAAGCTTCATCGCCTCGAATCGCGTTCAACGCGTCAAATCCAATCGAGACGTATAGATTAGAGAAGGGGAGGGGAGGGGAGGGGAGAATAGAACAGAGTAGAGTGGAATAGAAGAGATTAGAACAGAATAGAAGGAATAGAATCGAGTAGAATCGAGTGGAAAAGAGTAGAGTCGAATACAGTCGAATAGAGCCGAATAAGCTGAATAGAGACGAATGGAGCTGAATACAGCCGAAAAGAGCTGTATACTGCCGAATCACACCTAATCGAGCGGAATCAAGCAGAATCGCACTGACTGTCACCGAACAGCGTTGAATCGAATCAGGTCGAATCGAGTCGAGTCACATCGTTTTGAATCAAACAAGGTCAAATTGCTTCATATCGTGTCGAATCCCATCGAATCACGTCGAATAACTTCGAATTGCGTCAAACCTCAGAGAATCCTACTGAATCACGTCGAGTCGCATGGAATCTCATCAAATCCCTTCAGATTTGCCAAATCCAGTCAAGTCCTATCAAATCGCGTTGCACGGAATCGAATTGCATCCAATAGATTAAAGTAGGGAAGGTTCGGGTGGGGTGCCGTTGGGTCGGGTAGGGTAGAATAGAACAGAGTACAACAGAATAGGAGAGAATAGAACAGAACAGAAAGAATACAACAGAATAGAATAGAGTCAAAGAGAGAGAACATAGCCGAATTGAGCCGAATGGAGACAAAACGAGACGAATCACGTCCGGTTGCTTCGAATCGCGTCAAATCAAATCGAATCGATTAGAAGAGATTAGGGTAGGGAAGGGTAGAATAGAAGAGAGGAAAATAGTGAGGAATGGAGTTGAACGGAGTCCAATAGAGACGGATAGATATGAATAGAGTACAAAAGAGTCTAATAGAGCAGAATAGGGCCGAATAGGCCCAAATAAGGCCTAATCGAGCAGAATCCAGCAGAATCGATGGAATTCGAGCCTAATCGAGCCGAATGGAGTGAAATGGAGCCAAGTCGAGCCGAATAGAGCCGATTCGAACTGAATCGAGCTGATTCAAGCCTAATCGCGTCAAATCGCGTGGAAATACGTCACATCGAATCTAATCAAATAGATTAGGGAAGGGTAGGGGAGGGGCGGGTGGGTAGAATAGAACAGAATAGTACAGAATAGAATATAGTACAGTAGGGTAGAGTAGAGAGAGTAAAGCAGACAAGAGTAGAGCAGAGTAGAATTGAGTCAAATAGAGTCAAAGAGTGCAGGATATAGCTGAATAGAGCCAATTCTGGCCGAATCGAGTCAAATGGAAACAAAACGAGATGAATCACACCGAATTGCTAAGAATCGCATCCAATCGAATAGATTAGAGTATCGTAGGGTAGAGTAGAACAGAATAGAGTAGAATAGCGTAGAATGGAGAAGAGTGGAGTCAAATGGAGTCGAACAGAGACAAATAGAGTAGAAAAGAGTCGAATCGAGCCAAATAGGGCCGAATAAGGCTGAACCGAGTGGAAACGAGCTGAATTGAAGCGATTCGAGCCAAATCGAGCTGAATCGAGCTGATGTTGCGGAATCGAGCCGACTCAAGCGTGATGGTGTCCGGTCGCATCGAAATGCTTTGAATCGAATCAAATGGAATCGATTAGAATAGGTTAGGGTAGGGTAGTTTAGGATAGGAAGACTAGGGTAGATGCAAGTAGACTACATTAGAGTAGACAAGAGAAGGCTAGAGTAGAAGCCTAGACTAGTAAGCTGGACTAGTCAGCTAGGCTAGTGGCATAGAGCAGTAGCCTAGACAACTAGTCTTGAATAGTACCCTAAGTCAGTAATCTGAACGAGTACCCTTGCCTGAACTCTTAGCCTAATCTAGTACCCTTGCCTTAACTAGTAGTCCTAACAAGTACCCTTGCCTTAACCAGTAGTCTTCACTAGTACCCTTGCCTTCACTAGTAGTATGTCCTTAACAAGTAGCCTGAACTGGTACCCTTGCCTTAACCGGTACCCTCAACAAGTACCCATGCCTTAACTAGTAGCCTGGCCTTAACTAGTGCCCTTGCATAACTAGTACCCTGGCCTTAACTAGTAGCCTGAACTAGTACACTTGCCTTAAGGAGTACCCTTGCCCGAACTACTCCCCTTAATTAGGACCCTTATTGAGTAACCCTAAGTAGTAGAGTATGGTACGGTGGGGTAGCATAGGGTAGGGAAGCATACGGTGGAACAGAGAAAATAGAAGGAAATAGAATAGAACAGCATAGGTCAGGGTAGGTTAGCTTAGTGCAGGGTATGGTAGAGTAGCATAGGATGGAACAGAGAAAATAGAAAAGGAGCCTAGAAAAGAGCAGACTAGATTAGGATAGGCTAGGGTGGGGGAGGGTTTTGTAGAATACAGTAGTGTAGAATGGAATAGAATGGTGTGGAATGGAGTCAAATGGATTCGAACAGAGATGCAGAGAGTAGAAAAGAGTTGAATAGAGCCGAATAACGCTGAATAGGACCACATATGACCAAAATGAGCCGAATCGAGTCGAGTCGATCAGATTCGGGATGAATGGAGCCTAGTGGAGCTGAAATGAGCCAAATACAGACAATCTGAACCCAGCAAAATCGAGCCAAAACACACTTAATTGCATCCTATTGCATCGGATCTCGTCGAATTCCATCAAATCCCACCAAAACGCATCAAATCTCGCGGAATCTCACCGAATCCCGTCGAATTGTCTCAAATCGGGTCGAATGGTGTCAAACTGAATGGAATCGAATTAAATTGAATAGATTAGAGTAGTGTAGGTTAGACTGGGATTCAGTAGGGAAGGGCACAGAAGAATAGAATAGAGTAGAACAGAAGAGAATACCAAGAGTAGAATGGAGTAGAGTTGAGTAGAGTGGAATAGTCAGAGTCGGGTAGTGCAGAATATAGATGAATAGATCCAATTCAAGCCGAATCGATTCGAATGGAGAGGAAAGGAGACAAATCGTGATGAATCGAATCGATTAGAATAGATTAGAGTAGGGTAGGGTAGAACAGAATAGAATAGAGTAGAAAAGAGTAGAATGGTGTGGAAGGGAGTTGAATGGAGCCAAATAGAGACAAATAAAGTAGAAAGGGTTGAGTAGAGCTGAACAGGGCTGAATAAGGTTCACTCGAGCCTAATTATGCTGAATTGAGCAGAATCGAGACGAATTGACCCAATTCAAGCCAAATAGAGCTAAATCGAGCCGATTCAAGCCTAATCACATGGAATCGCGTCGAAATGCGTTGGATCGAATAGATTAGAGTAGAGGAGGGTACGGCAGGAGAGGCTAGACTACAACACAACAGAACACAATAGAAAGAAGAGAATAGAATTAAGTAGAGTCGGGTCCAGTAGAATAGAGTCAAATTGAGTTGAAGAGAGCCGAAAAGAGCCAAAGAGAGCTGAATACAGCCGAATTGACCAAATTCAAGGTGAATCGAGATGAATCATGTCGAGTCGTTTGAAACGTGTCGAATCGAATCAAATAGATTAGTGTGGGGAAGGTAAGGTTAGGGTAGGGTAGAGAAGAATAGAATAGAGTAGAATAGAACAGAACAGAAAGAATCGAGTAGACTAGAGTCAAATAGAGTCGAATACTGCCAAAAAGAGCCGAATAGAGTGGGAAAGAGCCGAATAGAACCGAATCGAGTTTAATGGAGCAGAAAGGAGATGAATCGAGCCGATATGACCCGAATCAGGTCGAATCCCATTCAGGTGTGTCGAATAGCATAGAACAGATTACAGTAGGCTAAGTTAGGGTAGGGTAGGGTAGAATAGAGTGCAGTAGAACAGAACAGAACAGAACTGAAAGAATAGGGTCGAGACGAGCAGAGTATAGAAGAGTAGAGTAGAGCAGAGTCGAACATTGCCGAATAGAGCCAAATAGAGCCCAAAAGAGCTAAATGGATAGAAACCAAGACGAATCACGCCGAATCCCGTGGAATCGTGCCGTATCGCGTCGAATCCCGTCGAATTGCATTGAATCTGATCAATTCCAATCCAATCAAATAGAATAGACTAGAGTAGGGTAGAGTACAATACAATACAGTAGAGAATAGTTTAGGATGGAGTAGAATGGTGTAGCATGGAGTCGAGTGGAGTCGAAAAGAGATAATAGAGTTGAGTAGAGCCTAATAGAGCCGAATAGAGCTGAATAGAGCCTATTCGAGCTGAATGGAGCCGAATGGAGCCGATTAGAGCTGAATCGAACCGATTTGAGCCGATTGGGGATGAATGGAGTGGAAAGGAGCCGATTTGAGCCGAATCGCATCGAGATGCGTGGAATCGAATCCAGTAGAATAGATTAGATGAGGGTAGGATGGAATAGAGTAGACTTGAACACAGTAGAAGAGAATGGAAAGGATACAATAGAATAGAGTAGAAAAGGGTAGAGCAGAGCAGAATAGTGTAGAGTAGAATAGAGTAGAGTAGAACAGAGTCGAATCAAGCTGAATGGAGACGAAACGAGACAAATCGCGTCGAATGGCGTCGAATCCCATCGAATCAATTACAGTAGGGTATAGTAGAAGAGCGTAGAATGGAGTAGAATGGTGTGCAATGGAATCGAGTAGAGTAGAAAAGAGCTGAAGAGAGCCGAAGAGGGCCAAAGAGGGCCAAATCGAGCTGAATTGAGCGAAATCGAGCCGAATCCAGTGAATCGAGCCTAATGGAGCCAAATCGAGGCTAATCGAGCTGAATCGACACTATTCGAGACAAATGGAGCCGAATGGACATGAATCACACCGATTCGGCCCCTAGTCGCGTCAAAATTTCTCGAATTCAATTGAATAGACTAGAGTAGGGGAGGTTCGGGTAGGCTAGAGTAGGGTAGAATAGAGTAGAATAGAATAAAACAGAACAGAACACAACAAAATAGAACACAACAACACAGAACGAATACAGAAAAGAGTAGGCTAGAGTAGAGTAGAGGGGAATAGAGTAGAGAAGAATAGATTTGAACAGAGCCAAATCGAGGCGAATCGCGTCGAAATGGGTTGAATCAAATCCAATCAAGTGGATTACAATACCTTAGAGTTGGGTAGCATAGGGTAGGGTAGAATAGAGTAGAATAGTACAGAACAGAGTAGAAACAATACAATAGAGTAGAGAAGAGTAGAATAGAGCTGAATAGAGCCAAATGCAGACAAAATGAGAGGAATCGTGTAGAAGCAAGTAGAGTAAATTAGAGTGGTGTTGGGTAGGGTAGAGCAGAATAGAGTAGAATAGTGTGGAATGAATAGAATGGAGTAGAATGGAGTCAAGTAGAAACGAATAGAGTAGAAAAGAGTCGAATAGAGCAGAATAGGGCCGAAGAAGGCCAAATCGAGCAGATTCGAAGCGATTCAAGCCAAAACAAGCTGAATGGAGCCTAACTGAGCCGAATAGAGCCAAATCGAGCCGAATCGAGCCGATTCAAGCTTCATCGCCTCGAATCGCGTTCAACGCGTCAAATCCAATCGAGACGTATAGATTAGAGAAGGGGAGGGGAGGGGAGGGGAGAATAGAACAGAGTAGAGTGGAATAGAAGAGATTAGAACAGAATAGAAGGAATAGAATCGAGTAGAATCGAGTGGAAAAGAGTAGAGTCGAATACAGTCGAATAGAGCCGAATAAGCTGAATAGAGACGAATGGAGCTGAATACAGCCGAAAAGAGCTGTATACTGCCGAATCACACCTAATCGAGCGGAATCAAGCAGAATCGCACTGACTGTCACCGAACAGCGTTGAATCGAATCAGGTCGAATCGAGTCGAGTCACATCGTTTTGAATCAAACAAGGTCAAATTGCTTCATATCGTGTCGAATCCCATCGAATCACGTCGAATAACTTCGAATTGCGTCAAACCTCAGAGAATCCTACTGAATCACGTCGAGTCGCATGGAATCTCATCAAATCCCTTCAGATTTGCCGAATCCAGTCAAGTCCTATCAAATCGCGTTGCACGGAATCGAATTGCATCCAATAGATTAAAGTAGGGAAGGTTCGGGTGGGGTGCCGTTGGGTCGGGTAGGGTAGAATAGAACAGAGTACAACAGAATAGGAGAGAATAGAACAGAACAGAAAGAATACAACAGAATAGAATAGAGTCAAAGACAGAGAACATAGCCGAATTGAGCCGAGTGGAGACAAAACGAGACGAATCACGTCCGGTTGCTTCGAATCGCGTCAAATCAAATCGAATCGATTAGAAGAGATTAGGGTAGGGAAGGGTAGAATAGAAGAGAGGAAAATAGTGAGGAATGGAGTTGAACGGAGTCCAATAGAGACGGATAGATATGAATAGAGTACAAAAGAGTCTAATAGAGCAGAATAGGGCCGAATAGGCCCAAATAAGGCCTAATCGAGCAGAATCCAGCAGAATCGATGGAATTCGAGCCGAATGGAGTGAAATGGAGCCAAGTCGAGCCGAATAGAGCCGATTCGAACTGAATCGAGCTGATTCAAGCCTAATCGCGTCAAATCGCGTGGAAATACGTCACATCGAATCTAATCAAATAGATTAGGGAAGGATAGGGGAGCGGCGGGTGGGTAGACTAGAACAGAATAGTACAGAATAGAATATAGTACAGTAGGGTAGAGTAGAGAGAGTAAAGCAGACAAGAGTAGAGCAGAGTAGAATTGAGTCAAATAGAGTCAAAGAGTGCAGGATATAGCTGAATAGAGCCAATTCTGGCCGAATCGAGTCAAATAGAAACAAAACGAGATGAATCACACCGAATTGCTAAGAATCGCATCCAATCGAATAGATTAGAGTATCGTAGGGTAGAGTAGAACAGAATAGAGTAGAATAGCATAGAATGGAGAAGAGTGGAGTCAAATGGAGTCGAACAGAGACAAATAGAGTAGAAAAGAGTCGAATCGAGCCAAATAGGGCCGAATAAGGCTGAACCGAGTGGAAACGAGCTGAATTGAAGCGATTCGAGCCAAATCGAGCTGAATCGAGCTGATGTTGCGGAATCGAGCCGACTCAAGCGTGATGGTGTCCGGTCGCATCGAAATGCTTTGAATCGAATCAAATGGAATCGATTAGAATAGGTTAGGGTAGGGTAGTTTAGGATAGGAAGACTAGGGTAGATGCAAGTAGACTACATTAGAGTAGACAAGAGAAGGCTAGAGTAGAAGCCTAGACTAGTAAGCTGGACTAGTCAGCTAGGCTAGTGGCATAGAGCAGTAGCCTAGACAACTAGTCTTGAATAGTACCCTAAGTCAGTAATCTGAACGAGTACCCTTGCCTGAACTCTTAGCCTAATCTAGTACCCTTGCCTTAACTAGTAGTCTTCACTAGTACCCTTGCCTTCACTAGTAGTATGTCCTTAACAAGTAGCCTGAACTGGTACCCTTGCCTTAACCAGTACCCTCAACAAGTACCCATGCCTTAACTAGTAGCCTGGCCTTAACTAGTGCCCTTGCATAACTAGTACCCTGGCCTTAACTAGTAGCCTGAACTAGTACACTTGCCTTAAGGAGTACCCTTGCCCGAACTACTCCCCTTAATTAGGACCCTTATTGAGTAACCCTAAGTAGTAGAGTATGGTACGGTGGGGTAGCATAGGGTAGGGAAGCATACGGTGGAACAGAGAAAATAGAAGGAAATAGAATAGAACAGCATAGGTCAGGGTAGGTTAGCTTAGTGCAGGGTATGGTAGAGTAGCATAGGATGGAACAGAGAAAATAGAAAAGGAGACTAGAAAAGAGCAGACTAGATTAGGATAGGCTAGGGTGGGGGAGGGTTTTGTAGAATACAGTAGTGTAGAATGGAATAGAATGGTGTGGAATGGAGTCAAATGGATTCGAACAGAGATGCAGAGAGTAGAAAAGAGTTGAATAGAGCCGAATAACGCTGAATAGGACCACATATGACCAAAATGAGCAGAATCGAGTCGAGTCGATCAGATTCGGGATGAATGGAGCCTAGTGGAGCTGAAATGAGCCAAATACAGACAATCTGAACCCAGCAAAATCGAGCCAAAACACACTTAATTGCATCCTATTGCATCGGATCTCGTCGAATTCCATCAAATCCCACCAAAACGCATCAAATCTCGCGGAATCTCACCGAATCCCGTCGAATTGTCTCAAATCGGGTCGAATGGTGTCAAACTGAATGGAATCGAATTAAATTGAATAGATTAGAGTAGTGTAGGTTAGACTGGGATTCAGTAGGGAAGGGCACAGAAGAATAGAATAGAGTAGAACAGAAGAGAATACCAAGAGTAGAATGGAGTAGAGTTGAGTAGAGTGGAATAGTCAGAGTCGGGTAGTGCAGAATATAGATGAATAGATCCAATTCAAGCCGAATCGATTCAAATGGAGAGGAAAGGAGACAAATCGTGATGAATCGAATCGATTAGAATAGATTAGAGTAGGGTAGGGTAGAACAGAATAGAATAGAGTAGAAAAGAGTAGAATGGTGTGGAAGGGAGTTGAATGGAGCCAAATAGAGACAAATAAAGTAGAAAGGGTTGAGTAGAGCTGAACAGGGCTGAATAAGGTTCACTCGAGCCTAATTATGCTGAATTGAGCAGAATCGAGACGAATTGACCCAATTCAAGCCAAATAGAGCTAAATCGAGCCGATTCAAGCCTAATCACATGGAATCGCGTCAAAATGCGTTGAATCGAATAGATTAGAGTAGAGGAGGGTACGGCAGGAGAGGCTAGACTACAACACAACAGAACACAATAGAAAGAAGAGAATAGAATTAAGTAGAGTCGGGTCCAGTAGAATAGAGTCAAATTGAGTTGAAGAGAGCCGAAAAGAGCCAAACAGAGCTGAATACAGCCGAATTGACCAAATTCAAGGTGAATCGAGATGAATCATGTCGAGTCGTTTGAAATGTGTCGAATCGAATCAAATAGATTAGTGTGGGGAAGGTAAGGTTAGGGTAGGGTAGAGAAGAATAGAATAGAGTAGAATAGAACAGAACAGAAAGAATCGAGTAGACTAGAGTCAAATAGAGTCGAATACTGCCAAAAAGAGCCGAATAGAGTGGGAAAGAGCCGAATAGAACCGAATCGAGTTTAATGGAGCAGAAAGGAGATGAATCGAGCCGATATGACCCGAATCAGGTCGAATCCCATTCAGGTGTGTCGAATAGCATAGAACAGATTACAGTAGGCTAAGTTAGGGTAGGGTAGGGTAGAATAGAGTGCAGTAGAACAGAACAGAACAGAACTGAAAGAATAGGGTCGAGACGAGCAGAGTATAGAAGAGTAGAGTAGAGCAGAGTCGAACATTGCCGAATAGAGCCAAATAGAGCCCAAAAGAGCTAAATGGATAGAAACCAAGACGAATCACGCCGAATCCCGTGGAATCGTGCCGTATCGCGTTGAATCCCGTCGAATTGCATTGAATCTGATCAATTCCAATCCAATCAAGTAGAATAGACTAGAGTAGGGTAGAGTACAATACAATACAGTAGAGAATAGTTTAGGATGGAGTAGAATGGTGTAGCATGGAGTCGAGTGGAGTCGAAAAGAGATAATAGAGTTGAGTAGAGCCTAATAGAGCCGGATAGAGCTGAATAGAGCCTATTCGAGCTGACTGGAGCCGAATGGAGCCGATTAGAGCTGAATCGAACCGATTTGAGCCGATTGGGGATGAATGGAGTGGAAAGGAGCCGATTTGAGCCGAATCGCATCGAGATGCGTGGAATCGAATCCAGTAGAATAGATTAGATTAGGGTAGGATGGAATAGAGTAGACTTGAACACAGTAGAAGAGAATGGAAAGGATACAATAGAATAGAGTAGAAAAGGGTAGAGCAGAGCAGAATAGTGTAGAGTAGAATAGAGTAGAGTAGAACAGAGTCGAATCAAGCTGAATGGAGACGAAACGAGACAAATCGCGTCGAATGGCGTCGAATCCCATCGAATCAATTACAGTAGGGTATAGTAGAAGAGCGTAGAATGGAGTAGAATGGTGTGCAATGGAATCGAGTAGAGTAGAAAAGAGCTGAAGAGAGCCGAAGAGGGCCAAAGAGGGCCAAATCGAGCTGAATTGAGCGAAATCGAGCCGAATCCAGTGAATCGAGCCTAATGGAGCCAAATCGAGGCTAATCGAGCTGAATCGACACTATTCGAGACAAATGGAGCCGAATGGACATGAATCACACCGATTCGGCCCCTAGTCGCGTCAAAATTTCTCGAATTCAATTGAATAGACTAGAGTAGGGGAGGTTCGGGTAGGCTAGAGTAGGGTAGAATAGAGTAGAATAGAATAAAACAGAACAGAACACAACAAAATAGAACAGAACAACACAGAACGAATACAGAAAAGAGTAGGCTAGAGTAGAGCAGAGGGGAATAGAGTAGAGTAGAATAGATTTGAACAGAGCCAAATCGAGCCGAATCGCGTCGAAATGGGTTGAATCAAATCCAATCAAGTGGATTACAATACCTTAGAGTTGGGTAGCATAGGGTAGGGTAGAATAGAGTAGAATAGTACAGAACAGAGTAGAAACAATACAATAGAGTAGAGAAGAGTAGAATAGAGCTGAATAGAGCCAAATGCAGACAAAATGAGAGGAATCGTGTAGAAGCAAGTAGAGTAAATTAGAGTGGTGTTGGGTAGGGTAGAGCAGAATAGAGTAGAATAGTGTGGAATGAATAGAATGGAGTAGAATGGAGTCAAGTAGAAACGAATAGAGTAGAAAAGAGTCGAATAGAGCAGAATAGGGCCGAAGAAGGCCAAATCGAGCAGATTCGAAGCGATTCAAGCCAAAACAAGCTGAATGGAGCCTAACTGAGCCGAATACAGCCAAATCGAGCCGAATCGAGCCGATTCAAGCTTCATCGCCTCGAATCGCGTTCAACGCATCAAATCCAATCGAGACGTATAGATTAGAGAAGGGGAGGGGAGGGGAGGGGAGAATAGAACAGAGTAGAGTGGAATAGAAGAGATTAGAACAGAATAGAAGGAATAGAATCGAGTAGAATCGAGTGGAAAAGAGTAGAGTCGAATACAGTCGAATAGAGCCGAATAAGCTGAATAGAGACGAATGGAGCTGAATACAGCCGAAAAGAGCTGTATACTGCCGAATCACACCTAATCGAGCAGAATCAAGCAGAATCGCACTGACTGTCACCGAACAGCGTCGAATCGAATCAGGTCGAATCGAGTCGAGTCACATCGTTTTGAATCAAACAAGGTCAAATTGCTTCATATCGTGTCGAATCCCATCGAATCACGTTGAATAACTTCGAATTGCGTCAAACCTCAGAGAATCCTACTGAATCACATCGAGTCGCATGGAATCTCATCAAATCCCTTCAGATTTGCCGAATCCAGTCAAGTCCTATAAAATCGCGTTGCACGGAATCGAATTGAATCCAATAGATTAAAGTAGGGAAGGTTCGGGTGGGGTGCCGTTGGGTCGGGTAGGGTAGAATAGAACAGAGTACAACAGAATAGGAGAGAATAGAACAGAACAGAAAGAATACAACAGAATAGAATAGAGTCAAAGACAGAGAACATAGCCGAATTGAGCCGAGTGGAGACAAAACGAGACGAATCACGTCCGGTTGCTTCGAATCGCGTCAAATCAAATCGAATCGATTAGAAGAGATTAGGGTAGGGAAGGGTAGAATAGAAGAGAGGAAAATAGTGAGGAATGGAGTTGAACGGAGTCCAATAGAGACGGATAGATATGAATAGAGTACAAAAGAGTCTAATAGAGCAGAATAGGGCCGAATAGGCCCAAATAAGGCCTAATCGAGCAGAATCCAGCAGAATCGATGGAATTCGAGCCTAATCGAGCCGAATGGAGTGAAATGGAGCCAAGTCGAGCCGAATAGAGCCGATTCGAACTGAATCGAGCTGATTCAAGCCTAATCGCGTCAAATCGCGTGGAAATACGTCACATCGGATCTAATCAAATAGATTAGGGAAGGGTAGGGGAGGGGCGGGTGGGTAGAATAGAACAGAATAGTACAGAATAGAATATAGTACAGTAGGGTAGAGTAGAGAGAGTAAAGCAGACAAGAGTAGAGCAGAGTAGAATTGAGTCAAATAGAGTCAAAGAGTGCAGGATATAGCTGAATAGAGCCAATTCTGGCCGAATCGAGTCAAATGGAAACAAAACGAGATGAATCACACCGAATTGCTAAGAATCGCATCCAATCGAATAGATTAGAGTATCGTAGGGTAGAGTAGAACAGAATAGAGTAGAATAGCGTAGAATGGAGAAGAGTGGAGTCAAATGGAGTCGAACAGAGACAAATAGAGTAGAAAAGAGTCGAATCGAGCCAAATAGGGCCGAATAAGGCTGAACCGAGTGGAAACGAGCTGAATTGAAGCGATTCGAGCCAAATCGAGCTGAATCGAGCTGATGTTGCGGAATCGAGCTGACTCAAGCGTGATGGTGTCCGGTCGCATCGAAATGCTTTGAATCGAATCAAATGGAATCGATTAGAATAGGTTAGGGTAGGGTAGTTTATGATAGGAAGACTAGGGTAGATGCAAGTAGACTACATTAGAGTAGACAAGAGAAGGCTAGAGTAGAAGCCTAGACTAGTAAGCTGGACTAGTCAGCTAGGCTAGTGGCATAGAGCAGTAGCCTAGACAACTAGTCTTGAATAGTACCCTAAGTCAGTAATCTGAACGAGTACCCTTGCCTGAACTCTTAGCCTAATCTAGTACCCTTGCCTTAACTAGTAGTCCTAACAAGTACCCTTGCCTTAACCAGTAGTCTTCACTAGTACCCTTGCCTTCACTAGTAGTACGTCCTTAACAAGTAGCCTGAACTGGTACCCTTGCCTTAACCAGTACCCTCAACAAGTACCCATGCCTTAACTAGTAGCCTGGCCTTAACTAGTGCCCTTGCATAACTAGTACCCTGGCCTTAACTAGTAGCCTGAACTAGTACACTTGCCTTAAGGAGTACCCTTGCCCGAACTACTCCCCTTAATTAGGACCCTTATTGAGTAACCCTAAGTAGTAGAGTATGGTACGGTGGGGTAGCATAGGGTAGGGAAGCATACGGTGGAACAGAGAAAATAGAAGGAAATAGAATAGAACAGCATAGGTCAGGGTAGGTTAGCTTAGTGCAGGGTATGGTAGAGTAGCATAGGATGGAACAGAGAAAATAGAAAAGGAGACTAGAAAAGAGCAGACTAGATTAGGATAGGCTAGGGTGGGGGAGGGTTTTGTAGAATACAGTAGTGTAGAATGGAATAGAATGGTGTGGAATGGAGTCAAATGGATTCGAACAGAGATGCAGAGAGTAGAAAAGAGTTGAATAGAGCCGAATAACGCTGAATAGGACCACATATGACCAAAATGAGCAGAATCGAGTTGAGTCGATCAGATTCGGGATGAATGGAGCCTAGTTGAGCTGAAATGAGCCAAATAGAGACAATCTGAACCCAGCAAAATCGAGCCAAAACACACTTAATTGCATCCTATTGCATCGGATCTCGTCGAATTCCATCAAATCCCACCAAAACGCATCAAATCTCGCGGAATCTCACCGAATCCCGTCGAATTGTCTCAAATCGGGTCGAATGGTGTCAAACTGAATGGAATCGAATTAAATTGAATAGATTAGAGTAGTGTAGGTTAGACTGGGATTCAGTAGGGAAGGGCACAGAAGAATAGAATAGAGTAGAACAGAAGAGAATACCAAGAGTAGAATGGAGTAGAGTTGAGTAGAGTGGAATAGTCAGAGTCGGGTAGTGCAGAATATAGATGAATAGATCCAATTCAAGGCGAATCGATTCGAATGGAGAGGAAAGGAGACAAATCGTGATGAATCGAATCGATTAGAATAGATTAGAGTAGGGTAGGGTAGAACAGAATAGAATAGAGTAGAAAAGAGTAGAATGGTGTGGAAGGGAGTTGAATGGAGCCAAATAGAGACAAATAAAGTAGAAAGGGTTGAGTAGAGCTGAACAGGGCTGAATAAGGTTCACTCGAGCCTAATTATGCTGAATTGAGCAGAATCGAGACGAATTGACCCAATTCAAGCCAAATAGAGCTAAATCGAGCCGATTCAAGCCTAATCACATGGAATCGCGTCGAAATGCGTTGAATCGAATAGATTAGAGTAGAGGAGGGTACGGCAGGAGAGGCTAGACTACAACACAACAGAACACAATAGAAAGAAGAGAATAGAATTAAGTAGAGTCGGGTCCAGTAGAATAGAGTCAAATTGAATTGAAGAGAGCCGAAAAGAGCCAAAGAGAGCTGAATACAGCCGAATTGACCAAATTCAAGGTGAATCGAGATGAATCATGTCGAGTCGTTTGAAACGTGTCGAATCGAATCAAATAGATTAGTGTGGGGAAGGTAAGGTTAGGGTAGGGTAGAGAAGAATAGAATAGAGTAGAATAGAACAGAACAGAAAGAATCGAGTAGACTAGAGTCAAATAGAGTCGAATACTGCCAAAAAGAGCCGAATAGAGTGGAAAAGAGCCGAATAGAACCGAATCGAGTTTAATGGAGCAGAAAGGAGATGAATCGAGCCGATATGACCCGAATCAGGTCGAATCCCATTCAGGTGTGTCGAATAGCATAGAACAGATTACAGTAGGCTAAGTTAGGGTAGGGTAGGGTAGAATAGAGTGCAGTAGAACAGAACAGAACAGAACTGAAAGAATAGGGTCGAGACGAGCAGAGTATAGAAGAGTAGAGTAGAGTAGAGTCGAACATTGCCGAATAGAGCCAAATAGAGCCCAAAAGAGCTAAATGGATAGAAACCAAGACGAATCACGCCGAATCCCGTGGAATCGTGCCGTATCTCGTCGAATCCCGTCGAATTGCAGTGAATCTGATCAATTCCAATCCAATCAAATAGAATAGACTAGAGTAGGGTAGAGTACAATACAATACAGTAGAGAATAGTTTAGGATGGAGTAGAATGGTGTAGCATGGAGTCGAGTGGAGTCGAAAAGAGATAATAGAGTTGAGTAGAGCCTAATAGAGCCGGATAGAGCTGAATAGAGCCTATTCGAGCTGACTGGAGCCGAATGGAGCCGATTAGAGCTGAATCGAACCGATTTGAGCCGATTGGGGATGAATGGAGTGGAAAGGAGCCGATTTGAGCCGAATCGCATGGAGATGCGTGGAATCGAATCCAGTAGAATAGATTAGATTAGGGTAGGATGGAATAGAGTAGACTTGAACACAGTAGAAGAGAATGGAAAGGATACAATAGAATAGAGTAGAAAAGGGTAGAGCAGAGCAGAATAGTGTAGAGTAGAATAGAGTAGAACAGAGTCGAATCAAGCTGAATGGAGACGAAACGAGACAAATCGCGTCGAATGGCGTCGAATCCCATCGAATCAATTACAGTAGGGTATAGTAGAAGAGCGTAGAATGGAGTAGAATGGTGTGCAATGGAATCGAGTAGAGTAGAAAAGAGCTGAAGAGAGCCGAAGAGGGCCAAAGAGGGCCAAATCGAGCTGAATTGAGCGAAATCGAGCCGAATCCAGTGAATCGAGCCTAATGGAGCCAAATCGAGCCTAATCGAGCTGAATCGACACTATTCGAGACAAATGGAGCCGAATGGACAGGAATCACACCGATTCGGCCCCTAGTCGCGTCAAAATTTCTCGAATTCAATTGAATAGACTAGAGTAGGGGAGGTTCGGGTAGGCTAGAGTAGGGTAGAATAGAGTAGAATAGAATAAAACAGAACACAACACAACAAAATAGAACAGAACAACACAGAACGAATACAGAAAAGAGTAGGCTAGAGTAGAGTAGAGGGGAATAGAGTAGAGTAGAATAGATTTGAACAGAGCCAAATCGAGCCGAATCGCGTTGAAATGGGTTGAATCAAATCCAATCAAGTGGATTACAATACCTTAGAGTTGGGTAGCATAGGGTAGGGTAGAATAGAGTAGAATAGTACAGAACAGAGTAGAAACAATACAATAGAGTAGAGAAGAGTAGAATAGAGCTGAATAGAGCCAAATGCAGACAAAATGAGAGGAATCGTGTAGAAGCAAGTAGAGTAAATTAGAGTGGTGTTGGGTAGGGTAGAGCAGAATAGAGTAGAATAGTGTGGAATGAATAGAATGGAGTAGAATGGAGTCAAGTAGAAACGAATAGAGTAGAAAAGAGTCGAATAGAGCAGAATAGGGCCGAAGAAGGCCAAATCGAGCAGATTCGAAGCGATTCAAGCCAAAACAAGCTGAATGGAGCCTAACTGAGCCGAATAGAGCCAAATCGAGCCGAATCGAGCCGATTCAAGCTTCATCGCCTCGAATCGCGTTCAACGCGTCAAATCCAATCGAGACGTATAGATTAGAGAAGGGGAGGGGAGGGGAGGGGAGGGGAGAATAGAACAGAGTAGAGTGGAATAGAAGAGATTAGAACAGAATAGAAGGAATAGAATCGAGTAGAATCGAGTGGAAAAGAGTAGAGTCGAATACAGTCGAATAGAGCCGAATAAGCTGAATAGAGACGAATGGAGCTGAATACAGCCGAAAAGAGCTGTATACTGCCGAATCACACCTAATCGAGCAGAATCAAGCAGAATCGCACTGACTGTCACCGAACAGCGTCGAATCGAATCAGGTCGAATCGAGTCGAGTCACATCGTTTTGAATCAAACAAGGTCAAATTGCTTCATATCGTGTCGAATCCCATCGAATCACGTCGAATAACTTCGAATTGCGTCAAACCTCAGAGAATCCTACTGAATCACGTCGAGTCGCATGGAATCTCATCAAATCCCTTCAGATCTTGCCGAATCCAGTCAAGTCCTATCAAATCGCGTTGCACGGAATCGAATTGCATCCAATAGATTAAAGTAGGGAAGGTTCGGGTGGGGTGCCGTTGGGTCGGGTAGGGTAGAATAGAACAGAGTACAACAGAATAGGAGAGAATAGAACAGAACAGAAAGAATACAACAGAATAGAATAGAGTCAAAGAGAGAGAACATAGCCGAATTGAGCCGAGTGGAGACAAAACGAGACGAATCACGTCCGGTTGCTTCGAATCGCGTCAAATCAAATCGAATCGATTAGAAGAGATTAGGGTAGGGAAGGGTAGAATAGAAGAGAGGAAAATAGTGAGGAATGGAGTTGAACGGAGTCCAATAGAGACGGATAGATATGAATAGATTACAAAAGAGTCTAATAGAGCAGAATAGGGCCGAATAGGCCCAAATAAGGCCTAATCGAGCAGAATCCAGCAGAATCGATGGAATTCGAGCCTAATCGAGCCGAATGGAGTGAAATGGAGCCAAGTCGAGCCGAATAGAGCCGATTCGAACTGAATCGAGCTGATTCAAGCCTAATCGCGTCAAATCGCGTGGAAATACGTCACATCGAATCTAATCAAATAGATTAAGGGAAGGGTAGGGGAGGGGCGGGTGGGTAGAATAGAACAGAATAGTACAGAATAGAATATAGTACAGTAGGGTAGAGTAGAGAGAGTAAAGCAGACAAGAGTAGAGCAGAGTAGAATTGAGTCAAATAGAGTCAAAGAGTGCAGGATATAGCTGAATAGAGCCAATTCTGGCCGAATCGAGTCAAATGGAAACAAAACGAGATGAATCACACCGAATTGCTAAGAATCGCATCCAATCGAATAGATTAGAGTATCGTAGGGTAGAGTAGAACAGAATAGAGTAGAATAGCATAGAATGGAGAAGAGTGGAGTCAAATGGAGTCGAACAGAGACAAATAGAGTAGAAAAGAGTCGAATCGAGCCAAATAGGGCCGAATAAGGCTGAACCGAGTGGAAACGAGCTGAATTGAAGCGATTCGAGCCAAATCGAGCTGAATCGAGCTGATGTTGCGGAATCGAGCCGACTCAAGCGTGATGGTGTCCGGTCGCATCGAAATGCTTTGAATCGAATCAAATGGAATCGATTAGAATAGGTTAGGGTAGGGTAGTTTATGATAGGAAGACTAGGGTAGATGCAAGTAGACTACATTAGAGTAGACAAGAGAAGGCTAGAGTAGAAGCCTAGACTAGTAAGCTGGACTAGTCAGCTAGACTAGTGGCATAGAGCAGTAGCCTAGACAACTAGTCTTGAATAGTACCCTAAGTCAGTAATCTGAACGAGTACCCTTGCCTGAACTCTTAGCCTAATCTAGTACCCTTGCCTTAACTAGTAGTCCTAACAAGTACCCTTGCCTTAACCAGTAGTCTTCACTAGTACCCTTGCCTTCACTAGTAGTATGTCCTTAACAAGTAGCCTGAACTGGTACCCTTGCCTTAACCAGTACCCTCAACAAGTACCCATGCCTTAACTAGTAGCCTGGCCTTAACTAGTGCCCTTGCATAACTAGTACCCTGGCCTTAACTAGTAGCCTGAACTAGTACACTTGCCTTAAGGAGTACCCTTGCCCGAACTACTCCCCTTAATTAGGACCCTTATTGAGTAACCCTAAGTAGTAGAGTATGGTACGGTGGGGTAGCATAGGGTAGGGAAGCATACGGTGGAACAGAGAAAATAGAAGGAAATAGAATAGAACAGCATAGGTCAGGGTAGGTTAGCTTAGTGCAGGGTATGGTAGAGTAGCATAGGATGGAACAGAGAAATTAGAAAAGGAGACTAGAAAAGAGCAGACTAGATTAGGATAGGCTAGGGTGGGGGAGGGTTTTGTAGAATACAGTAGTGTAGAATGGAATAGAATGGTGTGGAATGGAGTCAAATGGATTCGAACAGAGATGCAGAGAGTAGAAAAGAGTTGAATAGAGCCGAATAACGCTGAATAGGACCACATATGACCAAAATGAGCAGAATCGAGTCGAGTCGATCAGATTCGGGATGAATGGAGCCTAGTGGAGCTGAAATGAGCCAAATAGAGACAATCTGAACCCAGCAAAATCGAGCCAAAACACACTTAATTGCATCCTATTGCATCGGATCTCGTCGAATTCCATCAAATCCCACCAAAACGCATCAAATCTCGCGGAATCTCACCGAATCCCGTCGAATTGTCTCAAATCGGGTCGAATGGTGTCAAACTGAATGGAATCGAATTAAATTGAATAGATTAGAGTAGTGTAGGTTAGACTGGGATTCAGTAGGGAAGGGCACAGAAGAATAGAATAGAGTAGAACAGAAGAGAATACCAAGAGTAGAATGGAGTAGAGTTGAGTAGAGTGGAATAGTCAGAGTCGGGTAGTGCAGAATATAGATGAATAGATCCAATTCAAGCCGAATCGATTCGAATGGAGAGGAAAGGAGACAAATCGTGATGAATCGAATCGATTAGAATAGATTAGAGTAGGGTAGGGTAGAACAGAATAGAATAGAGTAGAAAAGAGTAGAATGGTGTGGAAGGGAGTTGAATGGAGCCAAATAGAGACAAATAAAGTAGAAAGGGTTGAGTAGAGCTGAACAGGGCTGAATAAGGTTCACTCGAGCCTAATTATGCTGAATTGAGCAGAATCGAGACGAATTGACCCAATTCAAGCCAAATAGAGCTAAATCGAGCCGATTCAAGCCTAATCACATGGAATCGCGTCGAAATGCGTTGAATCGAATAGATTAGAGTAGAGGAGGGTACGGCAGGAGAGGCTAGACTACAACACAACAGAACACAATAGAAAGAAGAGAATAGAATTAAGTAGAGTCGGGTCCAGTAGAATAGAGTCAAATTGAGTTGAAGAGAGCCGAAAAGAGCCAAAGAGAGCTGAATACAGCCGAATTGACCAAATTCAAGGTGAATCGAGATGAATCATGTCGAGTCGTTTGAAACGTGTCGAATCGAATCAAATAGATTAGTGTGGGGAAGGTAAGGTTAGGGTAGGGTAGAGAAGAATAGAATAGAGTAGAATAGAACAGAACAGAAAGAATCGAGTAGACTAGAGTCAAATAGAGTCGAATACTGCCAAAAAGAGCCGAATAGAGTGGGAAAGAGCCGAATAGAACCGAATCGAGTTTAAAGGAGCAGAAAGGAGATGAATCGAGCCGATATGACCCGAATCAGGTCGAATCCCATTCAGGTGTGTCGAATAGCATAGAACAGATTACAGTAGGCTAAGTTAGGGTAGGGTAGGGTAGAATAGAGTGCAGTAGAACAGAACAGAACAGAACTGAAAGAATAGGGTCGAGACGAGCAGAGTATAGAAGAGTAGAGTAGAGCAGAGTCGAACATTGCCGAATAGAGCCAAATAGAGCCCAAAAGAGCTAAATGGATAGAAACCAAGACGAATCACGCCGAATCCCGTGGAATCGTGCCGTATCGCGTTGAATCCCGTCGAATTGCATTGAATCTGATCAATTCCAATCCAATCAAATAGAATAGACTAGAGTAGGGTAGAGTACAATACAATACAGTAGAGAAAAGTTTAGGATGGAGTAGAATGGTGTAGCATGGAGTCGAGTGGAGTCGAAAAGAGATAATAGAGTTGAGTAGAGCCTAATAGAGCCGAATAGAGCTGAATAGAGCCTATTCGAGCTGAATGGAGCCGAATGGAGCCGATTAGAGCTGAATCGAACCGATTTGAGCCGATTGGGGATGAATGGAGTGGAAAGGAGCCGATTTGAGCCGAATCGCATCGAGATGCGTGGAATCGAATCCAGTAGAATAGATTAGATTAGGGTAGGATGGAATAGAGTAGACTTGAACACAGTAGAAGAGAATGGAAAGGATACAATAGAATAGAGTAGAAAAGGGTAGAGCAGAGCAGAATAGTGTAGAGTAGAATAGAGTAGAGTAGAACAGAGTCGAATCAAGCTGAATGGAGACGAAACGAGACAAATCGCGTCGAATGGCGTCGAATCCCATCGAATCAATTACAGTAGGGTATAGTAGAAGAGCGTAGAATGGAGTAGAATGGTGTGCAATGGAATCGAGTAGAGTAGAAAAGAGCTGAAGAGAGCCGAAGAGGGCCAAAGAGGGCCAAATCGAGCTGAATTGAGCGAAATCGAGCCGAATCCAGTGAATCGAGCCTAATGGAGCCAAATCGAGCCTAATCGAGCTGAATCGACACTATTCGAGACAAATGGAGCCGAATGGACATGAATCACACCGATTCGGCCCCTAGTCGCGTCAAAATTTCTCGAATTCAATTGAATAGACTAGAGTAGGGGAGGTTCGGGTAGGCTAGAGTAGGGTAGAATAGAGTAGAATAGAATAAAACAGAACAGAACACAACAAAATAGAACAGAACAACACAGAACGAATGCAGAAAAGAGTAGGCTAGAGTAGAGTAGAGGGGAATAGAGTAGAGTAGAATAGATTTGAACAGAGCCAAATCGAGCCGAATCGCGTTGAAACGGGTTGAATCAAATCCAATCAAGTGGATTACAATACCTTAGAGTTGGGTAGCATAGGGTAGGGTAGAATAGAGTAGAATAGTACAGAACAGAGTAGAAACAATACAATAGAGTAGAGAAGAGTAGAATAGAGCTGAATAGAGCCAAATGCAGACAAAATGAGAGGAATCGTGTAGAAGCAAGTAGAGTAAATTAGAGTGGTGTTGGGTAGGGTAGAGCAGAATAGAGTAGAATAGTGTGGAATGAATAGAATGGAGTAGAATGGAGTCAAGTAGAAACGAATAGAGTAGAAAAGAGTCGAATAGAGCAGAATAGGGCCGAAGAAGGCCAAATCGAGCAGATTCGAAGCGATTCAAGCCAAAACAAGCTGAATGGAGCCTAACTGAGCCGAATAGAGCCAAATCGAGCCGAATCGAGCCGATTCAAGCTTCATCGCCTCGAATCGCGTTCAACGCGTCAAATCCAATCGAGACGTATAGATTAGAGAAGGGGAGGGGAGGGGAGGGGAGGGGAGAATAGAACAGAGTAGAGTGGAATAGAAGAGATTAGAACAGAATAGAAGGAATAGAATCGAGTAGAATCGAGTGGAAAAGAGTAGAGTCGAATACAGTCGAATAGAGCCGAATAAGCTGAATAGAGACGAATGGAGCTGAATACAGCCGAAAAGAGCTGTATACTGCCGAATCACACCTAATCGAGCGGAATCAAGCAGAATCGCACTGACTGTCACCGAACAGCGTTGAATCGAATCAGGTCGAATCGAGTCGAGTCACATCGTTTTGAATCAAACAAGGTCAAATTGCTTCATATCGTGTCGAATCCCATCGAATCACGTCGAATAACTTCGAATTGCGTCAAACCTCAGAGAATCCTACTGAATCACGTCGAGTCGCATGGAATCTCATCAAATCCCTTCAGATTTGCCGAATCCAGTCAAGTCCTATCAAATCGCGTTGCACGGAATCGAATTGCATCCAATAGATTAAAGTAGGGAAGGTTCGGGTGGGGTGCCGATGGGTCGGGTAGGGTAGAATAGAATAGAGTACAACAGAATAGGAGAGAATAGAACAGAACAGAAAGAATACAACAGAATAGAATAGAGTCAAAGACAGAGAACATAGCCGAATTGAGCCGAGTGGAGACAAAACGAGACGAATCACGTCCGGTTGCTTCGAATCGCGTCAAATCAAATCGAATCGATTAGAAGAGATTAGGGTAGGGAAGGGTAGAATAGAAGAGAGGAAAATAGTGAGGAATGGAGTTGAACGGAGTCCAATAGAGACGGATAGATATGAATAGAGTACAAAAGAGTCTAATAGAGCAGAATAGGGCCGAATAGGCCCAAATAAGGCCTAATCGAGCAGAATCCAGCAGAATCGATGGAATTCGAGCCTAATCGAGCCGAATGGAGTGAAATGGAGCCAAGTCGAGCCGAATAGAGCCGATTCGAACTGAATCGAGCTGATTCAAGCCTAATCGCGTCAAATCGCGTGGAAATACGTCACATCGGATCTAATCAAATAGATTAGGGAAGGGTAGGGGAGGGGCGGGTGGGTAGAATAGAACAGAATAGTACAGAATAGAATATAGTACAGTAGGGTAGAGTAGAGAGAGTAAAGCAGACAAGAGTAGAGCAGAGTAGAATTGAGTCAAATAGAGTCAAAGAGTGCAGGATATAGCTGAATAGAGCCAATTCTGGCCGAATCGAGTCAAATGGAAACAAAACGAGATGAATCACACCGAATTGCTAAGAATCGCATCCAATCGAATAGATTAGAGTATCGTAGGGTAGAGTAGAACAGAATAGAGTAGAATAGCGTAGAATGGAGAAGAGTGGAGTCAAATGGAGTCGAACAGAGACAAATAGAGTAGAAAAGAGTCGAATCGAGCCAAATAGGGCCGAATAAGGCTGAACCGAGTGGAAACGAGCTGAATTGAAGCGATTCGAGCCAAATCGAGCTGAATCGAGCCGACTCAAGCATGATGGTCTCCAGTGGCATCGAAATGCTTTGAATCGAATCAAATGGAATCGATTAGAATAGGTTAGGGTAGGGTAGTTTAGGATAGGAAGACTAGGGTAGATGCAAGTAGACTACATTAGAGTAGACAAGAGAAGGCTAGAGTAGAAGCCTAGACTAGTAAGCTGGACTAGTCAGCTAGACTAGTGGCAGAGAGCAGTAGCCTAGACAACTAGTCTTGAATAGTACCCTAAGTCAGTAATCTGAACGAGTACCCTTGCCTGAACTCTTAGCCTAATCTAGTACCCTTGCCTTAACTAGTAGTCCTAACAAGTACCCTTGCCTTAACCAGTAGTCTTCACTAGTACCCTTGCCTTCACTAGTAGTATGTCCTTAACAAGTAGCCTGAACTGGTACCCTTGCCTTAACCAGTACCCTCAACAAGTACCCATGCCTTAACTAGTAGCCTGGCCTTAACTAGTACCCTGGCCTTAACTAGTAGCCTGAACTAGTACCCTTGCCTTAAGGAGTACCCTTGCCCGAACCACTCCCCTTAATTAGGACCCTTATTGAGTAACCCTAAGTAGTAGAGTATGGTACGGTGGGGTAGCATAAGGTAGGGAAGCATACGGTGGAACAGAGAAAATAGAAGGAAATAGAATAGAACAGCATAGGTCAGGGTAGGTTAGCTTAGTGCAGGGTATGGTAGAGTAGCATAGGATGGAATCGAGAAAATAGAAAAGGAGACTAGAAAAGAGCAGACTAGATTAGGATAGGCTAGGGTGGGGGAGGGTTTTGTAGAATACAGTAGTGTAGAATGGAATAGAATGGTGTGGAATGGAGTCAAATGGATTCGAACACAGATGAAGAGAGTAGAAAAGAGTTGAATAGAGCCGAATAACGCTGAATAGGACCAAATATGGCCAAAATGAGCCGAATCGAGTCGAGTCGACCAGATTCGGGATGAATGGAGCCTAGTGGAGCTGAAATGAGCCAAATAGAGACAATCTGAACCCAGCAAAATCGAGCCAAAACACACTTAATTGCATCCTATTGCATCGGATCTCGTCGAATTCCATCAAATCCCACCAAAACGCATCAAATCTTGCGGAATCTCACCGAATCCCGTCGAATTGTCTCAAATCGGGTCGAATGGTGTCAAACTGAATGGAATCGAATTAAATTGAATAGATTAGAGTAGTGTAGGTTAGACTGGGATTCAGTAGGGAAGGGCACAGAAGAATAGAATAGAGTAGAACAGAAGAGAATACCAAGAGTAGAATGGAGTAGAGTTGAGTAGAGTGGAATAGTCAGAGTCGGGTAGTGCAGAATATAGATGAATAGATCCAATTCAAGCCGAATCGATTCGAATGGAGAGGAAAGGAGACAAATCGTGATGAATCGAATCGATTAGAATAGATTAGAGTAGGGTAGGGTAGAACAGAATAGAAAAGAGTAGAATGGTGTGGAAGGGAGTTGAATGGAGCCAAATAGAGACAAATGAAGTAGAAAGGGTTGAGTAGAGCTGAACAGGGCTGAATAAGGTTCACTCGAGCCTAATTATGCTGAATTGAGCAGAATCGAGACGAATTGACCCAATTCAAGCCAAATAGAGCTAAATCGAGCCGATTCAAGCCTAATCACATGGAATCGCGTCGAAATGCGTTGAATCGAATAGATTAGAGTAGAGGAGGGTACGGCAGGAGAGGCTAGACTACAACACAACAGAACACAATAGAAAGAAGAGAATAGAATTAAGTAGAGTCGGGTCCAGTAGAATAGAGTCAAATTGAGTTGAAGAGAGCCGAAAAGAGCCAAAGAGAGCTGAATACAGCCGAATTGACCAAATTCAAGGTGAATCGAGATGAATCATGTCGAGTCGTTTGAAACGTGTCGAATCGAATCAAATAGATTAGTGTGGGGAAGGTAAGGTTAGGGTAGGGTAGAGAAGAATAGAATAGAGTAGAATAGAACAGAACAGAAAGAATCGAGTAGACTAGAGTCAAATAGAGTCGAATACTGCCAAAAAGAGCCGAATAGAGTGGAAAAGAGCCGAATAGAACCGAATCGAGTTTAATGGAGCAGAAAGGAGATGAATCGAGCCGATATGACCCGAATCAGGTCGAATCCCACTCAAGTGTGTCGAATAGCATAGAACAGATTACAGTAGGCTAAGTTAGGGTAGGGTAGGGTAGAATAGAGTGCAGTAGAACAGAACAGAACAGAACTGAAAGAATAGGGTCGAGACGAGCAGAGTATAGAAGAGTAGAGTAGAGCAGAGTCGAACATTGCCGAATAGAGCCAAATAGAGCCCAAAAGAGCTAAATGGATAGAAACCAAGACGAATCACGCCGAATCCCATGGAATCGTGCCGTATCGCGTCGAATCCCGTCGAATTGCATTGAATCTGATCAATTCCAATCCAATCCAATCCAATCTATTAGAATAGACTAGAGTAGGGTAGAGTACAATACAATACAGTAGAGAATAGTTTAGGATGGAGTAGAATGGTGTAGCATGGAGTCGAGTGGAGTCGAAAAGAGATAATAGAGTTGAGTAGAGTCTAATAGAGCCGAATAGAGCTGAATAGAGCCTATTCGAGCTGACTGGAGCCGAATGGAGCCGATTAGAGCTGAATCGAACCGATTTGAGCCGATTGGGGATGAATGGAGTGGAAAGGAGCCGATTTGAGCCGAATCGCATCGAGATGCGTGGAATCGAATCCAGTAGAATAGATTAGATTAGGGTAGGATGGAATAGAGTAGACTTGAACACAGTAGAAGAGAATGGAAAGGATACAATAGAATAGAGTAGAAAAGGGTAGAGCAGAGCAGAATAGTGTAGAGTAGAATAGAGTAGAGTAGAACAGAGTCGAATCAAGCTGAATGGAGACGAAACGAGACAAACCGCGTCGACTGGCGTCGAATCCCATCGAATCAATTACAGTAGGGTATAGTAGAAGAGCGTAGAATGGAGTAGAATGGTGTGCAATGGAATCGAGTAGAGTAGAAAAGAGCTGAAGAGAGCCGAAGAGGGCCAAAGAGGGCCAAATCGAGCTGAATTGAGCGAAATCGAGCCGAATCCAGTGAATCGAGCCTAATGGAGCCAAATCGAGCCTAATCGAGCTGAATCGACACTATTCGAGACAAATGGAGCCGAATGGACATGAATCACACCGATTCGGCCCCTAGTCGCGTCAAAATTTCTCGAATTCAATTGAATAGACTAGAGTAGGGGAGGTTCGGGTAGGCTAGAGTAGGGTAGAATAGAGTAGAATAGAATAAAAGAGAACAGAACACAACAAAATAGAACACAACAACACAGAACGAATACAGAAAAGAGTCGGTTAGAGTAGAGTAGAATAGATTTGAACAGAGCCAAATCGAGCCGAATCGCATTGAAATGGGTTGAATTAAATCCAATCAAGTGGATTACAATACCTTAGAGTTGGGTAGCATAGGGTAGGGTAGAATAGAGTAGAATAGTACAGAACAGAGTAGAAACAATACAATAGAGTAGAGAAGAGTAGAATAGAGCTGAATAGAGCCAAATGCAGACAAAATGAGAGGAATCCTGTAGAAGCAAGTAGAGTAAATTAGGGTGGTGTTGGGTAGGGTAGAGCAGAATAGAGTAGAATAGTGTAGAATAGTGTGGAATGAATAGAATGGAGTAGAATGGAGTCAAATAGAAACGAATAGAGTAGAAAAGAGTCGAATAGAGCAGAATAGGGCCGAAGAAGGCCAAATCGAGCAGATTCGAAGCGATTCAAGCCAAAACAAGCTGAATGGAGCCTAACTGAGCCGAATAGAGCCAAATCGAGCCGAATCGAGCCGATTCAAGCTTCATCGCCTCGAATCGCGTTCAACGCGTCAAATCCAATCGAGACGTATAGATTAGAGAAGGGGAGGGGAGGGGAGGCGAGGGTAGAATAGAACAGAGAAGAGTGGAATAGAAGAGATTAGAACAGAATAGAAGGAATAGAATCGAGTAGAATCGAGTGGAAAAGAGTAGAGTTGAATACAGTCGAATAGAGCCGAATAAGCTGAATAGAGACGAATGGAGCTGAATACAGCCGAAAAGAGCTGTATACTGCCGAATCACACCTAATCGAGCGGAATCAAGCAGAATCGCACTGACTGTCACCGAACAGCGTTGAATCGAATCAGGTCGAATCGAGTCGAGTCACATCGTTTTGAATCAAACAAGGTCAAATTGCTTCATATCGTGTCGAATCCCATCGAATCACGTCGAATAACTTCGAATTGCGTCAAACCTCAGAGAATCCTACTGAATCACGTCGAGTCGCATGGAATCTCATCAAATCCCTTCAGATCTTGCCGAATCCAGTCAAGTCCTATCAAATCGCGTTGCACGGAATCGAATTGAATCCAATAGATTAAAGTAGGGTAGGTTCGGGTGGGGTGCCGTTGGGTCGGGTAGGGTAGAAAAGAATAGAGTACAACAGAATAGGAGAGAATAGAACAGAACAGAAAGAATACAACAGAATAGAATAGAGTCAAAGAGAGAGAACATAGCCGAATTGAGCCCAGTGGAGACAAAATGAGACGAATTACGTCCGGTTGCTTCGAATCGCGTCAAATCAAATCGAATCGATTAGAAGAGATTAGGGTAGGGAAGGGTAGAATAGAAGAGAGGAAAATAGTGAGGAATGGAGTTGAACGGAGTCCAATAGAGACGGATAGATATGAATAGAGTACAAAAGAGTCTAATAGAGCAGAATAGGGCCGAATAAGCCCAAATAAGGCCTAATCGAGCAGAATCCAGCAGAATCGATGGAATTCGAGCCTAATCGAGCCGAATGGAGTGAAATGGAGCCAAGTCGAGCCGAATAGAGCCGATTCGAACTGAATCGAGCTGATTCAAGCCTAATCGCGTCAAATCGCGTGGAAATACTTCACATCGAATCTAATCAAATAGATTAGGGAAGGGTAGGGGAGGGGCGGGTGGGTAGAATAGAACAGAATAGTACAGAATATAGTACAGTAGGGTAGAGTAGAGAGAGTAAAGCAGACAAGAGTAGAGCAGAGTAGAATTGAGTCAAATAGAGTCAAAGAGTGCAGGATATAGCTGAATAGAGCCAATTCTGGCCGAATCGAGTCAAATGGAAACAAAACGAGATGGATCACACCGAATTGCTTCGAATCGCATCCAATCGAATAGATTAGAGTATCGTAGGGTAGAGTAGAACAGAATAGAGTAGAATAGCGTAGAATGGAGAAGAGTGGAGTCAAATGGAGTCGAACAAAGACAAATAGAGTAGAAAAGAGTCGAATCGAGCCAAATAGGGCCGAATAAGGCTGAACCGAGTGGAAACGAGCTGAATTGAAGCGATTCGAGCCAAATCGAGCTGAATCGAGCCGACTCAAGCATGATGGTCTCCAGTGGCATCGAAATGCTTTGAATCGAATCAAATGGAATCGATTAGAATAGGTTAGGGTAGGGTAGTTTAGGATAGGAAGACTAGGGTAGATGCAAGTAGACTACATTAGAGTAGACAAGAGAAGGCTAGAGTAGAAGCCTAGACTAGTAAGCTGGACTAGTCAGCTAGACTAGTGGCAGAGAGCAGTAGCCTAGACAACTAGTCTTGAATAGTACCCTAAGTCAGTAATCTGAACGAGTACTCTTGCCTAAACTCTTAGCCTAATCTAGTACCCTTGCCTTAACTAGTAGTCCTAACAAGTACCCTTGCCTTAACCAGTAGTCTTCACTAGTACCCTTGCCTTCACTAGTAGTATGTCCTTAACAAGTAGCCTGAACTGGTACCCTTGCCTTAACCAGTACCCTCAACAAGTACCCATGCCTTAACTAGTAGCCTGGCCTTAACTAGTACCCTGGCCTTAACTAGTAGCCTGAACTAGTACCCTTGCCTTAAGGAGTACCCTTGCCCGAACTACTCCCCTTAATTAGGACCCTTATTGAGTAACCCTAAGTAGTAGAGTATGGTACGGTGGGGTAGCATAAGGTAGGGAAGCATACGGTGGAACAGAGAAAATAGAAGGAAATAGAATAGAACAGCATAGGTCAGGGTAGGTTAGCTTAGTGTAGGGTATGGTAGAGTAGCATAGGATGGAATCGAGAAAATAGAAAAGGAGACTAGAAAAGAGCAGACTAGATTAGGATAGGCTAGGGTGGGGGAGGGTTTTGTAGAATACAGTAGTGTAGAATGGAATAGAATGGTGTGGAATGGAGTCAAATGGATTCGAACACAGATGCAGAGAGTAGAAAAGAGTTGAATAGAGCCGGATAACGCTGAATAGGACCAAATATGGCCAAAATGAGCCGAATCGAGTCGAGTCGACCAGATTCGGAATGAATGGAGCCTAGTGGAGCTGAAATGAGCCAAATACAGACAAACTGAACCCAGCAAAATCGAGCCAAAACACACTTAATTGCATCCTATTGCATCGGATCTCGTCGAATTCCATCAAATCCCACCAAAACGCATCAAATCTCGCGGAATCTCACCGAATCCCGTCGAATTGTCTCAAATCGGGTCGAATGGTGTCAAACTGAATGGAATCGAATTAAATTGAATAGATTAGAGTAGTGTAGGTTAGACTGGGATTCAGTAGGGAAGGGCACAGAAGAATAGAATAGAGTAGAACAGAAGAGAATACCAAGAGTAGAATGGAGTAGAGTTGAGTAGAGTGGAATAGTCAGAGTCGGGTAGTGCAGAATATAGATGAATAGATCCAATTCAAGCCGAATCGATTCGAATGGAGAGGAAAGGAGACAAATCGTGATGAATCGAATCGATTAGAATAGATTAGAGTAGGGTAGGGTAGAACAGAATAGAATAGAGTAGAAAAGAGTAGAATGGTGTGGAAGGGAGTTGAATGGAGCCAAATAGAGACAAATAAAGTAGAAAGGGTTGAGTAGAGCTGAACAGGGCTGAATAAGGTTCACTCGAGCCTAATTATGCTGAATTGAGCAGAATCGAGACGAATTGACCCAATTCAAGCCAAATAGAGCTAAATCGAGCCGATTCAAGCCTAATCACATGGAATCGCGTCGAAATGCGTTGAATCGAATAGATTAGAGTAGAGGAGGGTACGGCAGGAGAGGCTAGACTACAACACAACAGAACACAAATAGAAAGAAGAGAATAGAATTAAGTAGAGTCGGGTCCAGTAGAATAGAGTCAAATTGAGTTGAAGAGAGCCGAAAAGAGCCAAAGAGAGCTGAATACAGCCGAATTGACCAATTTCAAGGTGAATCGAGATGAATCATGTCGAGTCGTTTGAAACGTGTCAAATCGAATCAAATAGATTAGTGTGGGGAAGGTAAGGTTAGGGTAGGGTAGAGAAGAATAGAATAGAGTAGAATAGAACAGAACAGAAAGAATCGAGTAGACTAGAGTCAAATAGAGTCGAATACTGCCAAAAAGAGCCGAATAGAGTGGAAAAGAGCCGAATAGAACCGAATCGAGTTTAATGGAGCAGAAAGGAGATGAATCGAGCCGATATGACCCGAATCAGGTCGAATCCCACTCAAGTGTGTCGAATAGCATAGAACAGATTACAGTAGGCTAAGTTAGGGTAGGGTAGGGTAGAATAGAGTGCAGTAGAACAGAACAGAACAGAACTGAAAGAATAGGGTCGAGACGAGCAGAGTATAGAAGAGTAGAGTAGAGCAGAGTCGAACATTGCCGAATAGAGCCAAATAGAGCCCAAAAGAGCTAAATGGATAGAAACCAAGACGAATCACGCCGAATCCCATGGAATCGTGCCGTATCGCGTCGAATCCCGTCGAATTGCATTGAATCTGATCAATTCCAATCCAATCCAATCCAATCTATTAGAATAGACTAGAGTAGGGTAGAGTACAATACAATACAGTAGAGAATAGTTTAGGATGGAGTAGAATGGTGTAGCATGGAGTCGAGTGGAGTCGAAAAGAGATAATAGAGTTGAGTAGAGTCTAATAGAGCCGAATAGAGCTGAATAGAGCCTATTCGAGCTGACTGGAGCCGAATGGAGCCGATTAGAGCTGAATCGAACCGATTTGAGCCGATTGGGGATGAATGGAGTGGAAAGGAGCCGATTTGAGCCGAATCGCATCGAGATGCGTGGAATCGAATCCAGTAGAATAGATTAGATTAGGGTAGGATGGAATAGAGTAGACTTGAACACAGTAGAAGAGAATGGAAAGGATACAATAGAATAGAGTAGAAAAGGGTAGAGCAGAGCAGAATAGTGTAGAGTAGAATAGAGTAGAGTAGAACAGAGTCGAATCAAGCTGAATGGAGACGAAACGAGACAAACCGCGTCGACTGGCGTCGAATCCCATCGAATCAATTACAGTAGGGTATAGTAGAAGAGCGTAGAATGGAGTAGAATGGTGTGCAATGGAATCGAGTAGAGTAGAAAAGAGCTGAAGAGAGCCGAAGAGGGCCAAAGAGGGCCAAATCGAGCTGAATTGAGCGAAATCGAGCCGAATCCAGTGAATCGAGCCTAATGGAGCCAAATCGAGCCTAATCGAGCTGAATCGACACTATTCGAGACAAATGGAGCCGAATGGACATGAATCACACCGATTCGGCCCCTAGTCGCGTCAAAATTTCTCGAATTCAATTGAATAGACTAGAGTAGGGGAGGTTCGGGTAGGCTAGAGTAGGGTAGAATAGAGTAGAATAGAATAAAAGAGAACAGAACACAACAAAATAGAACACAACAACACAGAACGAATACAGAAAAGAGTCGGTTAGAGTAGAGTAGAATAGATTTGAACAGAGCCAAATCGAGCCGAATCGCATTGAAATGGGTTGAATTAAATCCAATCAAGTGGATTACAATACCTTAAAGTTGGGTAGCATAGGGTAGGGTAGAATAGAGTAGAATAGTACAGAACAGAGTAGAAACAATACAATAGAGTAGAGAAGAGTAGAATAGAGCTGAATAGAGCCAAATGCAGACAAAATGAGAGGAATCCTGTAGAAGCAAGTAGAGTAAATTAGGGTGGTGTTGGGTAGGGTAGAGCAGAATAGAGTAGAATAGTGTAGAATAGTGTGGAATGAATAGAATGGAGTAGAATGGAGTCAAATAGAAACGAATAGAGTAGAAAAGAGTCGAATAGAGCAGAATAGGGCCGAAGAAGGCCAAATCGAGCAGATTCGAAGCGATTCAAGCCAAAACAAGCTGAATGGAGCCTAACTGAGCCGAATAGAGCCAAATCGAGCCGAATCGAGCCGATTCAAGCTTCATCGCCTCGAATCGCGTTCAACGCGTCAAATCCAATCGAGACGTATAGATTAGAGAAGGGGAGGGGAGGGGAGGGGAGGGGAGAATAGAACAGAGTAGAGTGGAATAGAAGAGATTAGAACAGAATAGAAGGAATAGAATCGAGTAGAATCGAGTGGAAAAGAGTAGAGTCGAATACAGTCGAATAGAGCCGAATAAGCTGAATAGAGATGAATGGAGCTGAATACAGCCGAAAAGAGCTGCATACTGCCGAATCACACCTAATCGAGCGGAATCAAGCAGAATCGCACTGACTGTCACCGAACAGCGTCGAATCGAATCAGGTGAATCGAGTCGAGTCACATCGTTTTGAATCAAACAAGGTCAAATCGCTTCATATCGTGTATACCTGCCAGAGGCCTATTTTGGGTCTGAAGAGTCCACCCTGGTCTCCAGCAACTCATCATCTCAGCACACACTTTGCCTGCACGCGTGGAAACCGCCTCTCTCCACGAATGCCTTCACCCGCTAGGAAACACACGATGTCACTCAGCCAAAGGAGAGCACAGGCAAAGTCAACTGAAGCCCCCATTTTCAAGATTTTGCCTTCTGCTGCTCCACAGCCTCCGGTGGCACACTGCATGTGCGTCACTTCTCGGTAGACGAGGCCGAGATCCGGGCATCCAGGGCCCCAGCCGTCCAGAGTCTGCGCATGGCGGCATATGGATCACCTCTTTGCCACGTACGGGAGGGAGGCCCGGGCCCTACACTGTCTCCGCTAGAGCTCCACGACCTCAGCTATTTTCCCTGACCTTTGGCCCGTGCCCTCGTGAGTGTGTGATCCCGAGTTACAATTCTTCTCCGACCACTCTGAATCCGCCACCTGCGGATACCTGAGCATGAAAATGAACATCTATCACTGGCTGCAGTGTCACAGGTCACTAGGTGTCTAGGCTCAGGCTGACCTTGGCTGTCTTCTGCCCAGGCAAAGAGCCTAATCCTTCCAAGGAAATCAGGACACGTGCTCACTGGCCAACATCCTTTCTTTTATCCACACAGCAGTCTACGTGAGGGTAAAGAGGCCAGGGAGGCCAGGTGAAGGCTGAGTGCGGGGCCTAAGGCTTCTTTCCCAATCACCATGGAGACAGCCACCGCAAGGCTGGCCGGAACTTCTGACGGGGACGAGTCACAAACACTGAGCCAATAGGAGAGGTCCAGCCTAACCGGCCAGTTCCGCAGACCCCTCCATTTTACTCATGGACAGACAACGGCCCCTTGCGTCTTTGGCCACAAAATCCGGGGCACCCAGGGAATAACTTCACAGTCGGCAACCCCTGATGTGGACACGTTCGACACACTGGGCCAGCAGGCAGGTACCTCTTTTCCACTTACGCTAGGATATCAGCAGGCAAGGCGCCCTTCCTCAGCATCTATGGCCTCTCTGGATGTGTTCATTCAGAGGAATCTCTTCATTCTACCCCTGAGACACATGACAGGTATGAGGGACCTGAGAGAGAGCCTAGAGATGGAACGGGGGAGGCTTCTGGCTGTACTGCTTCCCCGTGGGGACAGAATAGCAGGTAGTCTCTCTGGAAGGTCTTAGCTTCTGTTGATTGACATGCGCAATACGGGAGGGGCGGACCCCGGCCAGGTGGAGCTTGTGGGCAGATGCAACCTCTCCGGCGACGAATAATTCCGCTGCTGCTTTGTATGGTGAAAACCTCCCCCCGCCAAGTGGGATGGGTAGAGAACATTGACCCACACCCGCCAGGGGCCTTTCCTGGGACTAAAGATCCCAACACGGTCTCAACGTCGTCACCCTCTCAGCACACACCTTTCCTGCACACATAATCCTGCCTTTCTCCGTCAGGGCCCTATCCTACCAGGAAAAAAAGCAAGCCGCTCAAAAAGGCCGATGCCAGGGAAATCGAGGGAACACTGCCATTTTCCACATTTTTGCTGTCTACGTGTCCCCGCCTCGGGTGCAAGGCTGCGTAAGTGGCCGGGCTCCGAAGGCAAGGCCGAAATCCCGGCAGCCTGGGCCCCAGGAGTCCAATGCTTTATGGACGTGGGGACACGGATGACCTGTTGGCCACATACAGGAGGGATCCTTGGGCCCTTCACTGGCTCGCCATTCAGCTCCACGACGTCCACTACTGGCCCTGGCCTTTGCTTTGGCTGCTGCCCCGTTGAACGTGTGCTCCGGAGCCATGTTTCTCCACCCGCCACTATCATTCTGCCACCAGGGGATACGTGAGTGTGGGAGTCACCATTTCTCACTGGCAGCAGTGTCACAAGTCACTAGACTTCCAGGTACCCGCTGACCTAGGCTGCCTTCTGCCCCAGGCAAGGTCCCCAATCCTTTATCCCACATGCTGACACCTGGCCACTGGCGGACATTCATTTTTATCAACACAGAGGTCGGAGCGAGGGTCAGCGGGCCGGGTAGGTGAAGTCAAGGCCAGGTGGGCGGGATTAAGGCTTCTTTGCCATCACCATAGAGAGACTTCCCTGACCGGAAGAGTGGGCGGAGCTTACACCGGGCCTGGTGACTAGACTGAGCCAATGGCAGAGGTCCAGCCCGCCAGGCAGATGACACAGGGCCCTCCATTGTGACCTATGACACCGAGTGGCCACAGGGTTGGAGCACACCCTGGGAAAGGCTACGCAGGCACAAGGGAGCCCCTGGTGCGGACTGCTTCAGGGCAGTGGCAGAGCAGGCCAGGTACCTCTTTCCCACTTTCCTGAGGATATCAGTACGCAAGGCATCCCCACTCAGCATCTCTTGCCTCTCTCTCTCTGTCTCTCTCTGGATGTGTTCCTTCTCTGAAATCTCTTTCCTTCTCCCCCTGAGTCACTTCACAGCTTGGAGTGCCTGACAGAGGGCCTAGAGACCAAAGAGCAAAGGGGGAAGGCCTCTGGCTCTACTGGTTGCCCATGGGCAGAGAAGTTCTGGTAGTCTATCTGGAAGGTCTAGAGAGTAGTGATTGATTGGGGAGCAACATCACGGGCGGACCCTGGCCACGTGAAGCTTGCTGACATGTGGCAGCCTCTCTGGAGACTACTAATTCTGCTGATAACATTCTATGCAAATACCCGGGTGAGTGCCATGGGCAGAAAACCTTGACACATACCTGCCAGAGGCCTATTCTGGGTCTGAGGAGTCCACCCTGGTCTCCAGCAACTCATCATCTCAGCACACACTTTGCCTGCACGCGTGGAAACCGCCTCTCTCCACGAATGCCTTCACCCGCTAGGAAACACACGATGTCACTCAGCCAAAGGAGAGCACAGGCAAAGTCAACTGAAGCCCCCATTTTCAAGATTTTGCCTTCTGCTGCTCCACAGCCTCCGGTGGCACACTGCATGTGCGTCACTTCTCGGTAGACGAGGCCGAGATCCGGGCATCCAGGGCCCCAGCCGTCCAGAGTCTGCGCATGGCGGCATATGGATCACCTCTTTGCCACGTACGGGAGGGAGGCCCGGGCCCTACACTGTCTCCGCTAGAGCTCCACGACCTCAGCTATTTTCCCTGACCTTTGGCCCGTGCCCTCGTGAGTGTGTGATCCCGAGTTACAATTCTTCTCCGACCACTCTGAATCCGCCACCTGCGGATACCTGAGCATGAAAATGAACATCTATCACTGGCTGCAGTGTCACAGGTCACTAGGTGTCTAGGCTCAGGCTGACCTTGGCTGTCTTCTGCCCAGGCAAAGAGCCTAATCCTTCCAAGGAAATCAGGACACGTGCTCACTGGCCAACATCCTTTCTTTTATCCACACAGCAGTCTACGTGAGGGTAAAGAGGCCAGGGAGGCCAGGTGAAGGCTGAGTGCGGGGCCTAAGGCTTCTTTCCCAATCACCATGGAGACAGCCACCGCAAGGCTGGCCGGAACTTCTGACGGGGACGAGTCACAAACACTGAGCCAATAGGAGAGGTCCAGCCTAACCGGCCAGTTCCGCAGACCCCTCCATTTTACTCATGGACAGACAACGGCCCCTTGCGTCTTTGGCCACAAAATCCGGGGCACCCAGGGAATAACTTCACAGTCGGCAACCCCTGATGTGGACACGTTCGACACACTGGGCCAGCAGGCAGGTACCTCTTTTCCACTTACGCTAGGATATCAGCAGGCAAGGCGCCCTTCCTCAGCATCTATGGCCTCTCTGGATGTGTTCATTCAGAGGAATCTCTTCATTCTACCCCTGAGACACATGACAGGTATGAGGGACCTGAGAGAGAGCCTAGAGATGGAACGGGGGAGGCTTCTGGCTGTACTGCTTCCCCGTGGGGACAGAATAGCAGGTAGTCTCTCTGGAAGGTCTTAGCTTCTGTTGATTGACATGCGCAATACGGGAGGGGCGGACCCCGGCCAGGTGGAGCTTGTGGGCAGATGCAACCTCTCCGGCGACGAATAATTCCGCTGCTGCTTTGTATGGTGAAAACCTCCCCCCGCCAAGTGGGATGGGTAGAGAACATTGACCCACACCCGCCAGGGGCCTTTCCTGGGACTAAAGATCCCAACACGGTCTCAACGTCGTCACCCTCTCAGCACACACCTTTCCTGCACACATAATCCTGCCTTTCTCCGTCAGGGCCCTATCCTACCAGGAAAAAAAGCAAGCCGCTCAAAAAGGCCGATGCCAGGGAAATCGAGGGAACACTGCCATTTTCCACATTTTTGCTGTCTACGTGTCCCCGCCTCGGGTGCAAGGCTGCGTAAGTGGCCGGGCTCCGAAGGCAAGGCCGAAATCCCGGCAGCCTGGGCCCCAGGAGTCCAATGCTTTATGGACGTGGGGACACGGATGACCTGTTGGCCACATACAGGAGGGATCCTTGGGCCCTTCACTGGCTCGCCATTCAGCTCCACGACGTCCACTACTGGCCCTGGCCTTTGCTTTGGCTGCTGCCCCGTTGAACGTGTGCTCCGGAGCCATGTTTCTCCACCCGCCACTATCATTCTGCCACCAGGGGATACGTGAGTGTGGGAGTCACCATTTCTCACTGGCAGCAGTGTCACAAGTCACTAGACTTCCAGGTACCCGCTGACCTAGGCTGCCTTCTGCCCCAGGCAAGGTCCCCAATCCTTTATCCCACATGCTGACACCTGGCCACTGGCGGACATTCATTTTTATCAACACAGAGGTCGGAGCGAGGGTCAGCGGGCCGGGTAGGTGAAGTCAAGGCCAGGTGGGCGGGATTAAGGCTTCTTTGCCATCACCATAGAGAGACTTCCCTGACCGGAAGAGTGGGCGGAGCTTACACCGGGCCTGGTGACTAGACTGAGCCAATGGCAGAGGTCCAGCCCGCCAGGCAGATGACACAGGGCCCTCCATTGTGACCTATGACACCGAGTGGCCACAGGGTTGGAGCACACCCTGGGAAAGGCTACGCAGGCACAAGGGAGCCCCTGGTGCGGACTGCTTCAGGGCAGTGGCAGAGCAGGCCAGGTACCTCTTTCCCACTTTCCTGAGGATATCAGTACGCAAGGCATCCCCACTCAGCATCTCTTGCCTCTCTCTCTCTGTCTCTCTCTGGATGTGTTCCTTCTCTGAAATCTCTTTCCTTCTCCCCCTGAGTCACTTCACAGCTTGGAGTGCCTGACAGAGGGCCTAGAGACCAAAGAGCAAAGGGGGAAGGCCTCTGGCTCTACTGGTTGCCCATGGGCAGAGAAGTTCTGGTAGTCTATCTGGAAGGTCTAGAGAGTAGTGATTGATTGGGGAGCAACATCACGGGCGGACCCTGGCCACGTGAAGCTTGCTGACATGTGGCAGCCTCTCTGGAGACTACTAATTCTGCTGATAACATTCTATGCAAATACCCGGGTGAGTGCCATGGGCAGAAAACCTTGACACATACCTGCCAGAGGCCTATTCTGGGTCTGAGGAGTCCACCCTGGTCTCCAGCAACTCATCATCTCAGCACACACTTTGCCTGCACGCGTGGAAACCGCCTCTCTCCACGAATGCCTTCACCCGCTAGGAAACACACGATGTCACTCAGCCAAAGGAGAGCACAGGCAAAGTCAACTGAAGCCCCCATTTTCAAGATTTTGCCTTCTGCTGCTCCACAGCCTCCGGTGGCACACTGCATGTGCGTCACTTCTCGGTAGACGAGGCCGAGATCCGGGCATCCAGGGCCCCAGCCGTCCAGAGTCTGCGCATGGCGGCATATGGATCACCTCTTTGCCACGTACGGGAGGGAGGCCCGGGCCCTACACTGTCTCCGCTAGAGCTCCACGACCTCAGCTATTTTCCCTGACCTTTGGCCCGTGCCCTCGTGAGTGTGTGATCCCGAGTTACAATTCTTCTCCGACCACTCTGAATCCGCCACCTGCGGATACCTGAGCATGAAAATGAACATCTATCACTGGCTGCAGTGTCACAGGTCACTAGGTGTCTAGGCTCAGGCTGACCTTGGCTGTCTTCTGCCCAGGCAAAGAGCCTAATCCTTCCAAGGAAATCAGGACACGTGCTCACTGGCCAACATCCTTTCTTTTATCCACACAGCAGTCTACGTGAGGGTAAAGAGGCCAGGGAGGCCAGGTGAAGGCTGAGTGCGGGGCCTAAGGCTTCTTTCCCAATCACCATGGAGACAGCCACCGCAAGGCTGGCCGGAACTTCTGACGGGGACGAGTCACAAACACTGAGCCAATAGGAGAGGTCCAGCCTAACCGGCCAGTTCCGCAGACCCCTCCATTTTACTCATGGACAGACAACGGCCCCTTGCGTCTTTGGCCACAAAATCCGGGGCACCCAGGGAATAACTTCACAGTCGGCAACCCCTGATGTGGACACGTTCGACACACTGGGCCAGCAGGCAGGTACCTCTTTTCCACTTACGCTAGGATATCAGCAGGCAAGGCGCCCTTCCTCAGCATCTATGGCCTCTCTGGATGTGTTCATTCAGAGGAATCTCTTCATTCTACCCCTGAGACACATGACAGGTATGAGGGACCTGAGAGAGAGCCTAGAGATGGAACGGGGGAGGCTTCTGGCTGTACTGCTTCCCCGTGGGGACAGAATAGCAGGTAGTCTCTCTGGAAGGTCTTAGCTTCTGTTGATTGACATGCGCAATACGGGAGGGGCGGACCCCGGCCAGGTGGAGCTTGTGGGCAGATGCAACCTCTCCGGCGACGAATAATTCCGCTGCTGCTTTGTATGGTGAAAACCTCCCCCCGCCAAGTGGGATGGGTAGAGAACATTGACCCACACCCGCCAGGGGCCTTTCCTGGGACTAAAGATCCCAACACGGTCTCAACGTCGTCACCCTCTCAGCACACACCTTTCCTGCACACATAATCCTGCCTTTCTCCGTCAGGGCCCTATCCTACCAGGAAAAAAAGCAAGCCGCTCAAAAAGGCCGATGCCAGGGAAATCGAGGGAACACTGCCATTTTCCACATTTTTGCTGTCTACGTGTCCCCGCCTCGGGTGCAAGGCTGCGTAAGTGGCCGGGCTCCGAAGGCAAGGCCGAAATCCCGGCAGCCTGGGCCCCAGGAGTCCAATGCTTTATGGACGTGGGGACACGGATGACCTGTTGGCCACATACAGGAGGGATCCTTGGGCCCTTCACTGGCTCGCCATTCAGCTCCACGACGTCCACTACTGGCCCTGGCCTTTGCTTTGGCTGCTGCCCCGTTGAACGTGTGCTCCGGAGCCATGTTTCTCCACCCGCCACTATCATTCTGCCACCAGGGGATACGTGAGTGTGGGAGTCACCATTTCTCACTGGCAGCAGTGTCACAAGTCACTAGACTTCCAGGTACCCGCTGACCTAGGCTGCCTTCTGCCCCAGGCAAGGTCCCCAATCCTTTATCCCACATGCTGACACCTGGCCACTGGCGGACATTCATTTTTATCAACACAGAGGTCGGAGCGAGGGTCAGCGGGCCGGGTAGGTGAAGTCAAGGCCAGGTGGGCGGGATTAAGGCTTCTTTGCCATCACCATAGAGAGACTTCCCTGACCGGAAGAGTGGGCGGAGCTTACACCGGGCCTGGTGACTAGACTGAGCCAATGGCAGAGGTCCAGCCCGCCAGGCAGATGACACAGGGCCCTCCATTGTGACCTATGACACCGAGTGGCCACAGGGTTGGAGCACACCCTGGGAAAGGCTACGCAGGCACAAGGGAGCCCCTGGTGCGGACTGCTTCAGGGCAGTGGCAGAGCAGGCCAGGTACCTCTTTCCCACTTTCCTGAGGATATCAGTACGCAAGGCATCCCCACTCAGCATCTCTTGCCTCTCTCTCTCTGTCTCTCTCTGGATGTGTTCCTTCTCTGAAATCTCTTTCCTTCTCCCCCTGAGTCACTTCACAGCTTGGAGTGCCTGACAGAGGGCCTAGAGACCAAAGAGCAAAGGGGGAAGGCCTCTGGCTCTACTGGTTGCCCATGGGCAGAGAAGTTCTGGTAGTCTATCTGGAAGGTCTAGAGAGTAGTGATTGATTGGGGAGCAACATCACGGGCGGACCCTGGCCACGTGAAGCTTGCTGACATGTGGCAGCCTCTCTGGAGACTACTAATTCTGCTGATAACATTCTATGCAAATACCCGGGTGAGTGCCATGGGCAGAAAACCTTGACACATACCTGCCAGAGGCCTATTCTGGGTCTGAGGAGTCCACCCTGGTCTCCAGCAACTCATCATCTCAGCACACACTTTGCCTGCACGCGTGGAAACCGCCTCTCTCCACGAATGCCTTCACCCGCTAGGAAACACACGATGTCACTCAGCCAAAGGAGAGCACAGGCAAAGTCAACTGAAGCCCCCATTTTCAAGATTTTGCCTTCTGCTGCTCCACAGCCTCCGGTGGCACACTGCATGTGCGTCACTTCTCGGTAGACGAGGCCGAGATCCGGGCATCCAGGGCCCCAGCCGTCCAGAGTCTGCGCATGGCGGCATATGGATCACCTCTTTGCCACGTACGGGAGGGAGGCCCGGGCCCTACACTGTCTCCGCTAGAGCTCCACGACCTCAGCTATTTTCCCTGACCTTTGGCCCGTGCCCTCGTGAGTGTGTGATCCCGAGTTACAATTCTTCTCCGACCACTCTGAATCCGCCACCTGCGGATACCTGAGCATGAAAATGAACATCTATCACTGGCTGCAGTGTCACAGGTCACTAGGTGTCTAGGCTCAGGCTGACCTTGGCTGTCTTCTGCCCAGGCAAAGAGCCTAATCCTTCCAAGGAAATCAGGACACGTGCTCACTGGCCAACATCCTTTCTTTTATCCACACAGCAGTCTACGTGAGGGTAAAGAGGCCAGGGAGGCCAGGTGAAGGCTGAGTGCGGGGCCTAAGGCTTCTTTCCCAATCACCATGGAGACAGCCACCGCAAGGCTGGCCGGAACTTCTGACGGGGACGAGTCACAAACACTGAGCCAATAGGAGAGGTCCAGCCTAACCGGCCAGTTCCGCAGACCCCTCCATTTTACTCATGGACAGACAACGGCCCCTTGCGTCTTTGGCCACAAAATCCGGGGCACCCAGGGAATAACTTCACAGTCGGCAACCCCTGATGTGGACACGTTCGACACACTGGGCCAGCAGGCAGGTACCTCTTTTCCACTTACGCTAGGATATCAGCAGGCAAGGCGCCCTTCCTCAGCATCTATGGCCTCTCTGGATGTGTTCATTCAGAGGAATCTCTTCATTCTACCCCTGAGACACATGACAGGTATGAGGGACCTGAGAGAGAGCCTAGAGATGGAACGGGGGAGGCTTCTGGCTGTACTGCTTCCCCGTGGGGACAGAATAGCAGGTAGTCTCTCTGGAAGGTCTTAGCTTCTGTTGATTGACATGCGCAATACGGGAGGGGCGGACCCCGGCCAGGTGGAGCTTGTGGGCAGATGCAACCTCTCCGGCGACGAATAATTCCGCTGCTGCTTTGTATGGTGAAAACCTCCCCCCGCCAAGTGGGATGGGTAGAGAACATTGACCCACACCCGCCAGGGGCCTTTCCTGGGACTAAAGATCCCAACACGGTCTCAACGTCGTCACCCTCTCAGCACACACCTTTCCTGCACACATAATCCTGCCTTTCTCCGTCAGGGCCCTATCCTACCAGGAAAAAAAGCAAGCCGCTCAAAAAGGCCGATGCCAGGGAAATCGAGGGAACACTGCCATTTTCCACATTTTTGCTGTCTACGTGTCCCCGCCTCGGGTGCAAGGCTGCGTAAGTGGCCGGGCTCCGAAGGCAAGGCCGAAATCCCGGCAGCCTGGGCCCCAGGAGTCCAATGCTTTATGGACGTGGGGACACGGATGACCTGTTGGCCACATACAGGAGGGATCCTTGGGCCCTTCACTGGCTCGCCATTCAGCTCCACGACGTCCACTACTGGCCCTGGCCTTTGCTTTGGCTGCTGCCCCGTTGAACGTGTGCTCCGGAGCCATGTTTCTCCACCCGCCACTATCATTCTGCCACCAGGGGATACGTGAGTGTGGGAGTCACCATTTCTCACTGGCAGCAGTGTCACAAGTCACTAGACTTCCAGGTACCCGCTGACCTAGGCTGCCTTCTGCCCCAGGCAAGGTCCCCAATCCTTTATCCCACATGCTGACACCTGGCCACTGGCGGACATTCATTTTTATCAACACAGAGGTCGGAGCGAGGGTCAGCGGGCCGGGTAGGTGAAGTCAAGGCCAGGTGGGCGGGATTAAGGCTTCTTTGCCATCACCATAGAGAGACTTCCCTGACCGGAAGAGTGGGCGGAGCTTACACCGGGCCTGGTGACTAGACTGAGCCAATGGCAGAGGTCCAGCCCGCCAGGCAGATGACACAGGGCCCTCCATTGTGACCTATGACACCGAGTGGCCACAGGGTTGGAGCACACCCTGGGAAAGGCTACGCAGGCACAAGGGAGCCCCTGGTGCGGACTGCTTCAGGGCAGTGGCAGAGCAGGCCAGGTACCTCTTTCCCACTTTCCTGAGGATATCAGTACGCAAGGCATCCCCACTCAGCATCTCTTGCCTCTCTCTCTCTGTCTCTCTCTGGATGTGTTCCTTCTCTGAAATCTCTTTCCTTCTCCCCCTGAGTCACTTCACAGCTTGGAGTGCCTGACAGAGGGCCTAGAGACCAAAGAGCAAAGGGGGAAGGCCTCTGGCTCTACTGGTTGCCCATGGGCAGAGAAGTTCTGGTAGTCTATCTGGAAGGTCTAGAGAGTAGTGATTGATTGGGGAGCAACATCACGGGCGGACCCTGGCCACGTGAAGCTTGCTGACATGTGGCAGCCTCTCTGGAGACTACTAATTCTGCTGATAACATTCTATGCAAATACCCGGGTGAGTGCCATGGGCAGAAAACCTTGACACATACCTGCCAGAGGCCTATTCTGGGTCTGAGGAGTCCACCCTGGTCTCCAGCAACTCATCATCTCAGCACACACTTTGCCTGCACGCGTGGAAACCGCCTCTCTCCACGAATGCCTTCACCCGCTAGGAAACACACGATGTCACTCAGCCAAAGGAGAGCACAGGCAAAGTCAACTGAAGCCCCCATTTTCAAGATTTTGCCTTCTGCTGCTCCACAGCCTCCGGTGGCACACTGCATGTGCGTCACTTCTCGGTAGACGAGGCCGAGATCCGGGCATCCAGGGCCCCAGCCGTCCAGAGTCTGCGCATGGCGGCATATGGATCACCTCTTTGCCACGTACGGGAGGGAGGCCCGGGCCCTACACTGTCTCCGCTAGAGCTCCACGACCTCAGCTATTTTCCCTGACCTTTGGCCCGTGCCCTCGTGAGTGTGTGATCCCGAGTTACAATTCTTCTCCGACCACTCTGAATCCGCCACCTGCGGATACCTGAGCATGAAAATGAACATCTATCACTGGCTGCAGTGTCACAGGTCACTAGGTGTCTAGGCTCAGGCTGACCTTGGCTGTCTTCTGCCCAGGCAAAGAGCCTAATCCTTCCAAGGAAATCAGGACACGTGCTCACTGGCCAACATCCTTTCTTTTATCCACACAGCAGTCTACGTGAGGGTAAAGAGGCCAGGGAGGCCAGGTGAAGGCTGAGTGCGGGGCCTAAGGCTTCTTTCCCAATCACCATGGAGACAGCCACCGCAAGGCTGGCCGGAACTTCTGACGGGGACGAGTCACAAACACTGAGCCAATAGGAGAGGTCCAGCCTAACCGGCCAGTTCCGCAGACCCCTCCATTTTACTCATGGACAGACAACGGCCCCTTGCGTCTTTGGCCACAAAATCCGGGGCACCCAGGGAATAACTTCACAGTCGGCAACCCCTGATGTGGACACGTTCGACACACTGGGCCAGCAGGCAGGTACCTCTTTTCCACTTACGCTAGGATATCAGCAGGCAAGGCGCCCTTCCTCAGCATCTATGGCCTCTCTGGATGTGTTCATTCAGAGGAATCTCTTCATTCTACCCCTGAGACACATGACAGGTATGAGGGACCTGAGAGAGAGCCTAGAGATGGAACGGGGGAGGCTTCTGGCTGTACTGCTTCCCCGTGGGGACAGAATAGCAGGTAGTCTCTCTGGAAGGTCTTAGCTTCTGTTGATTGACATGCGCAATACGGGAGGGGCGGACCCCGGCCAGGTGGAGCTTGTGGGCAGATGCAACCTCTCCGGCGACGAATAATTCCGCTGCTGCTTTGTATGGTGAAAACCTCCCCCCGCCAAGTGGGATGGGTAGAGAACATTGACCCACACCCGCCAGGGGCCTTTCCTGGGACTAAAGATCCCAACACGGTCTCAACGTCGTCACCCTCTCAGCACACACCTTTCCTGCACACATAATCCTGCCTTTCTCCGTCAGGGCCCTATCCTACCAGGAAAAAAAGCAAGCCGCTCAAAAAGGCCGATGCCAGGGAAATCGAGGGAACACTGCCATTTTCCACATTTTTGCTGTCTACGTGTCCCCGCCTCGGGTGCAAGGCTGCGTAAGTGGCCGGGCTCCGAAGGCAAGGCCGAAATCCCGGCAGCCTGGGCCCCAGGAGTCCAATGCTTTATGGACGTGGGGACACGGATGACCTGTTGGCCACATACAGGAGGGATCCTTGGGCCCTTCACTGGCTCGCCATTCAGCTCCACGACGTCCACTACTGGCCCTGGCCTTTGCTTTGGCTGCTGCCCCGTTGAACGTGTGCTCCGGAGCCATGTTTCTCCACCCGCCACTATCATTCTGCCACCAGGGGATACGTGAGTGTGGGAGTCACCATTTCTCACTGGCAGCAGTGTCACAAGTCACTAGACTTCCAGGTACCCGCTGACCTAGGCTGCCTTCTGCCCCAGGCAAGGTCCCCAATCCTTTATCCCACATGCTGACACCTGGCCACTGGCGGACATTCATTTTTATCAACACAGAGGTCGGAGCGAGGGTCAGCGGGCCGGGTAGGTGAAGTCAAGGCCAGGTGGGCGGGATTAAGGCTTCTTTGCCATCACCATAGAGAGACTTCCCTGACCGGAAGAGTGGGCGGAGCTTACACCGGGCCTGGTGACTAGACTGAGCCAATGGCAGAGGTCCAGCCCGCCAGGCAGATGACACAGGGCCCTCCATTGTGACCTATGACACCGAGTGGCCACAGGGTTGGAGCACACCCTGGGAAAGGCTACGCAGGCACAAGGGAGCCCCTGGTGCGGACTGCTTCAGGGCAGTGGCAGAGCAGGCCAGGTACCTCTTTCCCACTTTCCTGAGGATATCAGTACGCAAGGCATCCCCACTCAGCATCTCTTGCCTCTCTCTCTCTGTCTCTCTCTGGATGTGTTCCTTCTCTGAAATCTCTTTCCTTCTCCCCCTGAGTCACTTCACAGCTTGGAGTGCCTGACAGAGGGCCTAGAGACCAAAGAGCAAAGGGGGAAGGCCTCTGGCTCTACTGGTTGCCCATGGGCAGAGAAGTTCTGGTAGTCTATCTGGAAGGTCTAGAGAGTAGTGATTGATTGGGGAGCAACATCACGGGCGGACCCTGGCCACGTGAAGCTTGCTGACATGTGGCAGCCTCTCTGGAGACTACTAATTCTGCTGATAACATTCTATGCAAATACCCGGGTGAGTGCCATGGGCAGAAAACCTTGACACATACCTGCCAGAGGCCTATTCTGGGTCTGAGGAGTCCACCCTGGTCTCCAGCAACTCATCATCTCAGCACACACTTTGCCTGCACGCGTGGAAACCGCCTCTCTCCACGAATGCCTTCACCCGCTAGGAAACACACGATGTCACTCAGCCAAAGGAGAGCACAGGCAAAGTCAACTGAAGCCCCCATTTTCAAGATTTTGCCTTCTGCTGCTCCACAGCCTCCGGTGGCACACTGCATGTGCGTCACTTCTCGGTAGACGAGGCCGAGGTCCGGGCATCCAGGGCCCCAGCCGTCCAGAGTCTGCGCATGGCGGCATATGGATCACCTCTTTGCCACGTACGGGAGGGAGGCCCGGGCCCTACACTGTCTCCGCTAGAGCTCCACGACCTCAGCTATTTTCCCTGACCTTTGGCCCGTGCCCTCGTGAGTGTGTGATCCCGAGTTACAATTCTTCTCCGACCACTCTGAATCCGCCACCTGCGGATACCTGAGCATGAAAATGAACATCTATCACTGGCTGCAGTGTCACAGGTCACTAGGTGTCTAGGCTCAGGCTGACCTTGGCTGTCTTCTGCCCAGGCAAAGAGCCTAATCCTTCCAAGGAAATCAGGACACGTGCTCACTGGCCAACATCCTTTCTTTTATCCACACAGCAGTCTACGTGAGGGTAAAGAGGCCAGGGAGGCCAGGTGAAGGCTGAGTGCGGGGCCTAAGGCTTCTTTCCCAATCACCATGGAGACAGCCACCGCAAGGCTGGCCGGAACTTCTGACGGGGACGAGTCACAAACACTGAGCCAATAGGAGAGGTCCAGCCTAACCGGCCAGTTCCGCAGACCCCTCCATTTTACTCATGGACAGACAACGGCCCCTTGCGTCTTTGGCCACAAAATCCGGGGCACCCAGGGAATAACTTCACAGTCGGCAACCCCTGATGTGGACACGTTCGACACACTGGGCCAGCAGGCAGGTACCTCTTTTCCACTTACGCTAGGATATCAGCAGGCAAGGCGCCCTTCCTCAGCATCTATGGCCTCTCTGGATGTGTTCATTCAGAGGAATCTCTTCATTCTACCCCTGAGACACATGACAGGTATGAGGGACCTGAGAGAGAGCCTAGAGATGGAACGGGGGAGGCTTCTGGCTGTACTGCTTCCCCGTGGGGACAGAATAGCAGGTAGTCTCTCTGGAAGGTCTTAGCTTCTGTTGATTGACATGCGCAATACGGGAGGGGCGGACCCCGGCCAGGTGGAGCTTGTGGGCAGATGCAACCTCTCCGGCGACGAATAATTCCGCTGCTGCTTTGTATGGTGAAAACCTCCCCCCGCCAAGTGGGATGGGTAGAGAACATTGACCCACACCCGCCAGGGGCCTTTCCTGGGACTAAAGATCCCAACACGGTCTCAACGTCGTCACCCTCTCAGCACACACCTTTCCTGCACACATAATCCTGCCTTTCTCCGTCAGGGCCCTATCCTACCAGGAAAAAAAGCAAGCCGCTCAAAAAGGCCGATGCCAGGGAAATCGAGGGAACACTGCCATTTTCCACATTTTTGCTGTCTACGTGTCCCCGCCTCGGGTGCAAGGCTGCGTAAGTGGCCGGGCTCCGAAGGCAAGGCCGAAATCCCGGCAGCCTGGGCCCCAGGAGTCCAATGCTTTATGGACGTGGGGACACGGATGACCTGTTGGCCACATACAGGAGGGATCCTTGGGCCCTTCACTGGCTCGCCATTCAGCTCCACGACGTCCACTACTGGCCCTGGCCTTTGCTTTGGCTGCTGCCCCGTTGAACGTGTGCTCCGGAGCCATGTTTCTCCACCCGCCACTATCATTCTGCCACCAGGGGATACGTGAGTGTGGGAGTCACCATTTCTCACTGGCAGCAGTGTCACAAGTCACTAGACTTCCAGGTACCCGCTGACCTAGGCTGCCTTCTGCCCCAGGCAAGGTCCCCAATCCTTTATCCCACATGCTGACACCTGGCCACTGGCGGACATTCATTTTTATCAACACAGAGGTCGGAGCGAGGGTCAGCGGGCCGGGTAGGTGAAGTCAAGGCCAGGTGGGCGGGATTAAGGCTTCTTTGCCATCACCATAGAGAGACTTCCCTGACCGGAAGAGTGGGCGGAGCTTACACCGGGCCTGGTGACTAGACTGAGCCAATGGCAGAGGTCCAGCCCGCCAGGCAGATGACACAGGGCCCTCCATTGTGACCTATGACACCGAGTGGCCACAGGGTTGGAGCACACCCTGGGAAAGGCTACGCAGGCACAAGGGAGCCCCTGGTGCGGACTGCTTCAGGGCAGTGGCAGAGCAGGCCAGGTACCTCTTTCCCACTTTCCTGAGGATATCAGTACGCAAGGCATCCCCACTCAGCATCTCTTGCCTCTCTCTCTCTGTCTCTCTCTGGATGTGTTCCTTCTCTGAAATCTCTTTCCTTCTCCCCCTGAGTCACTTCACAGCTTGGAGTGCCTGACAGAGGGCCTAGAGACCAAAGAGCAAAGGGGGAAGGCCTCTGGCTCTACTGGTTGCCCATGGGCAGAGAAGTTCTGGTAGTCTATCTGGAAGGTCTAGAGAGTAGTGATTGATTGGGGAGCAACATCACGGGCGGACCCTGGCCACGTGAAGCTTGCTGACATGTGGCAGCCTCTCTGGAGACTACTAATTCTGCTGATAACATTCTATGCAAATACCCGGGTGAGTGCCATGGGCAGAAAACCTTGACACATACCTGCCAGAGGCCTATTCTGGGTCTGAGGAGTCCACCCTGGTCTCCAGCAACTCATCATCTCAGCACACACTTTGCCTGCACGCGTGGAAACCGCCTCTCTCCACGAATGCCTTCACCCGCTAGGAAACACACGATGTCACTCAGCCAAAGGAGAGCACAGGCAAAGTCAACTGAAGCCCCCATTTTCAAGATTTTGCCTTCTGCTGCTCCACAGCCTCCGGTGGCACACTGCATGTGCGTCACTTCTCGGTAGACGAGGCCGAGATCCGGGCATCCAGGGCCCCAGCCGTCCAGAGTCTGCGCATGGCGGCATATGGATCACCTCTTTGCCACGTACGGGAGGGAGGCCCGGGCCCTACACTGTCTCCGCTAGAGCTCCACGACCTCAGCTATTTTCCCTGACCTTTGGCCCGTGCCCTCGTGAGTGTGTGATCCCGAGTTACAATTCTTCTCCGACCACTCTGAATCCGCCACCTGCGGATACCTGAGCATGAAAATGAACATCTATCACTGGCTGCAGTGTCACAGGTCACTAGGTGTCTAGGCTCAGGCTGACCTTGGCTGTCTTCTGCCCAGGCAAAGAGCCTAATCCTTCCAAGGAAATCAGGACACGTGCTCACTGGCCAACATCCTTTCTTTTATCCACACAGCAGTCTACGTGAGGGTAAAGAGGCCAGGGAGGCCAGGTGAAGGCTGAGTGCGGGGCCTAAGGCTTCTTTCCCAATCACCATGGAGACAGCCACCGCAAGGCTGGCCGGAACTTCTGACGGGGACGAGTCACAAACACTGAGCCAATAGGAGAGGTCCAGCCTAACCGGCCAGTTCCGCAGACCCCTCCATTTTACTCATGGACAGACAACGGCCCCTTGCGTCTTTGGCCACAAAATCCGGGGCACCCAGGGAATAACTTCACAGTCGGCAACCCCTGATGTGGACACGTTCGACACACTGGGCCAGCAGGCAGGTACCTCTTTTCCACTTACGCTAGGATATCAGCAGGCAAGGCGCCCTTCCTCAGCATCTATGGCCTCTCTGGATGTGTTCATTCAGAGGAATCTCTTCATTCTACCCCTGAGACACATGACAGGTATGAGGGACCTGAGAGAGAGCCTAGAGATGGAACGGGGGAGGCTTCTGGCTGTACTGCTTCCCCGTGGGGACAGAATAGCAGGTAGTCTCTCTGGAAGGTCTTAGCTTCTGTTGATTGACATGCGCAATACGGGAGGGGCGGACCCCGGCCAGGTGGAGCTTGTGGGCAGATGCAACCTCTCCGGCGACGAATAATTCCGCTGCTGCTTTGTATGGTGAAAACCTCCCCCCGCCAAGTGGGATGGGTAGAGAACATTGACCCACACCCGCCAGGGGCCTTTCCTGGGACTAAAGATCCCAACACGGTCTCAACGTCGTCACCCTCTCAGCACACACCTTTCCTGCACACATAATCCTGCCTTTCTCCGTCAGGGCCCTATCCTACCAGGAAAAAAAGCAAGCCGCTCAAAAAGGCCGATGCCAGGGAAATCGAGGGAACACTGCCATTTTCCACATTTTTGCTGTCTACGTGTCCCCGCCTCGGGTGCAAGGCTGCGTAAGTGGCCGGGCTCCGAAGGCAAGGCCGAAATCCCGGCAGCCTGGGCCCCAGGAGTCCAATGCTTTATGGACGTGGGGACACGGATGACCTGTTGGCCACATACAGGAGGGATCCTTGGGCCCTTCACTGGCTCGCCATTCAGCTCCACGACGTCCACTACTGGCCCTGGCCTTTGCTTTGGCTGCTGCCCCGTTGAACGTGTGCTCCGGAGCCATGTTTCTCCACCCGCCACTATCATTCTGCCACCAGGGGATACGCGAGTGTGGGAGTCACCATTTCTCACTGGCAGCAGTGTCACAAGTCACTAGACTTCCAGGTACCCGCTGACCTAGGCTGCCTTCTGCCCCAGGCAAGGTCCCCAATCCTTTATCCCACATGCTGACACCTGGCCACTGGCGGACATTCATTTTTATCAACACAGAGGTCGGAGCGAGGGTCAGCGGGCCGGGTAGGTGAAGTCAAGGCCAGGTGGGCGGGATTAAGGCTTCTTTGCCATCACCATAGAGAGACTTCCCTGACCGGAAGAGTGGGCGGAGCTTACACCGGGCCTGGTGACTAGACTGAGCCAATGGCAGAGGTCCAGCCCGCCAGGCAGATGACACAGGGCCCTCCATTGTGACCTATGACACCGAGTGGCCACAGGGTTGGAGCACACCCTGGGAAAGGCTACGCAGGCACAAGGGAGCCCCTGGTGCGGACTGCTTCAGGGCAGTGGCAGAGCAGGCCAGGTACCTCTTTCCCACTTTCCTGAGGATATCAGTACGCAAGGCATCCCCACTCAGCATCTCTTGCCTCTCTCTCTCTGTCTCTCTCTGGATGTGTTCCTTCTCTGAAATCTCTTTCCTTCTCCCCCTGAGTCACTTCACAGCTTGGAGTGCCTGACAGAGGGCCTAGAGACCAAAGAGCAAAGGGGGAAGGCCTCTGGCTCTACTGGTTGCCCATGGGCAGAGAAGTTCTGGTAGTCTATCTGGAAGGTCTAGAGAGTAGTGATTGATTGGGGAGCAACATCACGGGCGGACCCTGGCCACGTGAAGCTTGCTGACATGTGGCAGCCTCTCTGGAGACTACTAATTCTGCTGATAACATTCTATGCAAATACCCGGGTGAGTGCCATGGGCAGAAAACCTTGACACATACCTGCCAGAGGCCTATTCTGGGTCTGAGGAGTCCACCCTGGTCTCCAGCAACTCATCATCTCAGCACACACTTTGCCTGCACGCGTGGAAACCGCCTCTCTCCACGAATGCCTTCACCCGCTAGGAAACACACGATGTCACTCAGCCAAAGGAGAGCACAGGCAAAGTCAACTGAAGCCCCCATTTTCAAGATTTTGCCTTCTGCTGCTCCACAGCCTCCGGTGGCACACTGCATGTGCGTCACTTCTCGGTAGACGAGGCCGAGGTCCGGGCATCCAGGGCCCCAGCCGTCCAGAGTCTGCGCATGGCGGCATATGGATCACCTCTTTGCCACGTACGGGAGGGAGGCCCGGGCCCTACACTGTCTCCGCTAGAGCTCCACGACCTCAGCTATTTTCCCTGACCTTTGGCCCGTGCCCTCGTGAGTGTGTGATCCCGAGTTACAATTCTTCTCCGACCACTCTGAATCCGCCACCTGCGGATACCTGAGCATGAAAATGAACATCTATCACTGGCTGCAGTGTCACAGGTCACTAGGTGTCTAGGCTCAGGCTGACCTTGGCTGTCTTCTGCCCAGGCAAAGAGCCTAATCCTTCCAAGGAAATCAGGACACGTGCTCACTGGCCAACATCCTTTCTTTTATCCACACAGCAGTCTACGTGAGGGTAAAGAGGCCAGGGAGGCCAGGTGAAGGCTGAGTGCGGGGCCTAAGGCTTCTTTCCCAATCACCATGGAGACAGCCACCGCAAGGCTGGCCGGAACTTCTGACGGGGACGAGTCACAAACACTGAGCCAATAGGAGAGGTCCAGCCTAACCGGCCAGTTCCGCAGACCCCTCCATTTTACTCATGGACAGACAACGGCCCCTTGCGTCTTTGGCCACAAAATCCGGGGCACCCAGGGAATAACTTCACAGTCGGCAACCCCTGATGTGGACACGTTCGACACACTGGGCCAGCAGGCAGGTACCTCTTTTCCACTTACGCTAGGATATCAGCAGGCAAGGCGCCCTTCCTCAGCATCTATGGCCTCTCTGGATGTGTTCATTCAGAGGAATCTCTTCATTCTACCCCTGAGACACATGACAGGTATGAGGGACCTGAGAGAGAGCCTAGAGATGGAACGGGGGAGGCTTCTGGCTGTACTGCTTCCCCGTGGGGACAGAATAGCAGGTAGTCTCTCTGGAAGGTCTTAGCTTCTGTTGATTGACATGCGCAATACGGGAGGGGCGGACCCCGGCCAGGTGGAGCTTGTGGGCAGATGCAACCTCTCCGGCGACGAATAATTCCGCTGCTGCTTTGTATGGTGAAAACCTCCCCCCGCCAAGTGGGATGGGTAGAGAACATTGACCCACACCCGCCAGGGGCCTTTCCTGGGACTAAAGATCCCAACACGGTCTCAACGTCGTCACCCTCTCAGCACACACCTTTCCTGCACACATAATCCTGCCTTTCTCCGTCAGGGCCCTATCCTACCAGGAAAAAAAGCAAGCCGCTCAAAAAGGCCGATGCCAGGGAAATCGAGGGAACACTGCCATTTTCCACATTTTTGCTGTCTACGTGTCCCCGCCTCGGGTGCAAGGCTGCGTAAGTGGCCGGGCTCCGAAGGCAAGGCCGAAATCCCGGCAGCCTGGGCCCCAGGAGTCCAATGCTTTATGGACGTGGGGACACGGATGACCTGTTGGCCACATACAGGAGGGATCCTTGGGCCCTTCACTGGCTCGCCATTCAGCTCCACGACGTCCACTACTGGCCCTGGCCTTTGCTTTGGCTGCTGCCCCGTTGAACGTGTGCTCCGGAGCCATGTTTCTCCACCCGCCACTATCATTCTGCCACCAGGGGATACGTGAGTGTGGGAGTCACCATTTCTCACTGGCAGCAGTGTCACAAGTCACTAGACTTCCAGGTACCCGCTGACCTAGGCTGCCTTCTGCCCCAGGCAAGGTCCCCAATCCTTTATCCCACATGCTGACACCTGGCCACTGGCGGACATTCATTTTTATCAACACAGAGGTCGGAGCGAGGGTCAGCGGGCCGGGTAGGTGAAGTCAAGGCCAGGTGGGCGGGATTAAGGCTTCTTTGCCATCACCATAGAGAGACTTCCCTGACCGGAAGAGTGGGCGGAGCTTACACCGGGCCTGGTGACTAGACTGAGCCAATGGCAGAGGTCCAGCCCGCCAGGCAGATGACACAGGGCCCTCCATTGTGACCTATGACACCGAGTGGCCACAGGGTTGGAGCACACCCTGGGAAAGGCTACGCAGGCACAAGGGAGCCCCTGGTGCGGACTGCTTCAGGGCAGTGGCAGAGCAGGCCAGGTACCTCTTTCCCACTTTCCTGAGGATATCAGTACGCAAGGCATCCCCACTCAGCATCTCTTGCCTCTCTCTCTCTGTCTCTCTCTGGATGTGTTCCTTCTCTGAAATCTCTTTCCTTCTCCCCCTGAGTCACTTCACAGCTTGGAGTGCCTGACAGAGGGCCTAGAGACCAAAGAGCAAAGGGGGAAGGCCTCTGGCTCTACTGGTTGCCCATGGGCAGAGAAGTTCTGGTAGTCTATCTGGAAGGTCTAGAGAGTAGTGATTGATTGGGGAGCAACATCACGGGCGGACCCTGGCCACGTGAAGCTTGCTGACATGTGGCAGCCTCTCTGGAGACTACTAATTCTGCTGATAACATTCTATGCAAATACCCGGGTGAGTGCCATGGGCAGAAAACCTTGACACATACCTGCCAGAGGCCTATTCTGGGTCTGAGGAGTCCACCCTGGTCTCCAGCAACTCATCATCTCAGCACACACTTTGCCTGCACGCGTGGAAACCGCCTCTCTCCACGAATGCCTTCACCCGCTAGGAAACACACGATGTCACTCAGCCAAAGGAGAGCACAGGCAAAGTCAACTGAAGCCCCCATTTTCAAGATTTTGCCTTCTGCTGCTCCACAGCCTCCGGTGGCACACTGCATGTGCGTCACTTCTCGGTAGACGAGGCCGAGATCCGGGCATCCAGGGCCCCAGCCGTCCAGAGTCTGCGCATGGCGGCATATGGATCACCTCTTTGCCACGTACGGGAGGGAGGCCCGGGCCCTACACTGTCTCCGCTAGAGCTCCACGACCTCAGCTATTTTCCCTGACCTTTGGCCCGTGCCCTCGTGAGTGTGTGATCCCGAGTTACAATTCTTCTCCGACCACTCTGAATCCGCCACCTGCGGATACCTGAGCATGAAAATGAACATCTATCACTGGCTGCAGTGTCACAGGTCACTAGGTGTCTAGGCTCAGGCTGACCTTGGCTGTCTTCTGCCCAGGCAAAGAGCCTAATCCTTCCAAGGAAATCAGGACACGTGCTCACTGGCCAACATCCTTTCTTTTATCCACACAGCAGTCTACGTGAGGGTAAAGAGGCCAGGGAGGCCAGGTGAAGGCTGAGTGCGGGGCCTAAGGCTTCTTTCCCAATCACCATGGAGACAGCCACCGCAAGGCTGGCCGGAACTTCTGACGGGGACGAGTCACAAACACTGAGCCAATAGGAGAGGTCCAGCCTAACCGGCCAGTTCCGCAGACCCCTCCATTTTACTCATGGACAGACAACGGCCCCTTGCGTCTTTGGCCACAAAATCCGGGGCACCCAGGGAATAACTTCACAGTCGGCAACCCCTGATGTGGACACGTTCGACACACTGGGCCAGCAGGCAGGTACCTCTTTTCCACTTACGCTAGGATATCAGCAGGCAAGGCGCCCTTCCTCAGCATCTATGGCCTCTCTGGATGTGTTCATTCAGAGGAATCTCTTCATTCTACCCCTGAGACACATGACAGGTATGAGGGACCTGAGAGAGAGCCTAGAGATGGAACGGGGGAGGCTTCTGGCTGTACTGCTTCCCCGTGGGGACAGAATAGCAGGTAGTCTCTCTGGAAGGTCTTAGCTTCTGTTGATTGACATGCGCAATACGGGAGGGGCGGACCCCGGCCAGGTGGAGCTTGTGGGCAGATGCAACCTCTCCGGCGACGAATAATTCCGCTGCTGCTTTGTATGGTGAAAACCTCCCCCCGCCAAGTGGGATGGGTAGAGAACATTGACCCACACCCGCCAGGGGCCTTTCCTGGGACTAAAGATCCCAACACGGTCTCAACGTCGTCACCCTCTCAGCACACACCTTTCCTGCACACATAATCCTGCCTTTCTCCGTCAGGGCCCTATCCTACCAGGAAAAAAAGCAAGCCGCTCAAAAAGGCCGATGCCAGGGAAATCGAGGGAACACTGCCATTTTCCACATTTTTGCTGTCTACGTGTCCCCGCCTCGGGTGCAAGGCTGCGTAAGTGGCCGGGCTCCGAAGGCAAGGCCGAAATCCCGGCAGCCTGGGCCCCAGGAGTCCAATGCTTTATGGACGTGGGGACACGGATGACCTGTTGGCCACATACAGGAGGGATCCTTGGGCCCTTCACTGGCTCGCCATTCAGCTCCACGACGTCCACTACTGGCCCTGGCCTTTGCTTTGGCTGCTGCCCCGTTGAACGTGTGCTCCGGAGCCATGTTTCTCCACCCGCCACTATCATTCTGCCACCAGGGGATACGTGAGTGTGGGAGTCACCATTTCTCACTGGCAGCAGTGTCACAAGTCACTAGACTTCCAGGTACCCGCTGACCTAGGCTGCCTTCTGCCCCAGGCAAGGTCCCCAATCCTTTATCCCACATGCTGACACCTGGCCACTGGCGGACATTCATTTTTATCAACACAGAGGTCGGAGCGAGGGTCAGCGGGCCGGGTAGGTGAAGTCAAGGCCAGGTGGGCGGGATTAAGGCTTCTTTGCCATCACCATAGAGAGACTTCCCTGACCGGAAGAGTGGGCGGAGCTTACACCGGGCCTGGTGACTAGACTGAGCCAATGGCAGAGGTCCAGCCCGCCAGGCAGATGACACAGGGCCCTCCATTGTGACCTATGACACCGAGTGGCCACAGGGTTGGAGCACACCCTGGGAAAGGCTACGCAGGCACAAGGGAGCCCCTGGTGCGGACTGCTTCAGGGCAGTGGCAGAGCAGGCCAGGTACCTCTTTCCCACTTTCCTGAGGATATCAGTACGCAAGGCATCCCCACTCAGCATCTCTTGCCTCTCTCTCTCTGTCTCTCTCTGGATGTGTTCCTTCTCTGAAATCTCTTTCCTTCTCCCCCTGAGTCACTTCACAGCTTGGAGTGCCTGACAGAGGGCCTAGAGACCAAAGAGCAAAGGGGGAAGGCCTCTGGCTCTACTGGTTGCCCATGGGCAGAGAAGTTCTGGTAGTCTATCTGGAAGGTCTAGAGAGTAGTGATTGATTGGGGAGCAACATCACGGGCGGACCCTGGCCACGTGAAGCTTGCTGACATGTGGCAGCCTCTCTGGAGACTACTAATTCTGCTGATAACATTCTATGCAAATACCCGGGTGAGTGCCATGGGCAGAAAACCTTGACACATACCTGCCAGAGGCCTATTCTGGGTCTGAGGAGTCCACCCTGGTCTCCAGCAACTCATCATCTCAGCACACACTTTGCCTGCACGCGTGGAAACCGCCTCTCTCCACGAATGCCTTCACCCGCTAGGAAACACACGATGTCACTCAGCCAAAGGAGAGCACAGGCAAAGTCAACTGAAGCCCCCATTTTCAAGATTTTGCCTTCTGCTGCTCCACAGCCTCCGGTGGCACACTGCATGTGCGTCACTTCTCGGTAGACGAGGCCGAGATCCGGGCATCCAGGGCCCCAGCCGTCCAGAGTCTGCGCATGGCGGCATATGGATCACCTCTTTGCCACGTACGGGAGGGAGGCCCGGGCCCTACACTGTCTCCGCTAGAGCTCCACGACCTCAGCTATTTTCCCTGACCTTTGGCCCGTGCCCTCGTGAGTGTGTGATCCCGAGTTACAATTCTTCTCCGACCACTCTGAATCCGCCACCTGCGGATACCTGAGCATGAAAATGAACATCTATCACTGGCTGCAGTGTCACAGGTCACTAGGTGTCTAGGCTCAGGCTGACCTTGGCTGTCTTCTGCCCAGGCAAAGAGCCTAATCCTTCCAAGGAAATCAGGACACGTGCTCACTGGCCAACATCCTTTCTTTTATCCACACAGCAGTCTACGTGAGGGTAAAGAGGCCAGGGAGGCCAGGTGAAGGCTGAGTGCGGGGCCTAAGGCTTCTTTCCCAATCACCATGGAGACAGCCACCGCAAGGCTGGCCGGAACTTCTGACGGGGACGAGTCACAAACACTGAGCCAATAGGAGAGGTCCAGCCTAACCGGCCAGTTCCGCAGACCCCTCCATTTTACTCATGGACAGACAACGGCCCCTTGCGTCTTTGGCCACAAAATCCGGGGCACCCAGGGAATAACTTCACAGTCGGCAACCCCTGATGTGGACACGTTCGACACACTGGGCCAGCAGGCAGGTACCTCTTTTCCACTTACGCTAGGATATCAGCAGGCAAGGCGCCCTTCCTCAGCATCTATGGCCTCTCTGGATGTGTTCATTCAGAGGAATCTCTTCATTCTACCCCTGAGACACATGACAGGTATGAGGGACCTGAGAGAGAGCCTAGAGATGGAACGGGGGAGGCTTCTGGCTGTACTGCTTCCCCGTGGGGACAGAATAGCAGGTAGTCTCTCTGGAAGGTCTTAGCTTCTGTTGATTGACATGCGCAATACGGGAGGGGCGGACCCCGGCCAGGTGGAGCTTGTGGGCAGATGCAACCTCTCCGGCGACGAATAATTCCGCTGCTGCTTTGTATGGTGAAAACCTCCCCCCGCCAAGTGGGATGGGTAGAGAACATTGACCCACACCCGCCAGGGGCCTTTCCTGGGACTAAAGATCCCAACACGGTCTCAACGTCGTCACCCTCTCAGCACACACCTTTCCTGCACACATAATCCTGCCTTTCTCCGTCAGGGCCCTATCCTACCAGGAAAAAAAGCAAGCCGCTCAAAAAGGCCGATGCCAGGGAAATCGAGGGAACACTGCCATTTTCCACATTTTTGCTGTCTACGTGTCCCCGCCTCGGGTGCAAGGCTGCGTAAGTGGCCGGGCTCCGAAGGCAAGGCCGAAATCCCGGCAGCCTGGGCCCCAGGAGTCCAATGCTTTATGGACGTGGGGACACGGATGACCTGTTGGCCACATACAGGAGGGATCCTTGGGCCCTTCACTGGCTCGCCATTCAGCTCCACGACGTCCACTACTGGCCCTGGCCTTTGCTTTGGCTGCTGCCCCGTTGAACGTGTGCTCCGGAGCCATGTTTCTCCACCCGCCACTATCATTCTGCCACCAGGGGATACGTGAGTGTGGGAGTCACCATTTCTCACTGGCAGCAGTGTCACAAGTCACTAGACTTCCAGGTACCCGCTGACCTAGGCTGCCTTCTGCCCCAGGCAAGGTCCCCAATCCTTTATCCCACATGCTGACACCTGGCCACTGGCGGACATTCATTTTTATCAACACAGAGGTCGGAGCGAGGGTCAGCGGGCCGGGTAGGTGAAGTCAAGGCCAGGTGGGCGGGATTAAGGCTTCTTTGCCATCACCATAGAGAGACTTCCCTGACCGGAAGAGTGGGCGGAGCTTACACCGGGCCTGGTGACTAGACTGAGCCAATGGCAGAGGTCCAGCCCGCCAGGCAGATGACACAGGGCCCTCCATTGTGACCTATGACACCGAGTGGCCACAGGGTTGGAGCACACCCTGGGAAAGGCTACGCAGGCACAAGGGAGCCCCTGGTGCGGACTGCTTCAGGGCAGTGGCAGAGCAGGCCAGGTACCTCTTTCCCACTTTCCTGAGGATATCAGTACGCAAGGCATCCCCACTCAGCATCTCTTGCCTCTCTCTCTCTGTCTCTCTCTGGATGTGTTCCTTCTCTGAAATCTCTTTCCTTCTCCCCCTGAGTCACTTCACAGCTTGGAGTGCCTGACAGAGGGCCTAGAGACCAAAGAGCAAAGGGGGAAGGCCTCTGGCTCTACTGGTTGCCCATGGGCAGAGAAGTTCTGGTAGTCTATCTGGAAGGTCTAGAGAGTAGTGATTGATTGGGGAGCAACATCACGGGCGGACCCTGGCCACGTGAAGCTTGCTGACATGTGGCAGCCTCTCTGGAGACTACTAATTCTGCTGATAACATTCTATGCAAATACCCGGGTGAGTGCCATGGGCAGAAAACCTTGACACATACCTGCCAGAGGCCTATTCTGGGTCTGAGGAGTCCACCCTGGTCTCCAGCAACTCATCATCTCAGCACACACTTTGCCTGCACGCGTGGAAACCGCCTCTCTCCACGAATGCCTTCACCCGCTAGGAAACACACGATGTCACTCAGCCAAAGGAGAGCACAGGCAAAGTCAACTGAAGCCCCCATTTTCAAGATTTTGCCTTCTGCTGCTCCACAGCCTCCGGTGGCACACTGCATGTGCGTCACTTCTCGGTAGACGAGGCCGAGATCCGGGCATCCAGGGCCCCAGCCGTCCAGAGTCTGCGCATGGCGGCATATGGATCACCTCTTTGCCACGTACGGGAGGGAGGCCCGGGCCCTACACTGTCTCCGCTAGAGCTCCACGACCTCAGCTATTTTCCCTGACCTTTGGCCCGTGCCCTCGTGAGTGTGTGATCCCGAGTTACAATTCTTCTCCGACCACTCTGAATCCGCCACCTGCGGATACCTGAGCATGAAAATGAACATCTATCACTGGCTGCAGTGTCACAGGTCACTAGGTGTCTAGGCTCAGGCTGACCTTGGCTGTCTTCTGCCCAGGCAAAGAGCCTAATCCTTCCAAGGAAATCAGGACACGTGCTCACTGGCCAACATCCTTTCTTTTATCCACACAGCAGTCTACGTGAGGGTAAAGAGGCCAGGGAGGCCAGGTGAAGGCTGAGTGCGGGGCCTAAGGCTTCTTTCCCAATCACCATGGAGACAGCCACCGCAAGGCTGGCCGGAACTTCTGACGGGGACGAGTCACAAACACTGAGCCAATAGGAGAGGTCCAGCCTAACCGGCCAGTTCCGCAGACCCCTCCATTTTACTCATGGACAGACAACGGCCCCTTGCGTCTTTGGCCACAAAATCCGGGGCACCCAGGGAATAACTTCACAGTCGGCAACCCCTGATGTGGACACGTTCGACACACTGGGCCAGCAGGCAGGTACCTCTTTTCCACTTACGCTAGGATATCAGCAGGCAAGGCGCCCTTCCTCAGCATCTATGGCCTCTCTGGATGTGTTCATTCAGAGGAATCTCTTCATTCTACCCCTGAGACACATGACAGGTATGAGGGACCTGAGAGAGAGCCTAGAGATGGAACGGGGGAGGCTTCTGGCTGTACTGCTTCCCCGTGGGGACAGAATAGCAGGTAGTCTCTCTGGAAGGTCTTAGCTTCTGTTGATTGACATGCGCAATACGGGAGGGGCGGACCCCGGCCAGGTGGAGCTTGTGGGCAGATGCAACCTCTCCGGCGACGAATAATTCCGCTGCTGCTTTGTATGGTGAAAACCTCCCCCCGCCAAGTGGGATGGGTAGAGAACATTGACCCACACCCGCCAGGGGCCTTTCCTGGGACTAAAGATCCCAACACGGTCTCAACGTCGTCACCCTCTCAGCACACACCTTTCCTGCACACATAATCCTGCCTTTCTCCGTCAGGGCCCTATCCTACCAGGAAAAAAAGCAAGCCGCTCAAAAAGGCCGATGCCAGGGAAATCGAGGGAACACTGCCATTTTCCACATTTTTGCTGTCTACGTGTCCCCGCCTCGGGTGCAAGGCTGCGTAAGTGGCCGGGCTCCGAAGGCAAGGCCGAAATCCCGGCAGCCTGGGCCCCAGGAGTCCAATGCTTTATGGACGTGGGGACACGGATGACCTGTTGGCCACATACAGGAGGGATCCTTGGGCCCTTCACTGGCTCGCCATTCAGCTCCACGACGTCCACTACTGGCCCTGGCCTTTGCTTTGGCTGCTGCCCCGTTGAACGTGTGCTCCGGAGCCATGTTTCTCCACCCGCCACTATCATTCTGCCACCAGGGGATACGCGAGTGTGGGAGTCACCATTTCTCACTGGCAGCAGTGTCACAAGTCACTAGACTTCCAGGTACCCGCTGACCTAGGCTGCCTTCTGCCCCAGGCAAGGTCCCCAATCCTTTATCCCACATGCTGACACCTGGCCACTGGCGGACATTCATTTTTATCAACACAGAGGTCGGAGCGAGGGTCAGCGGGCCGGGTAGGTGAAGTCAAGGCCAGGTGGGCGGGATTAAGGCTTCTTTGCCATCACCATAGAGAGACTTCCCTGACCGGAAGAGTGGGCGGAGCTTACACCGGGCCTGGTGACTAGACTGAGCCAATGGCAGAGGTCCAGCCCGCCAGGCAGATGACACAGGGCCCTCCATTGTGACCTATGACACCGAGTGGCCACAGGGTTGGAGCACACCCTGGGAAAGGCTACGCAGGCACAAGGGAGCCCCTGGTGCGGACTGCTTCAGGGCAGTGGCAGAGCAGGCCAGGTACCTCTTTCCCACTTTCCTGAGGATATCAGTACGCAAGGCATCCCCACTCAGCATCTCTTGCCTCTCTCTCTCTGTCTCTCTCTGGATGTGTTCCTTCTCTGAAATCTCTTTCCTTCTCCCCCTGAGTCACTTCACAGCTTGGAGTGCCTGACAGAGGGCCTAGAGACCAAAGAGCAAAGGGGGAAGGCCTCTGGCTCTACTGGTTGCCCATGGGCAGAGAAGTTCTGGTAGTCTATCTGGAAGGTCTAGAGAGTAGTGATTGATTGGGGAGCAACATCACGGGCGGACCCTGGCCACGTGAAGCTTGCTGACATGTGGCAGCCTCTCTGGAGACTACTAATTCTGCTGATAACATTCTATGCAAATACCCGGGTGAGTGCCATGGGCAGAAAACCTTGACACATACCTGCCAGAGGCCTATTCTGGGTCTGAGGAGTCCACCCTGGTCTCCAGCAACTCATCATCTCAGCACACACTTTGCCTGCACGCGTGGAAACCGCCTCTCTCCACGAATGCCTTCACCCGCTAGGAAACACACGATGTCACTCAGCCAAAGGAGAGCACAGGCAAAGTCAACTGAAGCCCCCATTTTCAAGATTTTGCCTTCTGCTGCTCCACAGCCTCCGGTGGCACACTGCATGTGCGTCACTTCTCGGTAGACGAGGCCGAGATCCGGGCATCCAGGGCCCCAGCCGTCCAGAGTCTGCGCATGGCGGCATATGGATCACCTCTTTGCCACGTACGGGAGGGAGGCCCGGGCCCTACACTGTCTCCGCTAGAGCTCCACGACCTCAGCTATTTTCCCTGACCTTTGGCCCGTGCCCTCGTGAGTGTGTGATCCCGAGTTACAATTCTTCTCCGACCACTCTGAATCCGCCACCTGCGGATACCTGAGCATGAAAATGAACATCTATCACTGGCTGCAGTGTCACAGGTCACTAGGTGTCTAGGCTCAGGCTGACCTTGGCTGTCTTCTGCCCAGGCAAAGAGCCTAATCCTTCCAAGGAAATCAGGACACGTGCTCACTGGCCAACATCCTTTCTTTTATCCACACAGCAGTCTACGTGAGGGTAAAGAGGCCAGGGAGGCCAGGTGAAGGCTGAGTGCGGGGCCTAAGGCTTCTTTCCCAATCACCATGGAGACAGCCACCGCAAGGCTGGCCGGAACTTCTGACGGGGACGAGTCACAAACACTGAGCCAATAGGAGAGGTCCAGCCTAACCGGCCAGTTCCGCAGACCCCTCCATTTTACTCATGGACAGACAACGGCCCCTTGCGTCTTTGGCCACAAAATCCGGGGCACCCAGGGAATAACTTCACAGTCGGCAACCCCTGATGTGGACACGTTCGACACACTGGGCCAGCAGGCAGGTACCTCTTTTCCACTTACGCTAGGATATCAGCAGGCAAGGCGCCCTTCCTCAGCATCTATGGCCTCTCTGGATGTGTTCATTCAGAGGAATCTCTTCATTCTACCCCTGAGACACATGACAGGTATGAGGGACCTGAGAGAGAGCCTAGAGATGGAACGGGGGAGGCTTCTGGCTGTACTGCTTCCCCGTGGGGACAGAATAGCAGGTAGTCTCTCTGGAAGGTCTTAGCTTCTGTTGATTGACATGCGCAATACGGGAGGGGCGGACCCCGGCCAGGTGGAGCTTGTGGGCAGATGCAACCTCTCCGGCGACGAATAATTCCGCTGCTGCTTTGTATGGTGAAAACCTCCCCCCGCCAAGTGGGATGGGTAGAGAACATTGACCCACACCCGCCAGGGGCCTTTCCTGGGACTAAAGATCCCAACACGGTCTCAACGTCGTCACCCTCTCAGCACACACCTTTCCTGCACACATAATCCTGCCTTTCTCCGTCAGGGCCCTATCCTACCAGGAAAAAAAGCAAGCCGCTCAAAAAGGCCGATGCCAGGGAAATCGAGGGAACACTGCCATTTTCCACATTTTTGCTGTCTACGTGTCCCCGCCTCGGGTGCAAGGCTGCGTAAGTGGCCGGGCTCCGAAGGCAAGGCCGAAATCCCGGCAGCCTGGGCCCCAGGAGTCCAATGCTTTATGGACGTGGGGACACGGATGACCTGTTGGCCACATACAGGAGGGATCCTTGGGCCCTTCACTGGCTCGCCATTCAGCTCCACGACGTCCACTACTGGCCCTGGCCTTTGCTTTGGCTGCTGCCCCGTTGAACGTGTGCTCCGGAGCCATGTTTCTCCACCCGCCACTATCATTCTGCCACCAGGGGATACGTGAGTGTGGGAGTCACCATTTCTCACTGGCAGCAGTGTCACAAGTCACTAGACTTCCAGGTACCCGCTGACCTAGGCTGCCTTCTGCCCCAGGCAAGGTCCCCAATCCTTTATCCCACATGCTGACACCTGGCCACTGGCGGACATTCATTTTTATCAACACAGAGGTCGGAGCGAGGGTCAGCGGGCCGGGTAGGTGAAGTCAAGGCCAGGTGGGCGGGATTAAGGCTTCTTTGCCATCACCATAGAGAGACTTCCCTGACCGGAAGAGTGGGCGGAGCTTACACCGGGCCTGGTGACTAGACTGAGCCAATGGCAGAGGTCCAGCCCGCCAGGCAGATGACACAGGGCCCTCCATTGTGACCTATGACACCGAGTGGCCACAGGGTTGGAGCACACCCTGGGAAAGGCTACGCAGGCACAAGGGAGCCCCTGGTGCGGACTGCTTCAGGGCAGTGGCAGAGCAGGCCAGGTACCTCTTTCCCACTTTCCTGAGGATATCAGTACGCAAGGCATCCCCACTCAGCATCTCTTGCCTCTCTCTCTCTGTCTCTCTCTGGATGTGTTCCTTCTCTGAAATCTCTTTCCTTCTCCCCCTGAGTCACTTCACAGCTTGGAGTGCCTGACAGAGGGCCTAGAGACCAAAGAGCAAAGGGGGAAGGCCTCTGGCTCTACTGGTTGCCCATGGGCAGAGAAGTTCTGGTAGTCTATCTGGAAGGTCTAGAGAGTAGTGATTGATTGGGGAGCAACATCACGGGCGGACCCTGGCCACGTGAAGCTTGCTGACATGTGGCAGCCTCTCTGGAGACTACTAATTCTGCTGATAACATTCTATGCAAATACCCGGGTGAGTGCCATGGGCAGAAAACCTTGACACATACCTGCCAGAGGCCTATTCTGGGTCTGAGGAGTCCACCCTGGTCTCCAGCAACTCATCATCTCAGCACACACTTTGCCTGCACGCGTGGAAACCGCCTCTCTCCACGAATGCCTTCACCCGCTAGGAAACACACGATGTCACTCAGCCAAAGGAGAGCACAGGCAAAGTCAACTGAAGCCCCCATTTTCAAGATTTTGCCTTCTGCTGCTCCACAGCCTCCGGTGGCACACTGCATGTGCGTCACTTCTCGGTAGACGAGGCCGAGGTCCGGGCATCCAGGGCCCCAGCCGTCCAGAGTCTGCGCATGGCGGCATATGGATCACCTCTTTGCCACGTACGGGAGGGAGGCCCGGGCCCTACACTGTCTCCGCTAGAGCTCCACGACCTCAGCTATTTTCCCTGACCTTTGGCCCGTGCCCTCGTGAGTGTGTGATCCCGAGTTACAATTCTTCTCCGACCACTCTGAATCCGCCACCTGCGGATACCTGAGCATGAAAATGAACATCTATCACTGGCTGCAGTGTCACAGGTCACTAGGTGTCTAGGCTCAGGCTGACCTTGGCTGTCTTCTGCCCAGGCAAAGAGCCTAATCCTTCCAAGGAAATCAGGACACGTGCTCACTGGCCAACATCCTTTCTTTTATCCACACAGCAGTCTACGTGAGGGTAAAGAGGCCAGGGAGGCCAGGTGAAGGCTGAGTGCGGGGCCTAAGGCTTCTTTCCCAATCACCATGGAGACAGCCACCGCAAGGCTGGCCGGAACTTCTGACGGGGACGAGTCACAAACACTGAGCCAATAGGAGAGGTCCAGCCTAACCGGCCAGTTCCGCAGACCCCTCCATTTTACTCATGGACAGACAACGGCCCCTTGCGTCTTTGGCCACAAAATCCGGGGCACCCAGGGAATAACTTCACAGTCGGCAACCCCTGATGTGGACACGTTCGACACACTGGGCCAGCAGGCAGGTACCTCTTTTCCACTTACGCTAGGATATCAGCAGGCAAGGCGCCCTTCCTCAGCATCTATGGCCTCTCTGGATGTGTTCATTCAGAGGAATCTCTTCATTCTACCCCTGAGACACATGACAGGTATGAGGGACCTGAGAGAGAGCCTAGAGATGGAACGGGGGAGGCTTCTGGCTGTACTGCTTCCCCGTGGGGACAGAATAGCAGGTAGTCTCTCTGGAAGGTCTTAGCTTCTGTTGATTGACATGCGCAATACGGGAGGGGCGGACCCCGGCCAGGTGGAGCTTGTGGGCAGATGCAACCTCTCCGGCGACGAATAATTCCGCTGCTGCTTTGTATGGTGAAAACCTCCCCCCGCCAAGTGGGATGGGTAGAGAACATTGACCCACACCCGCCAGGGGCCTTTCCTGGGACTAAAGATCCCAACACGGTCTCAACGTCGTCACCCTCTCAGCACACACCTTTCCTGCACACATAATCCTGCCTTTCTCCGTCAGGGCCCTATCCTACCAGGAAAAAAAGCAAGCCGCTCAAAAAGGCCGATGCCAGGGAAATCGAGGGAACACTGCCATTTTCCACATTTTTGCTGTCTACGTGTCCCCGCCTCGGGTGCAAGGCTGCGTAAGTGGCCGGGCTCCGAAGGCAAGGCCGAAATCCCGGCAGCCTGGGCCCCAGGAGTCCAATGCTTTATGGACGTGGGGACACGGATGACCTGTTGGCCACATACAGGAGGGATCCTTGGGCCCTTCACTGGCTCGCCATTCAGCTCCACGACGTCCACTACTGGCCCTGGCCTTTGCTTTGGCTGCTGCCCCGTTGAACGTGTGCTCCGGAGCCATGTTTCTCCACCCGCCACTATCATTCTGCCACCAGGGGATACGCGAGTGTGGGAGTCACCATTTCTCACTGGCAGCAGTGTCACAAGTCACTAGACTTCCAGGTACCCGCTGACCTAGGCTGCCTTCTGCCCCAGGCAAGGTCCCCAATCCTTTATCCCACATGCTGACACCTGGCCACTGGCGGACATTCATTTTTATCAACACAGAGGTCGGAGCGAGGGTCAGCGGGCCGGGTAGGTGAAGTCAAGGCCAGGTGGGCGGGATTAAGGCTTCTTTGCCATCACCATAGAGAGACTTCCCTGACCGGAAGAGTGGGCGGAGCTTACACCGGGCCTGGTGACTAGACTGAGCCAATGGCAGAGGTCCAGCCCGCCAGGCAGATGACACAGGGCCCTCCATTGTGACCTATGACACCGAGTGGCCACAGGGTTGGAGCACACCCTGGGAAAGGCTACGCAGGCACAAGGGAGCCCCTGGTGCGGACTGCTTCAGGGCAGTGGCAGAGCAGGCCAGGTACCTCTTTCCCACTTTCCTGAGGATATCAGTACGCAAGGCATCCCCACTCAGCATCTCTTGCCTCTCTCTCTCTGTCTCTCTCTGGATGTGTTCCTTCTCTGAAATCTCTTTCCTTCTCCCCCTGAGTCACTTCACAGCTTGGAGTGCCTGACAGAGGGCCTAGAGACCAAAGAGCAAAGGGGGAAGGCCTCTGGCTCTACTGGTTGCCCATGGGCAGAGAAGTTCTGGTAGTCTATCTGGAAGGTCTAGAGAGTAGTGATTGATTGGGGAGCAACATCACGGGCGGACCCTGGCCACGTGAAGCTTGCTGACATGTGGCAGCCTCTCTGGAGACTACTAATTCTGCTGATAACATTCTATGCAAATACCCGGGTGAGTGCCATGGGCAGAAAACCTTGACACATACCTGCCAGAGGCCTATTCTGGGTCTGAGGAGTCCACCCTGGTCTCCAGCAACTCATCATCTCAGCACACACTTTGCCTGCACGCGTGGAAACCGCCTCTCTCCACGAATGCCTTCACCCGCTAGGAAACACACGATGTCACTCAGCCAAAGGAGAGCACAGGCAAAGTCAACTGAAGCCCCCATTTTCAAGATTTTGCCTTCTGCTGCTCCACAGCCTCCGGTGGCACACTGCATGTGCGTCACTTCTCGGTAGACGAGGCCGAGGTCCGGGCATCCAGGGCCCCAGCCGTCCAGAGTCTGCGCATGGCGGCATATGGATCACCTCTTTGCCACGTACGGGAGGGAGGCCCGGGCCCTACACTGTCTCCGCTAGAGCTCCACGACCTCAGCTATTTTCCCTGACCTTTGGCCCGTGCCCTCGTGAGTGTGTGATCCCGAGTTACAATTCTTCTCCGACCACTCTGAATCCGCCACCTGCGGATACCTGAGCATGAAAATGAACATCTATCACTGGCTGCAGTGTCACAGGTCACTAGGTGTCTAGGCTCAGGCTGACCTTGGCTGTCTTCTGCCCAGGCAAAGAGCCTAATCCTTCCAAGGAAATCAGGACACGTGCTCACTGGCCAACATCCTTTCTTTTATCCACACAGCAGTCTACGTGAGGGTAAAGAGGCCAGGGAGGCCAGGTGAAGGCTGAGTGCGGGGCCTAAGGCTTCTTTCCCAATCACCATGGAGACAGCCACCGCAAGGCTGGCCGGAACTTCTGACGGGGACGAGTCACAAACACTGAGCCAATAGGAGAGGTCCAGCCTAACCGGCCAGTTCCGCAGACCCCTCCATTTTACTCATGGACAGACAACGGCCCCTTGCGTCTTTGGCCACAAAATCCGGGGCACCCAGGGAATAACTTCACAGTCGGCAACCCCTGATGTGGACACGTTCGACACACTGGGCCAGCAGGCAGGTACCTCTTTTCCACTTACGCTAGGATATCAGCAGGCAAGGCGCCCTTCCTCAGCATCTATGGCCTCTCTGGATGTGTTCATTCAGAGGAATCTCTTCATTCTACCCCTGAGACACATGACAGGTATGAGGGACCTGAGAGAGAGCCTAGAGATGGAACGGGGGAGGCTTCTGGCTGTACTGCTTCCCCGTGGGGACAGAATAGCAGGTAGTCTCTCTGGAAGGTCTTAGCTTCTGTTGATTGACATGCGCAATACGGGAGGGGCGGACCCCGGCCAGGTGGAGCTTGTGGGCAGATGCAACCTCTCCGGCGACGAATAATTCCGCTGCTGCTTTGTATGGTGAAAACCTCCCCCCGCCAAGTGGGATGGGTAGAGAACATTGACCCACACCCGCCAGGGGCCTTTCCTGGGACTAAAGATCCCAACACGGTCTCAACGTCGTCACCCTCTCAGCACACACCTTTCCTGCACACATAATCCTGCCTTTCTCCGTCAGGGCCCTATCCTACCAGGAAAAAAAGCAAGCCGCTCAAAAAGGCCGATGCCAGGGAAATCGAGGGAACACTGCCATTTTCCACATTTTTGCTGTCTACGTGTCCCCGCCTCGGGTGCAAGGCTGCGTAAGTGGCCGGGCTCCGAAGGCAAGGCCGAAATCCCGGCAGCCTGGGCCCCAGGAGTCCAATGCTTTATGGACGTGGGGACACGGATGACCTGTTGGCCACATACAGGAGGGATCCTTGGGCCCTTCACTGGCTCGCCATTCAGCTCCACGACGTCCACTACTGGCCCTGGCCTTTGCTTTGGCTGCTGCCCCGTTGAACGTGTGCTCCGGAGCCATGTTTCTCCACCCGCCACTATCATTCTGCCACCAGGGGATACGCGAGTGTGGGAGTCACCATTTCTCACTGGCAGCAGTGTCACAAGTCACTAGACTTCCAGGTACCCGCTGACCTAGGCTGCCTTCTGCCCCAGGCAAGGTCCCCAATCCTTTATCCCACATGCTGACACCTGGCCACTGGCGGACATTCATTTTTATCAACACAGAGGTCGGAGCGAGGGTCAGCGGGCCGGGTAGGTGAAGTCAAGGCCAGGTGGGCGGGATTAAGGCTTCTTTGCCATCACCATAGAGAGACTTCCCTGACCGGAAGAGTGGGCGGAGCTTACACCGGGCCTGGTGACTAGACTGAGCCAATGGCAGAGGTCCAGCCCGCCAGGCAGATGACACAGGGCCCTCCATTGTGACCTATGACACCGAGTGGCCACAGGGTTGGAGCACACCCTGGGAAAGGCTACGCAGGCACAAGGGAGCCCCTGGTGCGGACTGCTTCAGGGCAGTGGCAGAGCAGGCCAGGTACCTCTTTCCCACTTTCCTGAGGATATCAGTACGCAAGGCATCCCCACTCAGCATCTCTTGCCTCTCTCTCTCTGTCTCTCTCTGGATGTGTTCCTTCTCTGAAATCTCTTTCCTTCTCCCCCTGAGTCACTTCACAGCTTGGAGTGCCTGACAGAGGGCCTAGAGACCAAAGAGCAAAGGGGGAAGGCCTCTGGCTCTACTGGTTGCCCATGGGCAGAGAAGTTCTGGTAGTCTATCTGGAAGGTCTAGAGAGTAGTGATTGATTGGGGAGCATCATCACGGGCAGACCCTGGCCACGTGAAGCTTGCTGACATGTGGCAGCCTCTCTGGAGACTACTAATTCTGCTGATAACATTCTATGCAAATACCCGGGTGAGTGCCATGGGCAGAAAACCTTGACACATACCTGCCAGAGGCCTATTCTGGGTCTGAGGAGTCCACCCTGGTCTCCAGCAACTCATCATCTCAGCACACACTTTGCCTGCACGCGTGGAAACTGCCTCTCTCCACGAATGCCTTCACCCGCTAGGAAACACACGATGTCACTCAGCCAAAGGAGAGCACAGGCAAAGTCAACTGAAGCCCCCATTTTCAAGATTTTGCCTTCTGCTGCTCCACAGCCTCCGGTGGCACACTGCATGTGCGTCACTTCTCGGTAGACGAGGCCGAGATCCGGGCATCCAGGGCCCCAGCCGTCCAGAGTCTGCACATGGCGGCATATGGATCACCTCTTTGCCACGTACGGGAGGGAGGCCCGGGCCCTACACTGTCTCCGCTAGAGCTCCACGACCTCAGCTATTTTCCCTGACCTTTGGCCCGTGCCCTCGTGAGTGTGTGATCCCGAGTTACAATTCTTCTCCGACCACTCTGAATCCGCCACCTGCGGATACCTGAGCATGAAAATGAACATCTATCACTGGCTGCAGTGTCACAGGTCACTAGGTGTCTAGGCTCAGGCTGACCTTGGCTGTCTTCTGCCCAGGCAAAGAGCCTAATCCTTCCAAGGAAATCAGGACACGTGCTCACTGGCCAACATCCTTTCTTTTATCCACACAGCAGTCTACGTGAGGGTAAAGAGGCCAGGGAGGCCAGGTGAAGGCTGAGTGCGGGGCCTAAGGCTTCTTTCCCAATCACCATGGAGACAGCCACCGCAAGGCTGGCCGGAACTTCTGACGGGGACGAGTCACAAACACTGAGCCAATAGGAGAGGTCCAGCCTAACCGGCCAGTTCCGCAGACCCCTCCATTTTACTCATGGACAGACAACGGCCCCTTGCGTCTTTGGCCACAAAATCCGGGGCACCCAGGGAATAACTTCACAGTCGGCAACCCCTGATGTGGACACGTTCGACACACTGGGCCAGCAGGCAGGTACCTCTTTTCCACTTACGCTAGGATATCAGCAGGCAAGGCGCCCTTCCTCAGCATCTATGGCCTCTCTGGATGTGTTCATTCAGAGGAATCTCTTCATTCTACCCCTGAGACACATGACAGGTATGAGGGACCTGAGAGAGAGCCTAGAGATGGAACGGGGGAGGCTTCTGGCTGTACTGCTTCCCCGTGGGGACAGAATAGCAGGTAGTCTCTCTGGAAGGTCTTAGCTTCTGTTGATTGACATGCGCAATACGGGAGGGGCGGACCCCGGCCAGGTGGAGCTTGTGGGCAGATGCAACCTCTCCGGCGACGAATAATTCCGCTGCTGCTTTGTATGGTGAAAACCTCCCCCCGCCAAGTGGGATGGGTAGAGAACATTGACCCACACCCGCCAGGGGCCTTTCCTGGGACTAAAGATCCCAACACGGTCTCAACGTCGTCACCCTCTCAGCACACACCTTTCCTGCACACATAATCCTGCCTTTCTCCGTCAGGGCCCTATCCTACCAGGAAAAAAAGCAAGCCGCTCAAAAAGGCCGATGCCAGGGAAATCGAGGGAACACTGCCATTTTCCACATTTTTGCTGTCTACGTGTCCCCGCCTCGGGTGCAAGGCTGCGTAAGTGGCCGGGCTCCGAAGGCAAGGCCGAAATCCCGGCAGCCTGGGCCCCAGGAGTCCAATGCTTTATGGACGTGGGGACACGGATGACCTGTTGGCCACATACAGGAGGGATCCTTGGGCCCTTCACTGGCTCGCCATTCAGCTCCACGACGTCCACTACTGGCCCTGGCCTTTGCTTTGGCTGCTGCCCCGTTGAACGTGTGCTCCGGAGCCATGTTTCTCCACCCGCCACTATCATTCTGCCACCAGGGGATACGCGAGTGTGGGAGTCACCATTTCTCACTGGCAGCAGTGTCACAAGTCACTAGACTTCCAGGTACCCGCTGACCTAGGCTGCCTTCTGCCCCAGGCAAGGTCCCCAATCCTTTATCCCACATGCTGACACCTGGCCACTGGCGGACATTCATTTTTATCAACACAGAGGTCGGAGCGAGGGTCAGCGGGCCGGGTAGGTGAAGTCAAGGCCAGGTGGGCGGGATTAAGGCTTCTTTGCCATCACCATAGAGAGACTTCCCTGACCGGAAGAGTGGGCGGAGCTTACACCGGGCCTGGTGACTAGACTGAGCCAATGGCAGAGGTCCAGCCCGCCAGGCAGATGACACAGGGCCCTCCATTGTGACCTATGACACCGAGTGGCCACAGGGTTGGAGCACACCCTGGGAAAGGCTACGCAGGCACAAGGGAGCCCCTGGTGCGGACTGCTTCAGGGCAGTGGCAGAGCAGGCCAGGTACCTCTTTCCCACTTTCCTGAGGATATCAGTACGCAAGGCATCCCCACTCAGCATCTCTTGCCTCTCTCTCTCTGTCTCTCTCTGGATGTGTTCCTTCTCTGAAATCTCTTTCCTTCTCCCCCTGAGTCACTTCACAGCTTGGAGTGCCTGACAGAGGGCCTAGAGACCAAAGAGCAAAGGGGGAAGGCCTCTGGCTCTACTGGTTGCCCATGGGCAGAGAAGTTCTGGTAGTCTATCTGGAAGGTCTAGAGAGTAGTGATTGATTGGGGAGCAACATCACGGGCGGACCCTGGCCACGTGAAGCTTGCTGACATGTGGCAGCCTCTCTGGAGACTACTAATTCTGCTGATAACATTCTATGCAAATACCCGGGTGAGTGCCATGGGCAGAAAACCTTGACACATACCTGCCAGAGGCCTATTCTGGGTCTGAGGAGTCCACCCTGGTCTCCAGCAACTCATCATCTCAGCACACACTTTGCCTGCACGCGTGGAAACCGCCTCTCTCCACGAATGCCTTCACCCGCTAGGAAACACACGATGTCACTCAGCCAAAGGAGAGCACAGGCAAAGTCAACTGAAGCCCCCATTTTCAAGATTTTGCCTTCTGCTGCTCCACAGCCTCCGGTGGCACACTGCATGTGCGTCACTTCTCGGTAGACGAGGCCGAGGTCCGGGCATCCAGGGCCCCAGCCGTCCAGAGTCTGCGCATGGCGGCATATGGATCACCTCTTTGCCACGTACGGGAGGGAGGCCCGGGCCCTACACTGTCTCCGCTAGAGCTCCACGACCTCAGCTATTTTCCCTGACCTTTGGCCCGTGCCCTCGTGAGTGTGTGATCCCGAGTTACAATTCTTCTCCGACCACTCTGAATCCGCCACCTGCGGATACCTGAGCATGAAAATGAACATCTATCACTGGCTGCAGTGTCACAGGTCACTAGGTGTCTAGGCTCAGGCTGACCTTGGCTGTCTTCTGCCCAGGCAAAGAGCCTAATCCTTCCAAGGAAATCAGGACACGTGCTCACTGGCCAACATCCTTTCTTTTATCCACACAGCAGTCTACGTGAGGGTAAAGAGGCCAGGGAGGCCAGGTGAAGGCTGAGTGCGGGGCCTAAGGCTTCTTTCCCAATCACCATGGAGACAGCCACCGCAAGGCTGGCCGGAACTTCTGACGGGGACGAGTCACAAACACTGAGCCAATAGGAGAGGTCCAGCCTAACCGGCCAGTTCCGCAGACCCCTCCATTTTACTCATGGACAGACAACGGCCCCTTGCGTCTTTGGCCACAAAATCCGGGGCACCCAGGGAATAACTTCACAGTCGGCAACCCCTGATGTGGACACGTTCGACACACTGGGCCAGCAGGCAGGTACCTCTTTTCCACTTACGCTAGGATATCAGCAGGCAAGGCGCCCTTCCTCAGCATCTATGGCCTCTCTGGATGTGTTCATTCAGAGGAATCTCTTCATTCTACCCCTGAGACACATGACAGGTATGAGGGACCTGAGAGAGAGCCTAGAGATGGAACGGGGGAGGCTTCTGGCTGTACTGCTTCCCCGTGGGGACAGAATAGCAGGTAGTCTCTCTGGAAGGTCTTAGCTTCTGTTGATTGACATGCGCAATACGGGAGGGGCGGACCCCGGCCAGGTGGAGCTTGTGGGCAGATGCAACCTCTCCGGCGACGAATAATTCCGCTGCTGCTTTGTATGGTGAAAACCTCCCCCCGCCAAGTGGGATGGGTAGAGAACATTGACCCACACCCGCCAGGGGCCTTTCCTGGGACTAAAGATCCCAACACGGTCTCAACGTCGTCACCCTCTCAGCACACACCTTTCCTGCACACATAATCCTGCCTTTCTCCGTCAGGGCCCTATCCTACCAGGAAAAAAAGCAAGCCGCTCAAAAAGGCCGATGCCAGGGAAATCGAGGGAACACTGCCATTTTCCACATTTTTGCTGTCTACGTGTCCCCGCCTCGGGTGCAAGGCTGCGTAAGTGGCCGGGCTCCGAAGGCAAGGCCGAAATCCCGGCAGCCTGGGCCCCAGGAGTCCAATGCTTTATGGACGTGGGGACACGGATGACCTGTTGGCCACATACAGGAGGGATCCTTGGGCCCTTCACTGGCTCGCCATTCAGCTCCACGACGTCCACTACTGGCCCTGGCCTTTGCTTTGGCTGCTGCCCCGTTGAACGTGTGCTCCGGAGCCATGTTTCTCCACCCGCCACTATCATTCTGCCACCAGGGGATACGTGAGTGTGGGAGTCACCATTTCTCACTGGCAGCAGTGTCACAAGTCACTAGACTTCCAGGTACCCGCTGACCTAGGCTGCCTTCTGCCCCAGGCAAGGTCCCCAATCCTTTATCCCACATGCTGACACCTGGCCACTGGCGGACATTCATTTTTATCAACACAGAGGTCGGAGCGAGGGTCAGCGGGCCGGGTAGGTGAAGTCAAGGCCAGGTGGGCGGGATTAAGGCTTCTTTGCCATCACCATAGAGAGACTTCCCTGACCGGAAGAGTGGGCGGAGCTTACACCGGGCCTGGTGACTAGACTGAGCCAATGGCAGAGGTCCAGCCCGCCAGGCAGATGACACAGGGCCCTCCATTGTGACCTATGACACCGAGTGGCCACAGGGTTGGAGCACACCCTGGGAAAGGCTACGCAGGCACAAGGGAGCCCCTGGTGCGGACTGCTTCAGGGCAGTGGCAGAGCAGGCCAGGTACCTCTTTCCCACTTTCCTGAGGATATCAGTACGCAAGGCATCCCCACTCAGCATCTCTTGCCTCTCTCTCTCTGTCTCTCTCTGGATGTGTTCCTTCTCTGAAATCTCTTTCCTTCTCCCCCTGAGTCACTTCACAGCTTGGAGTGCCTGACAGAGGGCCTAGAGACCAAAGAGCAAAGGGGGAAGGCCTCTGGCTCTACTGGTTGCCCATGGGCAGAGAAGTTCTGGTAGTCTATCTGGAAGGTCTAGAGAGTAGTGATTGATTGGGGAGCAACATCACGGGCGGACCCTGGCCACGTGAAGCTTGCTGACATGTGGCAGCCTCTCTGGAGACTACTAATTCTGCTGATAACATTCTATGCAAATACCCGGGTGAGTGCCATGGGCAGAAAACCTTGACACATACCTGCCAGAGGCCTATTCTGGGTCTGAGGAGTCCACCCTGGTCTCCAGCAACTCATCATCTCAGCACACACTTTGCCTGCACGCGTGGAAACCGCCTCTCTCCACGAATGCCTTCACCCGCTAGGAAACACACGATGTCACTCAGCCAAAGGAGAGCACAGGCAAAGTCAACTGAAGCCCCCATTTTCAAGATTTTGCCTTCTGCTGCTCCACAGCCTCCGGTGGCACACTGCATGTGCGTCACTTCTCGGTAGACGAGGCCGAGGTCCGGGCATCCAGGGCCCCAGCCGTCCAGAGTCTGCGCATGGCGGCATATGGATCACCTCTTTGCCACGTACGGGAGGGAGGCCCGGGCCCTACACTGTCTCCGCTAGAGCTCCACGACCTCAGCTATTTTCCCTGACCTTTGGCCCGTGCCCTCGTGAGTGTGTGATCCCGAGTTACAATTCTTCTCCGACCACTCTGAATCCGCCACCTGCGGATACCTGAGCATGAAAATGAACATCTATCACTGGCTGCAGTGTCACAGGTCACTAGGTGTCTAGGCTCAGGCTGACCTTGGCTGTCTTCTGCCCAGGCAAAGAGCCTAATCCTTCCAAGGAAATCAGGACACGTGCTCACTGGCCAACATCCTTTCTTTTATCCACACAGCAGTCTACGTGAGGGTAAAGAGGCCAGGGAGGCCAGGTGAAGGCTGAGTGCGGGGCCTAAGGCTTCTTTCCCAATCACCATGGAGACAGCCACCGCAAGGCTGGCCGGAACTTCTGACGGGGACGAGTCACAAACACTGAGCCAATAGGAGAGGTCCAGCCTAACCGGCCAGTTCCGCAGACCCCTCCATTTTACTCATGGACAGACAACGGCCCCTTGCGTCTTTGGCCACAAAATCCGGGGCACCCAGGGAATAACTTCACAGTCGGCAACCCCTGATGTGGACACGTTCGACACACTGGGCCAGCAGGCAGGTACCTCTTTTCCACTTACGCTAGGATATCAGCAGGCAAGGCGCCCTTCCTCAGCATCTATGGCCTCTCTGGATGTGTTCATTCAGAGGAATCTCTTCATTCTACCCCTGAGACACATGACAGGTATGAGGGACCTGAGAGAGAGCCTAGAGATGGAACGGGGGAGGCTTCTGGCTGTACTGCTTCCCCGTGGGGACAGAATAGCAGGTAGTCTCTCTGGAAGGTCTTAGCTTCTGTTGATTGACATGCGCAATACGGGAGGGGCGGACCCCGGCCAGGTGGAGCTTGTGGGCAGATGCAACCTCTCCGGCGACGAATAATTCCGCTGCTGCTTTGTATGGTGAAAACCTCCCCCCGCCAAGTGGGATGGGTAGAGAACATTGACCCACACCCGCCAGGGGCCTTTCCTGGGACTAAAGATCCCAACACGGTCTCAACGTCGTCACCCTCTCAGCACACACCTTTCCTGCACACATAATCCTGCCTTTCTCCGTCAGGGCCCTATCCTACCAGGAAAAAAAGCAAGCCGCTCAAAAAGGCCGATGCCAGGGAAATCGAGGGAACACTGCCATTTTCCACATTTTTGCTGTCTACGTGTCCCCGCCTCGGGTGCAAGGCTGCGTAAGTGGCCGGGCTCCGAAGGCAAGGCCGAAATCCCGGCAGCCTGGGCCCCAGGAGTCCAATGCTTTATGGACGTGGGGACACGGATGACCTGTTGGCCACATACAGGAGGGATCCTTGGGCCCTTCACTGGCTCGCCATTCAGCTCCACGACGTCCACTACTGGCCCTGGCCTTTGCTTTGGCTGCTGCCCCGTTGAACGTGTGCTCCGGAGCCATGTTTCTCCACCCGCCACTATCATTCTGCCACCAGGGGATACGTGAGTGTGGGAGTCACCATTTCTCACTGGCAGCAGTGTCACAAGTCACTAGACTTCCAGGTACCCGCTGACCTAGGCTGCCTTCTGCCCCAGGCAAGGTCCCCAATCCTTTATCCCACATGCTGACACCTGGCCACTGGCGGACATTCATTTTTATCAACACAGAGGTCGGAGCGAGGGTCAGCGGGCCGGGTAGGTGAAGTCAAGGCCAGGTGGGCGGGATTAAGGCTTCTTTGCCATCACCATAGAGAGACTTCCCTGACCGGAAGAGTGGGCGGAGCTTACACCGGGCCTGGTGACTAGACTGAGCCAATGGCAGAGGTCCAGCCCGCCAGGCAGATGACACAGGGCCCTCCATTGTGACCTATGACACCGAGTGGCCACAGGGTTGGAGCACACCCTGGGAAAGGCTACGCAGGCACAAGGGAGCCCCTGGTGCGGACTGCTTCAGGGCAGTGGCAGAGCAGGCCAGGTACCTCTTTCCCACTTTCCTGAGGATATCAGTACGCAAGGCATCCCCACTCAGCATCTCTTGCCTCTCTCTCTCTGTCTCTCTCTGGATGTGTTCCTTCTCTGAAATCTCTTTCCTTCTCCCCCTGAGTCACTTCACAGCTTGGAGTGCCTGACAGAGGGCCTAGAGACCAAAGAGCAAAGGGGGAAGGCCTCTGGCTCTACTGGTTGCCCATGGGCAGAGAAGTTCTGGTAGTCTATCTGGAAGGTCTAGAGAGTAGTGATTGATTGGGGAGCAACATCACGGGCGGACCCTGGCCACGTGAAGCTTGCTGACATGTGGCAGCCTCTCTGGAGACTACTAATTCTGCTGATAACATTCTATGCAAATACCCGGGTGAGTGCCATGGGCAGAAAACCTTGACACATACCTGCCAGAGGCCTATTCTGGGTCTGAGGAGTCCACCCTGGTCTCCAGCAACTCATCATCTCAGCACACACTTTGCCTGCACGCGTGGAAACCGCCTCTCTCCACGAATGCCTTCACCCGCTAGGAAACACACGATGTCACTCAGCCAAAGGAGAGCACAGGCAAAGTCAACTGAAGCCCCCATTTTCAAGATTTTGCCTTCTGCTGCTCCACAGCCTCCGGTGGCACACTGCATGTGCGTCACTTCTCGGTAGACGAGGCCGAGGTCCGGGCATCCAGGGCCCCAGCCGTCCAGAGTCTGCGCATGGCGGCATATGGATCACCTCTTTGCCACGTACGGGAGGGAGGCCCGGGCCCTACACTGTCTCCGCTAGAGCTCCACGACCTCAGCTATTTTCCCTGACCTTTGGCCCGTGCCCTCGTGAGTGTGTGATCCCGAGTTACAATTCTTCTCCGACCACTCTGAATCCGCCACCTGCGGATACCTGAGCATGAAAATGAACATCTATCACTGGCTGCAGTGTCACAGGTCACTAGGTGTCTAGGCTCAGGCTGACCTTGGCTGTCTTCTGCCCAGGCAAAGAGCCTAATCCTTCCAAGGAAATCAGGACACGTGCTCACTGGCCAACATCCTTTCTTTTATCCACACAGCAGTCTACGTGAGGGTAAAGAGGCCAGGGAGGCCAGGTGAAGGCTGAGTGCGGGGCCTAAGGCTTCTTTCCCAATCACCATGGAGACAGCCACCGCAAGGCTGGCCGGAACTTCTGACGGGGACGAGTCACAAACACTGAGCCAATAGGAGAGGTCCAGCCTAACCGGCCAGTTCCGCAGACCCCTCCATTTTACTCATGGACAGACAACGGCCCCTTGCGTCTTTGGCCACAAAATCCGGGGCACCCAGGGAATAACTTCACAGTCGGCAACCCCTGATGTGGACACGTTCGACACACTGGGCCAGCAGGCAGGTACCTCTTTTCCACTTACGCTAGGATATCAGCAGGCAAGGCGCCCTTCCTCAGCATCTATGGCCTCTCTGGATGTGTTCATTCAGAGGAATCTCTTCATTCTACCCCTGAGACACATGACAGGTATGAGGGACCTGAGAGAGAGCCTAGAGATGGAACGGGGGAGGCTTCTGGCTGTACTGCTTCCCCGTGGGGACAGAATAGCAGGTAGTCTCTCTGGAAGGTCTTAGCTTCTGTTGATTGACATGCGCAATACGGGAGGGGCGGACCCCGGCCAGGTGGAGCTTGTGGGCAGATGCAACCTCTCCGGCGACGAATAATTCCGCTGCTGCTTTGTATGGTGAAAACCTCCCCCCGCCAAGTGGGATGGGTAGAGAACATTGACCCACACCCGCCAGGGGCCTTTCCTGGGACTAAAGATCCCAACACGGTCTCAACGTCGTCACCCTCTCAGCACACACCTTTCCTGCACACATAATCCTGCCTTTCTCCGTCAGGGCCCTATCCTACCAGGAAAAAAAGCAAGCCGCTCAAAAAGGCCGATGCCAGGGAAATCGAGGGAACACTGCCATTTTCCACATTTTTGCTGTCTACGTGTCCCCGCCTCGGGTGCAAGGCTGCGTAAGTGGCCGGGCTCCGAAGGCAAGGCCGAAATCCCGGCAGCCTGGGCCCCAGGAGTCCAATGCTTTATGGACGTGGGGACACGGATGACCTGTTGGCCACATACAGGAGGGATCCTTGGGCCCTTCACTGGCTCGCCATTCAGCTCCACGACGTCCACTACTGGCCCTGGCCTTTGCTTTGGCTGCTGCCCCGTTGAACGTGTGCTCCGGAGCCATGTTTCTCCACCCGCCACTATCATTCTGCCACCAGGGGATACGTGAGTGTGGGAGTCACCATTTCTCACTGGCAGCAGTGTCACAAGTCACTAGACTTCCAGGTACCCGCTGACCTAGGCTGCCTTCTGCCCCAGGCAAGGTCCCCAATCCTTTATCCCACATGCTGACACCTGGCCACTGGCGGACATTCATTTTTATCAACACAGAGGTCGGAGCGAGGGTCAGCGGGCCGGGTAGGTGAAGTCAAGGCCAGGTGGGCGGGATTAAGGCTTCTTTGCCATCACCATAGAGAGACTTCCCTGACCGGAAGAGTGGGCGGAGCTTACACCGGGCCTGGTGACTAGACTGAGCCAATGGCAGAGGTCCAGCCCGCCAGGCAGATGACACAGGGCCCTCCATTGTGACCTATGACACCGAGTGGCCACAGGGTTGGAGCACACCCTGGGAAAGGCTACGCAGGCACAAGGGAGCCCCTGGTGCGGACTGCTTCAGGGCAGTGGCAGAGCAGGCCAGGTACCTCTTTCCCACTTTCCTGAGGATATCAGTACGCAAGGCATCCCCACTCAGCATCTCTTGCCTCTCTCTCTCTGTCTCTCTCTGGATGTGTTCCTTCTCTGAAATCTCTTTCCTTCTCCCCCTGAGTCACTTCACAGCTTGGAGTGCCTGACAGAGGGCCTAGAGACCAAAGAGCAAAGGGGGAAGGCCTCTGGCTCTACTGGTTGCCCATGGGCAGAGAAGTTCTGGTAGTCTATCTGGAAGGTCTAGAGAGTAGTGATTGATTGGGGAGCAACATCACGGGCGGACCCTGGCCACGTGAAGCTTGCTGACATGTGGCAGCCTCTCTGGAGACTACTAATTCTGCTGATAACATTCTATGCAAATACCCGGGTGAGTGCCATGGGCAGAAAACCTTGACACATACCTGCCAGAGGCCTATTCTGGGTCTGAGGAGTCCACCCTGGTCTCCAGCAACTCATCATCTCAGCACACACTTTGCCTGCACGCGTGGAAACCGCCTCTCTCCACGAATGCCTTCACCCGCTAGGAAACACACGATGTCACTCAGCCAAAGGAGAGCACAGGCAAAGTCAACTGAAGCCCCCATTTTCAAGATTTTGCCTTCTGCTGCTCCACAGCCTCCGGTGGCACACTGCATGTGCGTCACTTCTCGGTAGACGAGGCCGAGGTCCGGGCATCCAGGGCCCCAGCCGTCCAGAGTCTGCGCATGGCGGCATATGGATCACCTCTTTGCCACGTACGGGAGGGAGGCCCGGGCCCTACACTGTCTCCGCTAGAGCTCCACGACCTCAGCTATTTTCCCTGACCTTTGGCCCGTGCCCTCGTGAGTGTGTGATCCCGAGTTACAATTCTTCTCCGACCACTCTGAATCCGCCACCTGCGGATACCTGAGCATGAAAATGAACATCTATCACTGGCTGCAGTGTCACAGGTCACTAGGTGTCTAGGCTCAGGCTGACCTTGGCTGTCTTCTGCCCAGGCAAAGAGCCTAATCCTTCCAAGGAAATCAGGACACGTGCTCACTGGCCAACATCCTTTCTTTTATCCACACAGCAGTCTACGTGAGGGTAAAGAGGCCAGGGAGGCCAGGTGAAGGCTGAGTGCGGGGCCTAAGGCTTCTTTCCCAATCACCATGGAGACAGCCACCGCAAGGCTGGCCGGAACTTCTGACGGGGACGAGTCACAAACACTGAGCCAATAGGAGAGGTCCAGCCTAACCGGCCAGTTCCGCAGACCCCTCCATTTTACTCATGGACAGACAACGGCCCCTTGCGTCTTTGGCCACAAAATCCGGGGCACCCAGGGAATAACTTCACAGTCGGCAACCCCTGATGTGGACACGTTCGACACACTGGGCCAGCAGGCAGGTACCTCTTTTCCACTTACGCTAGGATATCAGCAGGCAAGGCGCCCTTCCTCAGCATCTATGGCCTCTCTGGATGTGTTCATTCAGAGGAATCTCTTCATTCTACCCCTGAGACACATGACAGGTATGAGGGACCTGAGAGAGAGCCTAGAGATGGAACGGGGGAGGCTTCTGGCTGTACTGCTTCCCCGTGGGGACAGAATAGCAGGTAGTCTCTCTGGAAGGTCTTAGCTTCTGTTGATTGACATGCGCAATACGGGAGGGGCGGACCCCGGCCAGGTGGAGCTTGTGGGCAGATGCAACCTCTCCGGCGACGAATAATTCCGCTGCTGCTTTGTATGGTGAAAACCTCCCCCCGCCAAGTGGGATGGGTAGAGAACATTGACCCACACCCGCCAGGGGCCTTTCCTGGGACTAAAGATCCCAACACGGTCTCAACGTCGTCACCCTCTCAGCACACACCTTTCCTGCACACATAATCCTGCCTTTCTCCGTCAGGGCCCTATCCTACCAGGAAAAAAAGCAAGCCGCTCAAAAAGGCCGATGCCAGGGAAATCGAGGGAACACTGCCATTTTCCACATTTTTGCTGTCTACGTGTCCCCGCCTCGGGTGCAAGGCTGCGTAAGTGGCCGGGCTCCGAAGGCAAGGCCGAAATCCCGGCAGCCTGGGCCCCAGGAGTCCAATGCTTTATGGACGTGGGGACACGGATGACCTGTTGGCCACATACAGGAGGGATCCTTGGGCCCTTCACTGGCTCGCCATTCAGCTCCACGACGTCCACTACTGGCCCTGGCCTTTGCTTTGGCTGCTGCCCCGTTGAACGTGTGCTCCGGAGCCATGTTTCTCCACCCGCCACTATCATTCTGCCACCAGGGGATACGTGAGTGTGGGAGTCACCATTTCTCACTGGCAGCAGTGTCACAAGTCACTAGACTTCCAGGTACCCGCTGACCTAGGCTGCCTTCTGCCCCAGGCAAGGTCCCCAATCCTTTATCCCACATGCTGACACCTGGCCACTGGCGGACATTCATTTTTATCAACACAGAGGTCGGAGCGAGGGTCAGCGGGCCGGGTAGGTGAAGTCAAGGCCAGGTGGGCGGGATTAAGGCTTCTTTGCCATCACCATAGAGAGACTTCCCTGACCGGAAGAGTGGGCGGAGCTTACACCGGGCCTGGTGACTAGACTGAGCCAATGGCAGAGGTCCAGCCCGCCAGGCAGATGACACAGGGCCCTCCATTGTGACCTATGACACCGAGTGGCCACAGGGTTGGAGCACACCCTGGGAAAGGCTACGCAGGCACAAGGGAGCCCCTGGTGCGGACTGCTTCAGGGCAGTGGCAGAGCAGGCCAGGTACCTCTTTCCCACTTTCCTGAGGATATCAGTACGCAAGGCATCCCCACTCAGCATCTCTTGCCTCTCTCTCTCTGTCTCTCTCTGGATGTGTTCCTTCTCTGAAATCTCTTTCCTTCTCCCCCTGAGTCACTTCACAGCTTGGAGTGCCTGACAGAGGGCCTAGAGACCAAAGAGCAAAGGGGGAAGGCCTCTGGCTCTACTGGTTGCCCATGGGCAGAGAAGTTCTGGTAGTCTATCTGGAAGGTCTAGAGAGTAGTGATTGATTGGGGAGCAACATCACGGGCGGACCCTGGCCACGTGAAGCTTGCTGACATGTGGCAGCCTCTCTGGAGACTACTAATTCTGCTGATAACATTCTATGCAAATACCCGGGTGAGTGCCATGGGCAGAAAACCTTGACACATACCTGCCAGAGGCCTATTCTGGGTCTGAGGAGTCCACCCTGGTCTCCAGCAACTCATCATCTCAGCACACACTTTGCCTGCACGCGTGGAAACCGCCTCTCTCCACGAATGCCTTCACCCGCTAGGAAACACACGATGTCACTCAGCCAAAGGAGAGCACAGGCAAAGTCAACTGAAGCCCCCATTTTCAAGATTTTGCCTTCTGCTGCTCCACAGCCTCCGGTGGCACACTGCATGTGCGTCACTTCTCGGTAGACGAGGCCGAGATCCGGGCATCCAGGGCCCCAGCCGTCCAGAGTCTGCGCATGGCGGCATATGGATCACCTCTTTGCCACGTACGGGAGGGAGGCCCGGGCCCTACACTGTCTCCGCTAGAGCTCCACGACCTCAGCTATTTTCCCTGACCTTTGGCCCGTGCCCTCGTGAGTGTGTGATCCCGAGTTACAATTCTTCTCCGACCACTCTGAATCCGCCACCTGCGGATACCTGAGCATGAAAATGAACATCTATCACTGGCTGCAGTGTCACAGGTCACTAGGTGTCTAGGCTCAGGCTGACCTTGGCTGTCTTCTGCCCAGGCAAAGAGCCTAATCCTTCCAAGGAAATCAGGACACGTGCTCACTGGCCAACATCCTTTCTTTTATCCACACAGCAGTCTACGTGAGGGTAAAGAGGCCAGGGAGGCCAGGTGAAGGCTGAGTGCGGGGCCTAAGGCTTCTTTCCCAATCTCCATGGAGACAGCCACCGCAAGGCTGGCCGGAACTTCTGACGGGGACGAGTCACAAACACTGAGCCAATAGGAGAGGTCCAGCCTAACCGGCCAGTTCCGCAGACCCCTCCATTTTACTCATGGACAGACAACGGCCCCTTGCGTCTTTGGCCACAAAATCCGGGGCACCCAGGGAATAACTTCACAGTCGGCAACCCCTGATGTGGACACGTTCGACACACTGGGCCAGCAGGCAGGTACCTCTTTTCCACTTACGCTAGGATATCAGCAGGCAAGGCGCCCTTCCTCAGCATCTATGGCCTCTCTGGATGTGTTCATTCAGAGGAATCTCTTCATTCTACCCCTGAGACACATGACAGGTATGAGGGACCTGAGAGAGAGCCTAGAGATGGAACGGGGGAGGCTTCTGGCTGTACTGCTTCCCCGTGGGGACAGAATAGCAGGTAGTCTCTCTGGAAGGTCTTAGCTTCTGTTGATTGACATGCGCAATACGGGAGGGGCGGACCCCGGCCAGGTGGAGCTTGTGGGCAGATGCAACCTCTCCGGCGACGAATAATTCCGCTGCTGCTTTGTATGGTGAAAACCTCCCCCCGCCAAGTGGGATGGGTAGAGAACATTGACCCACACCCGCCAGGGGCCTTTCCTGGGACTAAAGATCCCAACACGGTCTCAACGTCGTCACCCTCTCAGCACACACCTTTCCTGCACACATAATCCTGCCTTTCTCCGTCAGGGCCCTATCCTACCAGGAAAAAAAGCAAGCCGCTCAAAAAGGCCGATGCCAGGGAAATCGAGGGAACACTGCCATTTTCCACATTTTTGCTGTCTACGTGTCCCCGCCTCGGGTGCAAGGCTGCGTAAGTGGCCGGGCTCCGAAGGCAAGGCCGAAATCCCGGCAGCCTGGGCCCCAGGAGTCCAATGCTTTATGGACGTGGGGACACGGATGACCTGTTGGCCACATACAGGAGGGATCCTTGGGCCCTTCACTGGCTCGCCATTCAGCTCCACGACGTCCACTACTGGCCCTGGCCTTTGCTTTGGCTGCTGCCCCGTTGAACGTGTGCTCCGGAGCCATGTTTCTCCACCCGCCACTATCATTCTGCCACCAGGGGATACGTGAGTGTGGGAGTCACCATTTCTCACTGGCAGCAGTGTCACAAGTCACTAGACTTCCAGGTACCCGCTGACCTAGGCTGCCTTCTGCCCCAGGCAAGGTCCCCAATCCTTTATCCCACATGCTGACACCTGGCCACTGGCGGACATTCATTTTTATCAACACAGAGGTCGGAGCGAGGGTCAGCGGGCCGGGTAGGTGAAGTCAAGGCCAGGTGGGCGGGATTAAGGCTTCTTTGCCATCACCATAGAGAGACTTCCCTGACCGGAAGAGTGGGCGGAGCTTACACCGGGCCTGGTGACTAGACTGAGCCAATGGCAGAGGTCCAGCCCGCCAGGCAGATGACACAGGGCCCTCCATTGTGACCTATGACACCGAGTGGCCACAGGGTTGGAGCACACCCTGGGAAAGGCTACGCAGGCACAAGGGAGCCCCTGGTGCGGACTGCTTCAGGGCAGTGGCAGAGCAGGCCAGGTACCTCTTTCCCACTTTCCTGAGGATATCAGTACGCAAGGCATCCCCACTCAGCATCTCTTGCCTCTCTCTCTCTGTCTCTCTCTGGATGTGTTCCTTCTCTGAAATCTCTTTCCTTCTCCCCCTGAGTCACTTCACAGCTTGGAGTGCCTGACAGAGGGCCTAGAGACCAAAGAGCAAAGGGGGAAGGCCTCTGGCTCTACTGGTTGCCCATGGGCAGAGAAGTTCTGGTAGTCTATCTGGAAGGTCTAGAGAGTAGTGATTGATTGGGGAGCAACATCACGGGCGGACCCTGGCCACGTGAAGCTTGCTGACATGTGGCAGCCTCTCTGGAGACTACTAATTCTGCTGATAACATTCTATGCAAATACCCGGGTGAGTGCCATGGGCAGAAAACCTTGACACATACCTGCCAGAGGCCTATTCTGGGTCTGAGGAGTCCACCCTGGTCTCCAGCAACTCATCATCTCAGCACACACTTTGCCTGCACGCGTGGAAACCGCCTCTCTCCACGAATGCCTTCACCCGCTAGGAAACACACGATGTCACTCAGCCAAAGGAGAGCACAGGCAAAGTCAACTGAAGCCCCCATTTTCAAGATTTTGCCTTCTGCTGCTCCACAGCCTCCGGTGGCACACTGCATGTGCGTCACTTCTCGGTAGACGAGGCCGAGATCCGGGCATCCAGGGCCCCAGCCGTCCAGAGTCTGCGCATGGCGGCATATGGATCACCTCTTTGCCACGTACGGGAGGGAGGCCCGGGCCCTACACTGTCTCCGCTAGAGCTCCACGACCTCAGCTATTTTCCCTGACCTTTGGCCCGTGCCCTCGTGAGTGTGTGATCCCGAGTTACAATTCTTCTCCGACCACTCTGAATCCGCCACCTGCGGATACCTGAGCATGAAAATGAACATCTATCACTGGCTGCAGTGTCACAGGTCACTAGGTGTCTAGGCTCAGGCTGACCTTGGCTGTCTTCTGCCCAGGCAAAGAGCCTAATCCTTCCAAGGAAATCAGGACACGTGCTCACTGGCCAACATCCTTTCTTTTATCCACACAGCAGTCTACGTGAGGGTAAAGAGGCCAGGGAGGCCAGGTGAAGGCTGAGTGCGGGGCCTAAGGCTTCTTTCCCAATCACCATGGAGACAGCCACCGCAAGGCTGGCCGGAACTTCTGACGGGGACGAGTCACAAACACTGAGCCAATAGGAGAGGTCCAGCCTAACCGGCCAGTTCCGCAGACCCCTCCATTTTACTCATGGACAGACAACGGCCCCTTGCGTCTTTGGCCACAAAATCCGGGGCACCCAGGGAATAACTTCACAGTCGGCAACCCCTGATGTGGACACGTTCGACACACTGGGCCAGCAGGCAGGTACCTCTTTTCCACTTACGCTAGGATATCAGCAGGCAAGGCGCCCTTCCTCAGCATCTATGGCCTCTCTGGATGTGTTCATTCAGAGGAATCTCTTCATTCTACCCCTGAGACACATGACAGGTATGAGGGACCTGAGAGAGAGCCTAGAGATGGAACGGGGGAGGCTTCTGGCTGTACTGCTTCCCCGTGGGGACAGAATAGCAGGTAGTCTCTCTGGAAGGTCTTAGCTTCTGTTGATTGACATGCGCAATACGGGAGGGGCGGACCCCGGCCAGGTGGAGCTTGTGGGCAGATGCAACCTCTCCGGCGACGAATAATTCCGCTGCTGCTTTGTATGGTGAAAACCTCCCCCCGCCAAGTGGGATGGGTAGAGAACATTGACCCACACCCGCCAGGGGCCTTTCCTGGGACTAAAGATCCCAACACGGTCTCAACGTCGTCACCCTCTCAGCACACACCTTTCCTGCACACATAATCCTGCCTTTCTCCGTCAGGGCCCTATCCTACCAGGAAAAAAAGCAAGCCGCTCAAAAAGGCCGATGCCAGGGAAATCGAGGGAACACTGCCATTTTCCACATTTTTGCTGTCTACGTGTCCCCGCCTCGGGTGCAAGGCTGCGTAAGTGGCCGGGCTCCGAAGGCAAGGCCGAAATCCCGGCAGCCTGGGCCCCAGGAGTCCAATGCTTTATGGACGTGGGGACACGGATGACCTGTTGGCCACATACAGGAGGGATCCTTGGGCCCTTCACTGGCTCGCCATTCAGCTCCACGACGTCCACTACTGGCCCTGGCCTTTGCTTTGGCTGCTGCCCCGTTGAACGTGTGCTCCGGAGCCATGTTTCTCCACCCGCCACTATCATTCTGCCACCAGGGGATACGTGAGTGTGGGAGTCACCATTTCTCACTGGCAGCAGTGTCACAAGTCACTAGACTTCCAGGTACCCGCTGACCTAGGCTGCCTTCTGCCCCAGGCAAGGTCCCCAATCCTTTATCCCACATGCTGACACCTGGCCACTGGCGGACATTCATTTTTATCAACACAGAGGTCGGAGCGAGGGTCAGCGGGCCGGGTAGGTGAAGTCAAGGCCAGGTGGGCGGGATTAAGGCTTCTTTGCCATCACCATAGAGAGACTTCCCTGACCGGAAGAGTGGGCGGAGCTTACACCGGGCCTGGTGACTAGACTGAGCCAATGGCAGAGGTCCAGCCCGCCAGGCAGATGACACAGGGCCCTCCATTGTGACCTATGACACCGAGTGGCCACAGGGTTGGAGCACACCCTGGGAAAGGCTACGCAGGCACAAGGGAGCCCCTGGTGCGGACTGCTTCAGGGCAGTGGCAGAGCAGGCCAGGTACCTCTTTCCCACTTTCCTGAGGATATCAGTACGCAAGGCATCCCCACTCAGCATCTCTTGCCTCTCTCTCTCTGTCTCTCTCTGGATGTGTTCCTTCTCTGAAATCTCTTTCCTTCTCCCCCTGAGTCACTTCACAGCTTGGAGTGCCTGACAGAGGGCCTAGAGACCAAAGAGCAAAGGGGGAAGGCCTCTGGCTCTACTGGTTGCCCATGGGCAGAGAAGTTCTGGTAGTCTATCTGGAAGGTCTAGAGAGTAGTGATTGATTGGGGAGCAACATCACGGGCGGACCCTGGCCACGTGAAGCTTGCTGACATGTGGCAGCCTCTCTGGAGACTACTAATTCTGCTGATAACATTCTATGCAAATACCCGGGTGAGTGCCATGGGCAGAAAACCTTGACACATACCTGCCAGAGGCCTATTCTGGGTCTGAGGAGTCCACCCTGGTCTCCAGCAACTCATCATCTCAGCACACACTTTGCCTGCACGCGTGGAAACCGCCTCTCTCCACGAATGCCTTCACCCGCTAGGAAACACACGATGTCACTCAGCCAAAGGAGAGCACAGGCAAAGTCAACTGAAGCCCCCATTTTCAAGATTTTGCCTTCTGCTGCTCCACAGCCTCCGGTGGCACACTGCATGTGCGTCACTTCTCGGTAGACGAGGCCGAGATCCGGGCATCCAGGGCCCCAGCCGTCCAGAGTCTGCGCATGGCGGCATATGGATCACCTCTTTGCCACGTACGGGAGGGAGGCCCGGGCCCTACACTGTCTCCGCTAGAGCTCCACGACCTCAGCTATTTTCCCTGACCTTTGGCCCGTGCCCTCGTGAGTGTGTGATCCCGAGTTACAATTCTTCTCCGACCACTCTGAATCCGCCACCTGCGGATACCTGAGCATGAAAATGAACATCTATCACTGGCTGCAGTGTCACAGGTCACTAGGTGTCTAGGCTCAGGCTGACCTTGGCTGTCTTCTGCCCAGGCAAAGAGCCTAATCCTTCCAAGGAAATCAGGACACGTGCTCACTGGCCAACATCCTTTCTTTTATCCACACAGCAGTCTACGTGAGGGTAAAGAGGCCAGGGAGGCCAGGTGAAGGCTGAGTGCGGGGCCTAAGGCTTCTTTCCCAATCACCATGGAGACAGCCACCGCAAGGCTGGCCGGAACTTCTGACGGGGACGAGTCACAAACACTGAGCCAATAGGAGAGGTCCAGCCTAACCGGCCAGTTCCGCAGACCCCTCCATTTTACTCATGGACAGACAACGGCCCCTTGCGTCTTTGGCCACAAAATCCGGGGCACCCAGGGAATAACTTCACAGTCGGCAACCCCTGATGTGGACACGTTCGACACACTGGGCCAGCAGGCAGGTACCTCTTTTCCACTTACGCTAGGATATCAGCAGGCAAGGCGCCCTTCCTCAGCATCTATGGCCTCTCTGGATGTGTTCATTCAGAGGAATCTCTTCATTCTACCCCTGAGACACATGACAGGTATGAGGGACCTGAGAGAGAGCCTAGAGATGGAACGGGGGAGGCTTCTGGCTGTACTGCTTCCCCGTGGGGACAGAATAGCAGGTAGTCTCTCTGGAAGGTCTTAGCTTCTGTTGATTGACATGCGCAATACGGGAGGGGCGGACCCCGGCCAGGTGGAGCTTGTGGGCAGATGCAACCTCTCCGGCGACGAATAATTCCGCTGCTGCTTTGTATGGTGAAAACCTCCCCCCGCCAAGTGGGATGGGTAGAGAACATTGACCCACACCCGCCAGGGGCCTTTCCTGGGACTAAAGATCCCAACACGGTCTCAACGTCGTCACCCTCTCAGCACACACCTTTCCTGCACACATAATCCTGCCTTTCTCCGTCAGGGCCCTATCCTACCAGGAAAAAAAGCAAGCCGCTCAAAAAGGCCGATGCCAGGGAAATCGAGGGAACACTGCCATTTTCCACATTTTTGCTGTCTACGTGTCCCCGCCTCGGGTGCAAGGCTGCGTAAGTGGCCGGGCTCCGAAGGCAAGGCCGAAATCCCGGCAGCCTGGGCCCCAGGAGTCCAATGCTTTATGGACGTGGGGACACGGATGACCTGTTGGCCACATACAGGAGGGATCCTTGGGCCCTTCACTGGCTCGCCATTCAGCTCCACGACGTCCACTACTGGCCCTGGCCTTTGCTTTGGCTGCTGCCCCGTTGAACGTGTGCTCCGGAGCCATGTTTCTCCACCCGCCACTATCATTCTGCCACCAGGGGATACGCGAGTGTGGGAGTCACCATTTCTCACTGGCAGCAGTGTCACAAGTCACTAGACTTCCAGGTACCCGCTGACCTAGGCTGCCTTCTGCCCCAGGCAAGGTCCCCAATCCTTTATCCCACATGCTGACACCTGGCCACTGGCGGACATTCATTTTTATCAACACAGAGGTCGGAGCGAGGGTCAGCGGGCCGGGTAGGTGAAGTCAAGGCCAGGTGGGCGGGATTAAGGCTTCTTTGCCATCACCATAGAGAGACTTCCCTGACCGGAAGAGTGGGCGGAGCTTACACCGGGCCTGGTGACTAGACTGAGCCAATGGCAGAGGTCCAGCCCGCCAGGCAGATGACACAGGGCCCTCCATTGTGACCTATGACACCTAGTGGCCACAGGGTTGGAGCACACCCTGGGAAAGGCTACGCAGGCACAAGGGAGCCCCTGGTGCGGACTGCTTCAGGGCAGTGGCAGAGCAGGCCAGGTACCTCTTTCCCACTTTCCTGAGGATATCAGTACGCAAGGCATCCCCACTCAGCATCTCTTGCCTCTCTCTCTCTGTCTCTCTCTGGATGTGTTCCTTCTCTGAAATCTCTTTCCTTCTCCCCCTGAGTCACTTCACAGCTTGGAGTGCCTGACAGAGGGCCTAGAGACCAAAGAGCAAAGGGGGAAGGCCTCTGGCTCTACTGGTTGCCCATGGGCAGAGAAGTTCTGGTAGTCTATCTGGAAGGTCTAGAGAGTAGTGATTGATTGGGGAGCAACATCACGGGCGGACCCTGGCCACGTGAAGCTTGCTGACATGTGGCAGCCTCTCTGGAGACTACTAATTCTGCTGATAACATTCTATGCAAATACCCGGGTGAGTGCCATGGGCAGAAAACCTTGACACATACCTGCCAGAGGCCTATTCTGGGTCTGAGGAGTCCACCCTGGTCTCCAGCAACTCATCATCTCAGCACACACTTTGCCTGCACGCGTGGAAACCGCCTCTCTCCACGAATGCCTTCACCCGCTAGGAAACACACGATGTCACTCAGCCAAAGGAGAGCACAGGCAAAGTCAACTGAAGCCCCCATTTTCAAGATTTTGCCTTCTGCTGCTCCACAGCCTCCGGTGGCACACTGCATGTGCGTCACTTCTCGGTAGACGAGGCCGAGGTCCGGGCATCCAGGGCCCCAGCCGTCCAGAGTCTGCGCATGGCGGCATATGGATCACCTCTTTGCCACGTACGGGAGGGAGGCCCGGGCCCTACACTGTCTCCGCTAGAGCTCCACGACCTCAGCTATTTTCCCTGACCTTTGGCCCGTGCCCTCGTGAGTGTGTGATCCCGAGTTACAATTCTTCTCCGACCACTCTGAATCCGCCACCTGCGGATACCTGAGCATGAAAATGAACATCTATCACTGGCTGCAGTGTCACAGGTCACTAGGTGTCTAGGCTCAGGCTGACCTTGGCTGTCTTCTGCCCAGGCAAAGAGCCTAATCCTTCCAAGGAAATCAGGACACGTGCTCACTGGCCAACATCCTTTCTTTTATCCACACAGCAGTCTACGTGAGGGTAAAGAGGCCAGGGAGGCCAGGTGAAGGCTGAGTGCGGGGCCTAAGGCTTCTTTCCCAATCACCATGGAGACAGCCACCGCAAGGCTGGCCGGAACTTCTGACGGGGACGAGTCACAAACACTGAGCCAATAGGAGAGGTCCAGCCTAACCGGCCAGTTCCGCAGACCCCTCCATTTTACTCATGGACAGACAACGGCCCCTTGCGTCTTTGGCCACAAAATCCGGGGCACCCAGGGAATAACTTCACAGTCGGCAACCCCTGATGTGGACACGTTCGACACACTGGGCCAGCAGGCAGGTACCTCTTTTCCACTTACGCTAGGATATCAGCAGGCAAGGCGCCCTTCCTCAGCATCTATGGCCTCTCTGGATGTGTTCATTCAGAGGAATCTCTTCATTCTACCCCTGAGACACATGACAGGTATGAGGGACCTGAGAGAGAGCCTAGAGATGGAACGGGGGAGGCTTCTGGCTGTACTGCTTCCCCGTGGGGACAGAATAGCAGGTAGTCTCTCTGGAAGGTCTTAGCTTCTGTTGATTGACATGCGCAATACGGGAGGGGCGGACCCCGGCCAGGTGGAGCTTGTGGGCAGATGCAACCTCTCCGGCGACGAATAATTCCGCTGCTGCTTTGTATGGTGAAAACCTCCCCCCGCCAAGTGGGATGGGTAGAGAACATTGACCCACACCCGCCAGGGGCCTTTCCTGGGACTAAAGATCCCAACACGGTCTCAACGTCGTCACCCTCTCAGCACACACCTTTCCTGCACACATAATCCTGCCTTTCTCCGTCAGGGCCCTATCCTACCAGGAAAAAAAGCAAGCCGCTCAAAAAGGCCGATGCCAGGGAAATCGAGGGAACACTGCCATTTTCCACATTTTTGCTGTCTACGTGTCCCCGCCTCGGGTGCAAGGCTGCGTAAGTGGCCGGGCTCCGAAGGCAAGGCCGAAATCCCGGCAGCCTGGGCCCCAGGAGTCCAATGCTTTATGGACGTGGGGACACGGATGACCTGTTGGCCACATACAGGAGGGATCCTTGGGCCCTTCACTGGCTCGCCATTCAGCTCCACGACGTCCACTACTGGCCCTGGCCTTTGCTTTGGCTGCTGCCCCGTTGAACGTGTGCTCCGGAGCCATGTTTCTCCACCCGCCACTATCATTCTGCCACCAGGGGATACGTGAGTGTGGGAGTCACCATTTCTCACTGGCAGCAGTGTCACAAGTCACTAGACTTCCAGGTACCCGCTGACCTAGGCTGCCTTCTGCCCCAGGCAAGGTCCCCAATCCTTTATCCCACATGCTGACACCTGGCCACTGGCGGACATTCATTTTTATCAACACAGAGGTCGGAGCGAGGGTCAGCGGGCCGGGTAGGTGAAGTCAAGGCCAGGTGGGCGGGATTAAGGCTTCTTTGCCATCACCATAGAGAGACTTCCCTGACCGGAAGAGTGGGCGGAGCTTACACCGGGCCTGGTGACTAGACTGAGCCAATGGCAGAGGTCCAGCCCGCCAGGCAGATGACACAGGGCCCTCCATTGTGACCTATGACACCGAGTGGCCACAGGGTTGGAGCACACCCTGGGAAAGGCTACGCAGGCACAAGGGAGCCCCTGGTGCGGACTGCTTCAGGGCAGTGGCAGAGCAGGCCAGGTACCTCTTTCCCACTTTCCTGAGGATATCAGTACGCAAGGCATCCCCACTCAGCATCTCTTGCCTCTCTCTCTCTGTCTCTCTCTGGATGTGTTCCTTCTCTGAAATCTCTTTCCTTCTCCCCCTGAGTCACTTCACAGCTTGGAGTGCCTCACAGAGGGCCTAGAGACCAAAGAGCAAAGGGGGAAGGCCTCTGGCTCTACTGGTTGCCCATGGGCAGAGAAGTTCTGGTAGTCTATCTGGAAGGTCTAGAGAGTAGTGATTGATTGGGGAGCAACATCACGGGCGGACCCTGGCCACGTGAAGCTTGCTGACATGTGGCAGCCTCTCTGGAGACTACTAATTCTGCTGATAACATTCTATGCAAATACCCGGGTGAGTGCCATGGGCAGAAAACCTTGACACATACCTGCCAGAGGCCTATTCTGGGTCTGAGGAGTCCACCCTGGTCTCCAGCAACTCATCATCTCAGCACACACTTTGCCTGCACGCGTGGAAACCGCCTCTCTCCACGAATGCCTTCACCCGCTAGGAAACACACGATGTCACTCAGCCAAAGGAGAGCACAGGCAAAGTCAACTGAAGCCCCCATTTTCAAGATTTTGCCTTCTGCTGCTCCACAGCCTCCGGTGGCACACTGCATGTGCGTCACTTCTCGGTAGACGAGGCCGAGATCCGGGCATCCAGGGCCCCAGCCGTCCAGAGTCTGCGCATGGCGGCATATGGATCACCTCTTTGCCACGTACGGGAGGGAGGCCCGGGCCCTACACTGTCTCCGCTAGAGCTCCACGACCTCAGCTATTTTCCCTGACCTTTGGCCCGTGCCCTCGTGAGTGTGTGATCCCGAGTTACAATTCTTCTCCGACCACTCTGAATCCGCCACCTGCGGATACCTGAGCATGAAAATGAACATCTATCACTGGCTGCAGTGTCACAGGTCACTAGGTGTCTAGGCTCAGGCTGACCTTGGCTGTCTTCTGCCCAGGCAAAGAGCCTAATCCTTCCAAGGAAATCAGGACACGTGCTCACTGGCCAACATCCTTTCTTTTATCCACACAGCAGTCTACGTGAGGGTAAAGAGGCCAGGGAGGCCAGGTGAAGGCTGAGTGCGGGGCCTAAGGCTTCTTTCCCAATCACCATGGAGACAGCCACCGCAAGGCTGGCCGGAACTTCTGACGGGGACGAGTCACAAACACTGAGCCAATAGGAGAGGTCCAGCCTAACCGGCCAGTTCCGCAGACCCCTCCATTTTACTCATGGACAGACAACGGCCCCTTGCGTCTTTGGCCACAAAATCCGGGGCACCCAGGGAATAACTTCACAGTCGGCAACCCCTGATGTGGACACGTTCGACACACTGGGCCAGCAGGCAGGTACCTCTTTTCCACTTACGCTAGGATATCAGCAGGCAAGGCGCCCTTCCTCAGCATCTATGGCCTCTCTGGATGTGTTCATTCAGAGGAATCTCTTCATTCTACCCCTGAGACACATGACAGGTATGAGGGACCTGAGAGAGAGCCTAGAGATGGAACGGGGGAGGCTTCTGGCTGTACTGCTTCCCCGTGGGGACAGAATAGCAGGTAGTCTCTCTGGAAGGTCTTAGCTTCTGTTGATTGACATGCGCAATACGGGAGGGGCGGACCCCGGCCAGGTGGAGCTTGTGGGCAGATGCAACCTCTCCGGCGACGAATAATTCCGCTGCTGCTTTGTATGGTGAAAACCTCCCCCCGCCAAGTGGGATGGGTAGAGAACATTGACCCACACCCGCCAGGGGCCTTTCCTGGGACTAAAGATCCCAACACGGTCTCAACGTCGTCACCCTCTCAGCACACACCTTTCCTGCACACATAATCCTGCCTTTCTCCGTCAGGGCCCTATCCTACCAGGAAAAAAAGCAAGCCGCTCAAAAAGGCCGATGCCAGGGAAATCGAGGGAACACTGCCATTTTCCACATTTTTGCTGTCTACGTGTCCCCGCCTCGGGTGCAAGGCTGCGTAAGTGGCCGGGCTCCGAAGGCAAGGCCGAAATCCCGGCAGCCTGGGCCCCAGGAGTCCAATGCTTTATGGACGTGGGGACACGGATGACCTGTTGGCCACATACAGGAGGGATCCTTGGGCCCTTCACTGGCTCGCCATTCAGCTCCACGACGTCCACTACTGGCCCTGGCCTTTGCTTTGGCTGCTGCCCCGTTGAACGTGTGCTCCGGAGCCATGTTTCTCCACCCGCCACTATCATTCTGCCACCAGGGGATACGTGAGTGTGGGAGTCACCATTTCTCACTGGCAGCAGTGTCACAAGTCACTAGACTTCCAGGTACCCGCTGACCTAGGCTGCCTTCTGCCCCAGGCAAGGTCCCCAATCCTTTATCCCACATGCTGACACCTGGCCACTGGCGGACATTCATTTTTATCAACACAGAGGTCGGAGCGAGGGTCAGCGGGCCGGGTAGGTGAAGTCAAGGCCAGGTGGGCGGGATTAAGGCTTCTTTGCCATCACCATAGAGAGACTTCCCTGACCGGAAGAGTGGGCGGAGCTTACACCGGGCCTGGTGACTAGACTGAGCCAATGGCAGAGGTCCAGCCCGCCAGGCAGATGACACAGGGCCCTCCATTGTGACCTATGACACCGAGTGGCCACAGGGTTGGAGCACACCCTGGGAAAGGCTACGCAGGCACAAGGGAGCCCCTGGTGCGGACTGCTTCAGGGCAGTGGCAGAGCAGGCCAGGTACCTCTTTCCCACTTTCCTGAGGATATCAGTACGCAAGGCATCCCCACTCAGCATCTCTTGCCTCTCTCTCTCTGTCTCTCTCTGGATGTGTTCCTTCTCTGAAATCTCTTTCCTTCTCCCCCTGAGTCACTTCACAGCTTGGAGTGCCTGACAGAGGGCCTAGAGACCAAAGAGCAAAGGGGGAAGGCCTCTGGCTCTACTGGTTGCCCATGGGCAGAGAAGTTCTGGTAGTCTATCTGGAAGGTCTAGAGAGTAGTGATTGATTGGGGAGCAACATCACGGGCGGACCCTGGCCACGTGAAGCTTGCTGACATGTGGCAGCCTCTCTGGAGACTACTAATTCTGCTGATAACATTCTATGCAAATACCCGGGTGAGTGCCATGGGCAGAAAACCTTGACACATACCTGCCAGAGGCCTATTCTGGGTCTGAGGAGTCCACCCTGGTCTCCAGCAACTCATCATCTCAGCACACACTTTGCCTGCACGCGTGGAAACCGCCTCTCTCCACGAATGCCTTCACCCGCTAGGAAACACACGATGTCACTCAGCCAAAGGAGAGCACAGGCAAAGTCAACTGAAGCCCCCATTTTCAAGATTTTGCCTTCTGCTGCTCCACAGCCTCCGGTGGCACACTGCATGTGCGTCACTTCTCGGTAGACGAGGCCGAGATCCGGGCATCCAGGGCCCCAGCCGTCCAGAGTCTGCGCATGGCGGCATATGGATCACCTCTTTGCCACGTACGGGAGGGAGGCCCGGGCCCTACACTGTCTCCGCTAGAGCTCCACGACCTCAGCTATTTTCCCTGACCTTTGGCCCGTGCCCTCGTGAGTGTGTGATCCCGAGTTACAATTCTTCTCCGACCACTCTGAATCCGCCACCTGCGGATACCTGAGCATGAAAATGAACATCTATCACTGGCTGCAGTGTCACAGGTCACTAGGTGTCTAGGCTCAGGCTGACCTTGGCTGTCTTCTGCCCAGGCAAAGAGCCTAATCCTTCCAAGGAAATCAGGACACGTGCTCACTGGCCAACATCCTTTCTTTTATCCACACAGCAGTCTACGTGAGGGTAAAGAGGCCAGGGAGGCCAGGTGAAGGCTGAGTGCGGGGCCTAAGGCTTCTTTCCCAATCACCATGGAGACAGCCACCGCAAGGCTGGCCGGAACTTCTGACGGGGACGAGTCACAAACACTGAGCCAATAGGAGAGGTCCAGCCTAACCGGCCAGTTCCGCAGACCCCTCCATTTTACTCATGGACAGACAACGGCCCCTTGCGTCTTTGGCCACAAAATCCGGGGCACCCAGGGAATAACTTCACAGTCGGCAACCCCTGATGTGGACACGTTCGACACACTGGGCCAGCAGGCAGGTACCTCTTTTCCACTTACGCTAGGATATCAGCAGGCAAGGCGCCCTTCCTCAGCATCTATGGCCTCTCTGGATGTGTTCATTCAGAGGAATCTCTTCATTCTACCCCTGAGACACATGACAGGTATGAGGGACCTGAGAGAGAGCCTAGAGATGGAACGGGGGAGGCTTCTGGCTGTACTGCTTCCCCGTGGGGACAGAATAGCAGGTAGTCTCTCTGGAAGGTCTTAGCTTCTGTTGATTGACATGCGCAATACGGGAGGGGCGGACCCCGGCCAGGTGGAGCTTGTGGGCAGATGCAACCTCTCCGGCGACGAATAATTCCGCTGCTGCTTTGTATGGTGAAAACCTCCCCCCGCCAAGTGGGATGGGTAGAGAACATTGACCCACACCCGCCAGGGGCCTTTCCTGGGACTAAAGATCCCAACACGGTCTCAACGTCGTCACCCTCTCAGCACACACCTTTCCTGCACACATAATCCTGCCTTTCTCCGTCAGGGCCCTATCCTACCAGGAAAAAAAGCAAGCCGCTCAAAAAGGCCGATGCCAGGGAAATCGAGGGAACACTGCCATTTTCCACATTTTTGCTGTCTACGTGTCCCCGCCTCGGGTGCAAGGCTGCGTAAGTGGCCGGGCTCCGAAGGCAAGGCCGAAATCCCGGCAGCCTGGGCCCCAGGAGTCCAATGCTTTATGGACGTGGGGACACGGATGACCTGTTGGCCACATACAGGAGGGATCCTTGGGCCCTTCACTGGCTCGCCATTCAGCTCCACGACGTCCACTACTGGCCCTGGCCTTTGCTTTGGCTGCTGCCCCGTTGAACGTGTGCTCCGGAGCCATGTTTCTCCACCCGCCACTATCATTCTGCCACCAGGGGATACGTGAGTGTGGGAGTCACCATTTCTCACTGGCAGCAGTGTCACAAGTCACTAGACTTCCAGGTACCCGCTGACCTAGGCTGCCTTCTGCCCCAGGCAAGGTCCCCAATCCTTTATCCCACATGCTGACACCTGGCCACTGGCGGACATTCATTTTTATCAACACAGAGGTCGGAGCGAGGGTCAGCGGGCCGGGTAGGTGAAGTCAAGGCCAGGTGGGCGGGATTAAGGCTTCTTTGCCATCACCATAGAGAGACTTCCCTGACCGGAAGAGTGGGCGGAGCTTACACCGGGCCTGGTGACTAGACTGAGCCAATGGCAGAGGTCCAGCCCGCCAGGCAGATGACACAGGGCCCTCCATTGTGACCTATGACACCGAGTGGCCACAGGGTTGGAGCACACCCTGGGAAAGGCTACGCAGGCACAAGGGAGCCCCTGGTGCGGACTGCTTCAGGGCAGTGGCAGAGCAGGCCAGGTACCTCTTTCCCACTTTCCTGAGGATATCAGTACGCAAGGCATCCCCACTCAGCATCTCTTGCCTCTCTCTCTCTGTCTCTCTCTGGATGTGTTCCTTCTCTGAAATCTCTTTCCTTCTCCCCCTGAGTCACTTCACAGCTTGGAGTGCCTGACAGAGGGCCTAGAGACCAAAGAGCAAAGGGGGAAGGCCTCTGGCTCTACTGGTTGCCCATGGGCAGAGAAGTTCTGGTAGTCTATCTGGAAGGTCTAGAGAGTAGTGATTGATTGGGGAGCAACATCACGGGCGGACCCTGGCCACGTGAAGCTTGCTGACATGTGGCAGCCTCTCTGGAGACTACTAATTCTGCTGATAACATTCTATGCAAATACCCGGGTGAGTGCCATGGGCAGAAAACCTTGACACATACCTGCCAGAGGCCTATTCTGGGTCTGAGGAGTCCACCCTGGTCTCCAGCAACTCATCATCTCAGCACACACTTTGCCTGCACGCGTGGAAACCGCCTCTCTCCACGAATGCCTTCACCCGCTAGGAAACACACGATGTCACTCAGCCAAAGGAGAGCACAGGCAAAGTCAACTGAAGCCCCCATTTTCAAGATTTTGCCTTCTGCTGCTCCACAGCCTCCGGTGGCACACTGCATGTGCGTCACTTCTCGGTAGACGAGGCCGAGATCCGGGCATCCAGGGCCCCAGCCGTCCAGAGTCTGCGCATGGCGGCATATGGATCACCTCTTTGCCACGTACGGGAGGGAGGCCCGGGCCCTACACTGTCTCCGCTAGAGCTCCACGACCTCAGCTATTTTCCCTGACCTTTGGCCCGTGCCCTCGTGAGTGTGTGATCCCGAGTTACAATTCTTCTCCGACCACTCTGAATCCGCCACCTGCGGATACCTGAGCATGAAAATGAACATCTATCACTGGCTGCAGTGTCACAGGTCACTAGGTGTCTAGGCTCAGGCTGACCTTGGCTGTCTTCTGCCCAGGCAAAGAGCCTAATCCTTCCAAGGAAATCAGGACACGTGCTCACTGGCCAACATCCTTTCTTTTATCCACACAGCAGTCTACGTGAGGGTAAAGAGGCCAGGGAGGCCAGGTGAAGGCTGAGTGCGGGGCCTAAGGCTTCTTTCCCAATCACCATGGAGACAGCCACCGCAAGGCTGGCCGGAACTTCTGACGGGGACGAGTCACAAACACTGAGCCAATAGGAGAGGTCCAGCCTAACCGGCCAGTTCCGCAGACCCCTCCACTTTACTCATGGACAGACAACGGCCCCTTGCGTCTTTGGCCACAAAATCCGGGCCACCCAGGGAATAACTTCACAGTCGGCAACCCCTGATGTGGACACGTTCGACACACTGGGCCAGCAGGCAGGTACCTCTTTTCCACTTACGCTAGGATATCAGCAGGCAAGGCGCCCTTCCTCAGCATCTATGGCCTCTCTGGATGTGTTCATTCAGAGGAATCTCTTCATTCTACCCCTGAGACACATGACAGGTATGAGGGACCTGAGAGAGAGCCTAGAGATGGAACGGGGGAGGCTTCTGGCTGTACTGCTTCCCCGTGGGGACAGAATAGCAGGTAGTCTCTCTGGAAGGTCTTAGCTTCTGTTGATTGACATGCGCAATACGGGAGGGGCGGACCCCGGCCAGGTGGAGCTTGTGGGCAGATGCAACCTCTCCGGCGACGAATAATTCCGCTGCTGCTTTGTATGGTGAAAACCTCCCCCCGCCAAGTGGGATGGGTAGAGAACATTGACCCACACCCGCCAGGGGCCTTTCCTGGGACTAAAGATCCCAACACGGTCTCAACGTCGTCACCCTCTCAGCACACACCTTTCCTGCACACATAATCCTGCCTTTCTCCGTCAGGGCCCTATCCTACCAGGAAAAAAAGCAAGCCGCTCAAAAAGGCCGATGCCAGGGAAATCGAGGGAACACTGCCATTTTCCACATTTTTGCTGTCTACGTGTCCCCGCCTCGGGTGCAAGGCTGCGTAAGTGGCCGGGCTCCGAAGGCAAGGCCGAAATCCCGGCAGCCTGGGCCCCAGGAGTCCAATGCTTTATGGACGTGGGGACACGGATGACCTGTTGGCCACATACAGGAGGGATCCTTGGGCCCTTCACTGGCTCGCCATTCAGCTCCACGACGTCCACTACTGGCCCTGGCCTTTGCTTTGGCTGCTGCCCCGTTGAACGTGTGCTCCGGAGCCATGTTTCTCCACCCGCCACTATCATTCTGCCACCAGGGGATACGTGAGTGTGGGAGTCACCATTTCTCACTGGCAGCAGTGTCACAAGTCACTAGACTTCCAGGTACCCGCTGACCTAGGCTGCCTTCTGCCCCAGGCAAGGTCCCCAATCCTTTATCCCACATGCTGACACCTGGCCACTGGCGGACATTCATTTTTATCAACACAGAGGTCGGAGCGAGGGTCAGCGGGCCGGGTAGGTGAAGTCAAGGCCAGGTGGGCGGGATTAAGGCTTCTTTGCCATCACCATAGAGAGACTTCCCTGACCGGAAGAGTGGGCGGAGCTTACACCGGGCCTGGTGACTAGACTGAGCCAATGGCAGAGGTCCAGCCCGCCAGGCAGATGACACAGGGCCCTCCATTGTGACCTATGACACCGAGTGGCCACAGGGTTGGAGCACACCCTGGGAAAGGCTACGCAGGCACAAGGGAGCCCCTGGTGCGGACTGCTTCAGGGCAGTGGCAGAGCAGGCCAGGTACCTCTTTCCCACTTTCCTGAGGATATCAGTACGCAAGGCATCCCCACTCAGCATCTCTTGCCTCTCTCTCTCTGTCTCTCTCTGGATGTGTTCCTTCTCTGAAATCTCTTTCCTTCTCCCCCTGAGTCACTTCACAGCTTGGAGTGCCTGACAGAGGGCCTAGAGACCAAAGAGCAAAGGGGGAAGGCCTCTGGCTCTACTGGTTGCCCATGGGCAGAGAAGTTCTGGTAGTCTATCTGGAAGGTCTAGAGAGTAGTGATTGATTGGGGAGCAACATCACGGGCGGACCCTGGCCACGTGAAGCTTGCTGACATGTGGCAGCCTCTCTGGAGACTACTAATTCTGCTGATAACATTCTATGCAAATACCCGGGTGAGTGCCATGGGCAGAAAACCTTGACACATACCTGCCAGAGGCCTATTCTGGGTCTGAGGAGTCCATCCTGGTCTCCAGCAACTCATCATCTCAGCACACACTTTGCCTGCACGCGTGGAAACCGCCTCTCTCCACGAATGCCTTCACCCGCTAGGAAACACACGATGTCACTCAGCCAAAGGAGAGCACAGGCAAAGTCAACTGAAGCCCCCATTTTCAAGATTTTGCCTTCTGCTGCTCCACAGCCTCCGGTGGCACACTGCATGTGCGTCACTTCTCGGTAGACGAGGCCGAGATCCGGGCATCCAGGGCCCCAGCCGTCCAGAGTCTGCGCATGGCGGCATATGGATCACCTCTTTGCCACGTACGGGAGGGAGGCCCGGGCCCTACACTGTCTCCGCTAGAGCTCCACGACCTCAGCTATTTTCCCTGACCTTTGGCCCGTGCCCTCGTGAGTGTGTGATCCCGAGTTACAATTCTTCTCCGACCACTCTGAATCCGCCACCTGCGGATACCTGAGCATGAAAATGAACATCTATCACTGGCTGCAGTGTCACAGGTCACTAGGTGTCTAGGCTCAGGCTGACCTTGGCTGTCTTCTGCCCAGGCAAAGAGCCTAATCCTTCCAAGGAAATCAGGACACGTGCTCACTGGCCAACATCCTTTCTTTTATCCACACAGCAGTCTACGTGAGGGTAAAGAGGCCAGGGAGGCCAGGTGAAGGCTGAGTGCGGGGCCTAAGGCTTCTTTCCCAATCACCATGGAGACAGCCACCGCAAGGCTGGCCGGAACTTCTGACGGGGACGAGTCACAAACACTGAGCCAATAGGAGAGGTCCAGCCTAACCGGCCAGTTCCGCAGACCCCTCCATTTTACTCATGGACAGACAACGGCCCCTTGCGTCTTTGGCCACAAAATCCGGGGCACCCAGGGAATAACTTCACAGTCGGCAACCCCTGATGTGGACACGTTCGACACACTGGGCCAGCAGGCAGGTACCTCTTTTCCACTTACGCTAGGATATCAGCAGGCAAGGCGCCCTTCCTCAGCATCTATGGCCTCTCTGGATGTGTTCATTCAGAGGAATCTCTTCATTCTACCCCTGAGACACATGACAGGTATGAGGGACCTGAGAGAGAGCCTAGAGATGGAACGGGGGAGGCTTCTGGCTGTACTGCTTCCCCGTGGGGACAGAATAGCAGGTAGTCTCTCTGGAAGGTCTTAGCTTCTGTTGATTGACATGCGCAATACGGGAGGGGCGGACCCCGGCCAGGTGGAGCTTGTGGGCAGATGCAACCTCTCCGGCGACGAATAATTCCGCTGCTGCTTTGTATGGTGAAAACCTCCCCCCGCCAAGTGGGATGGGTAGAGAACATTGACCCACACCCGCCAGGGGCCTTTCCTGGGACTAAAGATCCCAACACGGTCTCAACGTCGTCACCCTCTCAGCACACACCTTTCCTGCACACATAATCCTGCCTTTCTCCGTCAGGGCCCTATCCTACCAGGAAAAAAAGCAAGCCGCTCAAAAAGGCCGATGCCAGGGAAATCGAGGGAACACTGCCATTTTCCACATTTTTGCTGTCTACGTGTCCCCGCCTCGGGTGCAAGGCTGCGTAAGTGGCCGGGCTCCGAAGGCAAGGCCGAAATCCCGGCAGCCTGGGCCCCAGGAGTCCAATGCTTTATGGACGTGGGGACACGGATGACCTGTTGGCCACATACAGGAGGGATCCTTGGGCCCTTCACTGGCTCGCCATTCAGCTCCACGACGTCCACTACTGGCCCTGGCCTTTGCTTTGGCTGCTGCCCCGTTGAACGTGTGCTCCGGAGCCATGTTTCTCCACCCGCCACTATCATTCTGCCACCAGGGGATACGTGAGTGTGGGAGTCACCATTTCTCACTGGCAGCAGTGTCACAAGTCACTAGACTTCCAGGTACCCGCTGACCTAGGCTGCCTTCTGCCCCAGGCAAGGTCCCCAATCCTTTATCCCACATGCTGACACCTGGCCACTGGCGGACATTCATTTTTATCAACACAGAGGTCGGAGCGAGGGTCAGCGGGCCGGGTAGGTGAAGTCAAGGCCAGGTGGGCGGGATTAAGGCTTCTTTGCCATCACCATAGAGAGACTTCCCTGACCGGAAGAGTGGGCGGAGCTTACACCGGGCCTGGTGACTAGACTGAGCCAATGGCAGAGGTCCAGCCCGCCAGGCAGATGACACAGGGCCCTCCATTGTGACCTATGACACCGAGTGGCCACAGGGTTGGAGCACACCCTGGGAAAGGCTACGCAGGCACAAGGGAGCCCCTGGTGCGGACTGCTTCAGGGCAGTGGCAGAGCAGGCCAGGTACCTCTTTCCCACTTTCCTGAGGATATCAGTACGCAAGGCATCCCCACTCAGCATCTCTTGCCTCTCTCTCTCTGTCTCTCTCTGGATGTGTTCCTTCTCTGAAATCTCTTTCCTTCTCCCCCTGAGTCACTTCACAGCTTGGAGTGCCTGACAGAGGGCCTAGAGACCAAAGAGCAAAGGGGGAAGGCCTCTGGCTCTACTGGTTGCCCATGGGCAGAGAAGTTCTGGTAGTCTATCTGGAAGGTCTAGAGAGTAGTGATTGATTGGGGAGCAACATCACGGGCGGACCCTGGCCACGTGAAGCTTGCTGACATGTGGCAGCCTCTCTGGAGACTACTAATTCTGCTGATAACATTCTATGCAAATACCCGGGTGAGTGCCATGGGCAGAAAACCTTGACACATACCTGCCAGAGGCCTATTCTGGGTCTGAGGAGTCCACCCTGGTCTCCAGCAACTCATCATCTCAGCACACACTTTGCCTGCACGCGTGGAAACCGCCTCTCTCCACGAATGCCTTCACCCGCTAGGAAACACACGATGTCACTCAGCCAAAGGAGAGCACAGGCAAAGTCAACTGAAGCCCCCATTTTCAAGATTTTGCCTTCTGCTGCTCCACAGCCTCCGGTGGCACACTGCATGTGCGTCACTTCTCGGTAGACGAGGCCGAGGTCCGGGCATCCAGGGCCCCAGCCGTCCAGAGTCTGCGCATGGCGGCATATGGATCACCTCTTTGCCACGTACGGGAGGGAGGCCCGGGCCCTACACTGTCTCCGCTAGAGCTCCACGACCTCAGCTATTTTCCCTGACCTTTGGCCCGTGCCCTCGTGAGTGTGTGATCCCGAGTTACAATTCTTCTCCGACCACTCTGAATCCGCCACCTGCGGATACCTGAGCATGAAAATGAACATCTATCACTGGCTGCAGTGTCACAGGTCACTAGGTGTCTAGGCTCAGGCTGACCTTGGCTGTCTTCTGCCCAGGCAAAGAGCCTAATCCTTCCAAGGAAATCAGGACACGTGCTCACTGGCCAACATCCTTTCTTTTATCCACACAGCAGTCTACGTGAGGGTAAAGAGGCCAGGGAGGCCAGGTGAAGGCTGAGTGTGGGGCCTAAGGCTTCTTTCCCAATCACCATGGAGACAGCCACCGCAAGGCTGGCCGGAACTTCTGACGGGGACGAGTCACAAACACTGAGCCAATAGGAGAGGTCCAGCCTAACCGGCCAGTTCCGCAGACCCCTCCATTTTACTCATGGACAGACAACGGCCCCTTGCGTCTTTGGCCACAAAATCCGGGGCACCCAGGGAATAACTTCACAGTCGGCAACCCCTGATGTGGACACGTTCGACACACTGGGCCAGCAGGCAGGTACCTCTTTTCCACTTACGCTAGGATATCAGCAGGCAAGGCGCCCTTCCTCAGCATCTATGGCCTCTCTGGATGTGTTCATTCAGAGGAATCTCTTCATTCTACCCCTGAGACACATGACAGGTATGAGGGACCTGAGAGAGAGCCTAGAGATGGAACGGGGGAGGCTTCTGGCTGTACTGCTTCCCCGTGGGGACAGAATAGCAGGTAGTCTCTCTGGAAGGTCTTAGCTTCTGTTGATTGACATGCGCAATACGGGAGGGGCGGACCCCGGCCAGGTGGAGCTTGTGGGCAGATGCAACCTCTCCGGCGACGAATAATTCCGCTGCTGCTTTGTATGGTGAAAACCTCCCCCCGCCAAGTGGGATGGGTAGAGAACATTGACCCACACCCGCCAGGGGCCTTTCCTGGGACTAAAGATCCCAACACGGTCTCAACGTCGTCACCCTCTCAGCACACACCTTTCCTGCACACATAATCCTGCCTTTCTCCGTCAGGGCCCTATCCTACCAGGAAAAAAAGCAAGCCGCTCAAAAAGGCCGATGCCAGGGAAATCGAGGGAACACTGCCATTTTCCACATTTTTGCTGTCTACGTGTCCCCGCCTCGGGTGCAAGGCTGCGTAAGTGGCCGGGCTCCGAAGGCAAGGCCGAAATCCCGGCAGCCTGGGCCCCAGGAGTCCAATGCTTTATGGACGTGGGGACACGGATGACCTGTTGGCCACATACAGGAGGGATCCTTGGGCCCTTCACTGGCTCGCCATTCAGCTCCACGACGTCCACTACTGGCCCTGGCCTTTGCTTTGGCTGCTGCCCCGTTGAACGTGTGCTCCGGAGCCATGTTTCTCCACCCGCCACTATCATTCTGCCACCAGGGGATACGTGAGTGTGGGAGTCACCATTTCTCACTGGCAGCAGTGTCACAAGTCACTAGACTTCCAGGTACCCGCTGACCTAGGCTGCCTTCTGCCCCAGGCAAGGTCCCCAATCCTTTATCCCACATGCTGACACCTGGCCACTGGCGGACATTCATTTTTATCAACACAGAGGTCGGAGCGAGGGTCAGCGGGCCGGGTAGGTGAAGTCAAGGCCAGGTGGGCGGGATTAAGGCTTCTTTGCCATCACCATAGAGAGACTTCCCTGACCGGAAGAGTGGGCGGAGCTTACACCGGGCCTGGTGACTAGACTGAGCCAATGGCAGAGGTCCAGCCCGCCAGGCAGATGACACAGGGCCCTCCATTGTGACCTATGACACCGAGTGGCCACAGGGTTGGAGCACACCCTGGGAAAGGCTACGCAGGCACAAGGGAGCCCCTGGTGCGGACTGCTTCAGGGCAGTGGCAGAGCAGGCCAGGTACCTCTTTCCCACTTTCCTGAGGATATCAGTACGCAAGGCATCCCCACTCAGCATCTCTTGCCTCTCTCTCTCTGTCTCTCTCTGGATGTGTTCCTTCTCTGAAATCTCTTTCCTTCTCCCCCTGAGTCACTTCACAGCTTGGAGTGCCTGACAGAGGGCCTAGAGACCAAAGAGCAAAGGGGGAAGGCCTCTGGCTCTACTGGTTGCCCATGGGCAGAGAAGTTCTGGTAGTCTATCTGGAAGGTCTAGAGAGTAGTGATTGATTGGGGAGCAACATCACGGGCGGACCCTGGCCACGTGAAGCTTGCTGACATGTGGCAGCCTCTCTGGAGACTACTAATTCTGCTGATAACATTCTATGCAAATACCCGGGTGAGTGCCATGGGCAGAAAACCTTGACACATACCTGCCAGAGGCCTATTCTGGGTCTGAGGAGTCCACCCTGGTCTCCAGCAACTCATCATCTCAGCACACACTTTGCCTGCACGCGTGGAAACCGCCTCTCTCCACGAATGCCTTCACCCGCTAGGAAACACACGATGTCACTCAGCCAAAGGAGAGCACAGGCAAAGTCAACTGAAGCCCCCATTTTCAAGATTTTGCCTTCTGCTGCTCCACAGCCTCCGGTGGCACACTGCATGTGCGTCACTTCTCGGTAGACGAGGCCGAGATCCGGGCATCCAGGGCCCCAGCCGTCCAGAGTCTGCGCATGGCGGCATATGGATCACCTCTTTGCCACGTACGGGAGGGAGGCCCGGGCCCTACACTGTCTCCGCTAGAGCTCCACGACCTCAGCTATTTTCCCTGACCTTTGGCCCGTGCCCTCGTGAGTGTGTGATCCCGAGTTACAATTCTTCTCCGACCACTCTGAATCCGCCACCTGCGGATACCTGAGCATGAAAATGAACATCTATCACTGGCTGCAGTGTCACAGGTCACTAGGTGTCTAGGCTCAGGCTGACCTTGGCTGTCTTCTGCCCAGGCAAAGAGCCTAATCCTTCCAAGGAAATCAGGACACGTGCTCACTGGCCAACATCCTTTCTTTTATCCACACAGCAGTCTACGTGAGGGTAAAGAGGCCAGGGAGGCCAGGTGAAGGCTGAGTGCGGGGCCTAAGGCTTCTTTCCCAATCACCATGGAGACAGCCACCGCAAGGCTGGCCGGAACTTCTGACGGGGACGAGTCACAAACACTGAGCCAATAGGAGAGGTCCAGCCTAACCGGCCAGTTCCGCAGACCCCTCCATTTTACTCATGGACAGACAACGGCCCCTTGCGTCTTTGGCCACAAAATCCGGGGCACCCAGGGAATAACTTCACAGTCGGCAACCCCTGATGTGGACACGTTCGACACACTGGGCCAGCAGGCAGGTACCTCTTTTCCACTTACGCTAGGATATCAGCAGGCAAGGCGCCCTTCCTCAGCATCTATGGCCTCTCTGGATGTGTTCATTCAGAGGAATCTCTTCATTCTACCCCTGAGACACATGACAGGTATGAGGGACCTGAGAGAGAGCCTAGAGATGGAACGGGGGAGGCTTCTGGCTGTACTGCTTCCCCGTGGGGACAGAATAGCAGGTAGTCTCTCTGGAAGGTCTTAGCTTCTGTTGATTGACATGCGCAATGTGGGAGGGGCGGACCCCGGCCAGGTGGAGCTTGTGGGCAGATGCAACCTCTCCGGCGACGAATAATTCCGCTGCTGCTTTGTATGGTGAAAACCTCCCCCCGCCAAGTGGGATGGGTAGAGAACATTGACCCACACCCGCCAGGGGCCTTTCCTGGGACTAAAGATCCCAACACGGTCTCAACGTCGTCACCCTCTCAGCACACACCTTTCCTGCACACATAATCCTGCCTTTCTCCGTCAGGGCCCTATCCTACCAGGAAAAAAAGCAAGCCGCTCAAAAAGGCCGATGCCAGGGAAATCGAGGGAACACTGCCATTTTCCACATTTTTGCTGTCTACGTGTCCCCGCCTCGGGTGCAAGGCTGCGTAAGTGGCCGGGCTCCGAAGGCAAGGCCGAAATCCCGGCAGCCTGGGCCCCAGGAGTCCAATGCTTTATGGACGTGGGGACACGGATGACCTGTTGGCCACATACAGGAGGGATCCTTGGGCCCTTCACTGGCTCGCCATTCAGCTCCACGACGTCCACTACTGGCCCTGGCCTTTGCTTTGGCTGCTGCCCCGTTGAACGTGTGCTCCGGAGCCATGTTTCTCCACCCGCCACTATCATTCTGCCACCAGGGGATACGTGAGTGTGGGAGTCACCATTTCTCACTGGCAGCAGTGTCACAAGTCACTAGACTTCCAGGTACCCGCTGACCTAGGCTGCCTTCTGCCCCAGGCAAGGTCCCCAATCCTTTATCCCACATGCTGACACCTGGCCACTGGCGGACATTCATTTTTATCAACACAGAGGTCGGAGCGAGGGTCAGCGGGCCGGGTAGGTGAAGTCAAGGCCAGGTGGGCGGGATTAAGGCTTCTTTGCCATCACCATAGAGAGACTTCCCTGACCGGAAGAGTGGGCGGAGCTTACACCGGGCCTGGTGACTAGACTGAGCCAATGGCAGAGGTCCAGCCCGCCAGGCAGATGACACAGGGCCCTCCATTGTGACCTATGACACCGAGTGGCCACAGGGTTGGAGCACACCCTGGGAAAGGCTACGCAGGCACAAGGGAGCCCCTGGTGCGGACTGCTTCAGGGCAGTGGCAGAGCAGGCCAGGTACCTCTTTCCCACTTTCCTGAGGATATCAGTACGCAAGGCATCCCCACTCAGCATCTCTTGCCTCTCTCTCTCTGTCTCTCTCTGGATGTGTTCCTTCTCTGAAATCTCTTTCCTTCTCCCCCTGAGTCACTTCACAGCTTGGAGTGCCTGACAGAGGGCCTAGAGACCAAAGAGCAAAGGGGGAAGGCCTCTGGCTCTACTGGTTGCCCATGGGCAGAGAAGTTCTGGTAGTCTATCTGGAAGGTCTAGAGAGTAGTGATTGATTGGGGAGCAACATCACGGGCGGACCCTGGCCACGTGAAGCTTGCTGACATGTGGCAGCCTCTCTGGAGACTACTAATTCTGCTGATAACATTCTATGCAAATACCCGGGTGAGTGCCATGGGCAGAAAACCTTGACACATACCTGCCAGAGGCCTATTCTGGGTCTGAGGAGTCCACCCTGGTCTCCAGCAACTCATCATCTCAGCACACACTTTGCCTGCACGCGTGGAAACCGCCTCTCTCCACGAATGCCTTCACCCGCTAGGAAACACACGATGTCACTCAGCCAAAGGAGAGCACAGGCAAAGTCAACTGAAGCCCCCATTTTCAAGATTTTGCCTTCTGCTGCTCCACAGCCTCCGGTGGCACACTGCATGTGCGTCACTTCTCGGTAGACGAGGCCGAGATCCGGGCATCCAGGGCCCCAGCCGTCCAGAGTCTGCGCATGGCGGCATATGGATCACCTCTTTGCCACGTACGGGAGGGAGGCCCGGGCCCTACACTGTCTCCGCTAGAGCTCCACGACCTCAGCTATTTTCCCTGACCTTTGGCCCGTGCCCTCGTGAGTGTGTGATCCCGAGTTACAATTCTTCTCCGACCACTCTGAATCCGCCACCTGCGGATACCTGAGCATGAAAATGAACATCTATCACTGGCTGCAGTGTCACAGGTCACTAGGTGTCTAGGCTCAGGCTGACCTTGGCTGTCTTCTGCCCAGGCAAAGAGCCTAATCCTTCCAAGGAAATCAGGACACGTGCTCACTGGCCAACATCCTTTCTTTTATCCACACAGCAGTCTACGTGAGGGTAAAGAGGCCAGGGAGGCCAGGTGAAGGCTGAGTGCGGGGCCTAAGGCTTCTTTCCCAATCACCATGGAGACAGCCACCGCAAGGCTGGCCGGAACTTCTGACGGGGACGAGTCACAAACACTGAGCCAATAGGAGAGGTCCAGCCTAACCGGCCAGTTCCGCAGACCCCTCCATTTTACTCATGGACAGACAACGGCCCCTTGCGTCTTTGGCCACAAAATCCGGGGCACCCAGGGAATAACTTCACAGTCGGCAACCCCTGATGTGGACACGTTCGACACACTGGGCCAGCAGGCAGGTACCTCTTTTCCACTTACGCTAGGATATCAGCAGGCAAGGCGCCCTTCCTCAGCATCTATGGCCTCTCTGGATGTGTTCATTCAGAGGAATCTCTTCATTCTACCCCTGAGACACATGACAGGTATGAGGGACCTGAGAGAGAGCCTAGAGATGGAACGGGGGAGGCTTCTGGCTGTACTGCTTCCCCGTGGGGACAGAATAGCAGGTAGTCTCTCTGGAAGGTCTTAGCTTCTGTTGATTGACATGCGCAATACGGGAGGGGCGGACCCCGGCCAGGTGGAGCTTGTGGGCAGATGCAACCTCTCCGGCGACGAATAATTCCGCTGCTGCTTTGTATGGTGAAAACCTCCCCCCACCAAGTGGGATGGGTAGAGAACATTGACCCACACCCGCCAGGGGCCTTTCCTGGGACTAAAGATCCCAACATGGTCTCAACGTCGTCACCCTCTCAGCACACACCTTTCCTGCACACATAATCCTGCCTTTCTCCGTCAGGGCCCTATCCTACCAGGAAAAAAAGCAAGCCGCTCAAAAAGGCCGATGCCAGGGAAATCGAGGGAACACTGCCATTTTCCACATTTTTGCTGTCTACGTGTCCCCGCCTCGGGTGCAAGGCTGCGTAAGTGGCCGGGCTCCGAAGGCAAGGCCGAAATCCCGGCAGCCTGGGCCCCAGGAGTCCAATGCTTTATGGACGTGGGGACACGGATGACCTGTTGGCCACATACCGGAGGGATCCTTGGGCCCTTCACTGGCTCGCCATTCAGCTCCACGACGTCCACTACTGGCCCTGGCCTTTGCTTTGGCTGCTGCCCCGTTGAACGTGTGCTCCGGAGCCATGTTTCTCCACCCGCCACTATCATTCTGCCACCAGGGGATACGTGAGTGTGGGAGTCACCATTTCTCACTGGCAGCAGTGTCACAAGTCACTAGACTTCCAGGTACCCGCTGACCTAGGCTGCCTTCTGCCCCAGGCAAGGTCCCCAATCCTTTATCCCACATGCTGACACCTGGCCACTGGCGGACATTCATTTTTATCAACACAGAGGTCGGAGCGAGGGTCAGCGGGCCGGGTAGGTGAAGTCAAGGCCAGGTGGGCGGGATTAAGGCTTCTTTGCCATCACCATAGAGAGACTTCCCTGACCGGAAGAGTGGGTGGAGCTTACACCGGGCCTGGTGACTAGACTGAGCCAATGGCAGAGGTCCAGCCCGCCAGGCAGATGACACAGGGCCCTCCATTGTGACCTATGACACCGAGTGGCCACAGGGTTGGAGCACACCCTGGGAAAGGCTACGCAGGCACAAGGGAGCCCCTGGTGCGGACTGCTTCAGGGCAGTGGCAGAGCAGGCCAGGTACCTCTTTCCCACTTTCCTGAGGATATCAGTACGCAAGGCATCCCCACTCAGCATCTCTTGCCTCTCTCTCTCTGTCTCTCTCTGGATGTGTTCCTTCTCTGAAATCTCTTTCCTTCTCCCCCTGAGTCACTTCACAGCTTGGAGTGCCTGACAGAGGGCCTAGAGACCAAAGAGCAAAGGGGGAAGGCCTCTGGCTCTACTGGTTGCCCATGGGCAGAGAAGTTCTGGTAGTCTATCTGGAAGGTCTAGAGAGTAGTGATTGATTGGGGAGCAACATCACGGGCGGACCCTGGCCACGTGAAGCTTGCTGACATGTGGCAGCCTCTCTGGAGACTACTAATTCTGCTGATAACATTCTATGCAAATACCCGGGTGAGTGCCATGGGCAGAAAACCTTGACACATACCTGCCAGAGGCCTATTCTGGGTCTGAGGAGTCCACCCTGGTCTCCAGCAACTCATCATCTCAGCACACACTTTGCCTGCACGCGTGGAAACCGCCTCTCTCCACGAATGCCTTCACCCGCTAGGAAACACACGATGTCACTCAGCCAAAGGAGAGCACAGGCAAAGTCAACTGAAGCCCCCATTTTCAAGATTTTGCCTTCTGCTGCTCCACAGCCTCCGGTGGCACACTGCATGTGCGTCACTTCTCGGTAGACGAGGCCGAGATCCGGGCATCCAGGGCCCCAGCCGTCCAGAGTCTGCGCATGGCGGCATATGGATCACCTCTTTGCCACGTACGGGAGGGAGGCCCGGGCCCTACACTGTCTCCGCTAGAGCTCCACGACCTCAGCTATTTTCCCTGACCTTTGGCCCGTGCCCTCGTGAGTGTGTGATCCCGAGTTACAATTCTTCTCCGACCACTCTGAATCCGCCACCTGCGGATACCTGAGCATGAAAATGAACATCTATCACTGGCTGCAGTGTCACAGGTCACTAGGTGTCTAGGCTCAGGCTGACCTTGGCTGTCTTCTGCCCAGGCAAAGAGCCTAATCCTTCCAAGGAAATCAGGACACGTGCTCACTGGCCAACATCCTTTCTTTTATCCACACAGCAGTCTACGTGAGGGTAAAGAGGCCAGGGAGGCCAGGTGAAGGCTGAGTGTGGGGCCTAAGGCTTCTTTCCCAATCACCATGGAGACAGCCACCGCAAGGCTGGCCGGAACTTCTGACGGGGACGAGTCACAAACACTGAGCCAATAGGAGAGGTCCAGCCTAACCGGCCAGTTCCGCAGACCCCTCCATTTTACTCATGGACAGACAACGGCCCCTTGCGTCTTTGGCCACAAAATCCGGGGCACCCAGGGAATAACTTCACAGTCGGCAACCCCTGATGTGGACACGTTCGACACACTGGGCCAGCAGGCAGGTACCTCTTTTCCACTTACGCTAGGATATCAGCAGGCAAGGCGCCCTTCCTCAGCATCTATGGCCTCTCTGGATGTGTTCATTCAGAGGAATCTCTTCATTCTACCCCTGAGACACATGACAGGTATGAGGGACCTGAGAGAGAGCCTAGAGATGGAACGGGGGAGGCTTCTGGCTGTACTGCTTCCCCGTGGGGACAGAATAGCAGGTAGTCTCTCTGGAAGGTCTTAGCTTCTGTTGATTGACATGCGCAATACGGGAGGGGCGGACCCCGGCCAGGTGGAGCTTGTGCGCAGATGCAACCTCTCCGGCGACGAATAATTCCGCTGCTGCTTTGTATGGTGAAAACCTCCCCCCGCCAAGTGGGATGGGTAGAGAACATTGACCCACACCCGCCAGGGGCCTTTCCTGGGACTAAAGATCCCAACATGGTCTCAACGTCGTCACCCTCTCAGCACACACCTTTCCTGCACACATAATCCTGCCTTTCTCCGTCAGGGCCCTATCCTACCAGGAAAAAAAGCAAGCCGCTCAAAAAGGCCGATGCCAGGGAAATCGAGGGAACACTGCCATTTTCCACATTTTTGCTGTCTACGTGTCCCCGCCTCGGGTGCAAGGCTGCGTAAGTGGCCGGGCTCCGAAGGCAAGGCCGAAATCCCGGCAGCCTGGGCCCCAGGAGTCCAATGCTTTATGGACGTGGGGACACGGATGACCTGTTGGCCACATACCGGAGGGATCCTTGGGCCCTTCACTGGCTCGCCATTCAGCTCCACGACGTCCACTACTGGCCCTGGCCTTTGCTTTGGCTGCTGCCCCGTTGAACGTGTGCTCCGGAGCCATGTTTCTCCACCCGCCACTATCATTCTGCCACCAGGGGATACGTGAGTGTGGGAGTCACCATTTCTCACTGGCAGCAGTGTCACAAGTCACTAGACTTCCAGGTACCCGCTGACCTAGGCTGCCTTCTGCCCCAGGCAAGGTCCCCAATCCTTTATCCCACATGCTGACACCTGGCCACTGGCGGACATTCATTTTTATCAACACAGAGGTCGGAGCGAGGGTCAGCGGGCCGGGTAGGTGAAGTCAAGGCCAGGTGGGCGGGATTAAGGCTTCTTTGCCATCACCATAGAGAGACTTCCCTGACCGGAAGAGTGGGCGGAGCTTACACCGGGCCTGGTGACTAGACTGAGCCAATGGCAGAGGTCCAGCCCGCCAGGCAGATGACACAGGGCCCTCCATTGTGACCTATGACACCGAGTGGCCACAGGGTTGGAGCACACCCTGGGAAAGGCTACGCAGGCACAAGGGAGCCCCTGGTGCGGACTGCTTCAGGGCAGTGGCAGAGCAGGCCAGGTACCTCTTTCCCACTTTCCTGAGGATATCAGTACGCAAGGCATCCCCACTCAGCATCTCTTGCCTCTCTCTCTCTGTCTCTCTCTGGATGTGTTCCTTCTCTGAAATCTCTTTCCTTCTCCCCCTGAGTCACTTCACAGCTTGGAGTGCCTGACAGAGGGCCTAGAGACCAAAGAGCAAAGGGGGAAGGCCTCTGGCTCTACTGGTTGCCCATGGGCAGAGAAGTTCTGGTAGTCTATCTGGAAGGTCTAGAGAGTAGTGATTGATTGGGGAGCAACATCACGGGCGGACCCTGGCCACGTGAAGCTTGCTGACATGTGGCAGCCTCTCTGGAGACTACTAATTCTGCTGATAACATTCTATGCAAATACCCGGGTGAGTGCCATGGGCAGAAAACCTTGACACATACCTGCCAGAGGCCTATTCTGGGTCTGAGGAGTCCACCCTGGTCTCCAGCAACTCATCATCTCAGCACACACTTTGCCTGCACGCGTGGAAACCGCCTCTCTCCACGAATGCCTTCACCCGCTAGGAAACACACGATGTCACTCAGCCAAAGGAGAGCACAGGCAAAGTCAACTGAAGCCCCCATTTTCAAGATTTTGCCTTCTGCTGCTCCACAGCCTCCGGTGGCACACTGCATGTGCGTCACTTCTCGGTAGACGAGGCCGAGATCCGGGCATCCAGGGCCCCAGCCGTCCAGAGTCTGCGCATGGCGGCATATGGATCACCTCTTTGCCACGTACGGGAGGGAGGCCCGGGCCCTACACTGTCTCCGCTAGAGCTCCACGACCTCAGCTATTTTCCCTGACCTTTGGCCCGTGCCCTCGTGAGTGTGTGATCCCGAGTTACAATTCTTCTCCGACCACTCTGAATCCGCCACCTGCGGATACCTGAGCATGAAAATGAACATCTATCACTGGCTGCAGTGTCACAGGTCACTAGGTGTCTAGGCTCAGGCTGACCTTGGCTGTCTTCTGCCCAGGCAAAGAGCCTAATCCTTCCAAGGAAATCAGGACACGTGCTCACTGGCCAACATCCTTTCTTTTATCCACACAGCAGTCTACGTGAGGGTAAAGAGGCCAGGGAGGCCAGGTGAAGGCTGAGTGCGGGGCCTAAGGCTTCTTTCCCAATCACCATGGAGACAGCCACCGCAAGGCTGGCCGGAACTTCTGACGGGGACGAGTCACAAACACTGAGCCAATAGGAGAGGTCCAGCCTAACCGGCCAGTTCCGCAGACCCCTCCATTTTACTCATGGACAGACAACGGCCCCTTGCGTCTTTGGCCACAAAATCCGGGGCACCCAGGGAATAACTTCACAGTCGGCAACCCCTGATGTGGACACGTTCGACACACTGGGCCAGCAGGCAGGTACCTCTTTTCCACTTACGCTAGGATATCAGCAGGCAAGGCGCCCTTCCTCAGCATCTATGGCCTCTCTGGATGTGTTCATTCAGAGGAATCTCTTCATTCTACCCCTGAGACACATGACAGGTATGAGGGACCTGAGAGAGAGCCTAGAGATGGAACGGGGGAGGCTTCTGGCTGTACTGCTTCCCCGTGGGGACAGAATAGCAGGTAGTCTCTCTGGAAGGTCTTAGCTTCTGTTGATTGACATGCGCAATACGGGAGGGGCGGACCCCGGCCAGGTGGAGCTTGTGCGCAGATGCAACCTCTCCGGCGACGAATAATTCCGCTGCTGCTTTGTATGGTGAAAACCTCCCCCCGCCAAGTGGGATGGGTAGAGAACATTGACCCACACCCGCCAGGGGCCTTTCCTGGGACTAAAGATCCCAACATGGTCTCAACGTCGTCACCCTCTCAGCACACACCTTTCCTGCACACATAATCCTGCCTTTCTCCGTCAGGGCCCTATCCTACCAGGAAAAAAAGCAAGCCGCTCAAAAAGGCCGATGCCAGGGAAATCGAGGGAACACTGCCATTTTCCACATTTTTGCTGTCTACGTGTCCCCGCCTCGGGTGCAAGGCTGCGTAAGTGGCCGGGCTCCGAAGGCAAGGCCGAAATCCCGGCAGCCTGGGCCCCAGGAGTCCAATGCTTTATGGACGTGGGGACACGGATGACCTGTTGGCCACATACCGGAGGGATCCTTGGGCCCTTCACTGGCTCGCCATTCAGCTCCACGACGTCCACTACTGGCCCTGGCCTTTGCTTTGGCTGCTGCCCCGTTGAACGTGTGCTCCGGAGCCATGTTTCTCCACCCGCCACTATCATTCTGCCACCAGGGGATACGTGAGTGTGGGAGTCACCATTTCTCACTGGCAGCAGTGTCACAAGTCACTAGACTTCCAGGTACCCGCTGACCTAGGCTGCCTTCTGCCCCAGGCAAGGTCCCCAATCCTTTATCCCACATGCTGACACCTGGCCACTGGCGGACATTCATTTTTATCAACACAGAGGTCGGAGCGAGGGTCAGCGGGCCGGGTAGGTGAAGTCAAGGCCAGGTGGGCGGGATTAAGGCTTCTTTGCCATCACCATAGAGAGACTTCCCTGACCGGAAGAGTGGGCGGAGCTTACACCGGGCCTGGTGACTAGACTGAGCCAATGGCAGAGGTCCAGCCCGCCAGGCAGATGACACAGGGCCCTCCATTGTGACCTATGACACCGAGTGGCCACAGGGTTGGAGCACACCCTGGGAAAGGCTACGCAGGCACAAGGGAGCCCCTGGTGCGGACTGCTTCAGGGCAGTGGCAGAGCAGGCCAGGTACCTCTTTCCCACTTTCCTGAGGATATCAGTACGCAAGGCATCCCCACTCAGCATCTCTTGCCTCTCTCTCTCTGTCTCTCTCTGGATGTGTTCCTTCTCTGAAATCTCTTTCCTTCTCCCCCTGAGTCACTTCACAGCTTGGAGTGCCTGACAGAGGGCCTAGAGACCAAAGAGCAAAGGGGGAAGGCCTCTGGCTCTACTGGTTGCCCATGGGCAGAGAAGTTCTGGTAGTCTATCTGGAAGGTCTAGAGAGTAGTGATTGATTGGGGAGCAACATCACGGGCGGACCCTGGCCACGTGAAGCTTGCTGACATGTGGCAGCCTCTCTGGAGACTACTAATTCTGCTGATAACATTCTATGCAAATACCCGGGTGAGTGCCATGGGCAGAAAACCTTGACACATACCTGCCAGAGGCCTATTCTGGGTCTGAGGAGTCCACCCTGGTCTCCAGCAACTCATCATCTCAGCACACACTTTGCCTGCACGCGTGGAAACCGCCTCTCTCCACGAATGCCTTCACCCGCTAGGAAACACACGATGTCACTCAGCCAAAGGAGAGCACAGGCAAAGTCAACTGAAGCCCCCATTTTCAAGATTTTGCCTTCTGCTGCTCCACAGCCTCCGGTGGCACACTGCATGTGCGTCACTTCTCGGTAGACGAGGCCGAGATCCGGGCATCCAGGGCCCCAGCCGTCCAGAGTCTGCGCATGGCGGCATATGGATCACCTCTTTGCCACGTACGGGAGGGAGGCCCGGGCCCTACACTGTCTCCGCTAGAGCTCCACGACCTCAGCTATTTTCCCTGACCTTTGGCCCGTGCCCTCGTGAGTGTGTGATCCCGAGTTACAATTCTTCTCCGACCACTCTGAATCCGCCACCTGCGGATACCTGAGCATGAAAATGAACATCTATCACTGGCTGCAGTGTCACAGGTCACTAGGTGTCTAGGCTCAGGCTGACCTTGGCTGTCTTCTGCCCAGGCAAAGAGCCTAATCCTTCCAAGGAAATCAGGACACGTGCTCACTGGCCAACATCCTTTCTTTTATCCACACAGCAGTCTACGTGAGGGTAAAGAGGCCAGGGAGGCCAGGTGAAGGCTGAGTGCGGGGCCTAAGGCTTCTTTCCCAATCACCATGGAGACAGCCACCGCAAGGCTGGCCGGAACTTCTGACGGGGACGAGTCACAAACACTGAGCCAATAGGAGAGGTCCAGCCTAACCGGCCAGTTCCGCAGACCCCTCCATTTTACTCATGGACAGACAACGGCCCCTTGCGTCTTTGGCCACAAAATCCGGGGCACCCAGGGAATAACTTCACAGTCGGCAACCCCTGATGTGGACACGTTCGACACACTGGGCCAGCAGGCAGGTACCTCTTTTCCACTTACGCTAGGATATCAGCAGGCAAGGCGCCCTTCCTCAGCATCTATGGCCTCTCTGGATGTGTTCATTCAGAGGAATCTCTTCATTCTACCCCTGAGACACATGACAGGTATGAGGGACCTGAGAGAGAGCCTAGAGATGGAACGGGGGAGGCTTCTGGCTGTACTGCTTCCCCGTGGGGACAGAATAGCAGGTAGTCTCTCTGGAAGGTCTTAGCTTCTGTTGATTGACATGCGCAATACGGGAGGGGCGGACCCCGGCCAGGTGGAGCTTGTGCGCAGATGCAACCTCTCCGGCGACGAATAATTCCGCTGCTGCTTTGTATGGTGAAAACCTCCCCCCGCCAAGTGGGATGGGTAGAGAACATTGACCCACACCCGCCAGGGGCCTTTCCTGGGACTAAAGATCCCAACATGGTCTCAACGTCGTCACCCTCTCAGCACACACCTTTCCTGCACACATAATCCTGCCTTTCTCCGTCAGGGCCCTATCCTACCAGGAAAAAAAGCAAGCCGCTCAAAAAGGCCGATGCCAGGGAAATCGAGGGAACACTGCCATTTTCCACATTTTTGCTGTCTACGTGTCCCCGCCTCGGGTGCAAGGCTGCGTAAGTGGCCGGGCTCCGAAGGCAAGGCCGAAATCCCGGCAGCCTGGGCCCCAGGAGTCCAATGCTTTATGGACGTGGGGACACGGATGACCTGTTGGCCACATACAGGAGAGATCCTTGGGCCCTTCACTGGCTCGCCATTCAGCTCCACGACGTCCACTACTGGCCCTGGCCTTTGCTTTGGCTGCTGCCCCGTTGAACGTGTGCTCCGGAGCCATGTTTCTCCACCCGCCACTATCATTCTGCCACCAGGGGATACGTGAGTGTGGGAGTCACCATTTCTCACTGGCAGCAGTGTCACAAGTCACTAGACTTCCAGGTACCCGCTGACCTAGGCTGCCTTCTGCCCCAGGCAAGGTCCCCAATCCTTTATCCCACATGCTGACACCTGGCCACTGGCGGACATTCATTTTTATCAACACAGAGGTCGGAGCGAGGGTCAGCGGGCCGGGTAGGTGAAGTCAAGGCCAGGTGGTCGGGATTAAGGCTTCTTTGCCATCACCATAGAGAGACTTCCCTGACCGGAAGAGTGGGCGGAGCTTACACCGGGCCTGGTGACTAGACTGAGCCAATGGCAGAGGTCCAGCCCGCCAGGCAGATGACACAGGGCCCTCCATTCTGACCTATGACACCGAGTGGCCACAGGGTTGGAGCACACCCTGGGAAAGGCTACGCAGGCACAGGGGAGCCCCTGGTGCGGACTGGTTCAGGGCATTGGCAGAGCAGGCCAGGTACCTCTTTCCCACTTTCCTGAGGATATCACTACGCAAGGCATCCCCACTCAGCATCTCTTGCCTCTCTCTGTCTCTCTCTGGATGTGTTCATTCTCTGAAATCTCTTCCTTCTCCCCCTGAGTCACTTCACAGCTTGGAGTGCCTGATAGAGTGCCTAGAGACCAAAGAGCAAAGGGGGAAGGCCTCTGGCTCTACTGGTTGCCCATGGGCACACAAGATCTGGTAGTTTATCTGGAAGGTCTAGAGAGTAGTGACTGATGGGGTAGCTACATCACCGGCAGACCCTGGCCAGGTGAAGCTTGCTGACATGTGGCAGCCTCTCCGGAGACTACTACTTCCGCTGGTAACATTGTATGCAAATACCTGGCTGAGTGCGAAGGGCAGAAAACATTGACACATACCTGCCAGAGGCCTATCCTGGGTCTGAAGAGTCCACCCCGGTCTCCAGCGACTCATCATCTCAGCACACACTTTGCCTGCACACAGGGAATCCGCCTCTCTCCACGAATGCCTTCTCCTGCTAGGAAACACACGATGGCACTCAGCCAAAGGAGAGCTCAGGTAAAGTCAACTGAAGCCCGCATTTTCAAGATTTTGCCCTCTGCTGGGCCACAGCCTCCGGTGGCATACTGCATGTGCGTCACTTCTCCGAAGACAAGGCCGAAATCCGGGCATCCAGGGCCCCAGCAGTCCAGAGGCTGCGCATGGCGGCATACGGATCACCTCTTTGCCACGTACAGGAGGGAGGCCTCGGCCCTAGACTGGCTCCGCTAGAGCTCCACGACCTCAGCTATTTTTCCCGACCTTTGGCCCGTGCCCTTGTGAGTGTGTCACCTCTAGTTACACTACACCTCCGACCACTCTCGATCCGCCACCTGCGGATACCTGAGCGTGGACATCAACATCTATCACTGTCTGCAGTGTCACAGGTCACTAGGTTTCTAGGCTCAGGCTGACCTTGGCTGTCTTCTGCCCAGGCAAGGAGCTTAATCCTTCAAAGGAAATGAGGACGCGTGGTCACTGGCCGACATCCTTTCTTTCATCTACACAGCCAGGTGGGCCAGGTGAAGGCTGAGTGCGGGGCCTAAGGCTTCCTTCCCAATCACCATGGAGACAGCCACCGCAAGGCTGGCCGGAACTTCTGACGGGGACGGGTCACAAACTCTGAGCCAATAGGAGAGGTCCAGCCTAACCGGCCGGTTCCGCAGAGCCCTCCATTTTACCCACGGACACGCAACGGCCCCTTCTGTCCTTGGCCACAAAATCGAGGGCACCCAGGGAATAACTTCACAGTAGGCAACCCCTGATGTGGACACGTTCGACATACTGGGACAGCAGGCAGGTACCTCTTTTCCACTTACGCTACGATATCAGTAGGCAAGGCGCCCTTCCTCAGCATCTATGGCCCCTCTTTGTATGTGTTCTTTTAAAGAAATCTCTTTTTTCTACCCCTGAGACACATCACAACTACGAGGGGCCTGAGAGGGAACCTGGAGATGAAACAGGGGAGGCTTCTGGCTGTACCGCTTCCCCGTGGCTAGAGAATAGCAGTTAGTCTCTCTGGAAGCTCTCAGCTTCTGTTGATCGACATGGGCAATACGGTAGGGGCGGACCCTGGCCAGGTGGAGCTTGTGGGCAGATGCAACCTCTCTGGCCACGAATAATTCCGCTGCTGCTTTGTATGGCAAAAACCTCTGCCCGCCAAGGGGGATGGGTAGAGAACATTGACCCACACCCACCAGGGACCTTTCCTGGGACTAAAGATCCCAACATGGTCTCAACGTCGTCACCCTCTCAGCACACACCCTTCCTGCACACAGAATCCTGCCTTTCTCCGTCAGGACCCTATCCCACCAGGAAAAAAAGCAAGCTGCTCAAAAAGGCCAATGCCAGGGAAATCGAGGAAACACTGCCATTCTCCACATTTTTGCTGTCTACATGTCCCCGCCTCCAGTGCAAGGCCGCGTATGTGGCCGGGCTCCGAAGGCAAGGCCGAAATCCTGGCAGCCTGGGCCCCAGCAGAACAATGGTTTATGGACATGGGGACACGGATGACCTGTTTGCCACATACAGGAGGGATCCTTGGGCCCTTCACTGGCTCGCCATTCAGCTCCACGACGTCCACTGCTGGCCCTGGCCTCTGCTTTGGCTGGTGCCCCATTGAACGTGTGCTCCGGAGCCATGTTTCTCAACCCACCACTATCATTCTGCCACCAGGGGATATGTGAGTGTGGGAGTCACCATTTGTCACTGGCAGCAGTGTCCCAAGTCACTAGACTTCCAGGTACCCGCTGACCTAGGCTGCCTTCTGCCCCAGGCAAGGTCCCCAATCCTTTATCCCAGATGCTGACACCTAGGCACTGGTGGACATTCATTTTTATCAACACAGAGGTCTGAGTGAGGGTCAGCGGGCCAGGTAGGTGAAGTCAAGGCCAGGTGGGCGGGGCTGAGGATTCTTTGCCATCACCATAGAGACAGTCCCCCCACCGCAAGAGTGGGTGGAGCTTGTGATGGGCCTGGTGACAAGACTCAGCCAATGGCAGAGATCCGGCCCGCCAGGCAGATGACACAGGGCCCTCCACTGTGACCTATGACACCTAGTGGCCACAGCGTTGGAGCACACCCTGGGAAAGGCTACGCAGGCACAAGGGAGCCCCTGGTGCGGACTGCTTCAGGGCAGTGGCAGAGCAGTCCAGATACCTCTTTCCCACTTTCCTGAGGATATCAGTACGCAAGGCATCTCCACTCAGCATCTCTTGCATCCCTCTCTCGGTCTCTCTCGGGATGTTTTCATTCTCTGAAATCTCTTTCCTTCTCCCCCTGAGTCAATTCATAGCTTGGAGTGCCTGACAGAGTGCCTAGAGACAAAAGAGCAAAGGGGGAAGGCCTCTGGCTCTACTGGTTGCCCATGGGCAGAGAAGATCTGCTCGTCTATCTGGAAGGTCTAGAGAGTAGCCATTGATTGGGGAGCTACATCACGGGCGGACCTGGCCAGGTGAAGCTTGCTGACATGTGGCAGCCTCTCTGGAGAATACTAATCCCGCTGATAACATTCTATGCAAATAGCCGGCTGAGTACCATGGACAGAAAACATTGACACATACCTGCCAGAGGCCTATTCTGGGTCTGAGGAGTCCACCCTGGTCTCCAGCAACTCATCATCTCAGCACACACTTTGCCTGCACGCATGGAAACCGCCTCTCTCCACGAATGCCTTCACCTGCTAGGAAACACACGATGTCACTCAGCCAAAGGAGAGCACAGGCAAAGTCAACGGAAGGCCCCATTTTCAAGATTTTGCCCTCTGCTGCTCCACAGCCTCCGGTGGCACACTGCATGTGCGTCGCTTCTCGGTAGACAAGGCCCAAATCCGGGCATCCAGGGCGCCAGCCCTCCACAGTCTACGGATGGCGGCATATGGATCACCTCTTTGCCTCGTACGGCAGGGAGGCCTGGGTCCTAGACTGGCTCTGCTACAGCTCCACGACCTCAGCTATTTTCCCTGACCTTTGGCCCGTGCCCTCGTGAGCGTGTCATCTCTAGTTACACTTCTCTTCCGACCACACTGTCGCGCCACCTGCGGATACCTGAGCGTGGAAGTCAACATCTATCACTGGCTGCAGCGTCACAGGTCACTAGGTGTCTAGGCTCAGGCTGACCTTGGCTGTCTTCTGCCCAGGCAAGGAGCCTAATCCTTCCAAGGAAATCAGGACACGTGCTCACTGGCCGACATCCTTTCTTTCATCCACACAGCGGTCTAGATGAGGGTAAAGAGGCTAGGTAGGCTAGAGGAAGGCTGAGTGCGGGGGCTAAGGCTTCTTTCCCAATCACCATGGAGACACCACCGAAAGGCTGGGCGGAACTTCTGACGGGGACGAGTCACAAACACTGAGCCAATAGGAGAGGTCCAGCCTATCCGGCCAGTTCCACAGAGTCCTCCATTTTACTCATGGACAAGCAATGGCCCCTTGCGTCTTTGGCCACAAAATCGAGGGCACCCAGGGAATAACTTCACAGTAGGCAACCCCTGATGTGAACACCTTCGACACACTGGGACAGTAGGCAGGTACCTCTTTTCCACCTACGCTAGGATATCAGTAGGCAAGGCGACCTTCCTCTGCATCTGTGGCCTCTCTGGATGTGTTCATTCAGAGGAATCTCTTCATTCTACCCCTGAGACACATCACAAGTATGAGGGGCCTGAGAGAGAGCCTGGAGATGAAACGGGGGAGGCTTCTGGCTGGACCGCTTCCCAGTGGGTAGAGAACAGCAGGTAGTCTCTCTGGAAGGTCTTAGCTTCTGTTGATTGACATGCGCAATACAGTAGGGGCGGACCCTGGCCAGGTGGAGCTTGTGGGCAGATGCAACCTCTCTGGCCACGAATAATTCCGCTGCTGCTTTGTATGGCAAAAACCTCTGCCCGCCAAGGGGGATGGGTAGAGAACATTGACCCACACCCACCAGGGACCTTTCCTGGGACTAAAGATCCCAACATGGTCTCAACGTCGTCACCCTCTCAGCACACACCCTTCCTGCACACAGAATCCTGCCTTTCTCCGTCAGGACCCTATCCCACCAGGAAAAAAAGCAAGCTGCTCAAAAAGGCCAATGCCAGGGAAATCGAGGAAACACTGCCATTCTCCACATTTTTGCTGTCTACATGTCCCCGCCTCCAGTGCAAGGCCGCGTATGTGGCCGGGCTCCGAAGGCAAGGCCGAAATCCTGGCAGCCTGGGCCCCAGCAGACCAATGGTTTATGGACATGGGGACACGGATGACCTGTTTGCCACATACAGGAGGGATCCTTGGGCCCTTCACTGGCTCGCCATTCAGCTCCACGACGTCCACTGCTGGCCCTGGCCTCTGCTTTGGCTGGTGCCCCATTGAACGTGTGCTCCGGAGCCATGTTTCTCAACCCACCACTATCATTCTGCCACCAGGGGATATGTGAGTGTGGGAGTCACCATTTGTCACTGGCAGCAGTGTCCCAAGTCACTAGACTTCCAGGTACCCGCTGACCTAGGCTGCCTTCTGCCCCAGGCAAGGTCCCCAATCCTTTATCCCAGATGCTGACACCTAGGCACTGGTGGACATTCATTTTTATCAACACAGAGGTCTGAGTGAGGGTCAGCGGGCCAGGTAGGTGAAGTCAAGGCCAGGTGGGCGGGGCTGAGGATTCTTTGCCATCACCATAGAGACAGTCCCCCCACCGCAAGAGTGGGTGGAGCTTGTGATGGGCCTGGTGACAAGACTCAGCCAATGGCAGAGATCCGGCCCGCCAGGCAGATGACACAGGGCCCTCCACTGTGACCTATGACACCTAGTGGCCACAGCGTTGGAGCACACCCTGGGAAAGGCTACGCAGGCACAAGGGAGCCCCTGGTGCGGACTGCTTCAGGGCAGTGGCAGAGCAGTCCAGATACCTCTTTCCCACTTTCCTGAGGATATCAGTACGCAAGGCATCTCCACTCAGCATCTCTTGCATCCCTCTCTCGGTCTCTCTCGGGATGTTTTCATTCTCTGAAATCTCTTTCCTTCTCCCCCTGAGTCAATTCATAGCTTGGAGTGCCTGACAGAGTGCCTAGAGACAAAAGAGCAAAGGGGGAAGGCCTCTGGCTCTACTGGTTGCCCATGGGCAGAGAAGATCTGCTCGTCTATCTGGAAGGTCTAGAGAGTAGCCATTGATTGGGGAGCTACATCACGGGCGGACCTGGCCAGGTGAAGCTTGCTGACATGTGGCAGCCTCTCTGGAGAATACTAATCCCGCTGATAACATTCTATGCAAATAGCCGGCTGAGTACCATGGACAGAAAACATTGACACATACCTGCCAGAGGCCTATTCTGGGTCTGAGGAGTCCACCCTGGTCTCCAGCAACTCATCATCTCAGCACACACTTTGCCTGCACGCATGGAAACCGCCTCTCTCCACGAATGCCTTCACCTGCTAGGAAACACACGATGTCACTCAGCCAAAGGAGAGCACAGGCAAAGTCAACGGAAGGCCCCATTTTCAAGATTTTGCCCTCTGCTGCTCCACAGCCTCCGGTGGCACACTGCATGTGCGTCACTTCTCGGTAGACAAGGCCCAAATCCGGGCATCCAGGGCCCCAGCCCTCCACAGTCTACGGATGGCGGCATATGGATCACCTCTTTGCCTCGTACGGCAGGGAGGCCTGGGTCCTAGACTGGCTCTGCTACAGCTCCACGACCTCAGCTATTTTCCCTGACCTTTGGCCCGTGCCCTCGTGAGCGTGTCATCTCTAGTTACACTTCTCTTCCGACCACACTGTCGCGCCACCTGCGGATACCTGAGCGTGGAAGTCAACATCTATCACTGGCTGCAGCGTCACAGGTCACTAGGTGTCTAGGCTCAGGCTGACCTTGGCTGTCTTCTGCCCAGGCAAGGAGCCTAATCCTTCCAAGGAAATCAGGACACGTGCTCACTGGCCGACATCCTTTCTTTCATCCACACAGCGGTCTAGATGAGGGTAAAGAGGCTAGGTAGGCTAGAGGAAGGCTGAGTGCGGGGGCTAAGGCTTCTTTCCCAATCACCATGGAGACACCACCGAAAGGCTGGGCGGAACTTCTGACGGGGACGAGTCACAAACACTGAGCCAATAGGAGAGGTCCAGCCTATCCGGCCAGTTCCACAGAGTCCTCCATTTTACTCATGGACAAGCAATGGCCCCTTGCGTCTTTGGCCACAAAATCGAGGGCACCCAGGGAATAACTTCACAGTAGGCAACCCCTGATGTGAACACCTTCGACACACTGGGACAGTAGGCAGGTACCTCTTTTCCACCTACGCTAGGATATCAGTAGGCAAGGCGCCCTTCCTCTGCATCTGTGGCCTCTCTGGATGTGTTCATTCAGAGGAATCTCTTCATTCTACCCCTGAGACACATCACAAGTATGAGGGGCCTGAGAGAGAGCCTGGAGATGAAACGGGGGAGGCTTCTGGCTGGACCGCTTCCCAGTGGGTAGAGAACAGCAGGTAGTCTCTCTGGAAGGTCTTAGCTTCTGTTGATTGACATGCGCAATACAGTAGGGGCGGACCCTGGCCAGGTGGAGCTTGTGGGCAGATGCAACCTCTCTGGCCACGAATAATTCCGCTGCTGCTTTGTATGGCAAAAACCTCTGCCCGCCAAGGGGGATGGGTAGAGAACATTGACCCACACCCACCAGGGACCTTTCCTGGGACTAAAGATCCCAACATGGTCTCAACGTCGTCACCCTCTCAGCACACACCCTTCCTGCACACAGAATCCTGCCTTTCTCCGTCAGGACCCTATCCCACCAGGAAAAAAAGCAAGCTGCTCAAAAAGGCCAATGCCAGGGAAATCGAGGAAACACTGCCATTCTCCACATTTTTGCTGTCTACATGTCCCCGCCTCCAGTGCAAGGCCGCGTATGTGGCCGGGCTCCGAAGGCAAGGCCGAAATCCTGGCAGCCTGGGCCCCAGCAGACCAATGGTTTATGGACATGGGGACACGGATGACCTGTTTGCCACATACAGGAGGGATCCTTGGGCCCTTCACTGGCTCGCCATTCAGCTCCACGACGTCCACTGCTGGCCCTGGCCTTTGCTTTGGCTGGTGCCCCATTGAACGTGTGCTCCGGAGCCATGTTTCTCCACCCACCACTATCATTCTGCCACCAGGGGATATGTGAGTGTGGGAGTCACCATTTGTCACTGGCAGCAGTGTCCCAAGTCACTAGACTTCCAGGTACCCGCTGACCTAGGCTGCCTTCTGCCCCAGGCAAGGTCCCCAATCCTTTATCCCAGATGCTGACACCTAGGCTCTGGTGGACATTCATTTTTATCAACACAGAGGTCTGAGTGAGGGTCAGCGGGCCAGGTAGGTGAAGTCAAGGCCAGGTGGGCGGGGCTGAGGATTCTTTGCCATCACCATAGAGACAGTCCCCCCACCGCAAGAGTGGGTGGAGCTTGTGATGGGCCTGGTGACAAGACTCAGCCAATGGCAGAGATCCGGCCCGCCAGGCAGATGACACAGGGCCCTCCACTGTGACCTATGACACCTAGTGGCCACAGCGTTGGAGCACACCCTGGGAAAGGCTACGCAGGCACAAGGGAGCCCCTGGTGCGGACTGCTTCAGGGCAGTGGCAGAGCAGTCCAGATACCTCTTTCCCACTTTCCTGAGGATATCAGTACGCAAGGCATCTCCACTCAGCATCTCTTGCATCCCTCTCTCGGTCTCTCTCGGGATGTTTTCATTCTCTGAAATCTCTTTCCTTCTCCCCCTGAGTCAATTCATAGCTTGGAGTGCCTGACAGAGTGCCTAGAGACAAAAGAGCAAAGGGGGAAGGCCTCTGGCTCTACTGGTTGCCCATGGGCAGAGAAGATCTGCTCGTCTATCTGGAAGGTCTAGAGAGTAGCCATTGATTGGGGAGCTACATCACGGGCGGACCTGGCCAGGTGAAGCTTGCTGACATGTGGCAGCCTCTCTGGAGAATACTAATCCCGCTGATAACATTCTATGCAAATAGCCGGCTGAGTACCATGGACAGAAAACATTGACACATACCTGCCAGAGGCCTATTCTGGGTCTGAGGAGTCCACCCTGGTCTCCAGCAACTCATCATCTCAGCACACACTTTGCCTGCACGCATGGAAACCGCCTCTCTCCACGAATGCCTTCACCTGCTAGGAAACACACGATGTCACTCAGCCAAAGGAGAGCACAGGCAAAGTCAACGGAAGGCCCCATTTTCAAGATTTTGCCCTCTGCTGCTCCACAGCCTCCGGTGGCACACTGCATGTGCGTCACTTCTCGGTAGACAAGGCCCAAATCCGGGCATCCAGGGCCCCAGCCCTCCACAGTCTACGGATGGCGGCATATGGATCACCTCTTTGCCTCGTACGGCAGGGAGGCCTGGGTCCTAGACTGGCTCTGCTACAGCTCCACGACCTCAGCTATTTTCCCTGACCTTTGGCCCGTGCCCTCGTGAGCGTGTCATCTCTAGTTACACTTCTCTTCCGACCACACTGTCGCGCCACCTGCGGATACCTGAGCGTGGAAGTCAACATCTATCACTGGCTGCAGCGTCACAGGTCACTAGGTGTCTAGGCTCAGGCTGACCTTGGCTGTCTTCTGCCCAGGCAAGGAGCCTAATCCTTCCAAGGAAATCAGGACACGTGCTCACTGGCCGACATCCTTTCTTTCATCCACACAGCGGTCTAGATGAGGGTAAAGAGGCTAGGTAGGCTAGAGGAAGGCTGAGTGCGGGGGCTAAGGCTTCTTTCCCAATCACCATGGAGACACCACCGAAAGGCTGGGCGGAACTTCTGACGGGGACGAGTCACAAACACTGAGCCAATAGGAGAGGTCCAGCCTATCCGGCCAGTTCCACAGAGTCCTCCATTTTACTCATGGACAAGCAATGGCCCCTTGCGTCTTTGGCCACAAAATCGAGGGCACCCAGGGAATAACTTCACAGTAGGCAACCCCTGATGTGAACACCTTCGACACACTGGGACAGTAGGCAGGTACCTCTTTTCCACCTACGCTAGGATATCAGTAGGCAAGGCGCCCTTCCTCTGCATCTGTGGCCTCTCTGGATGTGTTCATTCAGAGGAATCTCTTCATTCTACCCCTGAGACACATCACAAGTATGAGGGGCCTGAGAGAGAGCCTGGAGATGAAACGGGGGAGGCTTCTGGCTGGACCGCTTCCCAGTGGGTAGAGAACAGCAGGTAGTCTCTCTGGAAGGTCTTAGCTTCTGTTGATTGACATGCGCAATACAGTAGGGGCGGACCCTGGCCAGGTGGAGCTTGTGGGCAGATGCAACCTCTCTGGCCACGAATAATTCCGCTGCTGCTTTGTATGGCAAAAACCTCTGCCCGCCAAGGGGGATGGGTAGAGAACATTGACCCACACCCACCAGGGACCTTTCCTGGGACTAAAGATCCCAACATGGTCTCAACGTCGTCACCCTCTCAGCACACACCCTTCCTGCACACAGAATCCTGCCTTTCTCCGTCAGGACCCTATCCCACCAGGAAAAAAAGCAAGCTGCTCAAAAAGGCCAATGCCAGGGAAATCGAGGAAACACTGCCATTCTCCACATTTTTGCTGTCTACATGTCCCCGCCTCCAGTGCAAGGCCGCGTATGTGGCCGGGCTCCGAAGGCAAGGCCGAAATCCTGGCAGCCTGGGCCCCAGCAGACCAATGGTTTATGGACATGGGGACACGGATGACCTGTTTGCCACATACAGGAGGGATCCTTGGGCCCTTCACTGGCTCGCCATTCAGCTCCACGACGTCCACTGCTGGCCCTGGCCTTTGCTTTGGCTGGTGCCCCATTGAACGTGTGCTCCGGAGCCATGTTTCTCCACCCACCACTATCATTCTGCCACCAGGGGATATGTGAGTGTGGGAGTCACCATTTGTCACTGGCAGCAGTGTCCCAAGTCACTAGACTTCCAGGTACCCGCTGACCTAGGCTGCCTTCTGCCCCAGGCAAGGTCCCCAATCCTTTATCCCAGATGCTGACACCTAGGCTCTGGTGGACATTCATTTTTATCAACACAGAGGTCTGAGTGAGGGTCAGCGGGCCAGGTAGGTGAAGTCAAGGCCAGGTGGGCGGGGCTGAGGATTCTTTGCCATCACCATAGAGACAGTCCCCCCACCGCAAGAGTGGGTGGAGCTTGTGATGGGCCTGGTGACAAGACTCAGCCAATGGCAGAGATCCGGCCCGCCAGGCAGATGACACAGGGCCCTCCACTGTGACCTATGACACCTAGTGGCCACAGCGTTGGAGCACACCCTGGGAAAGGCTACGCAGGCACAAGGGAGCCCCTGGTGCGGACTGCTTCAGGGCAGTGGCAGAGCAGTCCAGATACCTCTTTCCCACTTTCCTGAGGATATCAGTACGCAAGGCATCTCCACTCAGCATCTCTTGCATCCCTCTCTCGGTCTCTCTCGGGATGTTTTCATTCTCTGAAATCTCTTTCCTTCTCCCCCTGAGTCAATTCATAGCTTGGAGTGCCTGACAGAGTGCCTAGAGACAAAAGAGCAAAGGGGGAAGGCCTCTGGCTCTACTGGTTGCCCATGGGCAGAGAAGATCTGCTCGTCTATCTGGAAGGTCTAGAGAGTAGCCATTGATTGGGGAGCTACATCACGGGCGGACCTGGCCAGGTGAAGCTTGCTGACATGTGGCAGCCTCTCTGGAGAATACTAATCCCGCTGATAACATTCTATGCAAATAGCCGGCTGAGTACCATGGACAGAAAACATTGACACATACCTGCCAGAGGCCTATTCTGGGTCTGAGGAGTCCACCCTGGTCTCCAGCAACTCATCATCTCAGCACACACTTTGCCTGCACGCATGGAAACCGCCTCTCTCCACGAATGCCTTCACCTGCTAGGAAACACACGATGTCACTCAGCCAAAGGAGAGCACAGGCAAAGTCAACGGAAGGCCCCATTTTCAAGATTTTGCCCTCTGCTGCTCCACAGCCTCCGGTGGCACACTGCATGTGCGTCACTTCTCGGTAGACAAGGCCCAAATCCGGGCATCCAGGGCCCCAGCCCTCCACAGTCTACGGATGGCGGCATATGGATCACCTCTTTGCCTCGTACGGCAGGGAGGCCTGGGTCCTAGACTGGCTCTGCTACAGCTCCACGACCTCAGCTATTTTCCCTGACCTTTGGCCCGTGCCCTCGTGAGCGTGTCATCTCTAGTTACACTTCTCTTCCGACCACACTGTCGCGCCACCTGCGGATACCTGAGCGTGGAAGTCAACATCTATCACTGGCTGCAGCGTCACAGGTCACTAGGTGTCTAGGCTCAGGCTGACCTTGGCTGTCTTCTGCCCAGGCAAGGAGCCTAATCCTTCCAAGGAAATCAGGACACGTGCTCACTGGCCGACATCCTTTCTTTCATCCACACAGCGGTCTAGATGAGGGTAAAGAGGCTAGGTAGGCTAGAGGAAGGCTGAGTGCGGGGGCTAAGGCTTCTTTCCCAATCACCATGGAGACACCACCGAAAGGCTGGGCGGAACTTCTGACGGGGACGAGTCACAAACACTGAGCCAATAGGAGAGGTCCAGCCTATCCGGCCAGTTCCACAGAGTCCTCCATTTTACTCATGGACAAGCAATGGCCCCTTGCGTCTTTGGCCACAAAATCGAGGGCACCCAGGGAATAACTTCACAGTAGGCAACCCCTGATGTGAACACCTTCGACACACTGGGACAGTAGGCAGGTACCTCTTTTCCACCTACGCTAGGATATCAGTAGGCAAGGCGCCCTTCCTCTGCATCTGTGGCCTCTCTGGATGTGTTCATTCAGAGGAATCTCTTCATTCTACCCCTGAGACACATCACAAGTATGAGGGGCCTGAGAGAGAGCCTGGAGATGAAACGGGGGAGGCTTCTGGCTGGACCGCTTCCCAGTGGGTAGAGAACAGCAGGTAGTCTCTCTGGAAGGTCTTAGCTTCTGTTGATTGACATGCGCAATACAGTAGGGGCGGACCCTGGCCAGGTGGAGCTTGTGGGCAGATGCAACCTCTCTGGCCACGAATAATTCCGCTGCTGCTTTGTATGGCAAAAACCTCTGCCCGCCAAGGGGGATGGGTAGAGAACATTGACCCACACCCACCAGGGACCTTTCCTGGGACTAAAGATCCCAACATGGTCTCAACGTCGTCACCCTCTCAGCACACACCCTTCCTGCACACAGAATCCTGCCTTTCTCCGTCAGGACCCTATCCCACCAGGAAAAAAAGCAAGCTGCTCAAAAAGGCCAATGCCAGGGAAATCGAGGAAACACTGCCATTCTCCACATTTTTGCTGTCTACATGTCCCCGCCTCCAGTGCAAGGCCGCGTATGTGGCCGGGCTCCGAAGGCAAGGCCGAAATCCTGGCAGCCTGGGCCCCAGCAGACCAATGGTTTATGGACATGGGGACACGGATGACCTGTTTGCCACATACAGGAGGGATCCTTGGGCCCTTCACTGGCTCGCCATTCAGCTCCACGACGTCCACTGCTGGCCCTGGCCTTTGCTTTGGCTGGTGCCCCATTGAACGTGTGCTCCGGAGCCATGTTTCTCCACCCACCACTATCATTCTGCCACCAGGGGATATGTGAGTGTGGGAGTCACCATTTGTCACTGGCAGCAGTGTCCCAAGTCACTAGACTTCCAGGTACCCGCTGACCTAGGCTGCCTTCTGCCCCAGGCAAGGTCCCCAATCCTTTATCCCAGATGCTGACACCTAGGCTCTGGTGGACATTCATTTTTATCAACACAGAGGTCTGAGTGAGGGTCAGCGGGCCAGGTAGGTGAAGTCAAGGCCAGGTGGGCGGGGCTGAGGATTCTTTGCCATCACCATAGAGACAGTCCCCCCACCGCAAGAGTGGGTGGAGCTTGTGATGGGCCTGGTGACAAGACTCAGCCAATGGCAGAGATCCGGCCCGCCAGGCAGATGACACAGGGCCCTCCACTGTGACCTATGACACCTAGTGGCCACAGCGTTGGAGCACACCCTGGGAAAGGCTACGCAGGCACAAGGGAGCCCCTGGTGCGGACTGCTTCAGGGCAGTGGCAGAGCAGTCCAGATACCTCTTTCCCACTTTCCTGAGGATATCAGTACGCAAGGCATCTCCACTCAGCATCTCTTGCATCCCTCTCTCGGTCTCTCTCGGGATGTTTTCATTCTCTGAAATCTCTTTCCTTCTCCCCCTGAGTCAATTCATAGCTTGGAGTGCCTGACAGAGTGCCTAGAGACAAAAGAGCAAAGGGGGAAGGCCTCTGGCTCTACTGGTTGCCCATGGGCAGAGAAGATCTGCTCGTCTATCTGGAAGGTCTAGAGAGTAGCCATTGATTGGGGAGCTACATCACGGGCGGACCTGGCCAGGTGAAGCTTGCTGACATGTGGCAGCCTCTCTGGAGAATACTAATCCCGCTGATAACATTCTATGCAAATAGCCGGCTGAGTACCATGGACAGAAAACATTGACACATACCTGCCAGAGGCCTATTCTGGGTCTGAGGAGTCCACCCTGGTCTCCAGCAACTCATCATCTCAGCACACACTTTGCCTGCACGCATGGAAACCGCCTCTCTCCACGAATGCCTTCACCTGCTAGGAAACACACGATGTCACTCAGCCAAAGGAGAGCACAGGCAAAGTCAACGGAAGGCCCCATTTTCAAGATTTTGCCCTCTGCTGCTCCACAGCCTCCGGTGGCACACTGCATGTGCGTCACTTCTCGGTAGACAAGGCCCAAATCCGGGCATCCAGGGCCCCAGCCCTCCACAGTCTACGGATGGCGGCATATGGATCACCTCTTTGCCTCGTACGGCAGGGAGGCCTGGGTCCTAGACTGGCTCTGCTACAGCTCCACGACCTCAGCTATTTTCCCTGACCTTTGGCCCGTGCCCTCGTGAGCGTGTCATCTCTAGTTACACTTCTCTTCCGACCACACTGTCGCGCCACCTGCGGATACCTGAGCGTGGAAGTCAACATCTATCACTGGCTGCAGCGTCACAGGTCACTAGGTGTCTAGGCTCAGGCTGACCTTGGCTGTCTTCTGCCCAGGCAAGGAGCCTAATCCTTCCAAGGAAATCAGGACACGTGCTCACTGGCCGACATCCTTTCTTTCATCCACACAGCGGTCTAGATGAGGGTAAAGAGGCTAGGTAGGCTAGAGGAAGGCTGAGTGCGGGGGCTAAGGCTTCTTTCCCAATCACCATGGAGACACCACCGAAAGGCTGGGCGGAACTTCTGACGGGGACGAGTCACAAACACTGAGCCAATAGGAGAGGTCCAGCCTATCCGGCCAGTTCCACAGAGTCCTCCATTTTACTCATGGACAAGCAATGGCCCCTTGCGTCTTTGGCCACAAAATCGAGGGCACCCAGGGAATAACTTCACAGTAGGCAACCCCTGATGTGAACACCTTCGACACACTGGGACAGTAGGCAGGTACCTCTTTTCCACCTACGCTAGGATATCAGTAGGCAAGGCGCCCTTCCTCTGCATCTGTGGCCTCTCTGGATGTGTTCATTCAGAGGAATCTCTTCATTCTACCCCTGAGACACATCACAAGTATGAGGGGCCTGAGAGAGAGCCTGGAGATGAAACGGGGGAGGCTTCTGGCTGGACCGCTTCCCAGTGGGTAGAGAACAGCAGGTAGTCTCTCTGGAAGGTCTTAGCTTCTGTTGATTGACATGCGCAATACAGTAGGGGCGGACCCTGGCCAGGTGGAGCTTGTGGGCAGATGCAACCTCTCTGGCCACGAATAATTCCGCTGCTGCTTTGTATGGCAAAAACCTCTGCCCGCCAAGGGGGATGGGTAGAGAACATTGACCCACACCCACCAGGGACCTTTCCTGGGACTAAAGATCCCAACATGGTCTCAACGTCGTCACCCTCTCAGCACACACCCTTCCTGCACACAGAATCCTGCCTTTCTCCGTCAGGACCCTATCCCACCAGGAAAAAAAGCAAGCTGCTCAAAAAGGCCAATGCCAGGGAAATCGAGGAAACACTGCCATTCTCCACATTTTTGCTGTCTACATGTCCCCGCCTCCAGTGCAAGGCCGCGTATGTGGCCGGGCTCCGAAGGCAAGGCCGAAATCCTGGCAGCCTGGGCCCCAGCAGACCAATGGTTTATGGACATGGGGACACGGATGACCTGTTTGCCACATACAGGAGGGATCCTTGGGCCCTTCACTGGCTCGCCATTCAGCTCCACGACGTCCACTGCTGGCCCTGGCCTTTGCTTTGGCTGGTGCCCCATTGAACGTGTGCTCCGGAGCCATGTTTCTCCACCCACCACTATCATTCTGCCACCAGGGGATATGTGAGTGTGGGAGTCACCATTTGTCACTGGCAGCAGTGTCCCAAGTCACTAGACTTCCAGGTACCCGCTGACCTAGGCTGCCTTCTGCCCCAGGCAAGGTCCCCAATCCTTTATCCCAGATGCTGACACCTAGGCTCTGGTGGACATTCATTTTTATCAACACAGAGGTCTGAGTGAGGGTCAGCGGGCCAGGTAGGTGAAGTCAAGGCCAGGTGGGCGGGGCTGAGGATTCTTTGCCATCACCATAGAGACAGTCCCCCCACCGCAAGAGTGGGTGGAGCTTGTGATGGGCCTGGTGACAAGACTCAGCCAATGGCAGAGATCCGGCCCGCCAGGCAGATGACACAGGGCCCTCCACTGTGACCTATGACACCTAGTGGCCACAGCGTTGGAGCACACCCTGGGAAAGGCTACGCAGGCACAAGGGAGCCCCTGGTGCGGACTGCTTCAGGGCAGTGGCAGAGCAGTCCAGATACCTCTTTCCCACTTTCCTGAGGATATCAGTACGCAAGGCATCTCCACTCAGCATCTCTTGCATCCCTCTCTCGGTCTCTCTCGGGATGTTTTCATTCTCTGAAATCTCTTTCCTTCTCCCCCTGAGTCAATTCATAGCTTGGAGTGCCTGACAGAGTGCCTAGAGACAAAAGAGCAAAGGGGGAAGGCCTCTGGCTCTACTGGTTGCCCATGGGCAGAGAAGATCTGCTCGTCTATCTGGAAGGTCTAGAGAGTAGCCATTGATTGGGGAGCTACATCACGGGCGGACCTGGCCAGGTGAAGCTTGCTGACATGTGGCAGCCTCTCTGGAGAATACTAATCCCGCTGATAACATTCTATGCAAATAGCCGGCTGAGTACCATGGACAGAAAACATTGACACATACCTGCCAGAGGCCTATTCTGGGTCTGAGGAGTCCACCCTGGTCTCCAGCAACTCATCATCTCAGCACACACTTTGCCTGCACGCATGGAAACCGCCTCTCTCCACGAATGCCTTCACCTGCTAGGAAACACACGATGTCACTCAGCCAAAGGAGAGCACAGGCAAAGTCAACGGAAGGCCCCATTTTCAAGATTTTGCCCTCTGCTGCTCCACAGCCTCCGGTGGCACACTGCATGTGCGTCACTTCTCGGTAGACAAGGCCCAAATCCGGGCATCCAGGGCCCCAGCCCTCCACAGTCTACGGATGGCGGCATATGGATCACCTCTTTGCCTCGTACGGCAGGGAGGCCTGGGTCCTAGACTGGCTCCGCTACAGCTCCACGACCTCAGCTATTTTCCCTGACCTTTGGCCCGTGCCCTCGTGAGCGTGTCATCTCTAGTTACACTTCTCTTCCGACCACACTGTTGCGCCACCTGCGGATACCTGAGCGTGGAAGTCAACATCTATCACTGGCTGCAGCGTCACAGGTCACTAGGTGTCTAGGCTCAGGCTGACCTTGGCTGTCTTCTGCCCAGGCAAGGAGCCTAATCCTTCCAAGGAAATCAGGACACGTGCTCACTGGCCGACATCCTTTCTTTCATCCACACAGCGGTCTAGATGAGGGTAAAGAGGCTAGGTAGGCTAGAGGAAGGCTGAGTGCGGGGGCTAAGGCTTCTTTCCCAATCACCATGGAGACACCACCGAAAGGCTGGGCGGAACTTCTGACGGGGACGAGTCACAAACACTGAGCCAATAGGAGAGGTCCAGCCTATCCGGCCAGTTCCACAGAGTCTTCCATTTTACTCATGGACAAGCAATGGCCCCTTGCGTCTTTGGCCACAAAATCGAGGGCATCCAGGGAATAACTTCACAGTAGGCAACCCCTGATGTGAACACCTTCGACACACTGGGACAGTAGGCAGGTACCTCTTTTCCACCTACGCTAGGATATCAGTAGGCAAGGCGCCCTTCCTCTGCATCTGTGGCCTCTCTGGATGTGTTCATTCAGAGGAATCTCTTCATTCTACCCCTGAGACACATCACAAGTATGAGGGGCCTGAGAGAGAGCCTGGAGATGAAACGGGGGAGGCTTCTGGCTGGACCGCTTCCCAGTGGGTAGAGAACAGCAGGTAGTCTCTCTGGAAGGTCTTAGCTTCTGTTGATTGACATGCGCAATACAGTAGGGGCGGACCCTGGCCAGGTGGAGCTTGTGGGCAGATGCAACCTCTCTGGCCACGAATAATTCCGCTGCTGCTTTGTATGGCAAAAACCTCTGCCCGCCAAGGGGGATGGGTAGAGAACATTGACCCACACCCACCAGGGACCTTTCCTGGGACTAAAGATCCCAACATGGTCTCAACGTCGTCACCCTCTCAGCACACACTCTTCCTGCACACAGAATCCTGCCTTTCTCCGTCAGGACCCTATCCCACCAGGAAAAAAAGCAAGCTGCTCAAAAAGGCCAATGCCAGGGAAATCGAGGAAACACTGCCATTCTCCACATTTTTGCTGTCTACATGTCCCCGCCTCCAGTGCAAGGCCGCGTATGTGGCCGGGCTCCGAAGGCAAGGCCGAAATCCTGGCAGCCTGGGCCCCAGCAGACCAATGGTTTATGGACATGGGGACACGGATGACCTGTTTGCCACATACAGGAGGGATCCTTGGGCCCTTCACTGGCTCGCCATTCAGCTCCACGACGTCCACTGCTGGCCCTGGCCTTTGCTTTGGCTGGTGCCCCATTGAACGTGTGCTCCGGAGCCATGTTTCTCCACCCACCACTATCATTCTGCCACCAGGGGATATGTGAGTGTGGGAGTCACCATTTGTCACTGGCAGCAGTGTCCCAAGTCACTAGACTTCCAGGTACCCGCTGACCTAGGCTGCCTTCTGCCCCAGGCAAGGTCCCCAATCCTTTATCCCAGATGCTGACACCTAGGCACTGGTGGACATTCATTTTTATCAACACAGAGGTCTGAGTGAGGGTCAGCGGGCCAGGTAGGTGAAGTCAAGGCCAGGTGGGCGGGGCTGAGGATTCTTTGCCATCACCATAGAGACAGTCCCCCCACCGCAAGAGTGGGTGGAGCTTGTGATGGGCCTGGTGACAAGACTCAGCCAATGGCAGAGATCCGGCCCGCCAGGCAGATGACACAGGGCCCTCCACTGTGACCTATGACACCTAGTGGCCACAGCGTTGGAGCACACCCTGGGAAAGGCTACGCAGGCACAAGGGAGCCCCTGGTGCGGACTGCTTCAGGGCAGTGGCAGAGCAGTCCAGATACCTCTTTCCCACTTTCCTGAGGATATCAGTACGCAAGGCATCTCCACTCAGCATCTCTTGCATCCCTCTCTCGGTCTCTCTCGGGATGTTTTCATTCTCTGAAATCTCTTTCCTTCTCCCCCTGAGTCAATTCATAGCTTGGAGTGCCTGACAGAGTGCCTAGAGACAAAAGAGCAAAGGGGGAAGGCCTCTGGCTCTACTGGTTGCCCATGGGCAGAGAAGATCTGCTCGTCTATCTGGAAGGTCTAGAGAGTAGCCATTGATTGGGGAGCTACATCACGGGCGGACCTGGCCAGGTGAAGCTTGCTGACATGTGGCAGCCTCTCTGGAGAATACTAATCCCGCTGATAACATTCTATGCAAATAGCCGGCTGAGTACCATGGACAGAAAACATTGACACATACCTGCCAGAGGCCTATTCTGGGTCTGAGGAGTCCACCCTGGTCTCCAGCAACTCATCATCTCAGCACACACTTTGCCTGCACGCATGGAAACCGCCTCTCTCCACGAATGCCTTCACCTGCTAGGAAACACACGATGTCACTCAGCCAAAGGAGAGCACAGGCAAAGTCAACGGAAGGCCCCATTTTCAAGATTTTGCCCTCTGCTGCTCCACAGCCTCCGGTGGCACACTGCATGTGCGTCACTTATCGGTAGACAAGGCCCAAATTCGGGCATCCAGGGCCCCAGCCCTCCACAGTCTACGGATGGCGGCATATGGATCACCTCTTTGCCTCGTACGGCAGGGAGGCCTGGGTCCTAGACTGGCTCCGCTACAGCTCCACGACCTCAGCTATTTTCCCTGACCTTTGGCCCGTGCCCTCGTGAGCGTGTCATCTCTAGTTACACTTCTCTTCCGACCACACTGTTGCGCCACCTGCGGATACCTGAGCGTGGAAGTCAACATCTATCACTGGCTGCAGCGTCACAGGTCACTAGGTGTCTAGGCTCAGGCTGACCTTGGCTGTCTTCTGCCCAGGCAAGGAGCCTAATCCTTCCAAGGAAATCAGGACACGTGCTCACTGGCCGACATCCTTTCTTTCATCCACACAGCGGTCTAGATGAGGGTAAAGAGGCTAGGTAGGCTAGAGGAAGGCTGAGTGCGGGGGCTAAGGCTTCTTTCCCAATCACCATGGAGACACCACCGAAAGGCTGGGCGGAACTTCTGACGGGGACGAGTCACAAACACTGAGACAATAGGAGAGGTCCAGCCTATCTGGCCAGTTCCACAGAGTCCTCCATTTTACTCATGGACAAGCAATGGCCCCTTGCGTCTTTGGCCACAAAATCGAGGGCACCCAGGGAATAACTTCACAGTAGGCAACCCCTGATGTGAACACCTTCGACACACTGGGACAGTAGGCAGGTACCTCTTTTCCACCTACGCTAGGATATCAGTAGGCAAGGCGCCCTTCCTCTGCATCTGTGGCCTCTCTGGATGTGTTCATTCAGAGGAATCTCTTCATTCTACCCCTGAGACACATCACAAGTATGAGGGGCCTGAGAGAGAGCCTGGAGATGAAACGGGGGAGGCTTCTGGCTGGACCGCTTCCCAGTGGGTAGAGAACAGCAGGTAGTCTCTCTGGAAGGTCTTAGCTTCTGTTGATTGACATGCGCAATACAGTAGGGGCGGACCCTGGCCAGGTGGAGCTTGTGGGCAGATGCAACCTCTCTGGCCACGAATAATTCCGCTGCTGCTTTGTATGGCAAAAACCTCTGCCCGCCAAGGGGGATGGGTAGAGAACATTGACCCACACCCACCAGGGACCTTTCCTGGGACTAAAGATCCCAACATGGTCTCAACGTCGTCACCCTCTCAGCACACACCCTTCCTGCACACAGAATCCTGCCTTTCTCCGTCAGGACCCTATCCCACCAGGAATAAAAGCAAGCTGCTCAAAAAGGCCAATGCCAGGGAAATCGAGGAAACACTGCCATTCTCCACATTTTTGCTGTCTACATGTCCCCGCCTCCAGTGCAAGGCCGCGTATGTGGCCGGGCTCCGAAGGCAAGGCCGAAATCCTGGCAGCCTGGGCCCCAGCAGACCAATGGTTTATGGACATGGGGACACGGATGACCTGTTTGCCACATACAGGAGGGATCCTTGGGCCCTTCACTGGCTCGCCATTCAGCTCCACGACGTCCACTGCTGGCCCTGGCCTTTGCTTTGGCTGGTGCCCCATTGAACGTGTGCTCCGGAGCCATGTTTCTCCACCCACCACTATCATTCTGCCACCAGGGGATATGTGAGTGTGGGAGTCACCATTTGTCACTGGCAGCAGTGTCCCAAGTCACTAGACTTCCAGGTACCCGCTGACCTAGGCTGCCTTCTGCCCCAGGCAAGGTCCCCAATCCTTTATCCCAGATGCTGACACCTAGGCACTGGTGGACATTCATTTTTATCAACACAGAGGTCTGAGTGAGGGTCAGCGGGCCAGGTAGGTGAAGTCAAGGCCAGGTGGGCGGGGCTGAGGATTCTTTGCCATCACCATAGAGACAGTCCCCCCACCGCAAGAGTGGGTGGAGCTTGTGATGGGCCTGGTGACAAGACTCAGCCAATGGCAGAGATCCGGCCCGCCAGGCAGATGACACAGGGCCCTCCACTGTGACCTATGACACCTAGTGGCCACAGCGTTGGAGCACACCCTGGGAAAGGCTACGCAGGCACAAGGGAGCCCCTGGTGCGGACTGCTTCAGGGCAGTGGCAGAGCAGTCCAGATACCTCTTTCCCACTTTCCTGAGGATATCAGTACGCAAGGCATCTCCACTCAGCATCTCTTGCATCCCTCTCTCGGTCTCTCTCGGGATGTTTTCATTCTCTGAAATCTCTTTCCTTCTCCCCCTGAGTCAATTCATAGCTTGGAGTGCCTGACAGAGTGCCTAGAGACAAAAGAGCAAAGGGGGAAGGCCTCTGGCTCTACTGGTTGCCCATGGGCAGAGAAGATCTGCTCGTCTATCTGGAAGGTCTAGAGAGTAGCCATTGATTGGGGAGCTACATCACGGGCGGACCTGGCCAGGTGAAGCTTGCTGACATGTGGCAGCCTCTCTGGAGAATACTAATCCCGCTGATAACATTCTATGCAAATAGCCGGCTGAGTACCATGGACAGAAAACATTGACACATACCTGCCAGAGGCCTATTCTGGGTCTGAGGAGTCCACCCTGGTCTCCAGCAACTCATCATCTCAGCACACACTTTGCCTGCACGCATGGAAACCGCCTCTCTCCACGAATGCCTTCACCTGCTAGGAAACACACGATGTCACTCAGCCAAAGGAGAGCACAGGCAAAGTCAACGGAAGGCCCCATTTTCAAGATTTTGCCCTCTGCTGCTCCACAGCCTCCGGTGGCACACTGCATGTGCGTCACTTATCGGTAGACAAGGCCCAAATTCGGGCATCCAGGGCCCCAGCCCTCCACAGTCTACGGATGGCGGCATATGGATCACCTCTTTGCCTCGTACGGCAGGGAGGCCTGGGTCCTAGACTGGCTCCGCTACAGCTCCACGACCTCAGCTATTTTCCCTGACCTTTGGCCCGTGCCCTCGTGAGCGTGTCATCTCTAGTTACACTTCTCTTCCGACCACACTGTTGCGCCACCTGCGGATACCTGAGCGTGGAAGTCAACATCTATCACTGGCTGCAGCGTCACAGGTCACTAGGTGTCTAGGCTCAGGCTGACCTTGGCTGTCTTCTGCCCAGGCAAGGAGCCTAATCCTTCCAAGGAAATCAGGACACGTGCTCACTGGCCGACATCCTTTCTTTCATCCACACAGCGGTCTAGATGAGGGTAAAGAGGCTAGGTAGGCTAGAGGAAGGCTGAGTGCGGGGGCTAAGGCTTCTTTCCCAATCACCATGGAGACACCACCGAAAGGCTGGGCGGAACTTCTGACGGGGACGAGTCACAAACACTGAGACAATAGGAGAGGTCCAGCCTATCTGGCCAGTTCCACAGAGTCCTCCATTTTACTCATGGACAAGCAATGGCCCCTTGCGTCTTTGGCCACAAAATCGAGGGCACCCAGGGAATAACTTCACAGTAGGCAACCCCTGATGTGAACACCTTCGACACACTGGGACAGTAGGCAGGTACCTCTTTTCCACCTACGCTAGGATATCAGTAGGCAAGGCGCCCTTCCTCTGCATCTGTGGCCTCTCTGGATGTGTTCATTCAGAGGAATCTCTTCATTCTACCCCTGAGACACATCACAAGTATGAGGGGCCTGAGAGAGAGCCTGGAGATGAAACGGGGGAGGCTTCTGGCTGGACCGCTTCCCAGTGGGTAGAGAACAGCAGGTAGTCTCTCTGGAAGGTCTTAGCTTCTGTTGATTGACATGCGCAATACAGTAGGGGCGGACCCTGGCCAGGTGGAGCTTGTGGGCAGATGCAACCTCTCTGGCCACGAATAATTCCGCTGCTGCTTTGTATGGCAAAAACCTCTGCCCGCCAAGGGGGATGGGTAGAGAACATTGACCCACACCCACCAGGGACCTTTCCTGGGACTAAAGATCCCAACATGGTCTCAACGTCGTCACCCTCTCAGCACACACCCTTCCTGCACACAGAATCCTGCCTTTCTCCGTCAGGACCCTATCCCACCAGGAATAAAAGCAAGCTGCTCAAAAAGGCCAATGCCAGGGAAATCGAGGAAACACTGCCATTCTCCACATTTTTGCTGTCTACATGTCCCCGCCTCCAGTGCAAGGCCGCGTATGTGGCCGGGCTCCGAAGGCAAGGCCGAAATCCTGGCAGCCTGGGCCCCAGCAGACCAATGGTTTATGGACATGGGGACACGGATGACCTGTTTGCCACATACAGGAGGGATCCTTGGGCCCTTCACTGGCTCGCCATTCAGCTCCACGACGTCCACTGCTGGCCCTGGCCTTTGCTTTGGCTGGTGCCCCATTGAACGTGTGCTCCGGAGCCATGTTTCTCCACCCACCACTATCATTCTGCCACCAGGGGATATGTGAGTGTGGGAGTCACCATTTGTCACTGGCAGCAGTGTCCCAAGTCACTAGACTTCCAGGTACCCGCTGACCTAGGCTGCCTTCTGCCCCAGGCAAGGTCCCCAATCCTTTATCCCAGATGCTGACACCTAGGCACTGGTGGACATTCATTTTTATCAACACAGAGGTCTGAGTGAGGGTCAGCGGGCCAGGTAGGTGAAGTCAAGGCCAGGTGGGCGGGGCTGAGGATTCTTTGCCATCACCATAGAGACAGTCCCCCCACCGCAAGAGTGGGTGGAGCTTGTGATGGGCCTGGTGACAAGACTCAGCCAATGGCAGAGATCCGGCCCGCCAGGCAGATGACACAGGGCCCTCCACTGTGACCTATGACACCTAGTGGCCACAGCGTTGGAGCACACCCTGGGAAAGGCTACGCAGGCACAAGGGAGCCCCTGGTGCGGACTGCTTCAGGGCAGTGGCAGAGCAGTCCAGATACCTCTTTCCCACTTTCCTGAGGATATCAGTACGCAAGGCATCTCCACTCAGCATCTCTTGCATCCCTCTCTCGGTCTCTCTCGGGATGTTTTCATTCTCTGAAATCTCTTTCCTTCTCCCCCTGAGTCAATTCATAGCTTGGAGTGCCTGACAGAGTGCCTAGAGACAAAAGAGCAAAGGGGGAAGGCCTCTGGCTCTACTGGTTGCCCATGGGCAGAGAAGATCTGCTCGTCTATCTGGAAGGTCTAGAGAGTAGCCATTGATTGGGGAGCTACATCACGGGCGGACCTGGCCAGGTGAAGCTTGCTGACATGTGGCAGCCTCTCTGGAGAATACTAATCCCGCTGATAACATTCTATGCAAATAGCCGGCTGAGTACCATGGACAGAAAACATTGACACATACCTGCCAGAGGCCTATTCTGGGTCTGAGGAGTCCACCCTGGTCTCCAGCAACTCATCATCTCAGCACACACTTTGCCTGCACGCATGGAAACCGCCTCTCTCCACGAATGCCTTCACCTGCTAGGAAACACACGATGTCACTCAGCCAAAGGAGAGCACAGGCAAAGTCAACGGAAGGCCCCATTTTCAAGATTTTGCCCTCTGCTGCTCCACAGCCTCCGGTGGCACACTGCATGTGCGTCACTTCTCGGTAGACAAGGCCCAAATCCGGGCATCCAGGGCCCCAGCCCTCCACAGTCTACGGATGGCGGCATATGGATCACCTCTTTGCCTCGTACGGCAGGGAGGCCTGGGTCCTAGACTGGCTCCGCTACAGCTCCACGACCTCAGCTATTTTCCCTGACCTTTGGCCCGTGCCCTCGTGAGCGTGTCATCTCTAGTTACACTTCTCTTCCGACCACACTGTTGCGCCACCTGCGGATACCTGAGCGTGGAAGTCAACATCTATCACTGGCTGCAGCGTCACAGGTCACTAGGTGTCTAGGCTCAGGCTGACCTTGGCTGTCTTCTGCCCAGGCAAGGAGCCTAATCCTTCCAAGGAAATCAGGACACGTGCTCACTGGCCGACATCCTTTCTTTCATCCACACAGCGGTCTAGATGAGGGTAAAGAGGCTAGGTAGGCTAGAGGAAGGCTGAGTGCGGGGGCTAAGGCTTCTTTCCCAATCACCATGGAGACACCACCGAAAGGCTGGGCGGAACTTCTGACGGGGACGAGTCACAAACACTGAGCCAATAGGAGAGGTCCAGCCTATCCGGCCAGTTCCACAGAGTCTTCCATTTTACTCATGGACAAGCAATGGCCCCTTGCGTCTTTGGCCACAAAATCGAGGGCATCCAGGGAATAACTTCACAGTAGGCAACCCCTGATGTGAACACCTTCGACACACTGGGACAGTAGGCAGGTACCTCTTTTCCACCTACGCTAGGATATCAGTAGGCAAGGCGCCCTTCCTCTGCATCTGTGGCCTCTCTGGATGTGTTCATTCAGAGGAATCTCTTCATTCTACCCCTGAGACACATCACAAGTATGAGGGGCCTGAGAGAGAGCCTGGAGATGAAACGGGGGAGGCTTCTGGCTGGACCGCTTCCCAGTGGGTAGAGAACAGCAGGTAGTCTCTCTGGAAGGTCTTAGCTTCTGTTGATTGACATGCGCAATACAGTAGGGGCGGACCCTGGCCAGGTGGAGCTTGTGGGCAGATGCAACCTCTCTGGCCACGAATAATTCCGCTGCTGCTTTGTATGGCAAAAACCTCTGCCCGCCAAGGGGGATGGGTAGAGAACATTGACCCACACCCACCAGGGACCTTTCCTGGGACTAAAGATCCCAACATGGTCTCAACGTCGTCACCCTCTCAGCACACACTCTTCCTGCACACAGAATCCTGCCTTTCTCCGTCAGGACCCTATCCCACCAGGAAAAAAAGCAAGCTGCTCAAAAAGGCCAATGCCAGGGAAATCGAGGAAACACTGCCATTCTCCACATTTTTGCTGTCTACATGTCCCCGCCTCCAGTGCAAGGCCGCGTATGTGGCCGGGCTCCGAAGGCAAGGCCGAAATCCTGGCAGCCTGGGCCCCAGCAGACCAATGGTTTATGGACATGGGGACACGGATGACCTGTTTGCCACATACAGGAGGGACCCTTGGGCCCTTCACTGGCTCGCCATTCAGCTCCACGACGTCCACTGCTGGCCCTGGCCTTTGCTTTGGCTGGTGCCCCATTGAACGTGTGCTCCGGAGCCATGTTTCTCCACCCACCACTATCATTCTGCCACCAGGGGATATGTGAGTGTGGGAGTCACCATTTGTCACTGGCAGCAGTGTCCCAAGTCACTAGACTTCCAGGTACCCGCTGACCTAGGCTGCCTTCTGCCCCAGGCAAGGTCCCCAATCCTTTATCCCAGATGCTGACACCTAGGCACTGGTGGACATTCATTTTTATCAACACAGAGGTCTGAGTGAGGGTCAGCGGGCCAGGTAGGTGAAGTCAAGGCCAGGTGGGCGGGGCTGAGGATTCTTTGCCATCACCATAGAGACAGTCCCCCCACCGCAAGAGTGGGTGGAGCTTGTGATGGGCCTGGTGACAAGACTCAGCCAATGGCAGAGATCCGGCCCGCCAGGCAGATGACACAGGGCCCTCCACTGTGACCTATGACACCTAGTGGCCACAGCGTTGGAGCACACCCTGGGAAAGGCTACGCAGGCACAAGGGAGCCCCTGGTGCGGACTGCTTCAGGGCAGTGGCAGAGCAGTCCAGATACCTCTTTCCCACTTTCCTGAGGATATCAGTACGCAAGGCATCTCCACTCAGCATCTCTTGCATCCCTCTCTCGGTCTCTCTCGGGATGTTTTCATTCTCTGAAATCTCTTTCCTTCTCCCCCTGAGTCAATTCATAGCTTGGAGTGCCTGACAGAGTGCCTAGAGACAAAAGAGCAAAGGGGGAAGGCCTCTGGCTCTACTGGTTGCCCATGGGCAGAGAAGATCTGCTCGTCTATCTGGAAGGTCTAGAGAGTAGCCATTGATTGGGGAGCTACATCACGGGCGGACCTGGCCAGGTGAAGCTTGCTGACATGTGGCAGCCTCTCTGGAGAATACTAATCCCGCTGATAACATTCTATGCAAATAGCCGGCTGAGTACCATGGACAGAAAACATTGACACATACCTGCCAGAGGCCTATTCTGGGTCTGAGGAGTCCACCCTGGTCTCCAGCAACTCATCATCTCAGCACACACTTTGCCTGCACGCATGGAAACCGCCTCTCTCCACGAATGCCTTCACCTGCTAGGAAACACACGATGTCACTCAGCCAAAGGAGAGCACAGGCAAAGTCAACGGAAGGCCCCATTTTCAAGATTTTGCCCTCTGCTGCTCCACAGCCTCCGGTGGCACACTGCATGTGCGTCACTTATCGGTAGACAAGGCCCAAATTCGGGCATCCAGGGCCCCAGCCCTCCACAGTCTACGGATGGCGGCATATGGATCACCTCTTTGCCTCGTACGGCAGGGAGGCCTGGGTCCTAGACTGGCTCCGCTACAGCTCCACGACCTCAGCTATTTTCCCTGACCTTTGGCCCGTGCCCTCGTGAGCGTGTCATCTCTAGTTACACTTCTCTTCCGACCACACTGTTGCGCCACCTGCGGATACCTGAGCGTGGAAGTCAACATCTATCACTGGCTGCAGCGTCACAGGTCACTAGGTGTCTAGGCTCAGGCTGACCTTGGCTGTCTTCTGCCCAGGCAAGGAGCCTAATCCTTCCAAGGAAATCAGGACACGTGCTCACTGGCCGACATCCTTTCTTTCATCCACACAGCGGTCTAGATGAGGGTAAAGAGGCTAGGTAGGCTAGAGGAAGGCTGAGTGCGGGGGCTAAGGCTTCTTTCCCAATCACCATGGAGACACCACCGAAAGGCTGGGCGGAACTTCTGACGGGGACGAGTCACAAACACTGAGCCAATAGGAGAGGTCCAGCCTATCCGGCCAGTTCCACAGAGTCCTCCATTTTACTCATGGACAAGCAATGGCCCCTTGCGTCTTTGGCCACAAAATCGAGGGCACCCAGGGAATAACTTCACAGTAGGCAACCCCTGATGTGAACACCTTCGACACACTGGGACAGTAGGCAGGTACCTCTTTTCCACCTACGCTAGGATATCAGTAGGCAAGGCGCCCTTCCTCTGCATCTGTGGCCTCTCTGGATGTGTTCATTCAGAGGAATCTCTTCATTCTACCCCTGAGACACATCACAAGTATGAGGGGCCTGAGAGAGAGCCTGGAGATGAAACGGGGGAGGCTTCTGGCTGGACCGCTTCCCAGTGGGTAGAGAACAGCAGGTAGTCTCTCTGGAAGGTCTTAGCTTCTGTTGATTGACATGCGCAATACAGTAGGGGCGGACCCTGGCCAGGTGGAGCTTGTGGGCAGATGCAACCTCTCTGGCCACGAATAATTCCGCTGCTGCTTTGTATGGCAAAAACCTCTGCCCGCCAAGGTGGATGGGTAGAGAACATTGACCCACACCCACCAGGGACCTTTCCTGGGACTAAAGATCCCAACATGGTCTCAACGTCGTCACCCTCTCAGCACACACCCTTCCTGCACACAGAATCCTGCCTTTCTCCGTCAGGACCCTATCCCACCAGGAATAAAAGCAAGCTGCTCAAAAAGGCCAATGCCAGGGAAATCGAGGAAACACTGCCATTCTCCACATTTTTGCTGTCTACATGTCCCCGCCTCCAGTGCAAGGCCGCGTATGTGGCCGGGCTCCGAAGGCAAGGCCGAAATCCTGGCAGCCTGGGCCCCAGCAGACCAATGGTTTATGGACATGGGGACACGGATGACCTGTTTGCCACATACAGGAGGGATCCTTGGGCCCTTCACTGGCTCGCCATTCAGCTCCACGACGTCCACTGCTGGCCCTGGCCTTTGCTTTGGCTGGTGCCCCATTGAACGTGTGCTCCGGAGCCATGTTTCTCCACCCACCACTATCATTCTGCCACCAGGGGATATGTGAGTGTGGGAGTCACCATTTGTCACTGGCAGCAGTGTCCCAAGTCACTAGACTTCCAGGTACCCGCTGACCTAGGCTGCCTTCTGCCCCAGGCAAGGTCCCCAATCCTTTATCCCAGATGCTGACACCTAGGCACTGGTGGACATTCATTTTTATCAACACAGAGGTCTGAGTGAGGGTCAGCGGGCCAGGTAGGTGAAGTCAAGGCCAGGTGGGCGGGGCTGAGGATTCTTTGCCATCACCATAGAGACAGTCCCCCCACCGCAAGAGTGGGTGGAGCTTGTGATGGGCCTGGTGACAAGACTCAGCCAATGGCAGAGATCCGGCCCGCCAGGCAGATGACACAGGGCCCTCCACTGTGACCTATGACACCTAGTGGCCACAGCGTTGGAGCACACCCTGGGAAAGGCTACGCAGGCACAAGGGAGCCCCTGGTGCGGACTGCTTCAGGGCAGTGGCAGAGCAGTCCAGATACCTCTTTCCCACTTTCCTGAGGATATCAGTACGCAAGGCATCTCCACTCAGCATCTCTTGCATCCCTCTCTCGGTCTCTCTCGGGATGTTTTCATTCTCTGAAATCTCTTTCCTTCTCCCCCTGAGTCAATTCATAGCTTGGAGTGCCTGACAGAGTGCCTAGAGACAAAAGAGCAAAGGGGGAAGGCCTCTGGCTCTACTGGTTGCCCATGGGCAGAGAAGATCTGCTCGTCTATCTGGAAGGTCTAGAGAGTAGCCATTGATTGGGGAGCTACATCACGGGCGGACCTGGCCAGGTGAAGCTTGCTGACATGTGGCAGCCTCTCTGGAGAATACTAATCCCGCTGATAACATTCTATGCAAATAGCCGGCTGAGTACCATGGACAGAAAACATTGACACATACCTGCCAGAGGCCTATTCTGGGTCTGAGGAGTCCACCCTGGTCTCCAGCAACTCATCATCTCAGCACACACTTTGCCTGCACGCATGGAAACCGCCTCTCTCCACGAATGCCTTCACCTGCTAGGAAACACACGATGTCACTCAGCCAAAGGAGAGCACAGGCAAAGTCAACGGAAGGCCCCATTTTCAAGATTTTGCCCTCTGCTGCTCCACAGCCTCCGGTGGCACACTGCATGTGCGTCACTTATCGGTAGACAAGGCCCAAATCCGGGCATCCAGGGCCCCAGCCCTCCACAGTCTACGGATGGCGGCATATGGATCACCTCTTTGCCTCGTACGGCAGGGAGGCCTGGGTCCTAGACTGGCTCCGCTACAGCTCCACGACCTCAGCTATTTTCCCTGACCTTTGGCCCGTGCCCTCGTGAGCGTGTCATCTCTAGTTACACTTCTCTTCCGACCACACTGTTGCGCCACCTGCGGATACCTGAGCGTGGAAGTCAACATCTATCACTGGCTGCAGCGTCACAGGTCACTAGGTGTCTAGGCTCAGGCTGACCTTGGCTGTCTTCTGCCCAGGCAAGGAGCCTAATCCTTCCAAGGAAATCAGGACACGTGCTCACTGGCCGACATCCTTTCTTTCATCCACACAGCGGTCTAGATGAGGGTAAAGAGGCTAGGTAGGCTAGAGGAAGGCTGAGTGCGGGGGCTAAGGCTTCTTTCCCAATCACCATGGAGACACCACCGAAAGGCTGGGCGGAACTTCTGACGGGGACGAGTCACAAACACTGAGCCAATAGGAGAGGTCCAGCCTATCCGGCCAGTTCCACAGAGTCTTCCATTTTACTCATGGACAAGCAATGGCCCCTTGCGTCTTTGGCCACAAAATCGAGGGCATCCAGGGAATAACTTCACAGTAGGCAACCCCTGATGTGAACACCTTCGACACACTGGGACAGTAGGCAGGTACCTCTTTTCCACCTACGCTAGGATATCAGTAGGCAAGGCGCCCTTCCTCTGCATCTGTGGCCTCTCTGGATGTGTTCATTCAGAGGAATCTCTTCATTCTACCCCTGAGACACATCACAAGTATGAGGGGCCTGAGAGAGAGCCTGGAGATGAAACGGGGGAGGCTTCTGGCTGGACCGCTTCCCAGTGGGTAGAGAACAGCAGGTAGTCTCTCTGGAAGGTCTTAGCTTCTGTTGATTGACATGCGCAATACAGTAGGGGCGGACCCTGGCCAGGTGGAGCTTGTGGGCAGATGCAACCTCTCTGGCCACGAATAATTCCGCTGCTGCTTTGTATGGCAAAAACCTCTGCCCGCCAAGGGGGATGGGTAGAGAACATTGACCCACACCCACCAGGGACCTTTCCTGGGACTAAAGATCCCAACATGGTCTCAACGTCGTCACCCTCTCAGCACACACTCTTCCTGCACACAGAATCCTGCCTTTCTCCGTCAGGACCCTATCCCACCAGGAAAAAAAGCAAGCTGCTCAAAAAGGCCAATGCCAGGGAAATCGAGGAAACACTGCCATTCTCCACATTTTTGCTGTCTACATGTCCCCGCCTCCAGTGCAAGGCCGCGTATGTGGCCGGGCTCCGAAGGCAAGGCCGAAATCCTGGCAGCCTGGGCCCCAGCAGACCAATGGTTTATGGACATGGGGACACGGATGACCTGTTTGCCACATACAGGAGGGACCCTTGGGCCCTTCACTGGCTCGCCATTCAGCTCCACGACGTCCACTGCTGGCCCTGGCCTTTGCTTTGGCTGGTGCCCCATTGAACGTGTGCTCCGGAGCCATGTTTCTCCACCCACCACTATCATTCTGCCACCAGGGGATATGTGAGTGTGGGAGTCACCATTTGTCACTGGCAGCAGTGTCCCAAGTCACTAGACTTCCAGGTACCCGCTGACCTAGGCTGCCTTCTGCCCCAGGCAAGGTCCCCAATCCTTTATCCCAGATGCTGACACCTAGGCACTGGTGGACATTCATTTTTATCAACACAGAGGTCTGAGTGAGGGTCAGCGGGCCAGGTAGGTGAAGTCAAGGCCAGGTGGGCGGGGCTGAGGATTCTTTGCCATCACCATAGAGACAGTCCCCCCACCGCAAGAGTGGGTGGAGCTTGTGATGGGCCTGGTGACAAGACTCAGCCAATGGCAGAGATCCGGCCCGCCAGGCAGATGACACAGGGCCCTCCACTGTGACCTATGACACCTAGTGGCCACAGCGTTGGAGCACACCCTGGGAAAGGCTACGCAGGCACAAGGGAGCCCCTGGTGCGGACTGCTTCAGGGCAGTGGCAGAGCAGTCCAGATACCTCTTTCCCACTTTCCTGAGGATATCAGTACGCAAGGCATCTCCACTCAGCATCTCTTGCATCCCTCTCTCGGTCTCTCTCGGGATGTTTTCATTCTCTGAAATCTCTTTCCTTCTCCCCCTGAGTCAATTCATAGCTTGGAGTGCCTGACAGAGTGCCTAGAGACAAAAGAGCAAAGGGGGAAGGCCTCTGGCTCTACTGGTTGCCCATGGGCAGAGAAGATCTGCTCGTCTATCTGGAAGGTCTAGAGAGTAGCCATTGATTGGGGAGCTACATCACGGGCGGACCTGGCCAGGTGAAGCTTGCTGACATGTGGCAGCCTCTCTGGAGAATACTAATCCCGCTGATAACATTCTATGCAAATAGCCGGCTGAGTACCATGGACAGAAAACATTGACACATACCTGCCAGAGGCCTATTCTGGGTCTGAGGAGTCCACCCTGGTCTCCAGCAACTCATCATCTCAGCACACACTTTGCCTGCACGCATGGAAACCGCCTCTCTCCACGAATGCCTTCACCTGCTAGGAAACACACGATGTCACTCAGCCAAAGGAGAGCACAGGCAAAGTCAACGGAAGGCCCCATTTTCAAGATTTTGCCCTCTGCTGCTCCACAGCCTCCGGTGGCACACTGCATGTGCGTCACTTCTCGGTAGACAAGGCCCAAATCCGGGCATCCAGGGCCCCAGCCCTCCACAGTCTACGGATGGCGGCATATGGATCACCTCTTTGCCTCGTACGGCAGGGAGGCCTGGGTCCTAGACTGGCTCTGCTACAGCTCCACGACCTCAGCTATTTTCCCTGACCTTTGGCCCGTGCCCTCGTGAGCGTGTCATCTCTAGTTACACTTCTCTTCCGACCACACTGTCGCGCCACCTGCGGATACCTGAGCGTGGAAGTCAACATCTATCACTGGCTGCAGCGTCACAGGTCACTAGGTGTCTAGGCTCAGGCTGACCTTGGCTGTCTTCTGCCCAGGCAAGGAGCCTAATCCTTCCAAGGAAATCAGGACACGTGCTCACTGGCCGACATCCTTTCTTTCATCCACACAGCGGTCTAGATGAGGGTAAAGAGGCTAGGTAGGCTAGAGGAAGGCTGAGTGCGGGGGCTAAGGCTTCTTTCCCAATCACCATGGAGACACCACCGAAAGGCTGGGCGGAACTTCTGACGGGGACGAGTCACAAACACTGAGCCAATAGGAGAGGTCCAGCCTATCCGGCCAGTTCCACAGAGTCCTCCATTTTACTCATGGACAAGCAATGGCCCCTTGCGTCTTTGGCCACAAAATCGAGGGCACCCAGGGAATAACTTCACAGTAGGCAACCCCTGATGTGAACACCTTCGACACACTGGGACAGTAGGCAGGTACCTCTTTTCCACCTACGCTAGGATATCAGTAGGCAAGGCGCCCTTCCTCTGCATCTGTGGCCTCTCTGGATGTGTTCATTCAGAGGAATCTCTTCATTCTACCCCTGAGACACATCACAAGTATGAGGGGCCTGAGAGAGAGCCTGGAGATGAAACGGGGGAGGCTTCTGGCTGGACCGCTTCCCAGTGGGTAGAGAACAGCAGGTAGTCTCTCTGGAAGGTCTTAGCTTCTGTTGATTGACATGCGCAATACAGTAGGGGCGGACCCTGGCCAGGTGGAGCTTGTGGGCAGATGCAACCCCTCCGGCGACGGATAATTCCGCTGCTGCTTTGTATGGTGAAAACGTCCCCCCGCCAAGTGGGATGGGTAGAGAACACTGACCACACCCGCCAGGGGCCTCTCCTGGGACTAAAGATCCCAACATGGTCTCAACGTCGTCATCCTCTCAGCACACACCTTTCCTGCACACGTAATCCTGCCTTTCTCCGTCAGGGCCCTCTCCTACCAGGAAAAAAAGCAAGCCGCTCAAAAAGGCCGATGCCAGGGAACTCGAGGAAACACTGCCATTTTCCAAATTTTGGCTGTCTACACGTCCCCGCCTCCGCTGCAAGGCCGCGTATGTGGCCGGGCTCCGATGGCAAGGCCGAAATCCTGGCAGCCTGGGCCCCAGCAGTCCCATGGTTTATGGACGTGGGGACACGGATGACCTGTTCGCCACATACAGGAGGGACCCTTGGGCCCTTCACTGGCTCGCCATTCAGCTCCACGACGTCCACTACCGGCCCTGGCCTTTGCTTTGGCTGGTGCCCCACGGAACGGGTGCTCCGGAGCGATGTTTCTCCGCCCATCACTATCATTCTGCCACCAGGCGATATGTGAGTGTGGGAGTCACCATTTGTCACTGGCAGCAGTGTCACAAGGCAGTAGACTTCCAGGTACCCGCTGACCTAGGCTGCCTTCTGCCCCAGGCAAGGTCCCGAATCCTTTATCCCAGATGCTGACACCCGGGCACTGGCGGACATTCATTTGGAGCAACACAGAGGTCTCAGTGAGGGTCAGCGGGCCAGGTAGGTGAAGTCAAGGCCAGGTGGGCGGGGCTAAGACTCCTTTGCCATCACCATAGAGACAGTCCCCCCCGCAAGAGTGGGCGGAGCTTGTGATGGGCCTGCTGACAAGACTTGAGCCAATGGCAGAGATCCGGCCCGCCAGGCAGATGACACAAGGCCCTCCATTCTGACCTATGACACCTAGTGGCCACAGGATTTGAGCACACCCTGGGAAAGGCTACGCAGGCACAAGGGAGCCCCTGGTGCGGACTGCTTCAGGGCATTGGCAGAGCAGGCCAGGTACCTCTTTCCCACTTTCCTCAGGATATCACTACGCAAGGCATCCCCACTCAGCATCTCTTGCCTCTCTCTGTCTCTCTCTGGATGTGTTCGTTCTCTGAAATCCCTTCCTTCTCCCCCTTGTCACTTCACACCTTGGAGTGCCTGACAGAGGGCCTAGAGACGAAAGAACAAAGGGGGAAGGCCTCTGGCTCTACTGGTTGCCCATGGGCAGAGAAGATCTGCTAGTCTATCTGGAAGGTCTAGAGAGTAGCCATTGATTGGGGAGCTACATCACGGGCCGACCTGGCCAGGTGAAGCTTGCTGACATGCAGCAGCCTCTCCGGAGACTACTAATTCCGCGGAGAACATTCTATGCAAATACCCGGCTGAGTGCCATGGGCAGAAACATTGACACATACCTGCCAGAGGTCTATCCTGGGTCTGAAGAGTCCACCCTGGTCTCCAGCCACTCATCATCTCAGCACACACTTTGCCTGCACACATGGAATCCACCTCTCTCCACGAATGCCTTCTCCTGCTAGGAAACACACGATGGCACTCAGCCAAAGGAGAGCACAGGCAAAGTCAACTGAAGCCCCCATTTTCAAGATTTTGCCCTCTGCTGGACAACAGCCTCCGCTGGCACAGTGCATGTGTGTCACTTCTCCGAAGACAAGGCCGCAATCCTGGCATCCAGGGCCCCAGCAGTCCACAGTCTGCGCATGGCGGCATATGGATCACCTCTTTGCCACATACAGGAGGGAGGCCTGGGCCCTACACTGGCTCCGCTAGAGCTCCACGATCTCAGCTATTTTCCCTGACCTTTGGCCCGTGCCCTCGTGTCTGTGTCATCCCTAGTTACACTTCTTCTCCGACCACTCTGAATCCGCCACCTGCGGATACATGAGCATGAAAATGAACATCTGTCACTGCCTGCAGTGTCACAGGCCACTAGGTGTCTAGGCTCAGGCTGACCTTGGCTGTCTTCTGCCCAGGCAAGGAGCCTAATCCTTCAAAGGCAACGAGGACATGTGGTCATTGGCCGATATTCGTTCTTTCATCCACACAGCGGTCTAGATGAGGCTAAAGAGGCCAGGTAGGCCAGGTGACGGCTGAGTGCGGGGCCTAAGGCTTCTTTCCCAATCACCATGGAGACAGCCACCGCAAGGCTGGCTGGAACTTCTAACGGGGACGGGTCACAAACACCGAGCCAATAGGAGAGGTCCAGCCTAAGCGGCCACTTCCGCAGTGCCCTCCATTTTACCCATGGACACACGACGGCCCCTTCTCTTTTGGGCCACAAAATCCAGGGCACCCAGGGAATCACCTCACAGTAGGCAGCCCCTGATGTGGACACGTTCCACACACGGGGCCAGCAGGCAGGTACCACTTTTCCACTTACGCTAGGATATCAGTAGGCAAGGCGCCCTTCCTCAGCATCTATGGCCCCTCTGTGTATGTGTTCATTCGGAGAAATCTCTTCCTTCTACCCCTGAGACACATCACAAGTATGAGGGGCCTGAGAGAGAGCCTAGAGATGGAACGGGGGAGGCTTCTGGCTGTACTGCTTCCCCGTGGGTAGAGAAGAGCAGGGAGTCTCTCTGGAAGGTCTTAGCTTCTGTTGACTGACATGGACAATACAGTAGGGGCGGACCCTGGCCAGGTGGAGCTTGTGGGCAGATGCAACCTCTCAGGCTACGAATAATTCCACTGCTGCTTTGTATGGTGAAAGCCTCCCCCCGCCAAGTGGGATGGGTAGAGAACACTGACCCACACCCGCCAGGGGCCTCTCCTGGGACTAAAGATCCCAACATGGTCTCAACGTCGTCACCCTCTCAGCAGACACCTTTCCTGCACACGTAATCCTGCCTTTCTCCGTCAGGGCCCTCTCCTACCAGGAAAAAAAGCAAGCCGCTCAAAAAGGCCGATGCCAGGGAACTCGAGGAAACACTGCCATTTTCCAAATTTTGGCTGTCTACATGTCCCCGCCTCCGCTGCAAGGCCACGTATGTGGCCGGGCTCCGATGGCAAGGCCGAAATCCTGGCAGCCTGGGCCCCAGCAGTCCCATGGTTTATGGACGTGCGGACACGGATGACCTGTTCGCCACATACAGGAGGGACCCTTGGGCCCTTCACTGCCTCGCCATTCAGCTCCACGACGTCCACTACCGGCCCTGGCCTTTGCTTTGGCTGGTGCCCCACGGAACGTGTGCTCCGGAGCGATGTTTCTCCGCCCATCACTATCATTCTGCCACCAGGCGATATGTGAGTGTGGGAGTCACCATTTGTCACTGGCAGCAGTGTCACAAGGCAGTAGACTTCCAGGTACCCGCTGACCTAGGCTGCCTTCTGCCCCAGGCAAGGTCCCGAATCCTTTATCCCAGATGCTGACACCCGGGCACTGGCGGACATTCATTTGGAGCAACACAGAGGTCTCAGTGAGGGTCAGCGGGCCAGGTAGGTGAAGTCAAGGCCAGGTGGGCGGGGCTAAGACTCCTTTGCCATCACCATAGAGACAGTCCCCCCCCGCAAGAGTGGGCGGAGCTTGTGATGGGCCTGCTGACAAGACTTGAGCCAATGGCAGAGATCCGGCCCGCCAGGCAGATGACACAGGGCCCTCCAGTGTGACCTATGACACCTAGTGGTCACAGGATTTGAGCACACCCTGGGAAAGGCTACGCAGGCACAAGGGAGCCCCTGGTGCGGACTGCTTCAGGGCATTGGCAGAGCAGGCCAGGTACCTCTTTCCCACTTTCCTCAGGATATCACTACGCAAGGCATCCCCACTCAGCATCTCTTGCCTCTCTCTGTCTCTCTCTGGATGTGTTCGTTCTCTGAAATCTCTTCCTTCTCCCCCTTGTCACTTCACACCTTGGAGTGCCTGACAGAGGGAATAGAGACGAAAGAGCAAAGGGGGAAGGCCTCGGCTCTACTGGTTGCCCATGGGCAGAGAAGATCTGCTAGTCTATCTGGAAGGTCTAGAGAGTAGCCATTGATTGGGGAGCTACATCACGGGCCGACCTGGCCAGGTGAAGCTTGTCACTTTCCTCAGGATATCACTACGCAAGGCATCCCCACTCAGCATCTCTTGCCTCTCTCTGTCTCTCTCTGGATGTGTTCATTCTCTGAAATCTCTTCCGTCTCCCCCTGAGTCACTTCACAGCTTGGAGTGCCTGATAGAGTGCCTAGAGACCAAAGAGCAAAGGGGGAAGGCCTCTGGCTCTACTGGTTGCCCATGGGCACACAAGATCTGGTAGTTTATCTGGAAGGTCTAGAGAGTAGTGACTGATGGGGTAGCTACATCACCGGCGGACCCTGGCCAGGTGAAGCTTGCTGACTTGTGGCAGCCTCTCCGGAGACTACTACTTCCGCTGGTAACATTGTATGCAAATACCTGGCTGAGTGCGAAGGGCAGAAAACATTGACACATACCTGCCAGAGGCCTATCCTGGGTCTGAAGAGTCCACCGCGGACTCCAGCGACTCATCATCTCAGCACACACTTTGCCCGCACACAGGGAATCCGCCTCTCTCCACGAATGCCTTCTCCTGCTAGGAAACACACGATGGCACTCAGCCAAAGGAGAGCACAGGCAAAGTCAACTGAAGCCCGCATTTTCAAGATTTTGCCCTCTGCTGGGCCACAGCCTCCGGTGGCACACTGCATGTGCGTCACTTCTCCGAAGACGAGGCCGAAATCCGGGCATCCAGGGCCCCAGCAGTCCAGAGTCTGCGCATGGCGGCATATGGATCACCTCTTTGCCATGTACAGGAGGGAGGCCTCGGCCCTAGACTGGCTCCGCTAGAGCTCCACGACCTCAGCTATTTTTCCCGACCTTTGGCCCGTGCCCTTGTGAGTGTGTCACCTCTAGTTACACTTCACCTCCGACCACTCTCGATCCGCCACCTGCGGATACCTGAGCGTGGACATCAACATCTATCACTGTCTGCAGTGTCACAGGTCACTAGGTGTCTAGGCTCAGGCTGACCTTGGCTGTCTTCTGCCCAGGCAAGGAGCTTAATCCTTCAAAGGAAATGAGGACGCGTGGTCACTGGCCGACATCCTTTCTTTCATCTACACAGCGGTCTAGATGAGGGTAAAGAGGCCAGGTGGGCCAGGTGAAGGCTGAGTGCGGGGCCTAAGGCTTCCTTCCCAATCACCATGGAGACAGCCACCGCAAGGCTGGCCGGAACTTCTGACGGGGACGGGTCACAAACTCTGAGCCAATAGGAGAGGTCCAGCCTAACCGGCCGGTTCCGCAGAGCCCTCCATTTTACCCACGGACACGCAACGGCCCCTTCTGTCCTTGGCCACAAAATCGAGGGCACCCAGGGAATAACTTCACAGTAGGCAACCCCTGATGTGGACACGTTCGACATACTGGGACAGCAGGCAGGTACCTCTTTTCCACTTACGCTACGATATCAGTAGGCAAGGCGCCCTTCCTCAGCATCTATGGCCCCTCTTTGTATGTGTTCTTTTAAAGAAATCTCTTTTTTCTACCCCTGAGACACATCACAACTATGAGGGGCCTGAGAGGGAACCTGGAGATGAAACAGGGGAGGCTTCTGGCTGTACCGCTTCCCCGTGGCTAGAGAATAGCAGTTAGTCTCTCTGGAAGCTCTCAGCTTCTGTTGATCGATATGGGCAATACGGTAGGGGCGGACCCTGGCCAGGTGGAGCTTGTGGGCACATGCAACCTCTGGGGGAAGAATAATTCCGCTGCTGCTTTGTATGGTGTAAACCTCCCCACGCCAAGTGGGATGGGCACAGAACATTGACCCACACCTGCCAGGGGCCCTTCCTGGGACTAAAGATCCCAACCTGGTCTCAACCTTGTCACCTTCTCAGCACATACCTTTCCTGCACACATAATCCTGCCTTTCTCCGTCGGTGCCTCATCCTACTAGGAAAAAAGCATGCCGCTCAAAAAGGCCGATGCCAGAGAAATCGAGGAGACACTGCCATTTTCCACATTTTTGCTGTCTACATATCCCCGCCTCCGGTGGAAGGCTGCCTATGTGGCCGGGCTGCGAAGGCAAGGCCGAAATCCTGGCATCCTGGGCCCCAGCAATCCAGTGGTTTATGGACGTGGGGACCCGGATGACATGTTTCCCACATACAAGAGGAATCCTTGGGCCCTTCACTGGCTCGCCATTCAGCTCCGCGACGTCCACTACTGGCCCTGGCCTTTGGCCGGTGCCCCATTGCGCGAGTGCTCCGGAGCCATGTTTCTCCACCCATCACTATCATTCTGCCACCAGGGGATATGTGAGTGTGGGAGTCACCATTTGTCTGTCACTGGCAGCAGTGCCACGAGTCACTAGACTTCCAGGTACCAGCTGACCTAGGCTGCCTTCTGCCCCAGGCAAGGTCCGGAATCCTTTATCCCAGATGCTGACACCTGGGCACTGGCCGACATTAATTTTTATCAACACAGAGGTCTGAGTGAGGGTCAGCAGGCCAGCTAGGTGAAGTCAAGGCCAGGTGGGCGGGACTAAGGCTCCTTTGCCATCACCATGGAGACAGTCCCACCACCGGAAGAGTAGGCGGAGCGTATGATGGGCCCGGTGACAAGACTGAGCCAATGGCAGAGATCTGGCCCGCCAGGCAGATGACACAGGGCCCTCCATTATGACCTATGACACCTAGTGGCCACAGGATTTGAGCACACCCTGGGAAAGCCTACGCAGGCACAGGGGAGCCCCTGGTGCGGACTGGTGCAGGGCATTGGCAGAGCAGGCCAGGTACCTCTTTCCCACTTTCCTGAGGATATCACTACGCAAGGCATCCCCACTCAGCATCTCTTGCCTCTCTCTGTCTCTCTCTGGATGTGTTCATTCTCTGAAATCTCTTCCTTCTCCCCCTGAGTCACTTCACAGCTTGGAGTGCCTGATAGAGTGCCTAGAGACCAAAGAGCAAAGGGGGAAGGCCTCTGGCTCTACTGGTTGCCCATGGGCAGACAAGATCTGGTAGTTTATCTGGAAGGTCTAGAGAGTAGTGACTGATGGGGTAGCTACATCACCGGCGGACCCTGGCCAGGTGAAGCCTGCTGACATGCGGCAGCCTCTCCGGAGACTACTACTTCCGCTGGTAACATTGTATGCAAATACCTGGCTGAGTGCGAAGGGCAGAAAACACCGACACATACCTGCCAGAGGCCTATCCTGGGTCTGAAGAGTCCACCCCGGTCTCCAGCGACTCATCATCCAGCACACACTTTGCCTGCACACAGGGAATCCGCCTCTCTCCACGAATGCCTTCTCCTGCTAGGAAACACACGATGGCACTCAGCCAAAGGAGAGCACAGGCAAAGTCAACTGAAGCCCGCATTTTCAAGATTTTGCCCTCTGCTGGGCCACAGCCTCCGGTGGCACACTGCATGTGCGTCACTTCTCCGAAGACGAGGCCGAAATCCGGGCATCCAGGGCCCCAGCAGTCCAGAGGCTGCGCATGGTTGCATACGGATCACCTCTTTGCCACGTACAGGAGGGAGGCCTCGGCCCTAGACTGGCTCCGCTAGAGCTCCACGACCTCAGCTATTTTTCCCGACCTTTGGCCCGTGCCCTTGTGAGTGTGTCACCTCTAGTTACACTTCACCTCCGACCACTCTCGATCCGCCACCTGCGGATACCTGAGCGTGGACATCAACATCTATCACTGTCTGCAGTGTCACAGGTCACTAGGTGTCTAGGCTCAGGCTGACCTTGGCTGTCTTCTGCCCAGGCAAGGAGCTTAATCCTTCAAAGGAAATGAGGACGCGTGGCCACTGGCCGACATCCTTTCTTTCATCTACACAGCGGTCTAGATGAGGGTAAAGAGGCCAGGTGGGCCAGGTGAAGGCTGAGTGCGGGGCCTAAGGCTTCCTTCCCAATCACCATGGAGACAGCCACCGCAAGGCTGGCCGGAACTTCTGACGGGGACGGGTCACAAACTCTGAGCCAATAGGAGAGGTCCAGCCTAACCGGCCGGTTCCGCAGAGCCCTCCATTTTACCCACGGACACGCAACGGCCCCTTCTGTCCTTGGCCACAAAATCGAGGGCACCCAGGGAATAACTTCACAGTAGGCAACCCCTGATGTGGACACGTTCGACATACTGGGACAGCAGGCAGGTACCTCTTTTCCACTTACGCTACGATATCAGTAGGCAAGGCGCCCTTCCTCAGCATCTATGGCCCCTCTTTGTATGTGTTCTTTTAAAGAAATCTCTTTTTTCTACCCCTGAGACACATCACAACTATGAGGGGCCTGAGAGGGAACCTGGAGATGAAACAGGGGAGGCTTCTGGCTGTACCGCTTCCCCGTGGCTAGAGAATAGCAGTTAGTCTCTCTGGAAGCTCTCAGCTTCTGTTGATCGACATGGGCAATACGGTAGGGGCGGACCCTGGCCAGGTGGAGCTTGTGGGCACATGCAACCTCTGGGGGAAGAATAATTCCGCTGCTGCTTTGTATGGTGTAAACCTCCCCACGCCAAGTGGGATGGGCACAGAACATTGACCCACACCTGCCAGGGGCCCTTCCTGGGACTAAAGATCCCAACCTGGTCTCAACCTTGTCACCTTCTCAGCACATACCTTTCCTGCACACATAATCCTGCCTTTCTCCGTCGGTGCCTCATCCTACTAGGAAAAAAGCATGCCGCTCAAAAAGGCCGATGCCAGAGAAATCGAGGAGACACTGCCATTTTCCACATTTTTGCTGTCTACATATCCCCGCCTCCGGTGGAAGGCTGCCTATGTGGCCGGGCTGCGAAGGCAAGGCCGAAATCCTGGCATCCTGGGCCCCAGCAATCCAGTGGTTTATGGACGTGGGGACCCGGATGACATGTTTCCCACATACAAGAGGAATCCTTGGGCCCTTCACTGGCTCGCCATTCAGCTCCGCGACGTCCACTACTGGCCCTGGCCTTTGGCCGGTGCCCCATTGCGCGAGTGCTCCGGAGCCATGTTTCTCCACCCATCACTATCATTCTGCCACCAGGGGATATGTGAGTGTGGGAGTCACCATTTGTCTGTCACTGGCAGCAGTGCCACGAGTCACTAGACTTCCAGGTACCAGCTGACCTAGGCTGCCTTCTGCCCCAGGCAAGGTCCGGAATCCTTTATCCCAGATGCTGACACCTGGGCACTGGCCGACATTAATTTTTATCAACACAGAGGTCTGAGTGAGGGTCAGCAGGCCAGCTAGGTGAAGTTAAGGCCAGGTGGGCGGGACTAAGGCTCCTTTGCCATCACCATGGAGACAGTCCCACCACCGGAAGAGTAGGCGGAGCGTATGATGGGCCCGGTGACAAGACTGAGCCAATGGCAGAGATCTGGCCCGCCAGGCAGATGACACAGGGCCCTCCATTATGACCTATGACACCTAGTGGCCACAGGATTTGAGCACACCCTGGGAAAGCCTACGCAGGCACAGGGGAGCCCCTGGTGCGGACTGGTTCAGGGCATTGGCAGAGCAGGCCAGGTACCTCTTTCCCACTTTCCTGAGGATATCACTACGCAAGGCATCCCCACTCAGCATCTCTTGCCTCTCTCTGTCTCTCTCTGGATGTGTTCATTCTCTGAAATCTCTTCCTTCTCCCCCTGAGTCACTTCACAGCTTGGAGTGCCTGATAGAGTGCCTAGAGACCAAAGAGCAAAGGGGGAAGGCCTCTGGCTCTACTGGTTGCCCATGGGCAGACAAGATCTGGTAGTTTATCTGGAAGGTCTAGAGAGTAGTGACTGATGGGGTAGCTACATCACCGGCGGACCCTGGCCAGGTGAAGCTTGCTGACATGTGGCAGCCTCTCCGGAGACTACTACTTCGCTGGTAACATTGTATGCAAATACCTGGCTGAGTGCGAGGGGCAGAAAACATCGACACATACCTGCCAGAGGCCTATCCTGGGTCTGAAGAGTCCACCCCGGTCTCCAGCGACTCATCATCCAGCACACACTTTGCCTGCACACAGGGAATCCGCCTCTCTCCACGAATGCCTTCTCCTGCTAGGAAACACACGATGGCACTCAGCCAAAGGAGAGCACAGGCAAAGTCAACTGAAGCCCGCATTTTCAAGATTTTGCCCTCTGCTGGGCCACAGCCTCCGGTGGCACACTGCATGTGCGTCACTTCTCCGAAGACGAGGCCGAAATCCGGGCATCCAGGGCCCCAGCAGTCCAGAGGCTGCGCATGGTGGCATACGGATCACCTCTTTGCCACGTACAGGAGGGAGGCCTCGGCCCTAGACTGGCTCCGCTAGAGCTCCACGACCTCAGCTATTTTTCCCGACCTTTGGCCCGTGCCCTTGTGAGTGTGTCACCTCTAGTTACACTTCACCTCCGACCACTCTCGATCCGCCACCTGCGGATACCTGAGCGTGGACATCAACATCTATCACTGTCTGCAGTGTCACAGGTCACTAGGTGTCTAGGCTCAGGCTGACCTTGGCTGTCTTCTGCCCAGGCAAGGAGCTTAATCCTTCAAAGGAAATGAGGACGCGTGGCCACTGGCCGACATCCTTTCTTTCATCTACACAGCGGTCTAGATGAGGGTAAAGAGGCCAGGTGGGCCAGGTGAAGGCTGAGTGCGGGGCCTAAGGCTTCCTTCCCAATCACCATGGAGACAGCCACCGCAAGGCTGGCCGGAACTTCTGACGGGGACGGGTCACAAACTCTGAGCCAATAGGAGAGGTCCAGCCTAACCGGCCGGTTCCGCAGAGCCCTCCATTTTACCCACGGACACGCAACGGCCCCTTCTGTCCTTGGCCACAAAATCGAGGGCACCCAGGGAATAACTTCACAGTAGGCAACCCCTGATGTGGACACGTTCGACATACTGGGACAGCAGGCAGGTACCTCTTTTCCACTTACGCTACGATATCAGTAGGCAAGGCGCCCTTCCTCAGCATCTATGGCCCCTCTTTGTATGTGTTCTTTTAAAGAAATCTCTTTTTTCTACCCCTGAGACACATCACAACTATGAGGGGCCTGAGAGGGAACCTGGAGATGAAACAGGGGAGGCTTCTGGCTGTACCGCTTCCCCGTGGCTAGAGAATAGCAGTTAGTCTCTCTGGAAGCTCTCAGCTTCTGTTGATCGACATGGGCAATACGGTAGGGGCGGACCCTGGCCAGGTGGAGCTTGTGGGCACATGCAACCTCTGGGGGAAGAATAATTCCGCTGCTGCTTTGTATGGTGTAAACCTCCCCACGCCAAGTGGGATGGGCACAGAACATTGACCCACACCTGCCAGGGGCCCTTCCTGGGACTAAAGATCCCAACCTGGTCTCAACCTTGTCACCTTCTCAGCACATACCTTTCCTGCACACATAATCCTGCCTTTCTCCGTCGGTGCCTCATCCTACTAGGAAAAAAGCATGCCGCTCAAAAAGGCCGATGCCAGAGAAATCGAGGAGACACTGCCATTTTCCACATTTTTGCTGTCTACATACCCCCGCCTCCGGTGGAAGGCTGCCTATGTGGCCGGGCTGCGAAGGCAAGGCCGAAATCCTGGCATCCTGGGCCCCAGCAATCCAGTGGTTTATGGACGTGGGGACCCGGATGACATGTTTCCCACATACAAGAGGAATCCTTGGGCCCTTCACTGGCTCGCCATTCAGCTCCGCGACGTCCACTACTGGCCCTGGCCTTTGGCCGGTGCCCCATTGTGCGAGTGCTCCGGAGCGATGTTTCTCCACCCATCACTATCATTCTGCCACCAGGGGATATGTGAGTGTGGGAGTCACCATTTGTCTGTCACTGGCAGCAGTGCCACGAGTCACTAGACTTCCAGGTACCAGCTGACCTAGGCTGCCTTCTGCCCCAGGCAAGGTCCGGAATCCTTTATCCCAGATGCTGACACCTGGGCACTGGCCGACATTAATTTTTATCAACACAGAGGTCTGAGTGAGGGTCAGCAGGCCAGCCAGGTGAAGTCAAGGCCAGGTGGGCGGGACTAAGGCTCCTTTGCCATCACCATGGAGACAGTCCCCCCACCGGAAGAGTAGGCGGAGCTTATGATGGGCCCGGTGACAAGACTGAGCCAATGGCAGAGATCTGGCCCGCCAGGCAGATGACACAGGGCCCTCCATTATGACCTATGACACCTAGTGGCCACAGGATTTGAGCACACCCTGGGAAAGCCTACGCAGGCACAGGGGAGCCCCTGGTGCGGACTGGTGCAGGGCATTGGCAGAGCAGGCCAGGTACCTCTTTCCCACTTTCCTGAGGATATCACTACGCAAGGCATCCCCACTCAGCATCTCTTGCCTCTCTCTGTCTCTCTCTGGATGTGTTCATTCTCTGAAATCTCTTCCTTCTCCCCCTGAGTCACTTCACAGCTTGGAGTGCCTGATAGAGTGCCTAGAGACCAAAGAGCAAAGGGGGAAGGCCTCTGGCTCTACTGGTTGCCCATGGGCAGAGAAGATCTGCTCGTCTATCTGGAAGGTCTAGAGAGTAGCCATTGATTGCGGAGCTACATCACGGGCGGACCTGGCCAGGTGAAGCTTGCTGACATGCGGCAGCCTCTCCGGAGACTACTACTTCCGCTGGTAACATTGTATGCAAATACCTGGCTGAGTGCGAAGGGCAGAAAACATTGACACATACCTGCCAGAGGCCTATCCTGGGTCTGAAGAGTCCACCCCGGTCTCCAGCGACTCATCATCTCAGCACACACTTTGCCTGCACACAGGGAATCCGCCTCTCTCCACGAATGCCTTCTCCTGCTAGGAAACACACGATGGCACTCAGCCAAAGGAGAGCACAGGCAAAGTCAACTGAAGCCCGCATTTTCAAGATTTTGCCCTCTGCTGGGCCACAGCCTCCGGTGGCACACTGCATGTGCGTCACTTCTCCGAAGACGAGGCCGAAATCCGGGCATCCAGGGCCCCAGCAGTCCAGAGGCTGCGCATGGCGGCATACGGATCACCTCTTTGCCACGTACAGGAGGGAGGCCTCGGCCCTAGACTGGCTCCGCTAGAGCTCCACGACCTCAGCTATTTTTCCCGACCTTTGGCCCGTGCCCTTGTGAGTGTGTCACCTCTAGTTACACTTCACCTCCGACCACTCTCGATCCGCCACCTGCGGATACCTGAGCGTGGACATCAACATCTATCACTGTCTGCAGTGTCACAGGTCACTAGGTGTCTAGGCTCAGGCTGACCTTGGCTGTCTTCTGCCCAGGCAAGGAGCTTAATCCTTGAAAGGAAATGAGGACGCGTGGCCACTGGCCGACATCCTTTCTTTCATCTACACAGCGGTCTAGATGAGGGTAAAGAGGCCAGGTGGGCCAGGTGAAGGCTGAGTGCGGGGCCTAAGGCTTCCTTCCCAATCACCATGGAGACAGCCACCGCAAGGCTGGCCGGAACTTCTGACGGGGACGGGTCACAAACTCTGAGCCAATAGGAGAGGTCCAGCCTAACCGGCCGGTTCCGCAGAGCCCTCCATTTTACCCACGGACACGCAACGGCCCCTTCTGTCCTTGGCCACAAAATCGAGGGCACCCAGGGAATAACTTCACAGTAGGCAACCCCTGATGTGGACACGTTCGACATACTGGGACAGCAGGCAGGTACCTCTTTTCCACTTACGCTACGATATCAGTAGGCAAGGCGCCCTTCCTCAGCATCTATGGCCCCTCTTTGTATGTGTTCTTTTAAAGAAATCTCTTTTTTCTACCCCTGAGACACATCACAACTATGAGGGGCCTGAGAGGGAACCTGGAGATGAAACAGGGGAGGCTTCTGGCTGTACCGCTTCCCCGTGGCTAGAGAATAGCAGTTAGTCTCTCTGGAAGCTCTCAGCTTCTGTTGATCGACATGGGCAATACGGTAGGGGCGGACCCTGGCCAGGTGGAGCTTGTGGGCACATGCAACCTCTGGGGGAAGAATAATTCCGCTGCTGCTTTGTATGGTGTAAACCTCCCCACGCCAAGTGGGATGGGCACAGAACATTGACCCACACCTGCCAGGGGCCCTTCCTGGGACTAAAGATCCCAACCTGGTCTCAACCTTGTCACCTTCTCAGCACATACCTTTCCTGCACACATAATCCTGCCTTTCTCCGTCGGTGCCTCATCCTACTAGGAAAAAAGCATGCCGCTCAAAAAGGCCGATGCCAGAGAAATCGAGGAGACACTGCCATTTTCCACATTTTTGCTGTCTACATACCCCCGCCTCCGGTGGAAGGCTGCCTATGTGGCCGGGCTGCGAAGGCAAGGCCGAAATCCTGGCATCCTGGGCCCCAGCAATCCAGTGGTTTATGGACGTGGGGACCCGGATGACATGTTTCCCACATACAAGAGGAATCCTTGGGCCCTTCACTGGCTCGCCATTCAGCTCCGCGACGTCCACTACTGGCCCTGGCCTTTGGCCGGTGCCCCATTGCGCGAGTGCTCCGGAGCCATGTTTCTCCACCCATCACTATCATTCTGCCACCAGGGGATATGTGAGTGTGGGAGTCACCATTTGTCTGTCACTGGCAGCAGTGCCACGAGTCACTAGACTTCCAGGTACCAGCTGACCTAGGCTGCCTTCTGCCCCAGGCAAGGTCCGGAATCCTTTATCCCAGATGCTGACACCTGGGCACTGGCCGACATTAATTTTTATCAACACAGAGGTCTGAGTGAGGGTCAGCAGGCCAGCCAGGTGAAGTCAAGGCCAGGTGGGCGGGACTAAGGCTCCTTTGCCATCACCATGGAGACAGTCCCCCCACCGGAAGAGTAGGCGGAGCGTATGATGGGCCCGGTGACAAGACTGAGCCAATGGCAGAGATCTGGCCCGCCAGGCAGATGACACAGGGCCCTCCATTATGACCTATGACACCTAGTGGCCACAGGATTTGAGCACACCCTGGGAAAGCCTACGCAGGCACAGGGGAGCCCCTGGTGCGGACTGGTGCAGGGCATTGGCAGAGCAGGCCAGGTACCTCTTTCCCACTTTCCTGAGGATATCACTACGCAAGGCATCCCCACTCAGCATCTCTTGCCTCTCTCTGTCTCTCTCTGGATGTGTTCATTCTCTGAAATCTCTTCCTTCTCCCCCTGAGTCACTTCACAGCTTGGAGTGCCTGATAGAGTGCCTAGAGACCAAAGAGCAAAGGGGGAAGGCCTCTGGCTCTACTGGTTGCCCATGGGCAGACAAGATCTGGTAGTTTATCTGGAAGGTCTAGAGAGTAGTGACTGATGGGGTAGCTACATCACCGGCGGACCCTGGCCAGGTGAAGCTTGCTGACATGCGGCAGCCTCTCCGGAGACTACTACTTCCGCTGGTAACATTGTATGCAAATACCTGGCTGAGTGCGAAGGGCAGAAAACATTGACACATACCTGCCAGAGGCCTATCCTGGGTCTGAAGAGTCCACCCCGGTCTCCAGCGACTCATCATCTCAGCACACACTTTGCCTGCACACAGGGAATCCGCCTCTCTCCACGAATGCCTTCTCCTGCTAGGAAACACACGATGGCACTCAGCCAAAGGAGAGCACAGGCAAAGTCAACTGAAGCCCGCATTTTCAAGATTTTGCCCTCTGCTGGGCCACAGCCTCCGGTGGCACACTGCATGTGCGTCACTTCTCCGAAGACGAGGCCGAAATCCGGGCATCCAGGGCCCCAGCAGTCCAGAGGCTGCGCATGGCGGCATACGGATCACCTCTTTGCCACGTACAGGAGGGAGGCCTCGGCCCTAGACTGGCTCCGCTAGAGCTCCACGACCTCAGCTATTTTTCCCGACCTTTGGCCCGTGCCCTTGTGAGTGTGTCACCTCTAGTTACACTTCACCTCCGACCACTCTCGATCCGCCACCTGCGGATACCTGAGCGTGGACATCAACATCTATCACTGTCTGCAGTGTCACAGGTCACTAGGTGTCTAGGCTCAGGCTGACCTTGGCTGTCTTCTGCCCAGGCAAGGAGCTTAATCCTTCAAAGGAAATGAGGACGCGTGGCCACTGGCCGACATCCTTTCTTTCATCTACACAGCGGTCTAGATGAGGGTAAAGAGGCCAGGTGGGCCAGGTGAAGGCTGAGTGCGGGGCCTAAGGCTTCCTTCCCAATCACCATGGAGACAGCCACCGCAAGGCTGGCCAGAACTTCTGACGGGGACGGGTCACAAACTCTGAGCCAATAGGAGAGGTCCAGCCTAACCGGCCGGTTCCGCAGAGCCCTCCATTTTACCCACGGACACGCAACGGCCCCTTCTGTCCTTGGCCACAAAATCGAGGGCACCCAGGGAATAACTTCACAGTAGGCAACCCCTGATGTGGACACGTTCGACATACTGGGACAGCAGGCAGGTACCTCTTTTCCACTTACGCTACGATATCAGTAGGCAAGGCGCCCTTCCTCAGCATCTATGGCCCCTCTTTGTATGTGTTCTTTTAAAGAAATCTCTTTTTTCTACCCCTGAGACACATCACAACTATGAGGGGCCTGAGAGGGAACCTGGAGATGAAACAGGGGAGGCTTCTGGCTGTACCGCTTCCCCGTGGCTAGAGAATAGCAGTTAGTCTCTCTGGAAGCTCTCAGCTTCTGTTGATCGACATGGGCAATACGGTAGGGGCGGACCCTGGCCAGGTGGAGCTTGTGGGCACATGCAACCTCTGGGGGAAGAATAATTCCGCTGCTGCTTTGTATGGTGTAAACCTCCCCACGCCAAGTGGGATGGGCACAGAACATTGACCCACACCTGCCAGGGGCCCTTCCTGGGACTAAAGATCCCAACCTGGTCTCAACCTTGTCACCTTCTCAGCACATACCTTTCCTGCACACATAATCCTGCCTTTCTCCGTCGGTGCCTCATCCTACTAGGAAAAAAGCATGCCGCTCAAAAAGGCCGATGCCAGAGAAATCGAGGAGACACTGCCATTTTCCACATTTTTGCTGTCTACATACCCCCGCCTCCGGTGGAAGGCTGCCTATGTGGCCGGGCTGCGAAGGCAAGGCCGAAATCCTGGCATCCTGGGCCCCAGCAATCCAGTGGTTTATGGACGTGGGGACCCGGATGACATGTTTCCCACATACAAGAGGAATCCTTGGGCCCTTCACTGGCTCGCCATTCAGCTCCGCGACGTCCACTACTGGCCCTGGCCTTTGGCCGGTGCCCCATTGCGCGAGTGCTCCGGAGCCATGTTTCTCCACCCATCACTATCATTCTGCCACCAGGGGATATGTGAGTGTGGGAGTCACCATTTGTCTGTCACTGGCAGCAGTGCCACGAGTCACTAGACTTCCAGGTACCAGCTGACCTAGGCTGCCTTCTGCCCCAGGCAAGGTCCGGAATCCTTTATCCCAGATGCTGACACCTGGGCACTGGCCGACATTAATTTTTATCAACACAGAGGTCTGAGTGAGGGTCAGCAGGCCAGCCAGGTGAAGTCAAGGCCAGGTGGGCGGGACTAAGGCTCCTTTGCCATCACCATGGAGACAGTCCCCCCACCGGAAGAGTAGGCGGAGCGTATGATGGGCCCGGTGACAAGACTGAGCCAATGGCAGAGATCTGGCCCGCCAGGCAGATGACACAGGGCCCTCCATTATGACCTATGACACCTAGTGGCCACAGGATTTGAGCACACCCTGGGAAAGCCTACGCAGGCACAGGGGAGCCCCTGGTGCGGACTGGTGCAGGGCATTGGCAGAGCAGGCCAGGTACCTCTTTCCCACTTTCCTGAGGATATCACTACGCAAGGCATCCCCACTCAGCATCTCTTGCCTCTCTCTGTCTCTCTCTGGATGTGTTCATTCTCTGAAATCTCTTCCTTCTCCCCCTGAGTCACTTCACAGCTTGGAGTGCCTGATAGAGTGCCTAGAGACCAAAGAGCAAAGGGGGAAGGCCTCTGGCTCTACTGGTTGCCCATGGGCAGACAAGATCTGGTAGTTTATCTGGAAGGTCTAGAGAGTAGTGACTGATGGGGTAGCTACATCACCGGCGGACCCTGGCCAGGTGAAGCTTGCTGACATGCGGCAGCCTCTCCGGAGACTACTACTTCCGCTGGTAACATTGTATGCAAATACCTGGCTGAGTGCGAAGGGCAGAAAACATTGACACATACCTGCCAGAGGCCTATCCTGGGTCTGAAGAGTCCACCCCGGTCTCCAGCGACTCATCATCTCAGCACACACTTTGCCTGCACACAGGGAATCCGCCTCTCTCCACGAATGCCTTCTCCTGCTAGGAAACACACGATGGCACTCAGCCAAAGGAGAGCACAGGCAAAGTCAACTGAAGCCCGCATTTTCAAGATTTTGCCCTCTGCTGGGCCACAGCCTCCGGTGGCACACTGCATGTGCGTCACTTCTCCGAAGACGAGGCCGAAATCCGGGCATCCAGGGCCCCAGCAGTCCAGAGGCTGCGCATGGCGGCATACGGATCACCTCTTTGCCACGTACAGGAGGGAGGCCTCGGCCCTAGACTGGCTCCGCTAGAGCTCCACGACCTCAGCTATTTTTCCCGACCTTTGGCCCGTGCCCTTGTGAGTGTGTCACCTCTAGTTACACTTCACCTCCGACCACTCTCGATCCGCCACCTGCGGATACCTGAGCGTGGACATCAACATCTATCACTGTCTGCAGTGTCACAGGTCACTAGGTGTCTAGGCTCAGGCTGACCTTGGCTGTCTTCTGCCCAGGCAAGGAGCTTAATCCTTCAAAGGAAATGAGGACGCGTGGCCACTGGCCGACATCCTTTCTTTCATCTACACAGCGGTCTAGATGAGGGTAAAGAGGCCAGGTGGGCCAGGTGAAGGCTGAGTGCGGGGCCTAAGGCTTCCTTCCCAATCACCATGGAGACAGCCACCGCAAGGCTGGCCGGAACTTCTGACGGGGACGGGTCACAAACTCTGAGCCAATAGGAGAGGTCCAGCCTAACCGGCCGGTTCCGCAGAGCCCTCCATTTTACCCACGGACACGCAACGGCCCCTTCTGTCCTTGGCCACAAAATCGAGGGCACCCAGGGAATAACTTCACAGTAGGCAACCCCTGATGTGGACACGTTCGACATACTGGGACAGCAGGCAGGTACCTCTTTTCCACTTACGCTACGATATCAGTAGGCAAGGCGCCCTTCCTCAGCATCTATGGCCCCTCTTTGTATGTGTTCTTTTAAAGAAATCTCTTTTTTCTACCCCTGAGACACATCACAACTATGAGGGGCCTGAGAGGGAACCTGGAGATGAAACAGGGGAGGCTTCTGGCTGTACCGCTTCCCCGTGGCTAGAGAATAGCAGTTAGTCTCTCTGGAAGCTCTCAGCTTCTGTTGATCGACATGGGCAATACGGTAGGGGCGGACCCTGGCCAGGTGGAGCTTGTGGGCACATGCAACCTCTGGGGGAAGAATAATTCCGCTGCTGCTTTGTATGGTGTAAACCTCCCCACGCCAAGTGGGATGGGCACAGAACATTGACCCACACCTGCCAGGGGCCCTTCCTGGGACTAAAGATCCCAACCTGGTCTCAACCTTGTCACCTTCTCAGCACATACCTTTCCTGCACACATAATCCTGCCTTTCTCCGTCGGTGCCTCATCCTACTAGGAAAAAAGCATGCCGCTCAAAAAGGCCGATGCCAGAGAAATCGAGGAGACACTGCCATTTTCCACATTTTTGCTGTCTACATACCCCCGCCTCCGGTGGAAGGCTGCCTATGTGGCCGGGCTGCGAAGGCAAGGCCGAAATCCTGGCATCCTGGGCCCCAGCAATCCAGTGGTTTATGGACGTGGGGACCCGGATGACATGTTTCCCACATACAAGAGGAATCCTTGGGCCCTTCACTGGCTCGCCATTCAGCTCCGCGACGTCCACTACTGGCCCTGGCCTTTGGCCGGTGCCCCATTGCGCGAGTGCTCCGGAGCCATGTTTCTCCACCCATCACTATCATTCTGCCACCAGGGGATATGTGAGTGTGGGAGTCACCATTTGTCTGTCACTGGCAGCAGTGCCACGAGTCACTAGACTTCCAGGTACCAGCTGACCTAGGCTGCCTTCTGCCCAGGCAAGGTCCGGAATCCTTTATCCCAGATGCTGACACCTGGGCACTGGCCGACATTAATTTTTATCAACACAGAGGTCTGAGTGAGGGTCAGCAGGCCAGCCAGGTGAAGTCAAGGCCAGGTGGGCGGGACTAAGGCTCCTTTGCCATCACCATGGAGACAGTCCCCCCACCGGAAGAGTAGGCGGAGCGTATGATGGGCCCGGTGACAAGACTGAGCCAATGGCAGAGATCTGGCCCGCCAGGCAGATGACACAGGGCCCTCCATTATGACCTATGACACCTAGTGGCCACAGGATTTGAGCACACCCTGGGAAAGCCTACGCAGGCACAGGGGAGCCCCTGGTGCGGACTGGTGCAGGGCATTGGCAGAGCAGGCCAGGTACCTCTTTCCCACTTTCCTGAGGATATCACTACGCAAGGCATCCCCACTCAGCATCTCTTGCCTCTCTCTGTCTCTCTCTGGATGTGTTCATTCTCTGAAATCTCTTCCTTCTCCCCCTGAGTCACTTCACAGCTTGGAGTGCCTGATAGAGTGCCTAGAGACCAAAGAGCAAAGGGGGAAGGCCTCTGGCTCTACTGGTTGCCCATGGGCAGACAAGATCTGGTAGTTTATCTGGAAGGTCTAGAGAGTAGTGACTGATGGGGTAGCTACATCACCGGCGGACCCTGGCCAGGTGAAGCTTGCTGACATGCGGCAGCCTCTCCGGAGACTACTACTTCCGCTGGTAACATTGTATGCAAATACCTGGCTGAGTGCGAAGGGCAGAAAACATTGACACATACCTGCCAGAGGCCTATCCTGGGTCTGAAGAGTCCACCCCGGTCTCCAGCGACTCATCATCTCAGCACACACTTTGCCTGCACACAGGGAATCCGCCTCTCTCCACGAATGCCTTCTCCTGCTAGGAAACACACGATGGCACTCAGCCAAAGGAGAGCACAGGCAAAGTCAACTGAAGCCCGCATTTTCAAGATTTTGCCCTCTGCTGGGCCACAGCCTCCGGTGGCACACTGCATGTGCGTCACTTCTCCGAAGACGAGGCCGAAATCCGGGCATCCAGGGCCCCAGCAGTCCAGAGGCTGCGCATGGCGGCATACGGATCACCTCTTTGCCACGTACAGGAGGGAGGCCTCGGCCCTAGACTGGCTCCGCTAGAGCTCCACGACCTCAGCTATTTTTCCCGACCTTTGGCCCGTGCCCTTGTGAGTGTGTCACCTCTAGTTACACTTCACCTCCGACCACTCTCGATCCGCCACCTGCGGATACCTGAGCGTGGACATCAACATCTATCACTGTCTGCAGTGTCACAGGTCACTAGGTGTCTAGGCTCAGGCTGACCTTGGCTGTCTTCTGCCCAGGCAAGGAGCTTAATCCTTCAAAGGAAATGAGGACGCGTGGCCACTGGCCGACATCCTTTCTTTCATCTACACAGCGGTCTAGATGAGGGTAAAGAGGCCAGGTGGGCCAGGTGAAGGCTGAGTGCGGGGCCTAAGGCTTCCTTCCCAATCACCATGGAGACAGCCACCGCAAGGCTGGCCGGAACTTCTGACGGGGACGGGTCACAAACTCTGAGCCAATAGGAGAGGTCCAGCCTAACCGGCCGGTTCCGCAGAGCCCTCCATTTTACCCACGGACACGCAACGGCCCCTTCTGTCCTTGGCCACAAAATCGAGGGCACCCAGGGAATAACTTCACAGTAGGCAACCCCTGATGTGGACACGTTCGACATACTGGGACAGCAGGCAGGTACCTCTTTTCCACTTACGCTACGATATCAGTAGGCAAGGCGCCCTTCCTCAGCATCTATGGCCCCTCTTTGTATGTGTTCTTTTAAAGAAATCTCTTTTTTCTACCCCTGAGACACATCACAACTATGAGGGGCCTGAGAGGGAACCTGGAGATGAAACAGGGGAGGCTTCTGGCTGTACCGCTTCCCCGTGGCTAGAGAATAGCAGTTAGTCTCTCTGGAAGCTCTCAGCTTCTGTTGATCGACATGGGCAATACGGTAGGGGCGGACCCTGGCCAGGTGGAGCTTGTGGGCACATGCAACCTCTGGGGGAAGAATAATTCCGCTGCTGCTTTGTATGGTGTAAACCTCCCCACGCCAAGTGGGATGGGCACAGAACATTGACCCACACCTGCCAGGGGCCCTTCCTGGGACTAAAGATCCCAACCTGGTCTCAACCTTGTCACCTTCTCAGCACATACCTTTCCTGCACACATAATCCTGCCTTTCTCCGTCGGTGCCTCATCCTACTAGGAAAAAAGCATGCCGCTCAAAAAGGCCGATGCCAGAGAAATCGAGGAGACACTGCCATTTTCCACATTTTTGCTGTCTACATATCCCCGCCTCCGGTGGAAGGCTGCCTATGTGGCCGGGCTGCGAAGGCAAGGCCGAAATCCTGGCATCCTGGGCCCCAGCAATCCAGTGGTTTATGGACGTGGGGACCCGGATGACATGTTTCCCACATACAAGAGGAATCCTTGGGCCCTTCACTGGCTCGTCATTCAGCTCCGCGACGTCCACTACTGGCCCTGGCCTTTGGCCGGTGCCCCATTGCGCGAGTGCTCCGGAGCCATGTTTCTCCACCCATCACTATCATTCTGCCACCAGGGGATATGTGAGTGTGGGAGTCACCATTTGTCTGTCACTGGCAGCAGTGCCACGAGTCACTAGACTTCCAGGTACCAGCTGACCTAGGCTGCCTTCTGCCCCAGGCAAGGTCCGGAATCCTTTATCCCAGATGCTGACACCTGGGCACTGGCCGACATTAATTTTTATCAACACAGAGGTCTGAGTGAGAGTCAGCAGGCCAGCTAGGTGAAGTCAAGGCCAGGTGGGCGGGACTAAGGCTCCTTTGCCATCACCATGGAGACAGTCCCCCCACCGGAAGAGTAGGCGGAGCTTATGATGGGCCCGGTGACAAGACTGAGCCAATGGCAGAGATCTGGCCCGCCAGGCAGATGACACAGGGCCCTCCATTATGACCTATGACACCTAGTGGCCACAGGATTTGAGCACACCCTGGGAAAGCCTACGCAGGCACAGGGGAGCCCCTGGTGCGGACTGGTGCAGGGCAGTGGCAGAGCAGGCCAGGTACCTCTTTCCCACTTTCCTGAGGATATCACTACGCAAGGCATCCCCACTCAGCATCTCTTGCCTCTCTCTGTCTCTCTCTGGATGTGTTCATTCTCTGAAATCTCTTCCTTCTCCCCCTGAGTCACTTCACAGCTTGGAGTGCCTGATAGAGTGCCTAGAGACCAAAGAGCAAAGGGGGAAGGCCTCTGGCTCTACTGGTTGCCCATGGGCACACAAGATCTGGTAGTTTATCTGGAAGGTCTAGAGAGTAGTGACTGATGGGGTAGCTACATCACCGGCGGACCCTGGCCAGGTGAAGCTTGCTGACATGCGGCAGCCTCTCTGGAGACTACTACTTCCGCTGGTAACATTGTATGCAAATACCTGGCTGAGTGCGAAGGGCAGAAAACATTGACACATACCTGCCAGAGGCCTATCCTGGGTCTGAAGAGTCCACCCCGGTCTCCAGCGACTCATCATCTCAGCACACACTTTGCCTGCACACAGGGAATCCGCCTCTCTCCACGAATGCCTTCTCCTGCTAGGAAACACAGGATGGCACTCAGCCAAAGGAGAGCACAGGCAAAGTCAACTGAAGCCCGCATTTTCAAGATTTTGCCCTCTGCTGGGCCACAGCCTCCGGTGGCACACTGCATGTGCGTCACTTCTCCGAAGACGAGGCCGAAATCCGGGCATCCAGGGCCCCAGCAGTCCAGAGGCTGCGCATGGCGGCATACGGATCACCTCTTTGCCACGTACAGGAGGGAGGCCTCGGCCCTAGACTGGCTCCGCTAGAGCTCCACGACCTCAGCTATTTTTCCCGACCTTTGGCCCGTGCCCTTGTGAGTGTGTCACCTCTAGTTACACTTCACCTCCGACCACTCTCGATCCGCCACCTGCGGATACCTGAGCGTGGACATCAACATCTATCACTGTCTGCAGTGTCACAGGTCACTAGGTGTCTAGGCTCAGGCTGACCTTGGCTGTCTTCTGCCCAGGCAAGGAGCTTAATCCTTGAAAGGAAATGAGGACGCGTGGCCACTGGCCGACATCCTTTCTTTCATCTACACAGCGGTCTAGATGAGGGTAAAGAGGCCAGGTGGGCCAGGTGAAGGCTGAGTGCGGGGCCTAAGGCTTCCTTCCCAATCACCATGGAGACAGCCACCGCAAGGCTGGCCGGAACTTCTGACGGGGACGGGTCACAAACTCTGAGCCAATAGGAGAGGTCCAGCCTAACCGGCCGGTTCCGCAGAGCCCTCCATTTTACCCACGGACACGCAACGGCCCCTTCTGTCCTTGGCCACAAAATCGAGGGCACCCAGGGAATAACTTCACAGTAGGCAACCCCTGATGTGGACACGTTCGACATACTGGGACAGCAGGCAGGTACCTCTTTTCCACTTACGCTACGATATCAGTAGGCAAGGCGCCCTTCCTCAGCATCTATGGCCCCTCTTTGTATGTGTTCTTTTAAAGAAATCTCTTTTTTCTACCCCTGAGACACATCACAACTACGAGGGGCCTGAGAGGGAACCTGGAGATGAAACAGGGGAGGCTTCTGGCTGTACCGCTTCCCCGTGGCTAGAGAATAGCAGTTAGTCTCTCTGGAAGCTCTCAGCTTCTGTTGATCGACATGGGCAATACGGTAGGGGCGGACCCTGGCCAGGTGGAGCTTGTGGGCACATGCAACCTCTGGGGGAAGAATAATTCCGCTGCTGCTTTGTATGGTGTAAACCTCCCCACGCCAAGTGGGATGGGCACAGAACATTGACCCACACCTGCCAGGGGCCCTTCCTGGGACTAAAGATCCCAACCTGGTCTCAACCTTGTCACCTTCTCAGCACATACCTTTCCTGCACACATAATCCTGCCTTTCTCCGTCGGTGCCTCATCCTACTAGGAAAAAAGCATGCCGCTCAAAAAGGCCGATGCCAGAGAAATCGAGGAGACACTGCCATTTTCCACATTTTTGCTGTCTACATACCCCCGCCTCCGGTGGAAGGCTGCCTATGTGGCCGGGCTGCGAAGGCAAGGCCGAAATCCTGGCATCCTGGGCCCCAGCAATCCAGTGGTTTATGGACGTGGGGACCCGGATGACATGTTTCCCACATACAAGAGGAATCCTTGGGCCCTTCACTGGCTCGCCATTCAGCTCCGCGACGTCCACTACTGGCCCTGGCCTTTGGCCGGTGCCCCATTGCGCGAGTGCTCCGGAGCCATGTTTCTCCACCCATCACTATCATTCTGCCACCAGGGGATATGTGAGTGTGGGAGTCACCATTTGTCTGTCACTGGCAGCAGTGCCACGAGTCACTAGACTTCCAGGTACCAGCTGACCTAGGCTGCCTTCTGCCCCAGGCAAGGTCCGGAATCCTTTATCCCAGATGCTGACACCTGGGCACTGGCCGACATTAATTTTTATCAACACAGAGGTCTGAGTGAGGGTCAGCAGGCCAGCCAGGTGAAGTCAAGGCCAGGTGGGCGGGACTAAGGCTCCTTTGCCATCACCATGGAGACAGTCCCCCCACCGGAAGAGTAGGCGGAGCGTATGATGGGCCCGGTGACAAGACTGAGCCAATGGCAGAGATCTGGCCCGCCAGGCAGATGACACAGGGCCCTCCATTATGACCTATGACACCTAGTGGCCACAGGATTTGAGCACACCCTGGGAAAGCCTACGCAGGCACAGGGGAGCCCCTGGTGCGGACTGGTGCAGGGCATTGGCAGAGCAGGCCAGGTACCTCTTTCCCACTTTCCTGAGGATATCACTACGCAAGGCATCCCCACTCAGCATCTCTTGCCTCTCTCTGTCTCTCTCTGGATGTGTTCATTCTCTGAAATCTCTTCCTTCTCCCCCTGAGTCACTTCACAGCTTGGAGTGCCTGATAGAGTGCCTAGAGACCAAAGAGCAAAGGGGGAAGGCCTCTGGCTCTACTGGTTGCCCATGGGCACACAAGATCTGGTAGTTTATCTGGAAGGTCTAGAGAGTAGTGACTGATGGGGTAGCTACATCACCGGCGGACCCTGGCCAGGTGAAGCTTGCTGACATGCGGCAGCCTCTCCGGAGACTACTACTTCCGCTGGTAACATTGTATGCAAATACCTGGCTGAGTGCGAAGGGCAGAAAACATTGACACATACCTGCCAGAGGCCTATCCTGGGTCTGAAGAGTCCACCCCGGTCTCCAGCGACTCATCATCTCAGCACACACTTTGCCTGCACACAGGGAATCCGCCTCTCTCCACGAATGCCTTCTCCTGCTAGGAAACACACGATGGCACTCAGCCAAAGGAGAGCACAGGCAAAGTCAACTGAAGCCCGCATTTTCAAGATTTTGCCCTCTGCTGGGCCACAGCCTCCGGTGGCACACTGCATGTGCGTCACTTCTCCGAAGACGAGGCCGAAATCCGGGCATCCAGGGCCCCAGCAGTCCAGAGGCTGCGCATGGCGGCATACGGATCACCTCTTTGCCACGTACAGGAGGGAGGCCTCGGCCCTACACTGGCTCTGCTAGAGCTCCACGACCTCAGCTATTTTTCCCAACCTTTGGCCCGTGCCCTTGTGAGTGTGTCACCTCTAGTTACACTTCACCTCCGACCACTCTCGATCCGCCACCTGCGGATACCTGAGCGTGGACATCAACATCTATCACTGTCTGCAGTGTCACAGGTCACTAGGTGTCTAGGCTCAGGCTGACCTTGGCTGTCTTCTGCCCAGGCAAGGAGCTTAATCCTTCAAAGGAAATGAGGACGCGTGGCCACTGGCCGACATCCTTTCTTTCATCTACACAGCGGTCTAGATGAGGGTAAAGAGGCCAGGTGGGCCAGGTGAAGGCTGAGTGCGGGGCCTAAGGCTTCCTTCCCAATCACCATGGAGACAGCCACCGCAAGGCTGGCCGGAACTTCTGACGGGGACGGGTCACAAACTCTGAGCCAATAGGAGAGGTCCAGCCTAACCGGCCGGTTCCGCAGAGCCCTCCATTTTACCCACGGACACGCAACGGCCCCTTCTGTCCTTGGCCACAAAATCGAGGGCACCCAGGGAATAACTTCACAGTAGGCAACCCCTGATGTGGACACGTTCGACATACTGGGACAGCAGGCAGGTACCTCTTTTCCACTTACGCTACGATATCAGTAGGCAAGGCGCCCTTCCTCAGCATCTATGGCCCCTCTTTGTATGTGTTCTTTTAAAGAAATCTCTTTTTTCTACCCCTGAGACACATCACAACTATGAGGGGCCTGAGAGGGAACCTGGAGATGAAACAGGGGAGGCTTCTGGCTGTACCGCTTCCCCGTGGCTAGAGAATAGCAGTTAGTCTCTCTGGAAGCTCTCAGCTTCTGTTGATCGACATGGGCAATACGGTAGGGGCGGACCCTGGCCAGGTGGAGCTTGTGGGCACATGCAACCTCTGGGGGAAGAATAATTCCGCTGCTGCTTTGTATGGTGTAAACCTCCCCACGCCAAGTGGGATGGGCACAGAACATTGACCCACACCTGCCAGGGGCCCTTCCTGGGACTAAAGATCCCAACCTGGTCTCAACCTTGTCACCTTCTCAGCACATACCTTTCCTGCACACATAATCCTGCCTTTCTCCGTCGGTGCCTCATCCTACTAGGAAAAAAGCATGCCGCTCAAAAAGGCCGATGCCAGAGAAATCGAGGAGACACTGCCATTTTCCACATTTTTGCTGTCTACATACCCCCGCCTCCGGTGGAAGGCTGCCTATGTGGCCGGGCTGCGAAGGCAAGGCCGAAATCCTGGCATCCTGGGCCCCAGCAATCCAGTGGTTTATGGACGTGGGGACCCGGATGACATGTTTCCCACATACAAGAGGAATCCTTGGGCCCTTCACTGGCTCGCCATTCAGCTCCGCGACGTCCACTACTGGCCCTGGCCTTTGGCCGGTGCCCCATTGCGCGAGTGCTCCGGAGCCATGTTTCTCCACCCATCACTATCATTCTGCCACCAGGGGATATGTGAGTGTGGGAGTCACCATTTGTCTGTCACTGGCAGCAGTGCCACGAGTCACTAGACTTCCAGGTACCAGCTGACCTAGGCTGCCTTCTGCCCCAGGCAAGGTCCGGAATCCTTTATCCCAGATGCTGACACCTGGGCACTGGCCGACATTAATTTTTATCAACACAGAGGTCTGAGTGAGGGTCAGCAGGCCAGCTAGGTGAAGTCAAGGCCAGGTGGGCGGGACTAAGGCTCCTTTGCCATCACCATGGAGACAGTCCCACCACCGGAAGAGTAGGCGGAGCGTATGATGGGCCCGGTGACAAGACTGAGCCAATGGCAGAGATCTGGCCCGCCAGGCAGATGACACAGGGCCCTCCATTATGACCTATGACACCTAGTGGCCACAGGATTTGAGCACACCCTGGGAAAGCCTACGCAGGCACAGGGGAGCCCCTGGTGCGGACTGGTTCAGGGCATTGGCAGAGCAGGCCAGGTACCTCTTTCCCACTTTCCTGAGGATATCACTACGCAAGGCATCCCCACTCAGCATCTCTTGCCTCTCTCTGTCTCTCTCTGGATGTGTTCATTCTCTGAAATCTCTTCCTTCTCCCCCTGAGTCACTTCACAGCTTGGAGTGCCTGATAGAGTGCCTAGAGACCAAAGAGCAAAGGGGGAAGGCCTCTGGCTCTACTGGTTGCCCATGGGCACACAAGATCTGGTAGTTTATCTGGAAGGTCTAGAGAGTAGTGACTGATGGGGTAGCTACATCACCGGCGGACCCTGGCCAGGTGAAGCTTGCTGACATGCGGCAGCCTCTCTGGAGACTACTACTTCCGCTGGTAACATTGTATGCAAATACCTGGCTGAGTGCGAAGGGCAGAAAACATTGACACATACCTGCCAGAGGCCTATCCTGGGTCTGAAGAGTCCACCCCGGTCTCCAGCGACTCATCATCTCAGCACACACTTTGCCTGCACACAGGGAATCCGCCTCTCTCCACGAATGCCTTCTCCTGCTAGGAAACACACGATGGCACTCAGCCAAAGGAGAGCACAGGCAAAGTCAACTGAAGCCCGCATTTTCAAGATTTTGCCCTCTGCTGGGCCACAGCCTCCGGTGGCACACTGCATGTGCGTCACTTCTCCGAAGACGAGGCCGAAATCCGGGCATCCAGGGCCCCAGCAGTCCAGAGGCTGCGCATGGCGGCATACGGATCACCTCTTTGCCACGTACAGGAGGGAGGCCTCGGCCCTAGACTGGCTCCGCTAGAGCTCCACGACCTCAGCTATTTTTCCCGACCTTTGGCCCGTGCCCTTGTGAGTGTGTCACCTCTAGTTACACTTCACCTCCGACCACTCTCGATCCGCCACCTGCGGATACCTGAGCGTGGACATCAACATCTATCACTGTCTGCAGTGTCACAGGTCACTAGGTGTCTAGGCTCAGGCTGACCTTGGCTGTCTTCTGCCCAGGCAAGGAGCTTAATCCTTCAAAGGAAATGAGGACGCGTGGCCACTGGCCGACATCCTTTCTTTCATCTACACAGCGGTCTAGATGAGGGTAAAGAGGCCAGGTGGGCCAGGTGAAGGCTGAGTGCGGGGCCTAAGGCTTCCTTCCCAATCACCATGGAGACAGCCACCGCAAGGCTGGCCGGAACTTCTGACGGGGACGGGTCACAAACTCTGAGCCAATAGGAGAGGTCCAGCCTAACCGGCCGGTTCCGCAGAGCCCTCCATTTTACCCACGGACACGCAACGGCCCCTTCTGTCCTTGGCCACAAAATCGAGGGCACCCAGGGAATAACTTCACAGTAGGCAACCCCTGATGTGGACACGTTCGACATACTGGGACAGCAGGCAGGTACCTCTTTTCCACTTACGCTACGATATCAGTAGGCAAGGCGCCCTTCCTCAGCATCTATGGCCCCTCTTTGTATGTGTTCTTTTAAAGAAATCTCTTTTTTCTACCCCTGAGACACATCACAACTATGAGGGGCCTGAGAGGGAACCTGGAGATGAAACAGGGGAGGCTTCTGGCTGTACCGCTTCCCCGTGGCTAGAGAATAGCAGTTAGTCTCTCTGGAAGCTCTCAGCTTCTGTTGATCGACATGGGCAATACGGTAGGGGCGGACCCTGGCCAGGTGGAGCTTGTGGGCACATGCAACCTCTGGGGGAAGAATAATTCCGCTGCTGCTTTGTATGGTGTAAACCTCCCCACGCCAAGTGGGATGGGCACAGAACATTGACCCACACCTGCCAGGGGCCCTTCCTGGGACTAAAGATCCCAACCTGGTCTCAACCTTGTCACCTCCTCAGCACATACCTTTCCTGCACACATAATCCTGCCTTTCTCCGTCGGTGCCTCATCCTACTAGGAAAAAAGCATGCCGCTCAAAAAGGCCGATGCCAGAGAAATGGAGGAGACACTGCCATTTTCCACATTTTTGCTGTCTACATATCCCCGCCTCCGGTGGAAGGCTGCCTATGTGGCCGGGCTGCGAAGGCAAGGCCGAAATCCTGGCATCCTGGGCCCCAGCAATCCAGTGGTTTATGGACGTGGGGACCCGGATGACATGTTTCCCACATACAAGAGGAATCCTTGGGCCCTTCACTGGCTCGTCATTCAGCTCCGCGACGTCCACTACTGGCCCTGGCCTTTGGCCGGTGCCCCATTGCGCGAGTGCTCCGGAGCCATGTTTCTCCACCCATCACTATCATTCTGCCACCAGGGGATATGTGAGTGTGGGAGTCACCATTTGTCTGTCACTGGCAGCAGTGCCACGAGTCACTAGACTTCCAGGTACCAGCTGACCTAGGCTGCCTTCTGCCCCAGGCAAGGTCCGGAATCCTTTATCCCAGATGCTGACACCTGGGCACTGGCCGACATTAATTTTTATCAACACAGAGGTCTGAGTGAGAGTCAGCAGGCCAGCTAGGTGAAGTCAAGGCCAGGTGGGCGGGACTAAGGCTCCTTTGCCATCACCATGGAGACAGTCCCACCACCGGAAGAGTAGGCGGAGCTTATGATGGGCCCGGTGACAAGACTGAGCCAATGGCAGAGATCTGGCCCGCCAGGCAGATGACACAGGGCCCTCCATTATGACCTATGACACCTAGTGGCCACAGGATTTGAGCACACCCTGGGAAAGCCTACGCAGGCACAGGGGAGCCCCTGGTGCGGACTGGTGCAGGGCATTGGCAGAGCAGGCCAGGTACCTCTTTCCCACTTTCCTGAGGATATCACTACGCAAGGCATCCCCACTCAGCATCTCTTGCCTCTCTCTGTCTCTCTCTGGATGTGTTCATTCTCTGAAATCTCTTCCTTCTCCCCCTGAGTCACTTCACAGCTTGGAGTGCCTGATAGAGTGCCTAGAGACCAAAGAGCAAAGGGGAAAGGCCTCTGGCTCTACTGGTTGCCCATGGGCACACAAGATCTGGTAGTTTATCTGGAAGGTCTAGAGAGTAGTGACTGATGGGGTAGCTACATCACCGGCGGACCCTGGCCAGGTGAAGCTTGCTGACATGCGGCAGCCTCTCTGGAGACTACTACTTCCGCTGGTAACATTGTATGCAAATACCTGGCTGAGTGCGAAGGGCAGAAAACATTGACACATACCTGCCAGAGGCCTATCCTGGGTCTGAAGAGTCCACCCCGGTCTCCAGCGACTCATCATCTCAGCACACACTTTGCCTGCACACAGGGAATCCGCCTCTCTCCACGAATGCCTTCTCCTGCTAGGAAACACAGGATGGCACTCAGCCAAAGGAGAGCACAGGCAAAGTCAACTGAAGCCCGCATTTTCAAGATTTTGCCCTCTGCTGGGCCACAGCCTCCGGTGGCACACTGCATGTGCGTCACTTCTCCAAAGACGAGGCCGAAATCCGGGCATCCAGGGCCCCAGCAGTCCAGAGGCTGCGCATGGCGGCATACGGATCACCTCTTTGCCACGTACAGGAGGGAGGCCTCGGCCCTAGACTGGCTCCGCTAGAGCTCCACGACCTCAGCTATTTTTCCCGACCTTTGGCCCGTGCCCTTGTGAGTGTGTCACCTCTAGTTACACTTCACCTCCGACCACTCTCGATCCGCCACCTGCGGATACCTGAGCGTGGACATCAACATCTATCACTGTCTGCAGTGTCACAGGTCACTAGGTGTCTAGGCTCAGGCTGACCTTGGCTGTCTTCTGCCCAGGCAAGGAGCTTAATCCTTCAAAGGAAATGAGGACGCGTGGCCACTGGCCGACATCCTTTCTTTCATCTACACAGCGGTCTAGATGAGGGTAAAGAGGCCAGGTGGGCCAGGTGAAGGCTGAGTGCGGGGCCTAAGGCTTCCTTCCCAATCACCATGGAGACAGCCACCGCAAGGCTGGCCGGAACTTCTGACGGGGACGGGTCACAAACTCTGAGCCAATAGGAGAGGTTCAGCCTAACCGGCCGGTTCCGCAGAGCCCTCCATTTTACCCACGGACACGCAACGGCCCCTTCTGTCCTTGGCCACAAAATCGAGGGCACCCAGGGAATAACTTCACAGTAGGCAACCCCTGATGTGGACACGTTCGACATACTGGGACAGCAGGCAGGTACCTCTTTTCCACTTACGCTACGATATCAGTAGGCAAGGCGCCCTTCCTCAGCATCTATGGCCCCTCTTTGTATGTGTTCTTTTAAAGAAATCTCTTTTTTCTACCCCTGAGACACATCACAACTACGAGGGGCCTGAGAGGGAACCTGGAGATGAAACAGGGGAGGCTTCTGGCTGTACCGCTTCCCCGTGGCTAGAGAATAGCAGTTAGTCTCTCTGGAAGCTCTCAGCTTCTGTTGATCGACATGGGCAATACGGTAGGGGCGGACCCTGGCCAGGTGGAGCTTGTGGGCACATGCAACCTCTGGGGGAAGAATAATTCCGCTGCTGCTTTGTATGGTGTAAACCTCCCCACGCCAAGTGGGATGGGCACAGAACATTGACCCACACCTGCCAGGGGCCCTTCCTGGGACTAAAGATCCCAACCTGGTCTCAACCTTGTCACCTTCTCAGCACATACCTTTCCTGCACACATAATCCTGCCTTTCTCCGTCGGTGCCTCATCCTACTAGGAAAAAAGCATGCCGCTCAAAAAGGCCGATGCCAGAGAAATCGAGGAGACACTGCCATTTTCCACATTTTTGCTGTCTACATACCCCCGCCTCCGGTGGAAGGCTGCCTATGTGGCCGGGCTGCGAAGGCAAGGCCGAAATCCTGGCATCCTGGGCCCCAGCAATCCAGTGGTTTATGGACGTGGGGACCCGGATGACATGTTTCCCACATACAAGAGGAATCCTTGGGCCCTTCACTGGCTCGCCATTCAGCTCCGCGACGTCCACTACTGGCCCTGGCCTTTGGCCGGTGCCCCATTGCGCGAGTGCTCCGGAGCCATGTTTCTCCACCCATCACTATCATTCTGCCACCAGGGGATATGTGAGTGTGGGAGTCACCATTTGTCTGTCACTGGCAGCAGTGCCACGAGTCACTAGACTTCCAGGTACCAGCTGACCTAGGCTGCCTTCTGCCCCAGGCAAGGTCCGGAATCCTTTATCCCAGATGCTGACACCTGGGCACTGGCCGACATTAATTTTTATCAACACAGAGGTCTGAGTGAGGGTCAGCAGGCCAGCTAGGTGAAGTCAAGGCCAGGTGGGCGGGACTAAGGCTCCTTTGCCATCACCATGGAGACAGTCCCACCACCGGAAGAGTAGGCGGAGCGTATGACGGGCCCGGTGACAAGACTGAGCCAATGGCAGAGATCTGGCCCGCCAGGCAGATGACACAGGGCCCTCCATTATGACCTATGACACCTAGTGGCCACAGGATTTGAGCACACCCTGGGAAAGCCTACGCAGGCACAGGGGAGCCCCTGGTGCGGACTGGTGCAGGGCATTGGCAGAGCAGGCCAGGTACCTCTTTCCCACTTTCCTGAGGATATCACTACGCAAGGCATCCCCACTCAGCATCTCTTGCCTCTCTCTGTCTCTCTCTGGATGTGTTCATTCTCTGAAATCTCTTCCTTCTCCCCCTGAGTCACTTCACAGCTTGGAGTGCCTGATAGAGTGCCTAGAGACCAAAGAGCAAAGGGGGAAGGCCTCTGGCTCTACTGGTTGCCCATGGGCACACAAGATCTGGTAGTTTATCTGGAAGGTCTAGAGAGTAGTGACTGATGGGGTAGCTACATCACCGGCGGACCCTGGCCAGGTGAAGCTTGCTGACATGTGGCAGCCTCTCCGGAGACTACTAATTCCGCTGGTAACATTGTATGCAAATACCTGGCTGAGTGCGAAGGGCAGAAAACATTGACACATACCTGCCAGAGGCCTATCCTGGGTCTGAAGAGTCCACCCCGGTCTCCAGCGACTCATCATCTCAGCACACACTTTGCCTGCACACAGGGAATCCGCCTCTCTCCACGAATGCCTTCTCCTGCTAGGAAACACACGATGGCACTCAGCCAAAGGAGAGCACAGGCAAAGTCAACTGAAGCCCGCATTTTCAAGATTTTGCCCTCTGCTGGGCCACAGCCTCCGGTGGCACACTGCATGTGCGTCACTTCTCCGAAGACGAGGCCGAAATCCGGGCATCCAGGGCCCCAGCAGTCCAGAGGCTGCGCATGGCGGCATACGGATCACCTCTTTGCCACGTACAGGAGGGAGGCCTCGGCCCTACACTGGCTCTGCTAGAGCTCCACGAACTCAGCTATTTTTCCCGACCTTTGGCCCGTGCCCTTGTGAGTGTGTCACCTCTAGTTACACTTCACCTCCGACCACTCTCGATCCGCCACCTGCGGATACCTGAGCGTGGACATCAACATCTATCACTGTCTGCAGTGTCACAGGTCACTAGATGTCTAGGCTCAGGCTGACCTTGGCTGTCTTCTGCCCAGGCAAGGAGCTTAATCCTTCAAAGGAAATGAGGACGCGTGGTCACTGGCCGACATCCTTTCTTTCATCTACACAGCCAGGTGGGCCAGGTGAAGGCTGAGTGCGGGGCCTAAGGCTTCCTTCCCAATCACCATGGAGACAGCCACCGCAAGGCTGGCCGGAACTTCTGACGGGGACGGGTCACAAACTCTGAGCCAATAGGAGAGGTCCAGCCTAACCGGCCGGTTCCGCAGAGCCCTCCATTTTACCCACGGACACGCAACGGCCCCTTCTGTCCTTGGCCACAAAATCGAGGGCACCCAGGGAATAACTTCACAGTAGGCAACCCCTGATGTGGACACGTTCGACATACTGGGACAGCAGGCAGGTACCTCTTTTCCACTTACGCTACGATATCAGTAGGCAAGGCGCCCTTCCTCAGCATCTATGGCCCCTCTTTGTATGTGTTCTTTTAAAGAAATCTCTTTTTTCTACCCCTGAGACACATCACAACTATGAGGGGCCTGAGAGGGAACCTGGAGATGAAACAGGGGAGGCTTCTGGCTGTACCGCTTCCCCGTGGCTAGAGAATAGCAGTTAGTCTCTCTGGAAGCTCTCAGCTTCTGTTGATCGACATGGGCAATACGGTAGGGGCGGACCCTGGCCAGGTGGAGCTTGTGGGCACATGCAACCTCTGGGGGAAGAATAATTCCGCTGCTGCTTTGTATGGTGTAAACCTCCCCACGCCAAGTGGGATGGGCACAGAACATTGACCCACACCTGCCAGGGGCCCTTCCTGGGACTAAAGATCCCAACCTGGTCTCAACCTTGTCACCTCCTCAGCACATACCTTTCCTGCACACATAATCCTGCCTTTCTCCGTCGGTGCCTCATCCTACTAGGAAAAAAGCATGCCGCTCAAAAAGGCCGATGCCAGAGAAATGGAGGAGACACTGCCATTTTCCACATTTTTGCTGTCTACATATCCCCGCCTCCGGTGGAAGGCTGCCTATGTGGCCGGGCTGCGAAGGCAAGGCCGAAATCCTGGCATCCTGGGCCCCAGCAATCCAGTGGTTTATGGACGTGGGGACCCGGATGACATGTTTCCCACATACAAGAGGAATCCTTGGGCCCTTCACTGGCTCGTCATTCAGCTCCGCGACGTCCACTACTGGCCCTGGCCTTTGGCCGGTGCCCCATTGCGCGAGTGCTCCGGAGCCATGTTTCTCCACCCATCACTATCATTCTGCCACCAGGGGATATGTGAGTGTGGGAGTCACCATTTGTCTGTCACTGGCAGCAGTGCCACGAGTCACTAGACTTCCAGGTACCAGCTGACCTAGGCTGCCTTCTGCCCCAGGCAAGGTCCGGAATCCTTTATCCCAGATGCTGACACCTGGGCACTGGCCGACATTAATTTTTATCAACACAGAGGTCTGAGTGAGAGTCAGCAGGCCAGCTAGGTGAAGTCAAGGCCAGGTGGGCGGGACTAAGGCTCCTTTGCCATCACCATGGAGACAGTCCCACCACCGGAAGAGTAGGCGGAGCTTATGATGGGCCCGGTGACAAGACTGAGCCAATGGCAGAGATCTGGCCCGCCAGGCAGATGACACAGGGCCCTCCATTATGACCTATGACACCTAGTGGCCACAGGATTTGAGCACACCCTGGGAAAGCCTACGCAGGCACAGGGGAGCCCCTGGTGCGGACTGGTGCAGGGCATTGGCAGAGCAGGCCAGGTACCTCTTTCCCACTTTCCTGAGGATATCACTACGCAAGGCATCCCCACTCAGCATCTCTTGCCTCTCTCTGTCTCTCTCTGGATGTGTTCATTCTCTGAAATCTCTTCCTTCTCCCCCTGAGTCACTTCACAGCTTGGAGTGCCTGATAGAGTGCCTAGAGACCAAAGAGCAAAGGGGAAAGGCCTCTGGCTCTACTGGTTGCCCATGGGCACACAAGATCTGGTAGTTTATCTGGAAGGTCTAGAGAGTAGTGACTGATGGGGTAGCTACATCACCGGCGGACCCTGGCCAGGTGAAGCTTGCTGACATGCGGCAGCCTCTCTGGAGACTACTACTTCCGCTGGTAACATTGTATGCAAATACCTGGCTGAGTGCGAAGGGCAGAAAACATTGACACATACCTGCCAGAGGCCTATCCTGGGTCTGAAGAGTCCACCCCGGTCTCCAGCGACTCATCATCTCAGCACACACTTTGCCTGCACACAGGGAATCCGCCTCTCTCCACGAATGCCTTCTCCTGCTAGGAAACACAGGATGGCACTCAGCCAAAGGAGAGCACAGGCAAAGTCAACTGAAGCCCGCATTTTCAAGATTTTGCCCTCTGCTGGGCCACAGCCTCCGGTGGCACACTGCATGTGCGTCACTTCTCCAAAGACGAGGCCGAAATCCGGGCATCCAGGGCCCCAGCAGTCCAGAGGCTGCGCATGGCGGCATACGGATCACCTCTTTGCCACGTACAGGAGGGAGGCCTCGGCCCTAGACTGGCTCCGCTAGAGCTCCACGACCTCAGCTATTTTTCCCGACCTTTGGCCCGTGCCCTTGTGAGTGTGTCACCTCTAGTTACACTTCACCTCCGACCACTCTCGATCCGCCACCTGCGGATACCTGAGCGTGGACATCAACATCTATCACTGTCTGCAGTGTCACAGGTCACTAGGTGTCTAGGCTCAGGCTGACCTTGGCTGTCTTCTGCCCAGGCAAGGAGCTTAATCCTTCAAAGGAAATGAGGACGCGTGGCCACTGGCCGACATCCTTTCTTTCATCTACACAGCGGTCTAGATGAGGGTAAAGAGGCCAGGTGGGCCAGGTGAAGGCTGAGTGCGGGGCCTAAGGCTTCCTTCCCAATCACCATGGAGACAGCCACCGCAAGGCTGGCCGGAACTTCTGACGGGGACGGGTCACAAACTCTGAGCCAATAGGAGAGGTTCAGCCTAACCGGCCGGTTCCGCAGAGCCCTCCATTTTACCCACGGACACGCAACGGCCCCTTCTGTCCTTGGCCACAAAATCGAGGGCACCCAGGGAATAACTTCACAGTAGGCAACCCCTGATGTGGACACGTTCGACATACTGGGACAGCAGGCAGGTACCTCTTTTCCACTTACGCTACGATATCAGTAGGCAAGGCGCCCTTCCTCAGCATCTATGGCCCCTCTTTGTATGTGTTCTTTTAAAGAAATCTCTTTTTTCTACCCCTGAGACACATCACAACTACGAGGGGCCTGAGAGGGAACCTGGAGATGAAACAGGGGAGGCTTCTGGCTGTACCGCTTCCCCGTGGCTAGAGAATAGCAGTTAGTCTCTCTGGAAGCTCTCAGCTTCTGTTGATCGACATGGGCAATACGGTAGGGGCGGACCCTGGCCAGGTGGAGCTTGTGGGCACATGCAACCTCTGGGGGAAGAATAATTCCGCTGCTGCTTTGTATGGTGTAAACCTCCCCACGCCAAGTGGGATGGGCACAGAACATTGACCCACACCTGCCAGGGGCCCTTCCTGGGACTAAAGATCCCAACCTGGTCTCAACCTTGTCACCTTCTCAGCACATACCTTTCCTGCACACATAATCCTGCCTTTCTCCGTCGGTGCCTCATCCTACTAGGAAAAAAGCATGCCGCTCAAAAAGGCCGATGCCAGAGAAATCGAGGAGACACTGCCATTTTCCACATTTTTGCTGTCTACATACCCCCGCCTCCGGTGGAAGGCTGCCTATGTGGCCGGGCTGCGAAGGCAAGGCCGAAATCCTGGCATCCTGGGCCCCAGCAATCCAGTGGTTTATGGACGTGGGGACCCGGATGACATGTTTCCCACATACAAGAGGAATCCTTGGGCCCTTCACTGGCTCGCCATTCAGCTCCGCGACGTCCACTACTGGCCCTGGCCTTTGGCCGGTGCCCCATTGCGCGAGTGCTCCGGAGCCATGTTTCTCCACCCATCACTATCATTCTGCCACCAGGGGATATGTGAGTGTGGGAGTCACCATTTGTCTGTCACTGGCAGCAGTGCCACGAGTCACTAGACTTCCAGGTACCAGCTGACCTAGGCTGCCTTCTGCCCCAGGCAAGGTCCGGAATCCTTTATCCCAGATGCTGACACCTGGGCACTGGCCGACATTAATTTTTATCAACACAGAGGTCTGAGTGAGGGTCAGCAGGCCAGCTAGGTGAAGTCAAGGCCAGGTGGGCGGGACTAAGGCTCCTTTGCCATCACCATGGAGACAGTCCCACCACCGGAAGAGTAGGCGGAGCGTATGACGGGCCCGGTGACAAGACTGAGCCAATGGCAGAGATCTGGCCCGCCAGGCAGATGACACAGGGCCCTCCATTATGACCTATGACACCTAGTGGCCACAGGATTTGAGCACACCCTGGGAAAGCCTACGCAGGCACAGGGGAGCCCCTGGTGCGGACTGGTGCAGGGCATTGGCAGAGCAGGCCAGGTACCTCTTTCCCACTTTCCTGAGGATATCACTACGCAAGGCATCCCCACTCAGCATCTCTTGCCTCTCTCTGTCTCTCTCTGGATGTGTTCATTCTCTGAAATCTCTTCCTTCTCCCCCTGAGTCACTTCACAGCTTGGAGTGCCTGATAGAGTGCCTAGAGACCAAAGAGCAAAGGGGGAAGGCCTCTGGCTCTACTGGTTGCCCATGGGCACACAAGATCTGGTAGTTTATCTGGAAGGTCTAGAGAGTAGTGACTGATGGGGTAGCTACATCACCGGCGGACCCTGGCCAGGTGAAGCTTGCTGACATGTGGCAGCCTCTCCGGAGACTACTAATTCCGCTGGTAACATTGTATGCAAATACCTGGCTGAGTGCGAAGGGCAGAAAACATTGACACATACCTGCCAGAGGCCTATCCTGGGTCTGAAGAGTCCACCCCGGTCTCCAGCGACTCATCATCTCAGCACACACTTTGCCTGCACACAGGGAATCCGCCTCTCTCCACGAATGCCTTCTCCTGCTAGGAAACACACGATGGCACTCAGCCAAAGGAGAGCACAGGCAAAGTCAACTGAAGCCCGCATTTTCAAGATTTTGCCCTCTGCTGGGCCACAGCCTCCGGTGGCACACTGCATGTGCGTCACTTCTCCGAAGACGAGGCCGAAATCCGGGCATCCAGGGCCCCAGCAGTCCAGAGGCTGCGCATGGCGGCATACGGATCACCTCTTTGCCACGTACAGGAGGGAGGCCTCGGCCCTACACTGGCTCTGCTAGAGCTCCACGAACTCAGCTATTTTTCCCGACCTTTGGCCCGTGCCCTTGTGAGTGTGTCACCTCTAGTTACACTTCACCTCCGACCACTCTCGATCCGCCACCTGCGGATACCTGAGCGTGGACATCAACATCTATCACTGTCTGCAGTGTCACAGGTCACTAGATGTCTAGGCTCAGGCTGACCTTGGCTGTCTTCTGCCCAGGCAAGGAGCTTAATCCTTCAAAGGAAATGAGGACGCGTGGTCACTGGCCGACATCCTTTCTTTCATCTACACAGCCAGGTGGGCCAGGTGAAGGCTGAGTGCGGGGCCTAAGGCTTCCTTCCCAATCACCATGGAGACAGCCACCGCAAGGCTGGCCGGAACTTCTGACGGGGACGGGTCACAAACTCTGAGCCAATAGGAGAGGTCCAGCCTAACCGGCCGGTTCCGCAGAGCCCTCCATTTTACCCACGGACACGCAACGGCCCCTTCTGTCCTTGGCCACAAAATCGAGGGCACCCAGGGAATAACTTCACAGTAGGCAACCCCTGATGTGGACACGTTCGACATACTGGGACAGCAGGCAGGTACCTCTTTTCCACTTACGCTACGATATCAATAGGCAAGGCGCCCTTCCTCAGCATCTATGGCCCCTCTTTGTATGTGTTCTTTTAAAGAAATCTCTTTTTTCTACCCCTGAGACACATCACAACTATGAGGGGCCTGAGAGGGAACCTGGAGATGAAACAGGGGAGGCTTCTGGCTGTACCGCTTCCCCGTGGCTAGAGAATAGCAGTTAGTCTCTCTGGAAGCTCTCAGCTTCTGTTGATCGACATGGGCAATACGGTAGGGGCGGACCCTGGCCAGGTGGAGCTTGTGGGCACATGCAACCTCTGGGGGAAGAATAATTCCGCTGCTGCTTTGTATGTTGTAAACCTCCCCACGCCAAGTGGGATGGGCACAGAACATTGACCCACACCTGCCAGGGGCCCTTCCTGGGACTAAAGATCCCAACCTGGTCTCAACCTTGTCACCTTCTCAGCACATACCTTTCCTGCACACATAATCCTGCCTTTCTCCGTCGGTGCCTCATCCTACTAGGAAAAAAGCATGCCGCTCAAAAAGGCCGATGCCAGAGAAATCGAGGAGACACTGCCATTTTCCACATTTTTGCTGTCTACATACCCCCGCCTCCGGTGGAAGGCTGCCTATGTGGCCGGGCTGCGAAGGCAAGGCCGAAATCCTGGCATCCTGGGCCCCAGCAATCCAGTGGTTTATGGACGTGGGGACCCGGATGACATGTTTCCCACATACAAGAGGAATCCTTGGGCCCTTCACTGGCTCGCCATTCAGCTCCGCGACGTCCACTACTGGCCCTGGCCTTTGGCCGGTGCCCCATTGCGCGAGTGCTCCGGAGCCATGTTTCTCCACCCATCACTATCATTCTGCCACCAGGGGATATGTGAGTGTGGGAGTCACCATTTGTCTGTCACTGGCAGCAGTGCCACGAGTCACTAGACTTCCAGGTACCAGCTGACCTAGGCTGCCTTCTGCCCCAGGCAAGGTCCGGAATCCTTTATCCCAGATGCTGACACCTGGGCACTGGCCGACATTAATTTTTATCAACACACAGGTCTGAGTGAGGGTCAGCAGGCCAGCCAGGTGAAGTCAAGGCCAGGTGGGCGGGACTAAGGCTCCTTTGCCATCACCATGGAGACAGTCCCCCCACCGGAAGAGTAGGCGGAGCGTATGATGGGCCCGGTGACAAGACTGAGCCAATGGCAGAGATCTGGCCCGCCAGGCAGATGACACAGGGCCCTCCATTATGACCTATGACACCTAGTGGCCACAGGATTTGAGCACACCCTGGGAAAGCCTACGCAGGCACAGGGGAGCCCCTGGTGCGGACTGGTGCAGGGCATTGGCAGAGCAGGCCAGGTACCTCTTTCCCACTTTCCTGAGGATATCACTACGCAAGGCATCCCCACTCAGCATCTCTTGCCTCTCTCTGTCTCTCTCTGGATGTGTTCATTCTCTGAAATCTCTTCCTTCTCCCCCTGAGTCACTTCACAGCTTGGAGTGCCTGATAGAGTGCCTAGAGACCAAAGAGCAAAGGGGGAAGGCCTCTGGCTCTACTGGTTGCCCATGGGCAGACAAGATCTGGTAGTTTATCTGGAAGGTCTAGAGAGTAGTGACTGATGGGGTAGCTACATCACCGGCGGACCCTGGCCAGGTGAAGCTTGCTGACATGCGGCAGCCTCTCCGGAGACTACTAATTCCGCTGGTAACATTGTATGCAAATACCTGGCTGAGTGCGAAGGGCAGAAAACATTGACACATACCTGCCAGAGGCCTATCCTGGGTCTGAAGAGTCCACCCCGGTCTCCAGCGACTCATCATCTCAGCACACACTTTGCCTGCACACAGGGAATCCGCCTCTCTCCACGAATGCCTTCTCCTGCTAGGAAACACACGATGGCACTCAGCCAAAGGAGAGCACAGGCAAAGTCAACTGAAGCCCGCATTTTCAAGATTTTGCCCTCTGCTGGGCCACAGCCTCCGGTGGCACACTGCATGTGCGTCACTTCTCCGAAGACGAGGCCGAAATCCGGGCATCCAGGGCCCCAGCAGTCCAGAGGCTGCGCATGGCGGCATACGGATCACCTCTTTGCCACGTACAGGAGGGAGGCCTCGGCCCTAGACTGGCTCTGCTAGAGCTCCACGACCTCAGCTATTTTTCCCAACCTTTGGCCCGTGCCCTTGTGAGTGTGTCACCTCTAGTTACACTTCACCTCCGACCACTCTCGATCCGCCACCTGCGGATACCTGAGCGTGGACATCAACATCTATCACTGTCTGCAGTGTCACAGGTCACTAGGTGTCTAGGCTCAGGCTGACCTTGGCTGTCTTCTGCCCAGGCAAGGAGCTTAATCCTTCAAAGGAAATGAGGACGCGTGGCCACTGGCCGACATCCTTTCTTTCATCTACACAGCGGTCTAGATGAGGGTAAAGAGGCCAGGTGGGCCAGGTGAAGGCTGAGTGCGGGGCCTAAGGCTTCCTTCCCAATCACCATGGAGACAGCCACCGCAAGGCTGGCCGGAACTTCTGACGGGGACGGGTCACAAACTCTGAGCCAATAGGAGAGGTTCAGCCTAACCGGCCGGTTCCGCAGAGCCCTCCATTTTACCCACGGACACGCAACGGCCCCTTCTGTCCTTGGCCACAAAATCGAGGGCACCCAGGGAATAACTTCACAGTAGGCAACCCCTGATGTGGACACGTTCGACATACTGGGACAGCAGGCAGGTACCTCTTTTCCACTTACGCTACGATATCAGTAGGCAAGGCGCCCTTCCTCAGCATCTATGGCCCCTCTTTGTATGTGTTCTTTTAAAGAAATCTCTTTTTTCTACCCCTGAGACACATCACAACTACGAGGGGCCTGAGAGGGAACCTGGAGATGAAACAGGGGAGGCTTCTGGCTGTACCGCTTCCCCGTGGCTAGAGAATAGCAGTTAGTCTCTCTGGAAGCTCTCAGCTTCTGTTGATCGACATGGGCAATACGGTAGGGGCGGACCCTGGCCAGGTGGAGCTTGTGGGCACATGCAACCTCTGGGGGAAGAATAATTCCGCTGCTGCTTTGTATGGTGTAAACCTCCCCACGCCAAGTGGGATGGGCACAGAACATTGACCCACACCTGCCAGGGGCCCTTCCTGGGACTAAAGATCCCAACCTGGTCTCAACCTTGTCACCTTCTCAGCACATACCTTTCCTGCACACATAATCCTGCCTTTCTCCGTCGGTGCCTCATCCTACTAGGAAAAAAGCATGCCGCTCAAAAAGGCCGATGCCAGAGAAATCGAGGAGACACTGCCATTTTCCACATTTTTGCTGTCTACATACCCCCGCCTCCGGTGGAAGGCTGCCTATGTGGCCGGGCTGCGAAGGCAAGGCCGAAATCCTGGCATCCTGGGCCCCAGCAATCCAGTGGTTTATGGACGTGGGGACCCGGATGACATGTTTCCCACATACAAGAGGAATCCTTGGGCCCTTCACTGGCTCGCCATTCAGCTCCGCGACGTCCACTACTGGCCCTGGCCTTTGGCCGGTGCCCCATTGCGCGAGTGCTCCGGAGCCATGTTTCTCCACCCATCACTATCATTCTGCCACCAGGGGATATGTGAGTGTGGGAGTCACCATTTGTCTGTCACTGGCAGCAGTGCCACGAGTCACTAGACTTCCAGGTACCAGCTGACCTAGGCTGCCTTCTGCCCCAGGCAAGGTCCGGAATCCTTTATCCCAGATGCTGACACCTGGGCACTGGCCGACATTAATTTTTATCAACACAGAGGTCTGAGTGAGGGTCAGCAGGCCAGCTAGGTGAAGTCAAGGCCAGGTGGGCGGGACTAAGGCTCCTTTGCCATCACCATGGAGACAGTCCCACCACCGGAAGAGTAGGCGGAGCGTATGACGGGCCCGGTGACAAGACTGAGCCAATGGCAGAGATCTGGCCCGCCAGGCAGATGACACAGGGCCCTCCATTATGACCTATGACACCTAGTGGCCACAGGATTTGAGCACACCCTGGGAAAGCCTACGCAGGCACAGGGGAGCCCCTGGTGCGGACTGGTTCAGGGCATTGGCAGAGCAGGCCAGGTACCTCTTTCCCACTTTCCTGAGGATATCACTACGCAAGGCATCCCCACTCAGCATCTCTTGCCTCTCTCTGTCTCTCTCTGGATGTGTTCATTCTCTGAAATCTCTTCCTTCTCCCCCTGAGTCACTTCACAGCTTGGAGTGCCTGATAGAGTGCCTAGAGACCAAAGAGCAAAGGGGGAAGGCCTCTGGCTCTACTGGTTGCCCATGGGCACACAAGATCTGGTAGTTTATCTGGAAGGTCTAGAGAGTAGTGACTGATGGGGTAGCTACATCACCGGCGGACCCTGGCCAGGTGAAGCTTGCTGACATGTGGCAGCCTCTCCGGAGACTACTAATTCCGCTGGTAACATTGTATGCAAATACCTGGCTGAGTGCGAAGGGCAGAAAACATTGACACATACCTGCCAGAGGCCTATCCTGGGTCTGAAGAGTCCACCCCGGTCTCCAGCGACTCATCATCTCAGCACACACTTTGCCTGCACACAGGGAATCCGCCTCTCTCCACGAATGCCTTCTCCTGCTAGGAAACACACGATGGCACTCAGCCAAAGGAGAGCACAGGCAAAGTCAACTGAAGCCCGCATTTTCAAGATTTTGCCCTCTGCTGGGCCACAGCCTCCGGTGGCACACTGCATGTGCGTCACTTCTCCGAAGACGAGGCCGAAATCCGGGCATCCAGGGCCCCAGCAGTCCAGAGGCTGCGCATGGCGGCATACGGATCACCTCTTTGCCACGTACAGGAGGGAGGCCTCGGCCCTACACTGGCTCTGCTAGAGCTCCACGAACTCAGCTATTTTTCCCGACCTTTGGCCCGTGCCCTTGTGAGTGTGTCACCTCTAGTTACACTTCACCTCCGACCACTCTCGATCCGCCACCTGCGGATACCTGAGCGTGGACATCAACATCTATCACTGTCTGCAGTGTCACAGGTCACTAGATGTCTAGGCTCAGGCTGACCTTGGCTGTCTTCTGCCCAGGCAAGGAGCTTAATCCTTCAAAGGAAATGAGGACGCGTGGTCACTGGCCGACATCCTTTCTTTCATCTACACAGCCAGGTGGGCCAGGTGAAGGCTGAGTGCGGGGCCTAAGGCTTCCTTCCCAATCACCATGGAGACAGCCACCGCAAGGCTGGCCGGAACTTCTGACGGGGACGGGTCACAAACTCTGAGCCAATAGGAGAGGTCCAGCCTAACCGGCCGGTTCCGCAGAGCCCTCCATTTTACCCACGGACACGCAACGGCCCCTTCTGTCCTTGGCCACAAAATCGAGGGCACCCAGGGAATAACTTCACAGTAGGCAACCCCTGATGTGGACACGTTCGACATACTGGGACAGCAGGCAGGTACCTCTTTTCCACTTACGCTACGATATCAGTAGGCAAGGCGCCCTTCCTCAGCATCTATGGCCCCTCTTTGTATGTGTTCTTTTAAAGAAATCTCTTTTTTCTACCCCTGAGACACATCACAACTATGAGGGGCCTGAGAGGGAACCTGGAGATGAAACAGGGGAGGCTTCTGGCTGTACCGCTTCCCCGTGGCTAGAGAATAGCAGTTAGTCTCTCTGGAAGCTCTCAGCTTCTGTTGATCGACATGGGCAATACGGTAGGGGCGGACCCTGGCCAGGTGGAGCTTGTGGGCACATGCAACCTCTGGGGGAAGAATAATTCCGCTGCTGCTTTGTATGGTGTAAACCTCCCCACGCCAAGTGGGATGGGCACAGAACATTGACCCACACCTGCCAGGGGCCCTTCCTGGGACTAAAGATCCCAACCTGGTCTCAACCTTGTCACCTTCTCAGCACATACCTTTCCTGCACACATAATCCTGCCTTTCTCCGTCGGTGCCTCATCCTACTAGGAAAAAAGCATGCCGCTCAAAAAGGCCGATGCCAGAGAAATCGAGGAGACACTGCCATTTTCCACATTTTTGCTGTCTACATACCCCCGCCTCCGGTGGAAGGCTGCCTATGTGGCCGGGCTGCGAAGGCAAGGCCGAAATCCTGGCATCCTGGGCCCCAGCAATCCAGTGGTTTATGGACGTGGGGACCCGGATGACATGTTTCCCACATACAAGAGGAATCCTTGGGCCCTTCACTGGCTCGCCATTCAGCTCCGCGACGTCCACTACTGGCCCTGGCCTTTGGCCGGTGCCCCATTGCGCGAGTGCTCCGGAGCCATGTTTCTCCACCCATCACTATCATTCTGCCACCAGGGGATATGTGAGTGTGGGAGTCACCATTTGTCTGTCACTGGCAGCAGTGCCACGAGTCACTAGACTTCCAGGTACCAGCTGACCTAGGCTGCCTTCTGCCCCAGGCAAGGTCCGGAATCCTTTATCCCAGATGCTGACACCTGGGCACTGGCCGACATTAATTTTTATCAACACACAGGTCTGAGTGAGGGTCAGCAGGCCAGCCAGGTGAAGTCAAGGCCAGGTGGGCGGGACTAAGGCTCCTTTGCCATCACCATGGAGACAGTCCCCCCACCGGAAGAGTAGGCGGAGCGTATGATGGGCCCGGTGACAAGACTGAGCCAATGGCAGAGATCTGGCCCGCCAGGCAGATGACACAGGGCCCTCCATTATGACCTATGACACCTAGTGGCCACAGGATTTGAGCACACCCTGGGAAAGCCTACGCAGGCACAGGGGAGCCCCTGGTGCGGACTGGTGCAGGGCATTGGCAGAGCAGGCCAGGTACCTCTTTCCCACTTTCCTGAGGATATCACTACGCAAGGCATCCCCACTCAGCATCTCTTGCCTCTCTCTGTCTCTCTCTGGATGTGTTCATTCTCTGAAATCTCTTCCTTCTCCCCCTGAGTCACTTCACAGCTTGGAGTGCCTGATAGAGTGCCTAGAGACCAAAGAGCAAAGGGGGAAGGCCTCTGGCTCTACTGGTTGCCCATGGGCACACAAGATCTGGTAGTTTATCTGGAAGGTCTAGAGAGTAGTGACTGATGGGGTAGCTACATCACCGGCGGACCCTGGCCAGGTGAAGCTTGCTGACATGCGGCAGCCTCTCCGGAGACTACTAATTCCGCTGGTAACATTGTATGCAAATACCTGGCTGAGTGCGAAGGGCAGAAAACACCGACACATACCTGCCAGAGGCCTATCCTGGGTCTGAAGAGTCCACCCCGGTCTCCAGCGACTCATCATCTCAGCACACACTTTGCCTGCACACAGGGAATCCGCCTCTCTCCACGAATGCCTTCTCCTGCTAGGAAACACAAGATGGCACTCAGCCAAAGGAGAGCACAGGCAAAGTCAACTGAAGCCCGCATTTTCAAGATTTTGCCCTCTGCTGGGCCACAGCCTCCGGTGGCACACTGCATGTGCGTCACTTCTCCGAAGACGAGGGCGAAATCCGGGCATCCAGGGCCCCAGCAGTCCAGAGGCTGCGCATGGCGGCATACGGATCACCTCTTTGCCACGTACAGGAGGGAGGCCTCGGCCCTAGACTGGCTCTGCTAGAGCTCCACGACCTCAGCTATTTTTCCCAATCTTTGGCCCGTGCCCTTGTGAGTGTGTCACCTCTAGTTACACTTCACCTCCGACCACTCTCGATCCGCCACCTGCGGATACCTGAGCGTGGACATCAACATCTATCACTGTCTGCAGTGTCACAGGTCACTAGGTGTCTAGGCTCAGGCTGACCTTGGCTGTCTTCTGCCCAGGCAAGGAGCTTAATCCTTCAAAGGAAATGAGGACGCGTGGCCACTGGCCGACATCCTTTCTTTCATCTACACAGCGGTCTAGATGAGGGTAAAGAGGCCAGGTGGGCCAGGTGAAGGCTGAGTGCGGGGCCTAAGGCTTCCTTCCCAATCACCATGGAGACAGCCACCGCAAGGCTGGCCGGAACTTCTGACGGGGACGGGTCACAAACTCTGAGCCAATAGGAGAGGTCCAGCCTAACCGGCCGGTTCCGCAGAGCCCTCCATTTTACCCACGGACACGCAACGGCCCCTTCTGTCCTTGGCCACAAAATCGAGGGCACCCAGGGAATAACTTCACAGTAGGCAACCCCTGATGTGGACACATTCGACATACTGGGACAGCAGGCAGGTACCTCTTTTCCACTTACGCTACGATATCAGTAGGCAAGGCGCCCTTCCTCAGCATCTATGGCCCCTCTTTGTATGTGTTCTTTTAAAGAAATCTCTTTTTTCTACCCCTGAGACACATCACAACTATGAGGGGCCTGAGAGGGAACCTGGAGATGAAACAGGGGAGGCTTCTGGCTGTACCGCTTCCCCGTGGCTAGAGAATAGCAGTTAGTCTCTCTGGAAGCTCTCAGCTTCTGTTGATCGACATGGGCAATACGGTAGGGGCGGACCCTGGCCAGGTGGAGCTTGTGGGCACATGCAACCTCTGGGGGAAGAATAATTCCGCTGCTGCTTTGTATGGTGTAAACCTCCCCACGCCAAGTGGGATGGGCACAGAACATTGACCCACACCTGCCAGGGGCCCTTCCTGGGACTAAAGATCCCAACCTGGTCTCAACCTTGTCACCTTCTCAGCACATACCTTTCCTGCACACATAATCCTGCCTTTCTCCGTCGGTGCCTCATCCTACTAGGAAAAAAGCATGCCGCTCAAAAAGGCCGATGCCAGAGAAATCGAGGAGACACTGCCATTTTCCACATTTTTGCTGTCTACATACCCCCGCCTCCGGTGGAAGGCTGCCTATGTGGCCGGGCTGCGAAGGCAAGGCCGAAATCCTGGCATCCTGGGCCCCAGCAATCCAGTGGTTTATGGACGTGGGGACCCGGATGACATGTTTCCCACATACAAGAGGAATCCTTGGGCCCTTCACTGGCTCGCCATTCAGCTCCGCGACATCCACTACTGACCCTGGCCTTTGGCCGGTGCCCCATTGCGCGAGTGCTCCGGAGCCATGTTTCTCCACCCATCACTATCATTCTGCCACCAGGGGATATGTGAGTGTGGGAGTCACCATTTGTCTGTCACTGGCAGCAGTGCCACGAGTCACTAGACTTCCAGGTACCAGCTGACCTAGGCTGCCTTCTGCCCCAGGCAAGGTCCGGAATCCTTTATCCCAGATGCTGACACCTGGGCACTGGCCGACATTAATTTTTATCAACACAGAGGTCTGAGTGAGGGTCAGCAGGCCAGCCAGGTGAAGTCAAGGCCAGGTGGGCGGGACTAAGGCTCCTTTGCCATCACCATGGAGACAGTCCCCCCACCGGAAGAGTAGGCGGAGCGTATGATGGGCCCGGTGACAAGACTGAGCCAATGGCAGAGATCTGGCCCGCCAGGCAGATGACACAGGGCCCTCCATTATGACCTATGACACCTAGTGGCCACAGGATTTGAGCACACCCTGGGAAAGCCTACGCAGGCACAGGGGAGCCCCTGGTGCGGACTGGTGCAGGGCATTGGCAGAGCAGGCCAGGTACCTCTTTCCCACTTTCCTGAGGATATCACTACGCAAGGCATCCCCACTCAGCATCTCTTGCCTCTCTCTGTCTCTCTCTGGATGTGTTCATTCTCTGAAATCTCTTCCTTCTCCCCCTGAGTCACTTCACAGCTTGGAGTGCCTGATAGAGTGCCTAGAGACCAAAGAGCAAAGGGGGAAGGCCTCTGGCTCTACTGGTTGCCCATGGGCACACAAGATCTGGTAGTTTATCTGGAAGGTCTAGAGAGTAGTGACTGATGGGGTAGCTACATCACCGGCGGACCCTGGCCAGGTGAAGCTTGCTGACATGCGGCAGCCTCTCCGGAGACTACTACTTCCGCTGTTAACATTGTATGCAAATACCTGGCTGAGTGCGAAGGGCAGAAAACATTGACACATACCTGCCAGAGGCCTATCCTGGGTCTGAAGAGTCCACCCCGGTCTCCAGCGACTCATCATCTCAGCACACACTTTGCCTGCACACAGGGAATCCGCCTCTCTCCACGAATGCCTTCTCCTGCTAGGAAACACACGATGGCACTCAGCCAAAGGAGAGCGCAGGCAAGGTCAACTGAAGCCCGCATTTTCAAGATTTTGCCCTCTGCTGGGCCACAGCCTCCGGTGGCACACTGCATGTGCGTCACTTCTCCGAAGACGAGGCCGAAATCCGGGCATCCAGGGCCCAGCAGTCCAGAGGCTGCGCATGGCGGCATACGGATCACCTCTTTGCCACGTACAGGAGGGAGGCCTCGGCCCTAGCCTGGCTCCGCTAGAGCTCCACGACCTCAGCTATTTTTCCCGACCTTTGGCCCGTGCCCTTGTGAGTGTGTCACCTCTAGTTACACTTCACCTCCGACCACTCTCGATCCGCCACCTGCGGATACCTGAGCGTGGACATCAACATCTATCACTGTCTGCAGTGTCACAGGTCACTAGGTGTCTAGGCTCAGGCTGACCTTGGCTGTCTTCTGCCCAGGCAAGGAGCTTAATCCTTCAAAGGAAATGAGGACGCGTGGCCACTGGCCGACATCCTTTCTTTCATCTACACAGCGGTCTAGATGAGGGTAAAGAGGCCAGGTGGGCCAGGTGAAGGCTGAGTGCGGGGCCTAAGGCTTCCTTCCCAATCACCATGGAGACAGCCACCGCAAGGCTGGCCGGAACTTCTGACGGGGACGGGTCACAAACTCTGAGCCAATAGGAGAGGTCCAGCCTAACCGGCCGGTTCCGCAGAGCCCTCCATTTTACCCACGGACACGCAACGGCCCCTTCTGTCCTTGGCCACAAAATCGAGGGCACCCAGGGAATAACTTCACAGTAGGCAACCCCTGATGTGGACACGTTCGACATACTGGGACAGCAGGCAGGTACCTCTTTTCCACTTACGCTACGATATCAGTAGGCAAGGCGCCCTTCCTCAGCATCTATGGCCCCTCTTTGTATGTGTTCTTTTAAAGAAATCTCTTTTTTCTACCCCTGAGACACATCACAACTATGAGGGGCCTGAGAGGGAACCTGGAGATGAAACAGGGGAGGCTTCTGGCTGTACCGCTTCCCCGTGGCTAGAGAATAGCAGTTAGTCTCTCTGGAAGCTCTCAGCTTCTGTTGATCGACATGGGCAATACGGTAGGGGCGGACCCTGGCCAGGTGGAGCTTGTGGGCACATGCAACCTCTGGGGGAAGAATAATTCCGCTGCTGCTTTGTATGGTGTAAACCTCCCCACGCCAAGTGGGATGGGCACAGAACATTGACCCACACCTGCCAGGGGCCCTTCCTGGGACTAAAGATCCCAACCTGGTCTCAACCTTGTCACCTTCTCAGCACATACCTTTCCTGCACACATAATCCTGCCTTTCTCCGTCGGTGCCTCATCCTACTAGGAAAAAAGCATGCCGCTCAAAAAGGCCGATGCCAGAGAAATCGAGGAGACACTGCCATTTTCCACATTTTTGCTGTCTACATACCCCCGCCTCCGGTGGAAGGCTGCCTATGTGGCCGGGCTGCGAAGGCAAGGCCGAAATCCTGGCATCCTGGGCCCCAGCAATCCAGTGGTTTATGGACGTGGGGACCCGGATGACATGTTTCCCACATACAAGAGGAATCCTTGGGCCCTTCACTGGCTCGTCATTCAGCTCCGCGACGTCCACTACTGGCCCTGGCCTTTGGCCGGTGCCCCATTGCGCGAGTGCTCCGGAGCCATGTTTCTCCACCCATCACTATCATTCTGCCACCAGGGGATATGTGAGTGTGGGAGTCACCATTTGTCTGTCACTGGCAGCAGTGCCACGAGTCACTAGACTTCCAGGTACCAGCTGACCTAGGCTGCCTTCTGCCCCAGGCAAGGTCCGGAATCCTTTATCCCAGATGCTGACACCTGGGCACTGGCCGACATTAATTTTTATCAACACAGAGGTCTGAGTGAGAGTCAGCAGGCCAGCTAGGTGAAGTCAAGGCCAGGTGGGCGGGACTAAGGCTCCTTTGCCATCACCATGGAGACAGTCCCACCACCGGAAGAGTAGGCGGAGCTTATGATGGGCCCGGTGACAAGACTGAGCCAATGGCAGAGATCTGGCCCGCCAGGCAGATGACACAGGGCCCTCCATTATGACCTATGACACCTAGTGGCCACAGGATTTGAGCACACCCTGGGAAAGCCTACGCAGGCACAGGGGAGCCCCTGGTGCGGACTGGTGCAGGGCATTGGCAGAGCAGGCCAGGTACCTCTTTCCCACTTTCCTGAGGATATCACTACGCAAGGCATCCCCACTCAGCATCTCTTGCCTCTCTCTGTCTCTCTCTGGATGTGTTCATTCTCTGAAATCTCTTCCTTCTCCCCCTGAGTCACTTCACAGCTTGGAGTGCCTGATAGAGTGCCTAGAGACCAAAGAGCAAAGGGGGAAGGCCTCTGGCTCTACTGGTTGCCCATGGGCACACAAGATCTGGTAGTTTATCTGGAAGGTCTAGAGAGTAGTGACTGATGGGGTAGCTACATCACCGGCGGACCCTGGCCAGGTGAAGCTTGCTGACATGCGGCAGCCTCTCCGGAGACTACTACTTCCGCTGGTAACATTGTATGCAAATACCTGGCTGAGTGCGAAGGGCAGAAAACATTGACACATACCTGCCAGAGGCCTATCCTGGGTCTGAAGAGTCCACCCCGGTCTCCAGCGACTCATCATCTCAGCACACACTTTGCCTGCACACAGGGAATCCGCCTCTCTCCACGAATGCCTTCTCCTGCTAGGAAACACAGGATGGCACTCAGCCAAAGGAGAGCACAGGCAAAGTCAACTGAAGCCCGCATTTTCAAGATTTTGCCCTCTGCTGGGCCACAGCCTCCGGTGGCACACTGCATGTGCGTCACTTCTCCGAAGACGAGGCCGAAATCCGGGCATCCAGGGCCCCAGCAGTCCAGAGGCTGCGCATGGCGGCATACGGATCACCTCTTTGCCACGTACAGGAGGGAGGCCTCGGCCCTAGCCTGGCTCCGCTAGAGCTCCACGACCTCAGCTATTTTTCCCGACCTTTGGCCCGTGCCCTTGTGAGTGTGTCACCTCTAGTTACACTTCACCTCCGACCACTCTCGATCCGCCACCTGCGGATACCTGAGCGTGGACATCAACATCTATCACTGTCTGCAGTGTCACAGGTCACTAGGTGTCTAGGCTCAGGCTGACCTTGGCTGTCTTCTGCCCAGGCAAGGAGCTTAATCCTTCAAAGGAAATGAGGACGCGTGCCCACTGGCCGACATCCTTTCTTTCATCTACACAGCGGTCTAGATGAGGGTAAAGAGGCCAGGTGGGCCAGGTGAAGGCTGAGTGCGGGGCCTAAGGCTTCCTTCCCAATCACCATGGAGACAGCCACCGCAAGGCTGGCCGGAACTTCTGACGGGGACGGGTCACAAACTCTGAGCCAATAGGAGAGGTCCAGCCTAACCGGCCGGTTCCGCAGAGCCCTCCATTTTACCCACGGACACGCAACGGCCCCTTCTGTCCTTGGCCACAAAATCGAGGGCACCCAGGGAATAACTTCACAGTAGGCAACCCCTGATGTGGACACGTTCGACATACTGGGACAGCAGGCAGGTACCTCTTTTCCACTTACGCTACGATATCAGTAGGCAAGGCGCCCTTCCTCAGCATCTATGGCCCCTCTTTGTATGTGTTCTTTTAAAGAAATCTCTTTTTTCTACCCCTGAGACACATCACAACTATGAGGGGCCTGAGAGGGAACCTGGAGATGAAACAGGGGAGGCTTCTGGCTGTACCGCTTCCCCGTGGCTAGAGAATAGCAGTTAGTCTCTCTGGAAGCTCTCAGCTTCTGTTGATCGACATGGGCAATACGGTAGGGGCGGACCCTGGCCAGGTGGAGCTTGTGGGCACATGCAACCTCTGGGGGAAGAATAATTCCGCTGCTGCTTTGTATGGTGTAAACCTCCCCACGCCAAGTGGGATGGGCACAGAACATTGACCCACACCTGCCAGGGGCCCTTCCTGGGACTAAAGATCCCAACCTGGTCTCAACCTTGTCACCTTCTCAGCACATACCTTTCCTGCACACATAATCCTGCCTTTCTCCGTCGGTGCCTCATCCTACTAGGAAAAAAGCATGCCGCTCAAAAAGGCCGATGCCAGAGAAATCGAGGAGACACTGCCATTTTCCACATTTTTGCTGTCTACATACCCCCGCCTCCGGTGGAAGGCTGCCTATGTGGCCGGGCTGCGAAGGCAAGGCCGAAATCCTGGCATCCTGGGCCCCAGCAATCCAGTGGTTTATGGACGTGGGGACCCGGATGACATGTTTCCCACATACAAGAGGAATCCTTGGGCCCTTCACTGGCTCGCCATTCAGCTCCGCGACGTCCACTACTGGCCCTGGCCTTTGGCCGGTGCCCCATTGCGCGAGTGCTCCGGAGCCATGTTTCTCCACCCATCACTATCATTCTGCCACCAGGGGATATGTGAGTGTGGGAGTCACCATTTGTCTGTCACTGGCAGCAGTGCCACGAGTCACTAGACTTCCAGGTACCAGCTGACCTAGGCTGCCTTCTGCCCCAGGCAAGGTCCGGAATCCTTTATCCCAGATGCTGACACCTGGGCACTGGCCGACATTAATTTTTATCAACACACAGGTCTGAGTGAGGGTCAGCAGGCCAGCCAGCTGAAGTCAAGACCAGGTGGGCGGGACTAAGGCTCCTTTGCCATCACCATGGAGACAGTCCCACCACCGGAAGAGTAGGCGGAGCGTATGATGGGCCCGGTGACAAGACTGAGCCAATGGCAGAGATCTGGCCCGCCAGGCAGATGACACAGGGCCCTCCATTATGACCTATGACACCTAGTGGCCACAGGATTTGAGCACACCCTGGGAAAGCCTACGCAGGCACAGGGGAGCCCCTGGTGCGGACTGGTGCAGGGCATTGGCAGAGCAGGCCAGGTACCTCTTTCCCACTTTCCTGAGGATATCACTACGCAAGGCATCCCCACTCAGCATCTCTTGCCTCTCTCTGTCTCTCTCTGGATGTGTTCATTCTCTGAAATCTCTTCCTTCTCCCCCTGAGTCACTTCACAGCTTGGAGTGCCTGATAGAGTGCCTAGAGACCAAAGAGCAAAGGGGGAAGGCCTCTGGCTCTACTGGTTGCCCATGGGCAGACAAGATCTGGTAGTTTATCTGGAAGGTCTAGAGAGTAGTGACTGATGGGGTAGCTACATCACCGGCGGACCCTGGCCAGGTGAAGCTTGCTGACATGCGGCAGCCTCTCCGGAGACTACTACTTCCGCTGGTAACATTGTATGCAAATACCTGGCTGAGTGCGAAGGGCAGAAAACATTGACACATACCTGCCAGAGGCCTATCCTGGGTCTGAAGAGTCCACCCCGGTCTCCAGCGACTCATCATCTCAGCACACACTTTGCCTGCACACAGGGAATCCGCCTCTCTCCACGAATGCCTTCTCCTGCTAGGAAACACACGATGGCACTCAGCCAAAGGAGAGCGCAGGCAAAGTCAACTGAAGCCCGCATTTTCAAGATTTTGCCCTCTGCTGGGCCACAGCCTCCGGTGGCACACTGCATGTGCGTCACTTCTCCGAAGACGAGGCCGAAATCCGGGCATCCAGGGCCCCAGCAGTCCAGAGGCTGCGCATGGCGGCATACGGATCACCTCTTTGCCACGTACAGGAGGGAGGCCTCGGCCCTAGCCTGGCTCCGCTAGAGCTCCACGACCTCAGCTATTTTTCCCGACCTTTGGCCCGTGCCCTTGTGAGTGTGTCACCTCTAGTTACACTTCACCTCCGACCACTCTCGATCCGCCACCTGCGGATACCTGAGCGTGGACATCAACATCTATCACTGTCTGCAGTGTCACAGGTCACTAGGTGTCTAGGCTCAGGCTGACCTTGGCTGTCTTCTGCCCAGGCAAGGAGCTTAATCCTTCAAAGGAAATGAGGACGCGTGCCCACTGGCCGACATCCTTTCTTTCATCTACACAGCGGTCTAGATGAGGGTAAAGAGGCCAGGTGGGCCAGGTGAAGGCTGAGTGCGGGGCCTAAGGCTTCCTTCCCAATCACCATGGAGACAGCCACCGCAAGGCTGGCCGGAACTTCTGACGGGGACGGGTCACAAACTCTGAGCCAATAGGAGAGGTCCAGCCTAACCGGCCGGTTCCGCAGAGCCCTCCATTTTACCCACGGACACGCAACGGCCCCTTCTGTCCTTGGCCACAAAATCGAGGGCACCCAGGGAATAACTTCACAGTAGGCAACCCCTGATGTGGACACGTTCGACATACTGGGACAGCAGGCAGGTACCTCTTTTCCACTTACGCTACGATATCAGTAGGCAAGGCGCCCTTCCTCAGCATCTATGGCCCCTCTTTGTATGTGTTCTTTTAAAGAAATCTCTTTTTTCTACCCCTGAGACACATCACAACTATGAGGGGCCTGAGAGGGAACCTGGAGATGAAACAGGGGAGGCTTCTGGCTGTACCGCTTCCCCGTGGCTAGAGAATAGCAGTTAGTCTCTCTGGAAGCTCTCAGCTTCTGTTGATCGACATGGGCAATACGGTAGGGGCGGACCCTGGCCAGGTGGAGCTTGTGGGCACATGCAACCTCTGGGGGAAGAATAATTCCGCTGCTGCTTTGTATGGTGTAAACCTCCCCACGCCAAGTGGGATGGGCACAGAACATTGACCCACACCTGCCAGGGGCCCTTCCTGGGACTAAAGATCCCAACCTGGTCTCAACCTTGTCACCTCCTCAGCACATACCTTTCCTGCACACATAATCCTGCCTTTCTCCGTCGGTGCCTCATCCTACTAGGAAAAAAGCATGCCGCTCAAAAAGGCCGATGCCAGAGAAATGGAGGAGACACTGCCATTTTCCACATTTTTGCTGTCTACATATCCCCGCCTCCGGTGGAAGGCTGCCTATGTGGCCGGGCTGCGAAGGCAAGGCCGAAATCCTGGCATCCTGGGCCCCAGCAATCCAGTGGTTTATGGACGTGGGGACCCGGATGACATGTTTCCCACATACAAGAGGAATCCTTGGGCCCTTCACTGGCTCGTCATTCAGCTCCGCGACGTCCACTACTGGCCCTGGCCTTTGGCCGGTGCCCCATTGCGCGAGTGCTCCGGAGCCATGTTTCTCCACCCATCACTATCATTCTGCCACCAGGGGATATGTGAGTGTGGGAGTCACCATTTGTCTGTCACTGGCAGCAGTGCCACGAGTCACTAGACTTCCAGGTACCAGCTGACCTAGGCTGCCTTCTGCCCCAGGCAAGGTCCGGAATCCTTTATCCCAGATGCTGACACCTGGGCACTGGCCGACATTAATTTTTATCAACACAGAGGTCTGAGTGAGAGTCAGCAGGCCAGCTAGGTGAAGTCAAGGCCAGGTGGGCGGGACTAAGGCTCCTTTGCCATCACCATGGAGACAGTCCCCCCACCGGAAGAGTAGGCGGAGCTTATGATGGGCCCGGTGACAAGACTGAGCCAATGGCAGAGATCTGGCCCGCCAGGCAGATGACACAGGGCCCTCCATTATGACCTATGACACCTAGTGGCCACAGGATTTGAGCACACCCTGGGAAAGCCTACGCAGGCACAGGGGAGCCCCTGGTGCGGACTGGTGCAGGGCATTGGCAGAGCAGGCCAGGTACCTCTTTCCCACTTTCCTGAGGATATCACTACGCAAGGCATCCCCACTCAGCATCTCTTGCCTCTCTCTGTCTCTCTCTGGATGTGTTCATTCTCTGAAATCTCTTCCTTCTCCCCCTGAGTCACTTCACAGCTTGGAGTGCCTGATAGAGTGCCTAGAGACCAAAGAGCAAAGGGGGAAGGCCTCTGGCTCTACTGGTTGCCCATGGGCACACAAGATCTGGTAGTTTATCTGGAAGGTCTAGAGAGTAGTGACTGATGGGGTAGCTACATCACCGGCGGACCCTGGCCAGGTGAAGCTTGCTGACATGCGGCAGCCTCTCCGGAGACTACTACTTCCGCTGGTAACATTGTATGCAAATACCTGGCTGAGTGCGAAGGGCAGAAAACATTGACACATACCTGCCAGAGGCCTATCCTGGGTCTGAAGAGTCCACCCCGGTCTCCAGCGACTCATCATCTCAGCACACACTTTGCCTGCACACAGGGAATCCGCCTCTCTCCACGAATGCCTTCTCCTGCTAGGAAACACAGGATGGCACTCAGCCAAAGGAGAGCACAGGTAAAGTCAACTGAAGCCCGCATTTTCAAGATTTTGCCCTCTGCTGGGCCACAGCCTCCGGTGGCACACTGCATGTGCGTCACTTCTCCGAAGACGAGGCCGAAATCCGGGCATCCAGGGCCCCAGCAGTCCAGAGGCTGCGCATGGCGGCATACGGATCACCTCTTTGCCACGTACAGGAGGGAGGCCTCGGCCCTAGCCTGGCTCCGCTAGAGCTCCACGACCTCAGCTATTTTTCCCGACCTTTGGCCCGTGCCCTTGTGAGTGTGTCACCTCTAGTTACACTTCACCTCCGACCACTCTCGATCCGCCACCTGCGGATACCTGAGCGTGGACATCAACATCTATCACTGTCTGCAGTGTCACAGGTCACTAGGTGTCTAGGCTCAGGCTGACCTTGGCTGTCTTCTGCCCAGGCAAGGAGCTTAATCCTTCAAAGGAAATGAGGACGCGTGGCCACTGGCCGACATCCTTTCTTTCATCTACACAGCGGTCTAGATGAGGGTAAAGAGGCCAGGTGGGCCAGGTGAAGGCTGAGTGCGGGGCCTAAGGCTTCCTTCCCAATCACCATGGAGACAGCCACCGCAAGGCTGGCCGGAACTTCTGACGGGGACGGGTCACAAACTCTGAGCCAATAGGAGAGGTCCAGCCTAACCGGCCGGTTCCGCAGAGCCCTCCATTTTACCCACGGACACGCAACGGCCCCTTCTGTCCTTGGCCACAAAATCGAGGGCACCCAGGGAATAACTTCACAGTAGGCAACCCCTGATGTGGACACGTTCGACATACTGGGACAGCAGGCAGGTACCTCTTTTCCACTTACGCTACGATATCAGTAGGCAAGGCGCCCTTCCTCAGCATCTATGGCCCCTCTTTGTATGTGTTCTTTTAAAGAAATCTCTTTTTTCTACCCCTGAGACACATCACAACTATGAGGGGCCTGAGAGGGAACCTGGAGATGAAACAGGGGAGGCTTCTGGCTGTACCGCTTCCCCGTGGCTAGAGAATAGCAGTTAGTCTCTCTGGAAGCTCTCAGCTTCTGTTGATCGACATGGGCAATACGGTAGGGGCGGACCCTGGCCAGGTGGAGCTTGTGGGCACATGCAACCTCTGGGGGAAGAATAATTCCGCTGCTGCTTTGTATGGTGTAAACCTCCCCACGCCAAGTGGGATGGGCACAGAACATTGACCCACACCTGCCAGGGGCCCTTCCTGGGACTAAAGATCCCAACCTGGTCTCAACCTTGTCACCTCCTCAGCACATACCTTTCCTGCACACATAATCCTGCCTTTCTCCGTCGGTGCCTCATCCTACTAGGAAAAAAGCATGCCGCTCAAAAAGGCCGATGCCAGAGAAATGGAGGAGACACTGCCATTTTCCACATTTTTGCTGTCTACATATCCCCGCCTCCGGTGGAAGGCTGCCTATGTGGCCGGGCTGCGAAGGCAAGGCCGAAATCCTGGCATCCTGGGCCCCAGCAATCCAGTGGTTTATGGACGTGGGGACCCGGATGACATGTTTCCCACATACAAGAGGAATCCTTGGGCCCTTCACTGGCTCGTCATTCAGCTCCGCGACGTCCACTACTGGCCCTGGCCTTTGGCCGGTGCCCCATTGCGCGAGTGCTCCGGAGCCATGTTTCTCCACCCATCACTATCATTCTGCCACCAGGGGATATGTGAGTGTGGGAGTCACCATTTGTCTGTCACTGGCAGCAGTGCCACGAGTCACTAGACTTCCAGGTACCAGCTGACCTAGGCTGCCTTCTGCCCCAGGCAAGGTCCGGAATCCTTTATCCCAGATGCTGACACCTGGGCACTGGCCGACATTAATTTTTATCAACACAGAGGTCTGAGTGAGAGTCAGCAGGCCAGCTAGGTGAAGTCAAGGCCAGGTGGGCGGGACTAAGGCTCCTTTGCCATCACCATGGAGACAGTCCCCCCACCGGAAGAGTAGGCGGAGCTTATGATGGGCCCGGTGACAAGACTGAGCCAATGGCAGAGATCTGGCCCGCCAGGCAGATGACACAGGGCCCTCCATTATGACCTATGACACCTAGTGGCCACAGGATTTGAGCACACCCTGGGAAAGCCTACGCAGGCACAGGGGAGCCCCTGGTGCGGACTGGTGCAGGGCATTGGCAGAGCAGGCCAGGTACCTCTTTCCCACTTTCCTGAGGATATCACTACGCAAGGCATCCCCACTCAGCATCTCTTGCCTCTCTCTGTCTCTCTCTGGATGTGTTCATTCTCTGAAATCTCTTCCTTCTCCCCCTGAGTCACTTCACAGCTTGGAGTGCCTGATAGAGTGCCTAGAGACCAAAGAGCAAAGGGGGAAGGCCTCTGGCTCTACTGGTTGCCCATGGGCACACAAGATCTGGTAGTTTATCTGGAAGGTCTAGAGAGTAGTGACTGATGGGGTAGCTACATCACCGGCGGACCCTGGCCAGGTGAAGCTTGCTGACATGCGGCAGCCTCTCCGGAGACTACTACTTCCGCTGGTAACATTGTATGCAAATACCTGGCTGAGTGCGAAGGGCAGAAAACATTGACACATACCTGCCAGAGGCCTATCCTGGGTCTGAAGAGTCCACCCCGGTCTCCAGCGACTCATCATCTCAGCACACACTTTGCCTGCACACAGGGAATCCGCCTCTCTCCACGAATGCCTTCTCCTGCTAGGAAACACAGGATGGCACTCAGCCAAAGGAGAGCACAGGTAAAGTCAACTGAAGCCCGCATTTTCAAGATTTTGCCCTCTGCTGGGCCACAGCCTCCGGTGGCACACTGCATGTGCGTCACTTCTCCGAAGACGAGGCCGAAATCCGGGCATCCAGGGCCCCAGCAGTCCAGAGGCTGCGCATGGCGGCATACGGATCACCTCTTTGCCACGTACAGGAGGGAGGCCTCGGCCCTAGCCTGGCTCCGCTAGAGCTCCACGACCTCAGCTATTTTTCCCGACCTTTGGCCCGTGCCCTTGTGAGTGTGTCACCTCTAGTTACACTTCACCTCCGACCACTCTCGATCCGCCACCTGCGGATACCTGAGCGTGGACATCAACATCTATCACTGTCTGCAGTGTCACAGGTCACTAGGTGTCTAGGCTCAGGCTGACCTTGGCTGTCTTCTGCCCAGGCAAGGAGCTTAATCCTTCAAAGGAAATGAGGACGCGTGGCCACTGGCCGACATCCTTTCTTTCATCTACACAGCGGTCTAGATGAGGGTAAAGAGGCCAGGTGGGCCAGGTGAAGGCTGAGTGCGGGGCCTAAGGCTTCCTTCCCAATCACCATGGAGACAGCCACCGCAAGGCTGGCCGGAACTTCTGACGGGGACGGGTCACAAACTCTGAGCCAATAGGAGAGGTCCAGCCTAACCGGCCGGTTCCGCAGAGCCCTCCATTTTACCCACGGACACGCAACGGCCCCTTCTGTCCTTGGCCACAAAATCGAGGGCACCCAGGGAATAACTTCACAGTAGGCAACCCCTGATGTGGACACGTTCGACATACTGGGACAGCAGGCAGGTACCTCTTTTCCACTTACGCTACGATATCAGTAGGCAAGGCGCCCTTCCTCAGCATCTATGGCCCCTCTTTGTATGTGTTCTTTTAAAGAAATCTCTTTTTTCTACCCCTGAGACACATCACAACTACGAGGGGCCTGAGAGGGAACCTGGAGATGAAACAGGGGAGGCTTCTGGCTGTACCGCTTCCCCGTGGCTAGAGAATAGCAGTTAGTCTCTCTGGAAGCTCTCAGCTTCTGTTGATCGACATGGGCAATACGGTAGGGGCGGACCCTGGCCAGGTGGAGCTTGTGGGCACATGCAACCTCTGGGGGAAGAATAATTCCGCTGCTGCTTTGTATGGTGTAAACCTCCCCACGCCAAGTGGGATGGGCACAGAACATTGACCCACACCTGCCAGGGGCCCTTCCTGGGACTAAAGATCCCAACCTGGTCTCAACCTTGTCACCTTCTCAGCACATACCTTTCCTGCACACATAATCCTGCCTTTCTCCGTCGGTGCCTCATCCTACTAGGAAAAAAGCATGCCGCTCAAAAAGGCCGATGCCAGAGAAATCGAGGAGACACTGCCATTTTCCACATTTTTGCTGTCTACATACCCCCGCCTCCGGTGGAAGGCTGCCTATGTGGCCGGGCTGCGAAGGCAAGGCCGAAATCCTGGCATCCTGGGCCCCAGCAATCCAGTGGTTTATGGACGTGGGGACCCGGATGACATGTTTCCCACATACAAGAGGAATCCTTGGGCCCTTCACTGGCTCGCCATTCAGCTCCGCGACGTCCACTACTGGCCCTGGCCTTTGGCCGGTGCCCCATTGCGCGAGTGCTCCAGAGCCATGTTTCTCCACCCATCACTATCATTCTGCCACCAGGGGATATGTGAGTGTGGGAGTCACCATTTGTCTGTCACTGGCAGCAGTGCCACGAGTCACTAGACTTCCAGGTACCAGCTGACCTAGGCTGCCTTCTGCCCCAGGCAAGGTCCGGAATCCTTTATCCCAGATGCTGACACCTGGGCACTGGCCGACATTAATTTTTATCAACACAGAGGTCTGAGTGAGGGTCAGCAGGCCAGCTAGGTGAAGTCAAGGTCAGGTGGGCGGGACTAAGGCTCCTTTGCCATCACCATGGAGACAGTCCCACCACCGGAAGAGTAGGCGGAGCGTATGATGGGCCCGGTGACAAGACTGAGCCAATGGCAGAGATCTGGCCCGCCAGGCAGATGACACAGGGCCCTCCATTATGACCTATGACACCTAGTGGCCACAGGATTTGAGCACACCCTGGGAAAGCCTACGCAGGCACAGGGGAGCCCCTGGTGCGGACTGGTGCAGGGCATTGGCAGAGCAGGCCAGGTACCTCTTTCCCACTTTCCTGAGGATATCACTACGCAAGGCATCCCCACTCAGCATCTCTTGCCTCTCTCTGTCTCTCTCTGGATGTGTTCATTCTCTGAAATCTCTTCCTTCTCCCCCTGAGTCACTTCACAGGTTGGAGTGCCTGATAGAGTGCCTAGAGACCAAAGAGCAAAGGGGGAAGGCCTCTGGCTCTACTGGTTGCCCATGGGCACACAAGATCTGGTAGTTTATCTGGAAGGTCTAGAGAGTAGTGACTGATGGGGTAGCTACATCACCGGCGGACCCTGGCCAGGTGAAGCTTGCTGACATGCGGCAGCCTCTCCGGAGACTACTACTTCCGCTGGTAACATTGTATGCAAATACCTGGCTGATTGCGAAGGGCAGAAAACATTGACACATACCTGCCAGAGGCCTATCCTGGGTCTGAAGAGTCCACCCCGGTCTCCAGCGACTCATCATCTCAGCACACACTTTGCCTGCACACAGGGAATCCGCCTCTCTCCACGAATGCCTTCTCCTGCTAGGAAACACACGATGGCACTCAGCCAAAGGAGAGCACAGGCAAAGTCAACTGAAGCCCGCATTTTCAAGATTTTGCCCTCTGCTGGGCCACAGCCTCCGGTGGCACACTGCATGTGCGTCACTTCTCCGAAGACGAGGCCGAAATCCGGGCATCCAGGGCCCCAGCAGTCCAGAGGCTGCGCATGGCGGCATACGGATCACCTCTTTGCCACGTACAGGAGGGAGGCCTCGGCCCTAGACTGGCTCCGCTAGAGCTCCACGACCTCAGCTATTTTTCCCGACCTTTGGCCCGTGCCCTTGTGAGTGTGTCACCTCTAGTTACACTTCACCTCCGACCACTCTCGATCCGCCACCTGCGGATACCTGAGCGTGGACATCAACATCTATCACTGTCTGCAGTGTCACAGGTCACTAGGTGTCTAGGCTCAGGCTGACCTTGGCTGTCTTCTGCCCAGGCAAGGAGCTTAATCCTTCAAAGGAAATGAGGACACGTGGCCACTGGCCGACATCCTTTCTTTCATCTACACAGCGGTCTAGATGAGGGTAAAGAGGCCAGGTGGGCCAGGTGAAGGCTGAGTGCGGGGCCTAAGGCTTCCTTCCCAATCACCATGGAGACAGCCACCGCAAGGCTGGCCGGAACTTCTGACGGGGACGGGTCACAAACTCTGAGCCAATAGGAGAGGTCCAGCCTAACCGGCCGGTTCCGCAGAGCCCTCCATTTTACCCACGGACACGCAACGGCCCCTTCTGTCCTTGGCCACAAAATCGAGGGCACCCAGGGAATAACTTCACAGTAGGCAACCCCTGATGTGGACACGTTCGACATACTGGGACAGCAGGCAGGTACCTCTTTTCCACTTACGCTACGATATCAGTAGGCAAGGCGCCCTTCCTCAGCATCTATGGCCCCTCTTTGTATGTGTTCTTTTAAAGAAATCTCTTTTTTCTACCCCTGAGACACATCACAACTATGAGGGGCCTGAGAGGGAACCTGGAGATGAAACAGGGGAGGCTTCTGGCTGTACCGCTTCCCCGTGGCTAGAGAATAGCAGTTAGTCTCTCTGGAAGCTCTCAGCTTCTGTTGATCGACATGGGCAATACGGTAGGGGCGGACCCTGGCCAGGTGGAGCTTGTGGGCACATGCAACCTCTGGGGGAAGAATAATTCCGCTGCTGCTTTGTATGGTGTAAACCTCCCCACGCCAAGTGGGATGGGCACAGAACATTGACCCACACCTGCCAGGGGCCCTTCCTGGGACTAAAGATCCCAACCTGGTCTCAACCTTGTCACCTTCTCAGCACATACCTTTCCTGCACACATAATCCTGCCTTTCTCCGTCGGTGCCTCATCCTACTAGGAAAAAAGCATGCCGCTCAAAAAGGCCGATGCCAGAGAAATGGAGGAGACACTGCCATTTTCCACATTTTTGCTGTCTACATATCCCCGCCTCCGGTGGAAGGCTGCCTATGTGGCCGGGCTGCGAAGGCAAGGCCGAAATCCTGGCATCCTGGGCCCCAGCAATCCAGTGGTTTATGGACGTGGGGACCCGGATGACATGTTTCCCACATACAAGAGGAATCCTTGGGCCCTTCACTGGCTCGTCATTCAGCTCCGCGACGTCCACTACTGGCCCTGGCCTTTGGCCGGTGCCCCATTGCGCGAGTGCTCCGGAGCCATGTTTCTCCACCCATCACTATCATTCTGCCACCAGGGGATATGTGAGTGTGGGAGTCACCATTTGTCTGTCACTGGCAGCAGTGCCACGAGTCACTAGACTTCCAGGTACCAGCTGACCTAGGCTGCCTTCTGCCCCAGGCAAGGTCCGGAATCCTTTATCCCAGATGCTGACACCTGGGCACTGGCCGACATTAATTTTTATCAACACAGAGGTCTGAATGAGGGTCAGCAGGCCAGCTAGGTGAAGTCAAGGCCAGGTGGGCGGGACTAAGGCTCCTTTGCCATCACCATGGAGACAGTCCCCCCACCGGAAGAGTAGGCGGAGCTTATGATGTGCCCGGTGACAAGACTGAGCCAATGGCAGAGATCTGGCCCGCCAGGCAGATGACACAGGGCCCTCCATTATGACCTATGACACCTAGTGGCCACAGGATTTGAGCACACCCTGGGAAAGCCTACGCAGGCACAGGGGAGCCCCTGGTGCGGACTGGTTCAGGGCATTGGCAGAGCAGGCCAGGTACCTCTTTCCCACTTTCCTGAGGATATCACTACGCAAGGCATCCCCACTCAGCATCTCTTGCCTCTCTCTGTCTCTCTCTGGATGTGTTCATTCTCTGAAATCTCTTCCTTCTCCCCCTGAGTCACTTCACAGCTTGGAGTGCCTGATAGAGTGCCTAGAGACCAAAGAGCAAAGGGGGAAGGCCTCTGGCTCTACTGGTTGCCCATGGGCACACAAGATCTGGTAGTTTATCTGGAAGGTCTAGAGAGTAGTGACTGATGGGGTAGCTACATCACCGGCGGACCCTGGCCAGGTGAAGCTTGCTGACATGCGGCAGCCTCTCTGGAGACTACTACTTCCGCTGGTAACATTGTATGCAAATACCTGGCTGAGTGCGAAGGGCAGAAAACATTGACACATACCTGCCAGAGGCCTATCCTGGGTCTGAAGAGTCCACCCCGGTCTCCAGCGACTCATCATCTCAGCACACACTTTGCCTGCACACAGGGAATCCGCCTCTCTCCACGAATGCCTTCTCCTGCTAGGAAACACACGATGGCACTCAGCCAAAGGAGAGCACAGGCAAAGTCAACTGAAGCCCGCATTTTCAAGATTTTGCCCTCTGCTGGGCCACAGCCTCCGGTGGCACACTGCATGTGCGTCACTTCTCCGAAGACGAGGCCGAAATCCGGGCATCCAGGGCCCCAGCAGTCCAGAGGCTGCGCATGGCGGCATACGGATCACCTCTTTGCCACGTACAGGAGGGAGGCCTCGGCCCTAGCCTGGCTCCGCTAGAGCTCCACGACCTCAGCTATTTTTCCCGACCTTTGGCCCGTGCCCTTGTGAGTGTGTCACCTCTAGTTACACTTCACCTCCGACCACTCTCGATCCGCCACCTGCGGATACCTGAGCGTGGACATCAACATCTATCACTGTCTGCAGTGTCACAGGTCACTAGGTGTCTAGGCTCAGGCTGACCTTGGCTGTCTTCTGCCCAGGCAAGGAGCTTAATCCTTCAAAGGAAATGAGGACGCGTGGCCACTGGCCGACATCCTTTCTTTCATCTACACAGCGGTCTAGATGAGGGTAAAGAGGCCAGGTGGGCCAGGTGAAGGCTGAGTGCGGGGCCTAAGGCTTCCTTCCCAATCACCATGGAGACAGCCACCGCAAGGCTGGCCGGAACTTCTGACGGGGACGGGTCACAAACTCTGAGCCAATAGGAGAGGTCCAGCCTAACCGGCCGGTTCCGCAGAGCCCTCCATTTTACCCACGGACACGCAACGGCCCCTTCTGTCCTTGGCCACAAAATCGAGGGCACCCAGGGAATAACTTCACAGTAGGCAACCCCTGATGTGGACACGTTCGACATACTGGGACAGCAGGCAGGTACCTCTTTTCCACTTACGCTACGATATCAGTAGGCAAGGCGCCCTTCCTCAGCATCTATGGCCCCTCTTTGTATGTGTTCTTTTAAAGAAATCTCTTTTTTCTACCCCTGAGACACATCACAACTACGAGGGGCCTGAGAGGGAACCTGGAGATGAAACAGGGGAGGCTTCTGGCTGTACCGCTTCCCCGTGGCTAGAGAATAGCAGTTAGTCTCTCTGGAAGCTCTCAGCTTCTGTTGATCGACATGGGCAATACGGTAGGGGCGGACCCTGGCCAGGTGGAGCTTGTGGGCACATGCAACCTCTGGGGGAAGAATAATTCCGCTGCTGCTTTGTATGGTGTAAACCTCCCCACGCCAAGTGGGATGGGCACAGAACATTGACCCACACCTGCCAGGGGCCCTTCCTGGGACTAAAGATCCCAACCTGGTCTCAACCTTGTCACCTTCTCAGCACATACCTTTCCTGCACACATAATCCTGCCTTTCTCCGTCGGTGCCTCATCCTACTAGGAAAAAAGCATGCCGCTCAAAAAGGCCGATGCCAGAGAAATCGAGGAGACACTGCCATTTTCCACATTTTTGCTGTCTACATACCCCCGCCTCCGGTGGAAGGCTGCCTATGTGGCCGGGCTGCGAAGGCAAGGCCGAAATCCTGGCATCCTGGGCCCCAGCAATCCAGTGGTTTATGGACGTGGGGACCCGGATGACATGTTTCCCACATACAAGAGGAATCCTTGGGCCCTTCACTGGCTCGCCATTCAGCTCCGCGACGTCCACTACTGGCCCTGGCCTTTGGCCGGTGCCCCATTGCGCGAGTGCTCCGGAGCCATGTTTCTCCACCCATCACTATCATTCTGCCACCAGGGGATATGTGAGTGTGGGAGTCACCATTTGTCTGTCACTGGCAGCAGTGCCACGAGTCACTAGACTTCCAGGTACCAGCTGACCTAGGCTGCCTTCTGCCCCAGGCAAGGTCCGGAATCCTTTATCCCAGATGCTGACACCTGGGCACTGGCCGACATTAATTTTTATCAACACAGAGGTCTGAGTGAGGGTCAGCAGGCCAGCTAGGTGAAGTCAAGGTCAGGTGGGCGGGACTAAGGCTCCTTTGCCATCACCATGGAGACAGTCCCACCACCGGAAGAGTAGGCGGAGCGTATGATGGGCCCGGTGACAAGACTGAGCCAATGGCAGAGATCTGGCCCGCCAGGCAGATGACACAGGGCCCTCCATTATGACCTATGACACCTAGTGGCCACAGGATTTGAGCACACCCTGGGAAAGCCTACGCAGGCACAGGGGAGCCCCTGGTGCGGACTGGTTCAGGGCATTGGCAGAGCAGGCCAGGTACCTCTTTCCCACTTTCCTGAGGATATCACTACGCAAGGCATCCCCACTCAGCATCTCTTGCCTCTCTCTGTCTCTCTCTGGATGTGTTCATTCTCTGAAATCTCTTCCTTCTCCCCCTGAGTCACTTCACAGGTTGGAGTGCCTGATAGAGTGCCTAGAGACCAAAGAGCAAAGGGGGAAGGCCTCTGGCTCTACTGGTTGCCCATGGGCACACAAGATCTGGTAGTTTATCTGGAAGGTCTAGAGAGTAGTGACTGATGGGGTAGCTACATCACCGGCGGACCCTGGCCAGGTGAAGCTTGCTGACATGCGGCAGCCTCTCCGGAGACTACTACTTCCGCTGGTAACATTGTATGCAAATACCTGGCTGAGTGCGAAGGGCAGAAAACATTGACACATACCTGCCAGAGGCCTATCCTGGGTCTGAAGAGTCCACCCCGGTCTCCAGCGACTCATCATCTCAGCACACACTTTGCCTGCACACAGGGAATCCGCCTCTCTCCACGAATGCCTTCTCCTGCTAGGAAACACACGATGGCACTCAGCCAAAGGAGAGCACAGGCAAAGTCAACTGAAGCCCGCATTTTCAAGATTTTGCCCTCTGCTGGGCCACAGCCTCCGGTGGCACACTGCATGTGCGTCACTTCTCCGAAGACGAGGCCGAAATCCGGGCATCCAGGGCCCCAGCAGTCCAGAGGCTGCGCATGGCGGCATACGGATCACCTCTTTGCCACGTACAGGAGGGAGGCCTCGGCCCTAGACTGGCTCCGCTAGAGCTCCACGACCTCAGCTATTTTTCCCGACCTTTGGCCCGTGCCCTTGTGAGTGTGTCACCTCTAGTTACACTTCACCTCCGACCACTCTCGATCCGCCACCTGCGGATACCTGAGCGTGGACATCAACATCTATCACTGTCTGCAGTGTCACAGGTCACTAGGTGTCTAGGCTCAGGCTGACCTTGGCTGTCTTCTGCCCAGGCAAGGAGCTTAATCCTTCAAAGGAAATGAGGACGCGTGGCCACTGGCCGACATCCTTTCTTTCATCTACACAGCGGTCTAGATGAGGGTAAAGAGGCCAGGTGGGCCAGGTGAAGGCTGAGTGCGGGGCCTAAGGCTTCCTTCCCAATCACCATGGAGACAGCCACCGCAAGGCTGGCCGGAACTTCTGACGGGGACGGGTCACAAACTCTGAGCCAATAGGAGAGGTCCAGCCTAACCGGCCGGTTCCGCAGAGCCCTCCATTTTACCCACGGACACGCAACGGCCCCTTCTGTCCTTGGCCACAAAATCGAGGGCACCCAGGGAATAACTTCACAGTAGGCAACCCCTGATGTGGACACGTTCGACATACTGGGACAGCAGGCAGGTACCTCTTTTCCACTTACGCTACGATATCAGTAGGCAAGGCGCCCTTCCTCAGCATCTATGGCCCCTCTTTGTATGTGTTCTTTTAAAGAAATCTCTTTTTTCTACCCCTGAGACACATCACAACTATGAGGGGCCTGAGAGGGAACCTGGAGATGAAACAGGGGAGGCTTCTGGCTGTACCGCTTCCCCGTGGCTAGAGAATAGCAGTTAGTCTCTCTGGAAGCTCTCAGCTTCTGTTGATCGACATGGGCAATACGGTAGGGGCGGACCCTGGCCAGGTGGAGCTTGTGGGCACATGCAACCTCTGGGGGAAGAATAATTCCGCTGCTGCTTTGTATGGTGTAAACCTCCCCACGCCAAGTGGGATGGGCACAGAACATTGACCCACACCTGCCAGGGGCCCTTCCTGGGACTAAAGATCCCAACCTGGTCTCAACCTTGTCACCTCCTCAGCACATACCTTTCCTGCACACATAATCCTGCCTTTCTCCGTCGGTGCCTCATCCTACTAGGAAAAAAGCATGCCGCTCAAAAAGGCCGATGCCAGAGAAATGGAGGAGACACTGCCATTTTCCACATTTTTGCTGTCTACATATCCCCGCCTCCGGTGGAAGGCTGCCTATGTGGCCGGGCTGCGAAGGCAAGGCCGAAATCCTGGCATCCTGGGCCCCAGCAATCCAGTGGTTTATGGACGTGGGGACCCGGATGACATGTTTCCCACATACAAGAGGAATCCTTGGGCCCTTCACTGGCTCGTCATTCAGCTCCGCGACGTCCACTACTGGCCCTGGCCTTTGGCCGGTGCCCCATTGCGCGAGTGCTCCGGAGCCATGTTTCTCCACCCATCACTATCATTCTGCCACCAGGGGATATGTGAGTGTGGGAGTCACCATTTGTCTGTCACTGGCAGCAGTGCCACGAGTCACTAGACTTCCAGGTACCAGCTGACCTAGGCTGCCTTCTGCCCCAGGCAAGGTCCGGAATCCTTTATCCCAGATGCTGACACCTGGGCACTGGCCGACATTAATTTTTATCAACACAGAGGTCTGAGTGAGAGTCAGCAGGCCAGCTAGGTGAAGTCAAGGCCAGGTGGGCGGGACTAAGGCTCCTTTGCCATCACCATGGAGACAGTCCCCCCACCGGAAGAGTAGGCGGAGCTTATGATGGGCCCGGTGACAAGACTGAGCCAATGGCAGAGATCTGGCCCGCCAGGCAGATGACACAGGGCCCTCCATTATGACCTATGACACCTAGTGGCCACAGGATTTGAGCACACCCTGGGAAAGCCTACGCAGGCACAGGGGAGCCCCTGGTGCGGACTGGTGCAGGGCATTGGCAGAGCAGGCCAGGTACCTCTTTCCCACTTTCCTGAGGATATCACTACGCAAGGCATCCCCACTCAGCATCTCTTGCCTCTCTCTGTCTCTCTCTGGATGTGTTCATTCTCTGAAATCTCTTCCTTCTCCCCCTGAGTCACTTCACAGCTTGGAGTGCCTGATAGAGTGCCTAGAGACCAAAGAGCAAAGGGGGAAGGCCTCTGGCTCTACTGGTTGCCCATGGGCACACAAGATCTGGTAGTTTATCTGGAAGGTCTAGAGAGTAGTGACTGATGGGGTAGCTACATCACCGGCGGACCCTGGCCAGGTGAAGCTTGCTGACATGCGGCAGCCTCTCTGGAGACTACTACTTCCGCTGGTAACATTGTATGCAAATACCTGGCTGAGTGCGAAGGGCAGAAAACATTGACACATACCTGCCAGAGGCCTATCCTGGGTCTGAAGAGTCCACCCCGGTCTCCAGCGACTCATCATCTCAGCACACACTTTGCCTGCACACAGGGAATCCGCCTCTCTCCACGAATGCCTTCTCCTGCTAGGAAACACACGATGGCACTCAGCCAAAGGAGAGCACAGGCAAAGTCAACTGAAGCCCGCATTTTCAAGATTTTGCCCTCTGCTGGGCCACAGCCTCCGGTGGCACACTGCATGTGCGTCACTTCTCCGAAGACGAGGCCGAAATCCGGGCATCCAGGGCCCCAGCAGTCCAGAGGCTGCGCATGGCGGCATACGGATCACCTCTTTGCCACGTACAGGAGGGAGGCCTCGGCCCTAGACTGGCTCCGCTAGAGCTCCACGACCTCAGCTATTTTTCCCGACCTTTGGCCCGTGCCCTTGTGAGTGTGTCACCTCTAGTTACACTTCACCTCCGACCACTCTCGATCCGCCACCTGCGGATACCTGAGCGTGGACATCAACATCTATCACTGTCTGCAGTGTCACAGGTCACTAGGTGTCTAGGCTCAGGCTGACCTTGGCTGTCTTCTGCCCAGGCAAGGAGCTTAATCCTTGAAAGGAAATGAGGACGCGTGGCCACTGGCCGACATCCTTTCTTTCATCTACACAGCGGTCTAGATGAGGGTAAAGAGGCCAGGTGGGCCAGGTGAAGGCTGAGTGCGGGGCCTAAGGCTTCCTTCCCAATCACCATGGAGACAGCCACCGCAAGGCTGGCCGGAACTTCTGACGGGGACGGGTCACAAACTCTGAGCCAATAGGAGAGGTCCAGCCTAACCGGCCGGTTCCGCAGAGCCCTCCATTTTACCCACGGACACGCAACGGCCCCTTCTGTCCTTGGCCACAAAATCGAGGGCACCCAGGGAATAACTTCACAGTAGGCAACCCCTGATGTGGACACGTTCGACTTACTGGGACAGCAGGCAGGTACCTCTTTTCCACTTACGCTACGATATCAGTAGGCAAGGCGCCCTTCCTCAGCATCTATGGCCCCTCTTTGTATGTGTTCTTTTAAAGAAATCTCTTTTTTCTACCCCTGAGACACATCACAACTACGAGGGGCCTGAGAGGGAACCTGGAGATGAAACAGGGGAGGCTTCTGGCTGTACCGCTTCCCCGTGGCTAGAGAATAGCAGTTAGTCTCTCTGGAAGCTCTCAGCTTCTGTTGATCGACATGGGCAATACGGTAGGGGCGGACCCTGGCCAGGTGGAGCTTGTGGGCACATGCAACCTCTGGGGGAAGAATAATTCCGCTGCTGCTTTGTATGGTGTAAACCTCCCCACGCCAAGTGGGATGGGCACAGAACATTGACCCACACCTGCCAGGGGCCCTTCCTGGGACTAAAGATCCCAACCTGGTCTCAACCTTGTCACCTTCTCAGCACATACCTTTCCTGCACACATAATCCTGCCTTTCTCCGTCGGTGCCTCATCCTACTAGGAAAAAAGCATGCCGCTCAAAAAGGCCGATGCCAGAGAAATCGAGGAGACACTGCCATTTTCCACATTTTTGCTGTCTACATATCCCCGCCTCCGGTGGAAGGCTGCCTATGTGGCCGGGCTGCGAAGGCAAGGCCGAAATCCTGGCATCCTGGGCCCCAGCAATCCAGTGGTTTATGGACGTGGGGACCCGGATGACATGTTTCCCACATACAAGAGGAATCCTTGGGCCCTTCACTGGCTCGCCATTCAGCTCCGCGACGTCCACTACTGGCCCTGGCCTTTGGCCGGTGCCCCATTGCGCGAGTGCTCCAGAGCCATGTTTCTCCACCCATCACTATCATTCTGCCACCAGGGGATATGTGAGTGTGGGAGTCACCATTTGTCTGTCACTGGCAGCAGTGCCACGAGTCACTAGACTTCCAGGTACCAGCTGACCTAGGCTGCCTTCTGCCCCAGGCAAGGTCCGGAATCCTTTATCCCAGATGCTGACACCTGGGCACTGGCCGACATTAATTTTTATCAACACAGAGGTCTGAGTGAGGGTCAGCAGGCCAGCTAGGTGAAGTCAAGGCCAGGTGGGCGGGACTAAGGCTCCTTTGCCATCACCATGGAGACAGTCCCACCACCGGAAGAGTAGGCGGAGCGTATGACGGGCCCGGTGACAAGACTGAGCCAATGGCAGAGATCTGGCCCGCCAGGCAGATGACACAGGGCCCTCCATTATGACCTATGACACCTAGTGGCCACAGGATTTGAGCACACCCTGGGAAAGCCTACGCAGGCACAGGGGAGCCCCTGGTGCGGACTGGTTCAGGGCATTGGCAGAGCAGGCCAGGTACCTCTTTCCCACTTTCCTGAGGATATCACTACGCAAGGCATCCCCACTCAGCATCTCTTGCCTCTCTCTGTCTCTCTCTGGATGTGTTCATTCTCTGAAATCTCTTCCTTCTCCCCCTGAGTCACTTCACAGGTTGGAGTGCCTGATAGAGTGCCTAGAGACCAAAGAGCAAAGGGGGAAGGCCTCTGGCTCTACTGGTTGCCCATGGGCACACAAGATCTGGTAGTTTATCTGGAAGGTCTAGAGAGTAGTGACTGATGGGGTAGCTACATCACCGGCGGACCCTGGCCAGGTGAAGCTTGCTGACATGTGGCAGCCTCTCTGGAGACTACTAATTCCGCTGGTAACATTGTATGCAAATACCTGGCTGAGTGCGAAGGGCAGAAAACATTGACACATACCTGCCAGAGGCCTATCCTGGGTCTGAAGAGTCCACCCCGGTCTCCAGCGACTCATCATCTCAGCACACACTTTGCCTGCACACAGGGAATCCGCCTCTCTCCACGAATGCCTTCTCCTGCTAGGAAACACACGATGGCACTCAGCCAAAGGAGAGCACAGGCAAAGTCAACTGAAGCCCGCATTTTCAAGATTTTGCCCTCTGCTGGGCCACAGCCTCCGGTGGCACACTGCATGTGCGTCACTTCTCCGAAGACGAGGCCGAAATCCGGGCATCCAGGGCCCCAGCAGTCCAGAGGCTGCGCATGGCGGCATACGGATCACCTCTTTGCCACGTACAGGAGGGAGGCCTCGGCCCTACACTGGCTCTGCTAGAGCTCCACGAACTCAGCTATTTTTCCCGACCTTTGGCCCGTGCCCTTGTGAGTGTGTCACCTCTAGTTACACTTCACCTCCGACCACTCTCGATCCGCCACCTGCGGATACCTGAGCGTGGACATCAACATCTATCACTGTCTGCAGTGTCACAGGTCACTAGATGTCTAGGCTCAGGCTGACCTTGGCTGTCTTCTGCCCAGGCAAGGAGCTTAATCCTTCAAAGGAAATGAGGACGCGTGGTCACTGGCCGACATCCTTTCTTTCATCTACACAGCCAGGTGGGCCAGGTGAAGGCTGAGTGCGGGGCCTAAGGCTTCCTTCCCAATCACCATGGAGACAGCCACCGCAAGGCTGGCCGGAACTTCTGACGGGGACGGGTCACAAACTCTGAGCCAATAGGAGAGGTCCAGCCTAACCGGCCGGTTCCGCAGAGCCCTCCATTTTACCCACGGACACGCAACGGCCCCTTCTGTCCTTGGCCACAAAATCGAGGGCACCCAGGGAATAACTTCACAGTAGGCAACCCCTGATATGGACACGTTCGACATACTGGGACAGCAGGCAGGTACCTCTTTTCCACTTACGCTACGATATCAGTAGGCAAGGCGCCCTTCCTCAGCATCTATGGCCCCTCTTTGTATGTGTTCTTTTAAAGAAATCTCTTTTTTCTACCCCTGAGACACATCACAACTATGAGGGGCCTGAGAGGGAACCTGGAGATGAAACAGGGGAGGCTTCTGGCTGTACCGCTTCCCCGTGGCTAGAGAATAGCAGTTAGTCTCTCTGGAAGCTCTCAGCTTCTGTTGATCGACATGGGCAATACGGTAGGGGCGGACCCTGGCCAGGTGGAGCTTGTGGGCACATGCAACCTCTGGGGGAAGAATAATTCCGCTGCTGCTTTGTATGGTGTAAACCTCCCCACGCCAAGTGGGATGGGCACAGAACATTGACCCACACCTGCCAGGGGCCCTTCCTGGGACTAAAGATCCCAACCTGGTCTCAACCTTGTCACCTTCTCAGCACATACCTTTCCTGCACACATAATCCTGCCTTTCTCCGTCGGTGCCTCATCCTACTAGGAAAAAAGCATGCCGCTCAAAAAGGCCGATGCCAGAGAAATCGAGGAGACACTGCCATTTTCCACATTTTTGCTGTCTACATACCCCCGCCTCCGGTGGAAGGCTGCCTATGTGGCCGGGCTGCGAAGGCAAGGCCGAAATCCTGGCATCCTGGGCCCCAGCAATCCAGTGGTTTATGGACGTGGGGACCCGGATGACATGTTTCCCACATACAAGAGGAATCCTTGGGCCCTTCACTGGCTCGCCATTCAGCTCCGCGACGTCCACTACTGGCCCTGGCCTTTGGCCGGTGCCCCATTGCGCGAGTGCTCCAGAGCCATGTTTCTCCACCCATCACTATCATTCTGCCACCAGGGGATATGTGAGTGTGGGAGTCACCATTTGTCTGTCACTGGCAGCAGTGCCACGAGTCACTAGACTTCCAGGTACCAGCTGACCTAGGCTGCCTTCTGCCCCAGGCAAGGTCCGGAATCCTTTATCCCAGATGCTGACACCTGGGCACTGGCCGACATTAATTTTTATCAACACACAGGTCTGAGTGAGGGTCAGCAGGCCAGCCAGGTGAAGTCAAGGCCAGGTGGGCGGGACTAAGGCTCCTTTGCCATCACCATGGAGACAGTCCCCCCACCGGAAGAGTAGGCGGAGCGTATGATGGGCCCGGTGACAAGACTGAGCCAATGGCAGAGATCTGGCCCGCCAGGCAGATGACACAGGGCCCTCCATTATGACCTATGACACCTAGTGGCCACAGGATTTGAGCACACCCTGGGAAAGCCTACGCAGGCACAGGGGAGCCCCTGGTGCGGACTGGTGCAGGGCATTGGCAGAGCAGGCCAGGTACCTCTTTCCCACTTTCCTGAGGATATCACTACGCAAGGCATCCCCACTCAGCATCTCTTGCCTCTCTCTGTCTCTCTCTGGATGTGTTCATTCTCTGAAATCTCTTCCTTCTCCCCCTGAGTCACTTCACAGCTTGGAGTGCCTGATAGAGTGCCTAGAGACCAAAGAGCAAAGGGGGAAGGCCTCTGGCTCTACTGGTTGCCCATGGGCAGACAAGATCTGGTAGTTTATCTGGAAGGTCTAGAGAGTAGTGACTGATGGGGTAGCTACATCACCGGCGGACCCTGGCCAGGTGAAGCTTGCTGACATGCGGCAGCCTCTCTGGAGACTACTACTTCCGCTGTTAACATTGTATGCAAATACCTGGCTGAGTGCGAAGGGCAGAAAACATTGACACATACCTGCCAGAGGCCTATCCTGGGTCTGAAGAGTCCACCCCGGTCTCCAGCGACTCATCATCTCAGCACACACTTTGCCTGCACACAGGGAATCCGCCTCTCTCCACGAATGCCTTCTCCTGCTAGGAAACACACGATGGCACTCAGCCAAAGGAGAGCACAGGCAAAGTCAACTGAAGCCCGCATTTTCAAGATTTTGCCCTCTGCTGGGCCACAGCCTCCGGTGGCACACTGCATGTGCGTCACTTCTCCGAAGACGAGGCCGAAATCCGGGCATCCAGGGCCCCAGCAGTCCAGAGGCTGCGCATGGCGGCATACGGATCACCTCTTTGCCACGTACAGGAGGGAGGCCTCGGCCCTAGACTGGCTCTGCTAGAGCTCCACGACCTCAGCTATTTTTCCCAACCTTTGGCCCGTGCCCTTGTGAGTGTGTCACCTCTAGTTACACTTCACCTCCGACCACTCTCGATCCGCCACCTGCGGATACCTGAGCGTGGACATCAACATCTATCACTGTCTGCAGTGTCACAGGTCACTAGGTGTCTAGGCTCAGGCTGACCTTGGCTGTCTTCTGCCCAGGCAAGGAGCTTAATCCTTCAAAGGAAATGAGGACGCGTGGCCACTGGCCGACATCCTTTCTTTCATCTACACAGCGGTCTAGATGAGGGTAAAGAGGCCAGGTGGGCCAGGTGAAGGCTGAGTGCGGGGCCTAAGGCTTCCTTCCCAATCACCATGGAGACAGCCACCGCAAGGCTGGCCGGAACTTCTGACGGGGACGGGTCACAAACTCTGAGCCAATAGGAGAGGTCCAGCCTAACCGGCCGGTTCCGCAGAGCCCTCCATTTTACCCACGGACACGCAACGGCCCCTTCTGTCCTTGGCCACAAAATCGAGGGCACCCAGGGAATAACTTCACAGTAGGCAACCCCTGATGTGGACACGTTCGACATACTGGGACAGCAGGCAGGTACCTCTTTTCCACTTACGCTACGATATCAGTAGGCAAGGCGCCCTTCCTCAGCATCTATGGCCCCTCTTTGTATGTGTTCTTTTAAAGAAATCTCTTTTTTCTACCCCTGAGACACATCACAACTATGAGGGGCCTGAGAGGGAACCTGGAGATGAAACAGGGGAGGCTTCTGGCTGTACCGCTTCCCCGTGGCTAGAGAATAGCAGTTAGTCTCTCTGGAAGCTCTCAGCTTCTGTTGATCGACATGGGCAATACGGTAGGGGCGGACCCTGGCCAGGTGGAGCTTGTGGGCACATGCAACCTCTGGGGGAAGAATAATTCCGCTGCTGCTTTGTATGGTGTAAACCTCCCCACGCCAAGTGGGATGGGCACAGAACATTGACCCACACCTGCCAGGGGCACTTCCTGGGACTAAAGATCCCAACCTGGTCTCAACCTTGTCACCTTCTCAGCACATACCTTTCCTGCACACATAATCCTGCCTTTCTCCGTCGGTGCCTCATCCTACTAGGAAAAAAGCATGCCGCTCAAAAAGGCCGATGCCAGAGAAATCGAGGAGACACTGCCATTTTCCACATTTTTGCTGTCTACATACCCCCGCCTCCGGTGGAAGGCTGCCTATGTGGCCGGGCTGCGAAGGCAAGGCCGAAATCCTGGCATCCTGGGCCCCAGCAATCCAGTGGTTTATGGACGTGGGGACCCGGATGACATGTTTCCCACATACAAGAGGAATCCTTGGGCCCTTCACTGGCTCGCCATTCAGCTCCGCGACATCCACTACTGGCCCTGGCCTTTGGCCGGTGCCCCATTGCGCGAGTGCTCCAGAGCCATGTTTCTCCACCCATCACTATCATTCTGCCACCAGGGGATATGTGAGTGTGGGAGTCACCATTTGTCTGTCACTGGCAGCAGTGCCACGAGTCACTAGACTTCCAGGTACCAGCTGACCTAGGCTGCCTTCTGCCCCAGGCAAGGTCCGGAATCCTTTATCCCAGATGCTGACACCTGGGCACTGGCCGACATTAATTTTTATCAACACAGAGGTCTGAGTGAGGGTCAGCAGGCCAGCTAGGTGAAGTCAAGGCCAGGTGGGCGGGACTAAGGCTCCTTTGCCATCACCATGGAGACAGTCCCCCCACCGGAAGAGTAGGCGGAGCGTATGATGGGCCCGGTGACAAGACTGAGCCAATGGCAGAGATCTGGCCCGCCAGGCAGATGACACAGGGCCCTCCATTATGACCTATGACACCTAGTGGCCACAGGATTTGAGCACACCCTGGGAAAGCCTACGCAGGCACAGGGGAGCCCCTGGTGCGGACTGGTGCAGGGCATTGGCAGAGCAGGCCAGGTACCTCTTTCCCACTTTCCTGAGGATATCACTACGCAAGGCATCCCCACTCAGCATCTCTTGCCTCTCTCTGTCTCTCTCTGGATGTGTTCATTCTCTGAAATCTCTTCCTTCTCCCCCTGAGTTACTTCACAGCTTGGAGTGCCTGATAGAGTGCCTAGAGACCAAAGAGCAAAGGGGGAAGGCCTCTGGCTCTACTGGTTGCCCATGGGCAGACAAGATCTGGTAGTTTATCTGGAAGGTCTAGAGAGTAGTGACTGATGGGGTAGCTACATCACCGGCGGACCCTGGCCAGGTGAAGCTTGCTGACATGCGGCAGCCTCTCTGGAGACTACTACTTCCGCTGTTAACATTGTATGCAAATACCTGGCTGAGTGCGAAGGGCAGAAAACATTGACACATACCTGCCAGAGGCCTATCCTGGGTCTGAAGAGTCCACCCCGGTCTCCAGCGACTCATCATCTCAGCACACACTTTGCCTGCACACAGGGAATCCGCCTCTCTCCACGAATGCCTTCTCCTGCTAGGAAACACACGATGGCACTCAGCCAAAGGAGAGCGCAGGCAAAGTCAACTGAAGCCCGCATTTTCAAGATTTTGCCCTCTGCTGGGCCACAGCCTCCGGTGGCACACTGCATGTGCGTCACTTCTCCGAAGACGAGGCCGAAATCCGGGCATCCAGGGCCCCAGCAGTCCAGAGGCTGCGCATGGCGGCATACGGATCACCTCTTTGCCACGTACAGGAGGGAGGCCTCGGCCCTAGACTGGCTCCGCTAGAGCTCCACGACCTCAGCTATTTTTCCCGACCTTTGGCCCGTGCCCTTGTGAGTGTGTCACCTCTAGTTACACTTCACCTCCGACCACTCTCGATCCCCCACCTGCGGATACCTGAGCGTGGACATCAACATCTATCACTGTCTGCAGTGTCACAGGTCACTAGGTGTCTAGGCTCAGGCTGACCTTGGCTGTCTTCTGCCCAGGCAAGGAGCTTAATCCTTCAAAGGAAATGAGGACGCGTGGCCACTGGCCGACATCCTTTCTTTCATCTACACAGCGGTCTAGATGAGGGTAAAGAGGCCAGGTGGGCCAGGTGAAGGCTGAGTGCGGGGCCTAAGGCTTCCTTCCCAATCACCATGGAGACAGCCACCGCAAGGCTGGCCGGAACTTCTGACGGGGACGGGTCACAAACTCTGAGCCAATAGGAGAGGTCCAGCCTAACCGGCCGGTTCCGCAGAGCCCTCCATTTTACCCACGGACACGCAACGGCCCCTTCTGTCCTTGGCCACAAAATCGAGGGCACCCAGGGAATAACTTCACAGTAGGCAACCCCTGATGTGGACACGTTCGACATACTGGGACAGCAGGCAGGTACCTCTTTTCCACTTACGCTACGATATCAGTAGGCAAGGCGCCCTTCCTCAGCATCTATGGCCCCTCTTTGTATGTGTTCTTTTAAAGAAATCTCTTTTTTCTACCCCTGAGACACATCACAACTATGAGGGGCCTGAGAGGGAACCTGGAGATGAAACAGGGGAGGCTTCTGGCTGTACCGCTTCCCCGTGGCTAGAGAATAGCAGTTAGTCTCTCTGGAAGCTCTCAGCTTCTGTTGATCGACATGGGCAATACGGTAGGGGCGGACCCTGGCCAGGTGGAGCTTGTGGGCACATGCAACCTCTGGGGGAAGAATAATTCCGCTGCTGCTTTGTATGGTGTAAACCTCCCCACGCCAAGTGGGATGGGCACAGAACATTGACCCACACCTGCCAGGGGCCCTTCCTGGGACTAAAGATCCCAACCTGGTCTCAACCTTGTCACCTCCTCAGCACATACCTTTCCTGCACACATAATCCTGCCTTTCTCCGTCGGTGCCTCATCCTACTAGGAAAAAAGCATGCCGCTCAAAAAGGCCGATGCCAGAGAAATCGAGGAGACACTGCCATTTTCCACATTTTTGCTGTCTACATACCCCCGCCTCCGGTGGAAGGCTGCCTATGTGGCCGGGCTGCGAAGGCAAGGCCGAAATCCTGGCATCCTGGGCCCCAGCAATCCAGTGGTTTATGGACGTGGGGACCCGGATGACATGTTTCCCACATACAAGAGGAATCCTTGGGCCCTTCACTGGCTCGCCATTCAGCTCCGCGACGTCCACTACTGGCCCTGGCCTTTGGCCGGTGCCCCATTGCGCGAGTGCTCCGGAGCCATGTTTCTCCACCCATCACTATCATTCTGCCACCAGGGGATATGTGAGTGTGGGAGTCACCATTTGTCTGTCACTGGCAGCAGTGCCACGAGTCACTAGACTTCCAGGTACCAGCTGACCTAGGCTGCCTTCTGCCCCAGGCAAGGTCCGGAATCCTTTATCCCAGATGCTGACACCTGGGCACTGGCCGACATTAATTTTTATCAACACAGAGGTCTGAGTGAGGGTCAGCAGGCCAGCCAGGTGAAGTCAAGGCCAGGTGGGCGGGACTAAGGCTCCTTTGCCATCACCATGGAGACAGTCCCCCCACCGGAAGAGTAGGCGGAGCTTATGATGGGCCCGGTGACAAGACTGAGCCAATGGCAGAGATCTGGCCCGCCAGGCAGATGACACAGGGCCCTCCATTATGACCTATGACACCTAGTGGCCACAGGATTTGAGCACACCCTGGGAAAGCCTACGCAGGCACAGGGGAGCCCCTGGTGCGGACTGGTGCAGGGCATTGGCAGAGCAGGCCAGGTACCTCTTTCCCACTTTCCTGAGGATATCACTACGCAAGGCATCCCCACTCAGCATCTCTTGCCTCTCTCTGTCTCTCTCTGGATGTGTTCATTCTCTGAAATCTCTTCCTTCTCCCCCTGAGTCACTTCACAGCTTGGAGTGCCTGATAGAGTGCCTAGAGACCAAAGAGCAAAGGGGGAAGGCCTCTGGCTCTACTGGTTGCCCATGGGCACACAAGATCTGGTAGTTTATCTGGAAGGTCTAGAGAGTAGTGACTGATGGGGTAGCTACATCACCGGCGGACCCTGGCCAGGTGAAGCTTGCTGACATGCGGCAGCCTCTCTGGAGACTACTACTTCCGCTGGTAACATTGTATGCAAATACCTGGCTGAGTGCGAAGGGCAGAAAACATTGACACATACCTGCCAGAGGCCTATCCTGGGTCTGAAGAGTCCACCCCGGTCTCCAGCGACTCATCATCTCAGCACACACTTTGCCTGCACACAGGGAATCCGCCTCTCTCCACGAATGCCTTCTCCTGCTAGGAAACACAGGATGGCACTCAGCCAAAGGAGAGCACAGGCAAAGTCAACTGAAGCCCGCATTTTCAAGATTTTGCCCTCTGCTGGGCCACAGCCTCCGGTGGCACACTGCATGTGCGTCACTTCTCCGAAGACGAGGCCGAAATCCGGGCATCCAGGGCCCCAGCAGTCCAGAGGCTGCGCATGGCGGCATACGGATCACCTCTTTGCCACGTACAGGAGGGAGGCCTCGGCCCTAGACTGGCTCCGCTAGAGCTCCACGACCTCAGCTATTTTTCCCGACCTTTGGCCCGTGCCCTTGTGAGTGTGTCACCTCTAGTTACACTTCACCTCCGACCACTCTCGATCCGCCACCTGCGGATACCTGAGCGTGGACATCAACATCTATCACTGTCTGCAGTGTCACAGGTCACTAGGTGTCTAGGCTCAGGCTGACCTTGGCTGTCTTCTGCCCAGGCAAGGAGCTTAATCCTTCAAAGGAAATGAGGACGCGTGCCCACTGGCCGACATCCTTTCTTTCATCTACACAGCGGTCTAGATGAGGGTAAAGAGGCCAGGTGGGCCAGGTGAAGGCTGAGTGCGGGGCCTAAGGCTTCCTTCCCAATCACCATGGAGACAGCCACCGCAAGGCTGGCCGGAACTTCTGACGGGGACGGGTCACAAACTCTGAGCCAATAGGAGAGGTCCAGCCTAACCGGCCGGTTCCGCAGAGCCCTCCATTTTACCCACGGACACGCAACGGCCCCTTCTGTCCTTGGCCACAAAATCGAGGGCACCCAGGGAATAACTTCACAGTAGGCAACCCCTGATGTGGACACGTTCGACATACTGGGACAGCAGGCAGGTACCTCTTTTCCACTTACGCTACGATATCAGTAGGCAAGGCGCCCTTCCTCAGCATCTATGGCCCCTCTTTGTATGTGTTCTTTTAAAGAAATCTCTTTTTTCTACCCCTGAGACACATCACAACTACGAGGGGCCTGAGAGGGAACCTGGAGATGAAACAGGGGAGGCTTCTGGCTGTACCGCTTCCCCGTGGCTAGAGAATAGCAGTTAGTCTCTCTGGAAGCTCTCAGCTTCTGTTGATCGACATGGGCAATACGGTAGGGGCGGACCCTGGCCAGGTGGAGCTTGTGGGCACATGCAACCTCTGGGGGAAGAATAATTCCGCTGCTGCTTTGTATGGTGTAAACCTCCCCACGCCAAGTGGGATGGGCACAGAACATTGACCCACACCTGCCAGGGGCCCTTCCTGGGACTAAAGATCCCAACCTGGTCTCAACCTTGTCACCTTCTCAGCACATACCTTTCCTGCACACATAATCCTGCCTTTCTCCGTCGGTGCCTCATCCTACTAGGAAAAAAGCATGCCGCTCAAAAAGGCCGATGCCAGAGAAATCGAGGAGACACTGCCATTTTCCACATTTTTGCTGTCTACATACCCCCGCCTCCGGTGGAAGGCTGCCTATGTGGCCGGGCTGCGAAGGCAAGGCCGAAATCCTGGCATCCTGGGCCCCAGCAATCCAGTGGTTTATGGACGTGGGGACCCGGATGACATGTTTCCCACATACAAGAGGAATCCTTGGGCCCTTCACTGGCTCGTCATTCAGCTCCGCGACGTCCACTACTGGCCCTGGCCTTTGGCCGGTGCCCCATTGCGCGAGTGCTCCGGAGCCATGTTTCTCCACCCATCACTATCATTCTGCCACCAGGGGATATGTGAGTGTGGGAGTCACCATTTGTCTGTCACTGGCAGCAGTGCCACGAGTCACTAGACTTCCAGGTACCAGCTGACCTAGGCTGCCTTCTGCCCCAGGCAAGGTCCGGAATCCTTTATCCCAGATGCTGACACCTGGGCACTGGCCGACATTAATTTTTATCAACACAGAGGTCTGAGTGAGGGTCAGCAGGCCAGCTAGGTGAAGTCAAGGCCAGGTGGGCGGGACTAAGGCTCCTTTGCCATCACCATGGAGACAGTCCCACCACCGGAAGAGTAGGCGGAGCGTATGATGGGCCCGGTGACAAGACTGAGCCAATGGCAGAGATCTGGCCCGCCAGGCAGATGACACAGGGCCCTCCATTATGACCTATGACACCTAGTGGCCACAGGATTTGAGCACACCCTGGGAAAGCCTACGCAGGCACAGGGGAGCCCCTGGTGCGGACTGGTTCAGGGCATTGGCAGAGCAGGCCAGGTACCTCTTTCCCACTTTCCTGAGGATATCACTACGCAAGGCATCCCCACTCAGCATCTCTTGCCTCTCTCTGTCTCTCTCTGGATGTGTTCATTCTCTGAAATCTCTTCCTTCTCCCCCTGAGTCACTTCACAGCTTGGAGTGCCTGATAGAGTGCCTAGAGACCAAAGAGCAAAGGGGGAAGGCCTCTGGCTCTACTGGTTGCCCATGGGCACACAAGATCTGGTAGTTTATCTGGAAGGTCTAGAGAGTAGTGACTGATGGGGTAGCTACATCACCGGCGGACCCTGGCCAGGTGAAGCTTGCTGACATGCGGCAGCCTCTCCGGAGACTACTACTTCCGCTGGTAACATTGTATGCAAATACCTGGCTGAGTGCGAAGGGCAGAAAACATTGACACATACCTGCCAGAGGCCTATCCTGGGTCTGAAGAGTCCACCCCGGTCTCCAGCGACTCATCATCTCAGCACACACTTTGCCTGCACACAGGGAATCCGCCTCTCTCCACGAATGCCTTCTCCTGCTAGGAAACACAGGATGGCACTCAGCCAAAGGAGAGCACAGGCAAAGTCAACTGAAGCCCGCATTTTCAAGATTTTGCCCTCTGCTGGGCCACAGCCTCCGGTGGCACACTGCATGTGCGTCACTTCTCCGAAGACGAGGCCGAAATCCGGGCATCCAGGGCCCCAGCAGTCCAGAGGCTGCGCATGGCGGCATACGGATCACCTCTTTGCCACGTACAGGAGGGAGGCCTCGGCCCTAGACTGGCTCCGCTAGAGCTCCACGACCTCAGCTATTTTTCCCGACCTTTGGCCCGTGCCCTTGTGAGTGTGTCACCTCTAGTTACACTTCACCTCCGACCACTCTCGATCCGCCACCTGCGGATACCTGAGCGTGGACATCAACATCTATCACTGTCTGCAGTGTCACAGGTCACTAGGTGTCTAGGCTCAGGCTGACCTTGGCTGTCTTCTGCCCAGGCAAGGAGCTTAATCCTTCAAAGGAAATGAGGACGCGTGGCCACTGGCCGACATCCTTTCTTTCATCTACACAGCGGTCTAGATGAGGGTAAAGAGGCCAGGTGGGCCAGGTGAAGGCTGAGTGCGGGGCCTAAGGCTTCCTTCCCAATCACCATGGAGACAGCCACCGCAAGGCTGGCCGGAACTTCTGACGGGGACGGGTCACAAACTCTGAGCCAATAGGAGAGGTCCAGCCTAACCGGCCGGTTCCGCAGAGCCCTCCATTTTACCCACGGACACGCAACGGCCCCTTCTGTCCTTGGCCACAAAATCGAGGGCACCCAGGGAATAACTTCACAGTAGGCAACCCCTGATGTGGACACGTTCGACATACTGGGACAGCAGGCAGGTACCTCTTTTCCACTTACGCTACGATATCAGTAGGCAAGGCGCCCTTCCTCAGCATCTATGGCCCCTCTTTGTATGTGTTCTTTTAAAGAAATCTCTTTTTTCTACCCCTGAGACACATCACAACTACGAGGGGCCTGAGAGGGAACCTGGAGATGAAACAGGGGAGGCTTCTGGCTGTACCGCTTCCCCGTGGCTAGAGAATAGCAGTTAGTCTCTCTGGAAGCTCTCAGCTTCTGTTGATCGACATGGGCAATACGGTAGGGGCGGACCCTGGCCAGGTGGAGCTTGTGGGCACATGCAACCTCTGGGGGAAGAATAATTCCGCTGCTGCTTTGTATGGTGTAAACCTCCCCACGCCAAGTGGGATGGGCACAGAACATTGACCCACACCTGCCAGGGGCCCTTCCTGGGACTAAAGATCCCAACCTGGTCTCAACCTTGTCACCTTCTCAGCACATACCTTTCCTGCACACATAATCCTGCCTTTCTCCGTCGGTGCCTCATCCTACTAGGAAAAAAGCATGCCGCTCAAAAAGGCCGATGCCAGAGAAATCGAGGAGACACTGCCATTTTCCACATTTTTGCTGTCTACATACCCCCGCCTCCGGTGGAAGGCTGCCTATGTGGCCGGGCTGCGAAGGCAAGGCCGAAATCCTGGCATCCTGGGCCCCAGCAATCCAGTGGTTTATGGACGTGGGGACCCGGATGACATGTTTCCCACATACAAGAGGAATCCTTGGGCCCTTCACTGGCTCGCCATTCAGCTCCGCGACGTCCACTACTGGCCCTGGCCTTTGGCCGGTGCCCCATTGCGCGAGTGCTCCGGAGCCATGTTTCTCCACCCATCACTATCATTCTGCCACCAGGGGATATGTGAGTGTGGGAGTCACCATTTGTCTGTCACTGGCAGCAGTGCCACGAGTCACTAGACTTCCAGGTACCAGCTGACCTAGGCTGCCTTCTGCCCCAGGCAAGGTCCGGAATCCTTTATCCCAGATGCTGACACCTGGGCACTGGCCGACATTAATTTTTATCAACACAGAGGTCTGAGTGAGGGTCAGCAGGCCAGCTAGGTGAAGTCAAGGCCAGGTGGGCGGGACTAAGGCTCCTTTGCCATCACCATGGAGACAGTCCCACCACCGGAAGAGTAGGCGGAGCGTATGATGGGCCCGGTGACAAGACTGAGCCAATGGCAGAGATCTGGCCCGCCAGGCAGATGACACAGGGCCCTCCATTATGACCTATGACACCTAGTGGCCACAGGATTTGAGCACACCCTGGGAAAGCCTACGCAGGCACAGGGGAGCCCCTGGTGCGGACTGGTTCAGGGCATTGGCAGAGCAGGCCAGGTACCTCTTTCCCACTTTCCTGAGGATATCACTACGCAAGGCATCCCCACTCAGCATCTCTTGCCTCTCTCTGTCTCTCTCTGGATGTGTTCATTCTCTGAAATCTCTTCCTTCTCCCCCTGAGTCACTTCACAGCTTGGAGTGCCTGATAGAGTGCCTAGAGACCAAAGAGCAAAGGGGGAAGGCCTCTGGCTCTACTGGTTGCCCATGGGCACACAAGATCTGGTAGTTTATCTGGAAGGTCTAGAGAGTAGTGACTGATGGGGTAGCTACATCACCGGCGGACCCTGGCCAGGTGAAGCTTGCTGACATGCGGCAGCCTCTCTGGAGACTACTACTTCCGCTGGTAACATTGTATGCAAATACCTGGCTGAGTGCGAAGGGCAGAAAACATTGACACATACCTGCCAGAGGCCTATCCTGGGTCTGAAGAGTCCACCCCGGTCTCCAGCGACTCATCATCTCAGCACACACTTTGCCTGCACACAGGGAATCCGCCTCTCTCCACGAATGCCTTCTCCTGCTAGGAAACACACGATGGCACTCAGCCAAAGGAGAGCACAGGCAAAGTCAACTGAAGCCCGCATTTTCAAGATTTTGCCCTCTGCTGGGCCACAGCCTCCGGTGGCACACTGCATGTGCGTCACTTCTCCGAAGACGAGGCCGAAATCCGAACATCCAGGGCCCCAGCAGTCCAGAGGCTGCGCATGGCGGCATACGGATCACCTCTTTGCCACGTACAGGAGGGAGGCCTCGGCCCTACACTGGCTCTGCTAGAGCTCCACGAACTCAGCTATTTTTCCCGACCTTTGGCCCGTGCCCTTGTGAGTGTGTCACCTCTAGTTACACTTCACCTCCGACCACTCTCGATCCGCCACCTGCGGATACCTGAGCGTGGACATCAACATCTATCACTGTCTGCAGTGTCACAGGTCACTAGATGTCTAGGCTCAGGCTGACCTTGGCTGTCTTCTGCCCAGGCAAGGAGCTTAATCCTTCAAAGGAAATGAGGACGCGTGGCCACTGGCCGACATCCTTTCTTTCATCTACACAGCGGTCTAGATGAGGGTAAAGAGGCCAGGTGGGCCAGGTGAAGGCTGAGTGCGGGGCCTAAGGCTTCCTTCCCAATCACCATGGAGACAGCCACCGCAAGGCTGGCCGGAACTTCTGACGGGGACGGGTCACAAACTCTGAGCCAATAGGAGAGGTCCAGCCTAACCGGCCGGTTCCGCAGAGCCCTCCATTTTACCCACGGACACGCAACGGCCCCTTCTGTCCTTGGCCACAAAATCGAGGGCACCCAGGGAATAACTTCACAGTAGGCAACCCCTGATGTGGACACGTTCGACATACTGGGACAGCAGGCAGGTACCTCTTTTCCACTTACGCTACGATATCAGTAGGCAAGGCGCCCTTCCTCAGCATCTATGGCCCCTCTTTGTATGTGTTCTTTTAAAGAAATCTCTTTTTTCTACCCCTGAGACACATCACAACTACGAGGGGCCTGAGAGGGAACCTGGAGATGAAACAGGGGAGGCTTCTGGCTGTACCGCTTCCCCGTGGCTAGAGAATAGCAGTTAGTCTCTCTGGAAGCTCTCAGCTTCTGTTGATCGACATGGGCAATACGGTAGGGGCGGACCCTGGCCAGGTGGAGCTTGCATAGAGAGATAGTATTGGGGGAAGAATAATTCCGCTGCTGCTTTGTATGGTGTAAACCTCCCCCACGCCAAGTGGGATGGGCACAGAACATTGACCCACACCTGCCAGGGGCCCTTCCTGGGACTAAAGATCCCAACCTGGTCTCAACCTTGTCACCTTCTCAGCACATACCTTTCCTGCACACATAATCCTGCCTTTCTCCGTCGGTGCCTCATCCTACTAGGAAAAAAGCATGCCGCTCAAAAAGGCCGATGCCAGAGAAATCGAGGAGACACTGCCATTTTCCACATTTTTGCTGTCTACATATCCCCGCCTCCGGTGGAAGGCTGCCTATGTGGCCGGGCTGCGAAGGCAAGGCCGAAATCCTGGCATCCTGGGCCCCAGCAATCCAGTGGTTTATGGACGTGGGGACCCGGATGACATGTTTCCCACATACAAGAGGAATCCTTGGGCCCTTCACTGGCTCGCCATTCAGCTCCGCGACGTCCACTACTGGCCCTGGCCTTTGGCCGGTGCCCCATTGCGCGAGTGCTCCGGAGCCATGTTTCTCCACCCATCACTATCATTCTGCCACCAGGGGATATGTGAGTGTGGGAGTCACCATTTGTCTGTCACTGGCAGCAGTGCCACGAGTCACTAGACTTCCAGGTACCAGCTGACCTAGGCTGCCTTCTGCCCCAGGCAAGGTCCGGAATCCTTTATCCCAGATGCTGACACCTGGGCACTGGCCGACATTAATTTTTATCAACACAGAGGTCTGAGTGAGGGTCAGCAGGCCAGCTAGGTGAAGTCAAGGCCAGGTGGGCGGGACTAAGGCTCCTTTGCCATCACCATGGAGACAGTCCCACCACCGGAAGAGTAGGCGGAGCGTATGATGGGCCCGGTGACAAGACTGAGCCAATGGCAGAGATCTGGCCCGCCAGGCAGATGACACAGGGCCCTCCATTATGACCTATGACACCTAGTGGCCACAGGATTTGAGCACACCCTGGGAAAGCCTACGCAGGCACAGGGGAGCCCCTGGTGCGGACTGGTTCAGGGCATTGGCAGAGCAGGCCAGGTACCTCTTTCCCACTTTCCTGAGGATATCACTACGCAAGGCATCCCCACTCAGCATCTCTTGCCTCTCTCTGTCTCTCTCTGGATGTGTTCATTCTCTGAAATCTCTTCCTTCTCCCCCTGAGTCACTTCACAGCTTGGAGTGCCTGATAGAGTGCCTAGAGACCAAAGAGCAAAGGGGGAAGGCCTCTGGCTCTACTGGTTGCCCATGGGCACACAAGATCTGGTAGTTTATCTGGAAGGTCTAGAGAGTAGTGATTGATGGGGTAGCTACATCACCGGCGGACCCTGGCCAGGTGAAGCTTGCTGACATGTGGCAGCCTCTCCGGAGACTACTAATTCCGCTGGTAACATTGTATGCAAATACCTGGCTGAGTGCGAAGGGCAGAAAACATTGACACATACCTGCCAGAGGCCTATCCTGGGTCTGAAGAGTCCACCCCGGTCTCCAGCAACTCATCATCTCAGCACACACTTTGCCTGCACACAGGGAATCCGCCTCTCTCCACGAATGCCTTCTCCTGCTAGGAAACACACGATGGCACTCAGCCAAAGGAGAGCACAGGCAAAGTCAACTGAAGCCCGCATTTTCAAGATTTTGCCCTCTGCTGGGCCACAGCCTCCGGTGGCACACTGCATGTGCGTCACTTCTCCGAAGACAAGGCCGAAATCCGGGCATCCAGGGCCCCAGCAGTCCAGAGGCTGCGCATGGCGGCATACGGATCACCTCTTTGCCACGTACAGGAGGGAGGCCTCGGCCCTAGACTGGCTCCGCTAGAGCTCCACGACCTCAGCTATTTTTCCCGACCTTTGGCCCGTGCCCTTGTGAGTGTGTCACCTCTAGTTACACTTCACCTCCGACCACTCTCGATCCGCCACCTGCGGATACCTGAGCGTGGACATCAACATCTATCACTGTCTGCAGTGTCACAGGTCACTAGGTGTCTAGGCTCAGGCTGACCTTGGCTGTCTTCTGCCCAGGCAAGGAGCTTAATCCTTCAAAGGAAATGAGGACGCGTGGTCACTGGTCGACATCCCTTCTTTCATCTACACAGCCAGGTGGGCCAGGTGAAGGCTGAGTGCGGGGCCTAAGGCTTCCTTCCCAATCACCCATGGAGACAGCCACCGCAAGGCTGGCCGGAACTTCTGACGGGGACGGGTCACAAACTCTGAGCCAATAGGAGAGGTCCAGCCTAACCGGCCGGTTCCGCAGAGCCCTCCATTTTACCCACGGACACGCAACGGCCCCTTCTGTCCTTGGCCACAAAATCGAGGGCACCCAGGGAATAACTTCACAGTAGGCAACCCCTGATGTGGACACGTTCGACATACTGGGACAGCAGGCAGGTACCTCTTTTCCACTTACGCTACGATATCAGTAGGCAAGGCGCCCTTCCTCAGCATCTATGGCCCCTCTTTGTATGTGTTCTTTTAAAGAAATCTCTTTTTTCTACCCCTGAGACACATCACAACTATGAGGGGCCTGAGAGGGAACCTGGAGATGAAACAGGGGAGGCTTCTGGCTGTACCGCTTCCCCGTGGCTAGAGAATAGCAGTTAGTCTCTCTGGAAGCTCTCAGCTTCTGTTGATCGACATGGGCAATACGGTAGGGGCGGACCCTGGCCAGGTGGAGCTTGTGGGCACATGCAACCTCTGGGGGAAGAATAATTCCGCTGCTGCTTTGTATGGTGTAAACCTCCCCACGCCAAGTGGGATGGGCACAGAACATTGACCCACACCTGCCAGGGGCCCTTCCTGGGACTAAAGATCCCAACCTGGTCTCAACCTTGTCACCTCCTCAGCACATACCTTTCCTGCACACATAATCCTGCCTTTCTCCGTCGGTGCCTCATCCTACTAGGAAAAAAGCATGCCGCTCAAAAAGGCCGATGCCAGAGAAATGGAGGAGACACTGCCATTTTCCACATTTTTGCTGTCTACATATCCCCGCCTCCGGTGGAAGGCTGCCTATGTGGCCGGGCTGCGAAGGCAAGGCCGAAATCCTGGCATCCTGGGCCCCAGCAATCCAGTGGTTTATGGACGTGGGGACCCGGATGACATGTTTCCCACATACAAGAGGAATCCTTGGGCCCTTCACTGGCTCGTCATTCAGCTCCGCGACGTCCACTACTGGCCCTGGCCTTTGGCCGGTGCCCCATTGCGCGAGTGCTCCGGAGCCATGTTTCTCCACCCATCACTATCATTCTGCCACCAGGGGATATGTGAGTGTGGGAGTCACCATTTGTCTGTCACTGGCAGCAGTGCCACGAGTCACTAGACTTCCAGGTACCAGCTGACCTAGGCTGCCTTCTGCCCCAGGCAAGGTCCGGAATCCTTTATCCCAGATGCTGACACCTGGGCACTGGCCGACATTAATTTTTATCAACACAGAGGTCTGAGTGAGAGTCAGCAGGCCAGCTAGGTGAAGTCAAGGCCAGGTGGGCGGGACTAAGGCTCCTTTGCCATCACCATGGAGACAGTCCCACCACCGGAAGAGTAGGCGGAGCGTATGATGGGCCCGGTGACAAGACTGAGCCAATGGCAGAGATCTGGCCCGCCAGGCAGATGACACAGGGCCCTCCATTATGACCTATGACACCTAGTGGCCACAGGATTTGAGCACACCCTGGGAAAGCCTACGCAGGCACAGGGGAGCCCCTGGTGCGGACTGGTGCAGGGCATTGGCAGAGCAGGCCAGGTACCTCTTTCCCACTTTCCTGAGGATATCACTACGCAAGGCATCCCCACTCAGCATCTCTTGCCTCTCTCTGTCTCTCTCTGGATGTGTTCATTCTCTGAAATCTCTTCCTTCTCCCCCTGAGTCACTTCACAGGTTGGAGTGCCTGATAGAGTGCCTAGAGACCAAAGAGCAAAGGGGGAAGGCCTCTGGCTCTACTGGTTGCCCATGGGCACACAAGATCTGGTAGTTTATCTGGAAGGTCTAGAGAGTAGTGACTGATGGGGTAGCTACATCACCGGCGGACCCTGGCCAGGTGAAGCTTGCTGACATGCGGCAGCCTCTCTGGAGACTACTACTTCCGCTGGTAACATTGTATGCAAATACCTGGCTGAGTGCGAAGGGCAGAAAACATTGACACATACCTGCCAGAGGCCTATCCTGGGTCTGAAGAGTCCACCCCGGTCTCCAGCGACTCATCATCTCAGCACACACTTTGCCTGCACACAGGGAATCCGCCTCTCTCCACGAATGCCTTCTCCTGCTAGGAAACACAGGATGGCACTCAGCCAAAGGAGAGCACAGGCAAAGTCAACTGAAGCCCGCATTTTCAAGATTTTGCCCTCTGCTGGGCCACAGCCTCCGGTGGCACACTGCATGTGCGTCACTTCTCCGAAGACGAGGCCGAAATCCGGGCATCCAGGGCCCCAGCAGTCCAGAGGCTGCGCATGGCGGCATACGGATCACCTCTTTGCCACGTACAGGAGGGAGGCCTCGGCCCTAGACTGGCTCCGCTAGAGCTCCACGACCTCAGCTATTTTTCCCGACCTTTGGCCCGTGCCCTTGTGAGTGTGTCACCTCTAGTTACACTTCACCTCCGACCACTCTCGATCCGCCACCTGCGGATACCTGAGCGTGGACATCAACATCTATCACTGTCTGCAGTGTCACAGGTCACTAGGTGTCTAGGCTCAGGCTGACCTTGGCTGTCTTCTGCCCAGGCAAGGAGCTTAATCCTTCAAAGGAAATGAGGACGCGTGGCCACTGGCCGACATCCTTTCTTTCATCTACACAGCGGTCTAGATGAGGGTAAAGAGGCCAGGTGGGCCAGGTGAAGGCTGAGTGCGGGGCCTAAGGCTTCCTTCCCAATCACCATGGAGACAGCCACCGCAAGGCTGGCCGGAACTTCTGACGGGGACGGGTCACAAACTCTGAGCCAATAGGAGAGGTCCAGCCTAACCGGCCGGTTCCGCAGAGCCCTCCATTTTACCCACGGACACGCAACGGCCCCTTCTGTCCTTGGCCACAAAATCGAGGGCACCCAGGGAATAACTTCACAGTAGGCAACCCCTGATGTGGACACGTTCGACATACTGGGACAGCAGGCAGGTACCTCTTTTCCACTTACGCTACGATATCAGTAGGCAAGGCGCCCTTCCTCAGCATCTATGGCCCCTCTTTGTATGTGTTCTTTTAAAGAAATCTCTTTTTTCTACCCCTGAGACACATCACAACTACGAGGGGCCTGAGAGGGAACCTGGAGATGAAACAGGGGAGGCTTCTGGCTGTACCGCTTCCCCGTGGCTAGAGAATAGCAGTTAGTCTCTCTGGAAGCTCTCAGCTTCTGTTGATCGACATGGGCAATACGGTAGGGGCGGACCCTGGCCAGGTGGAGCTTGTGGGCACATGCAACCTCTGGGGGAAGAATAATTCCGCTGCTGCTTTGTATGGTGTAAACCTCCCCACGCCAAGTGGGATGGGCACAGAACATTGACCCACACCTGCCAGGGGCCCTTCCTGGGACTAAAGATCCCAACCTGGTCTCAACCTTGTCACCTTCTCAGCACATACCTTTCCTGCACACATAATCCTGCCTTTCTCCGTCGGTGCCTCATCCTACTAGGAAAAAAGCATGCCGCTCAAAAAGGCCGATGCCAGAGAAATCGAGGAGACACTGCCATTTTCCACATTTTTGCTGTCTACATACCCCCGCCTCCGGTGGAAGGCTGCCTATGTGGCCGGGCTGCGAAGGCAAGGCCGAAATCCTGGCATCCTGGGCCCCAGCAATCCAGTGGTTTATGGACGTGGGGACCCGGATGACATGTTTCCCACATACAAGAGGAATCCTTGGGCCCTTCACTGGCTCGCCATTCAGCTCCGCGACGTCCACTACTGGCCCTGGCCTTTGGCCGGTGCCCCATTGCGCGAGTGCTCCGGAGCCATGTTTCTCCACCCATCACTATCATTCTGCCACCAGGGGATATGTGAGTGTGGGAGTCACCATTTGTCTGTCACTGGCAGCAGTGCCACGAGTCACTAGACTTCCAGGTACCAGCTGACCTAGGCTGCCTTCTGCCCCAGGCAAGGTCCGGAATCCTTTATCCCAGATGCTGACACCTGGGCACTGGCCGACATTAATTTTTATCAACACAGAGGTCTGAGTGAGGGTCAGCAGGCCAGCTAGGTGAAGTCAAGGCCAGGTGGGCGGGACTAAGGCTCCTTTGCCATCACCATGGAGACAGTCCCACCACCGGAAGAGTAGGCGGAGCGTATGATGGGCCCGGTGACAAGACTGAGCCAATGGCAGAGATCTGGCCCGCCAGGCAGATGACACAGGGCCCTCCATTATGACCTATGACACCTAGTGGCCACAGGATTTGAGCACACCCTGGGAAAGCCTACGCAGGCACAGGGGAGCCCCTGGTGCGGACTGGTTCAGGGCATTGGCAGAGCAGGCCAGGTACCTCTTTCCCACTTTCCTGAGGATATCACTACGCAAGGCATCCCCACTCAGCATCTCTTGCCTCTCTCTGTCTCTCTCTGGATGTGTTCATTCTCTGAAATCTCTTCCTTCTCCCCCTGAGTCACTTCACAGGTTGGAGTGCCTGATAGAGTGCCTAGAGACCAAAGAGCAAAGGGGGAAGGCCTCTGGCTCTACTGGTTGCCCATGGGCACACAAGATCTGGTAGTTTATCTGGAAGGTCTAGAGAGTAGTGACTGATGGGGTAGCTACATCACCGGCGGACCCTGGCCAGGTGAAGCTTGCTGACATGCGGCAGCCTCTCTGGAGACTACTACTTCCGCTGGTAACATTGTATGCAAATACCTGGCTGAGTGCGAAGGGCAGAAAACATTGACACATACCTGCCAGAGGCCTATCCTGGGTCTGAAGAGTCCACCCCGGTCTCCAGCGACTCATCATCTCAGCACACACTTTGCCTGCACACAGGGAATCCGCCTCTCTCCACGAATGCCTTCTCCTGCTAGGAAACACAGGATGGCACTCAGCCAAAGGAGAGCACAGGCAAAGTCAACTGAAGCCCGCATTTTCAAGATTTTGCCCTCTGCTGGGCCACAGCCTCCGGTGGCACACTGCATGTGCGTCACTTCTCCGAAGACGAGGCCGAAATCCGGGCATCCAGGGCCCCAGCAGTCCAGAGGCTGCGCATGGCGGCATACGGATCACCTCTTTGCCACGTACAGGAGGGAGGCCTCGGCCCTAGACTGGCTCCGCTAGAGCTCCACGACCTCAGCTATTTTTCCCGACCTTTGGCCCGTGCCCTTGTGAGTGTGTCACCTCTAGTTACACTTCACCTCCGACCACTCTCGATCCGCCACCTGCGGATACCTGAGCGTGGACATCAACATCTATCACTGTCTGCAGTGTCACAGGTCACTAGGTGTCTAGGCTCAGGCTGACCTTGGCTGTCTTCTGCCCAGGCAAGGAGCTTAATCCTTCAAAGGAAATGAGGACGCGTGGCCACTGGCCGACATCCTTTCTTTCATCTACACAGCGGTCTAGATGAGGGTAAAGAGGCCAGGTGGGCCAGGTGAAGGCTGAGTGCGGGGCCTAAGGCTTCCTTCCCAATCACCATGGAGACAGCCACCGCAAGGCTGGCCGGAACTTCTGACGGGGACGGGTCACAAACTCTGAGCCAATAGGAGAGGTCCAGCCTAACCGGCCGGTTCCGCAGAGCCCTCCATTTTACCCACGGACACGCAACGGCCCCTTCTGTCCTTGGCCACAAAATCGAGGGCACCCAGGGAATAACTTCACAGTAGGCAACCCCTGATGTGGACACGTTCGACATACTGGGACAGCAGGCAGGTACCTCTTTTCCACTTACGCTACGATATCAGTAGGCAAGGCGCCCTTCCTCAGCATCTATGGCCCCTCTTTGTATGTGTTCTTTTAAAGAAATCTCTTTTTTCTACCCCTGAGACACATCACAACTACGAGGGGCCTGAGAGGGAACCTGGAGATGAAACAGGGGAGGCTTCTGGCTGTACCGCTTCCCCGTGGCTAGAGAATAGCAGTTAGTCTCTCTGGAAGCTCTCAGCTTCTGTTGATCGACATGGGCAATACGGTAGGGGCGGACCCTGGCCAGGTGGAGCTTGTGGGCACATGCAACCTCTGGGGGAAGAATAATTCCGCTGCTGCTTTGTATGGTGTAAACCTCCCCACGCCAAGTGGGATGGGCACAGAACATTGACCCACACCTGCCAGGGGCCCTTCCTGGGACTAAAGATCCCAACCTGGTCTCAACCTTGTCACCTTCTCAGCACATACCTTTCCTGCACACATAATCCTGCCTTTCTCCGTCGGTGCCTCATCCTACTAGGAAAAAAGCATGCCGCTCAAAAAGGCCGATGCCAGAGAAATCGAGGAGACACTGCCATTTTCCACATTTTTGCTGTCTACATACCCCCGCCTCCGGTGGAAGGCTGCCTATGTGGCCGGGCTGCGAAGGCAAGGCCGAAATCCTGGCATCCTGGGCCCCAGCAATCCAGTGGTTTATGGACGTGGGGACCCGGATGACATGTTTCCCACATACAAGAGGAATCCTTGGGCCCTTCACTGGCTCGCCATTCAGCTCCGCGACGTCCACTACTGGCCCTGGCCTTTGGCCGGTGCCCCATTGCGCGAGTGCTCCGGAGCCATGTTTCTCCACCCATCACTATCATTCTGCCACCAGGGGATATGTGAGTGTGGGAGTCACCATTTGTCTGTCACTGGCAGCAGTGCCACGAGTCACTAGACTTCCAGGTACCAGCTGACCTAGGCTGCCTTCTGCCCCAGGCAAGGTCCGGAATCCTTTATCCCAGATGCTGACACCTGGGCACTGGCCGACATTAATTTTTATCAACACAGAGGTCTGAGTGAGGGTCAGCAGGCCAGCTAGGTGAAGTCAAGGCCAGGTGGGCGGGACTAAGGCTCCTTTGCCATCACCATGGAGACAGTCCCACCACCGGAAGAGTAGGCGGAGCGTATGATGGGCCCGGTGACAAGACTGAGCCAATGGCAGAGATCTGGCCCGCCAGGCAGATGACACAGGGCCCTCCATTATGACCTATGACACCTAGTGGCCACAGGATTTGAGCACACCCTGGGAAAGCCTACGCAGGCACAGGGGAGCCCCTGGTGCGGACTGGTTCAGGGCATTGGCAGAGCAGGCCAGGTACCTCTTTCCCACTTTCCTGAGGATATCACTACGCAAGGCATCCCCACTCAGCATCTCTTGCCTCTCTCTGTCTCTCTCTGGATGTGTTCATTCTCTGAAATCTCTTCCTTCTCCCCCTGAGTCACTTCACAGCTTGGAGTGCCTGATAGAGTGCCTAGAGACCAAAGAGCAAAGGGGGAAGGCCTCTGGCTCTACTGGTTGCCCATGGGCACACAAGATCTGGTAGTTTATCTGGAAGGTCTAGAGAGTAGTGACTGATGGGGTAGCTACATCACCGGCGGACCCTGGCCAGGTGAAGCTTGCTGACATGTGGCAGCCTCTCCGGAGACTACTACTTCCGCTGGTAACATTGTATGCAAATACCTGGCTGAGTGCGAAGGGCAGAAAACATTGACACATACCTGCCAGAGGCCTATCCTGGGTCTGAAGAGTCCACCCCGGTCTCCAGCAACTCATCATCTCAGCACACACTTTGCCTGCACACAGGGAATCCGCCTCTCTCCACGAATGCCTTCTCCTGCTAGGAAACACACGATGGCACTCAGCCAAAGGAGAGCACAGGCAAAGTCAACTGAAGCCCGCATTTTCAAGATTTTGCCCTCTGCTGGGCCACAGCCTCCGGTGGCACACTGCATGTGCGTCACTTCTCCGAAGACGAGGCCGAAATCCGAACATCCAGGGCCCCAGCAGTCCAGAGGCTGCGCATGGCGGCATACGGATCACCTCTTTGCCACGTACAGGAGGGAGGCCTCGGCCCTACACTGGCTCTGCTAGAGCTCCACGAACTCAGCTATTTTTCCCGACCTTTGGCCCGTGCCCTTGTGAGTGTGTCACCTCTAGTTACACTTCACCTCCGACCACTCTCGATCCGCCACCTGCGGATACCTGAGCGTGGACATCAACATCTATCACTGTCTGCAGTGTCACAGGTCACTAGATGTCTAGGCTCAGGCTGACCTTGGCTGTCTTCTGCCCAGGCAAGGAGCTTAATCCTTCAAAGGAAATGAGGACGCGTGGTCACTGGCCGACATCCTTTCTTTCATCTACACAGCCAGGTGGGCCAGGTGAAGGCTGAGTGCGGGGCCTAAGGCTTCCTTCCCAATCACCATGGAGACAGCCACCGCAAGGCTGGCCGGAACTTCTGACGGGGACGGGTCACAAACTCTGAGCCAATAGGAGAGGTCCAGCCTAACCGGCCGGTTCCGCAGAGCCCTCCATTTTACCCACGGACACGCAACGGCCCCTTCTGTCCTTGGCCACAAAATCGAGGGCACCCAGGGAATAACTTCACAGTAGGCAACCCCTGATGTGGACACGTTCGACATACTGGGACAGCAGGCAGGTACCTCTTTTCCACTTACGCTACGATATCAGTAGGCAAGGCGCCCTTCCTCAGCATCTATGGCCCCTCTTTGTATGTGTTCTTTTAAAGAAATCTCTTTTTTCTACCCCTGAGACACATCACAACTACGAGGGGCCTGAGAGGGAACCTGGAGATGAAACAGGGGAGGCTTCTGGCTGTACCGCTTCCCCGTGGCTAGAGAATAGCAGTTAGTCTCTCTGGAAGCTCTCAGCTTCTGTTGATCGACATGGGCAATACGGTAGGGGCGGACCCTGGCCAGGTGGAGCTTGTGGGCACATGCAACCTCTGGGGGAAGAATAATTCCGCTGCTGCTTTGTATGGTGTAAACCTCCCCACGCCAAGTGGGATGGGCACAGAACATTGACCCACACCTGCCAGGGGCCCTTCCTGGGACTAAAGATCCCAACCTGCTCTCAACCTTGTCACCTTCTCAGCACATACCTTTCCTGCACACATAATCCTGCCTTTCTCCGTCGGTGCCTCATCCTACTAGGAAAAAAGCATGCCGCTCAAAAAGGCCGATGCCAGAGAAATCGAGGAGACACTGCCATTTTCCACATTTTTGCTGTCTACATACCCCCGCCTCCGGTGGAAGACTGCCTATGTGGCCGGGCTGCGAAGGCAAGGCCGAAATCCTGGCATCCTGGGCCCCAGCAATCCAGTGGTTTATGGACGTGGGGACCCGGATGACATGTTTCCCACATACAAGAGGAATCCTTGGGCCCTTCACTGGCTCGCCATTCAGCTCCGCGACGTCCACTACTGGCCCTGGCCTTTGGCCGGTGCCCCATTGCGCGAGTGCTCCGGAGCCATGTTTCTCCACCCATCACTATCATTCTGCCACCAGGGGATATGTGAGTGTGGGAGTCACCATTTGTCTGTCACTGGCAGCAGTGCCACGAGTCACTAGACTTCCAGGTACCAGCTGACCTAGGCTGCCTTCTGCCCCAGGCAAGGTCCGGAATCCTTTATCCCAGATGCTGACACCTGGGCACTGGCCGACATTAATTTTTATCAACACAGAGGTCTGAGTGAGGGTCAGCAGGCCAGCTAGGTGAAGTCAAGGCCAGGTGGGCGGGACTAAGGCTCCTTTGCCATCACCATGGAGACAGTCCCACCACCGGAAGAGTAGGCGGAGCGTATGATGGGCCCGGTGACAAGACTGAGCCAATGGCAGAGATCTGGCCCGCCAGGCAGATGACACAGGGCCCTCCATTATGACCTATGACACCTAGTGGCCACAGGATTTGAGCACACCCTGGGAAAGCCTACGCAGGCACAGGGGAGCCCCTGGTGCGGACTGGTTCAGGGCATTGGCAGAGCAGGCCAGGTACCTCTTTCCCACTTTCCTGAGGATATCACTACGCAAGGCATCCCCACTCAGCATCTCTTGCCTCTCTCTGTCTCTCTCTGGATGTGTTCATTCTCTGAAATCTCTTCCTTCTCCCCCTGAGTCACTTCACAGCTTGGAGTGCCTGATAGAGTGCCTAGAGACCAAAGAGCAAAGGGGGAAGGCCTCTGGCTCTACTGGTTGCCCATGGGCACACAAGATCTGGTAGTTTATCTGGAAGGTCTAGAGAGTAGTGACTGATGGGGTAGCTACATCACCGGCGGACCCTGGCCAGGTGAAGCTTGCTGACATGTGGCAGCCTCTCCGGAGACTACTACTTCCGCTGGTAACATTGTATGCAAATACCTGGCTGAGTGCGAAGGGCAGAAAACATTGACACATACCTGCCAGAGGCCTATCCTGGGTCTGAAGAGTCCACCCCGGTCTCCAGCAACTCATCATCTCAGCACACACTTTGCCTGCACACAGGGAATCCGCCTCTCTCCACGAATGCCTTCTCCTGCTAGGAAACACACGATGGCACTCAGCCAAAGGAGAGCACAGGCAAAGTCAACTGAAGCCCGCATTTTCAAGATTTTGCCCTCTGCTGGGCCACAGCCTCCGGTGGCACACTGCATGTGCGTCACTTCTCCGAAGACGAGGCCGAAATCCGAACATCCAGGGCCCCAGCAGTCCAGAGGCTGCGCATGGCGGCATACGGATCACCTCTTTGCCACGTACAGGAGGGAGGCCTCGGCCCTACACTGGCTCTGCTAGAGCTCCACGAACTCAGCTATTTTTCCCGACCTTTGGCCCGTGCCCTTGTGAGTGTGTCACCTCTAGTTACACTTCACCTCCGACCACTCTCGATCCGCCACCTGCGGATACCTGAGCGTGGACATCAACATCTATCACTGTCTGCAGTGTCACAGGTCACTAGATGTCTAGGCTCAGGCTGACCTTGGCTGTCTTCTGCCCAGGCAAGGAGCTTAATCCTTCAAAGGAAATGAGGACGCGTGGTCACTGGCCGACATCCTTTCTTTCATCTACACAGCCAGGTGGGCCAGGTGAAGGCTGAGTGCGGGGCCTAAGGCTTCCTTCCCAATCACCATGGAGACAGCCACCGCAAGGCTGGCCGGAACTTCTGACGGGGACGGGTCACAAACTCTGAGCCAATAGGAGAGGTCCAGCCTAACCGGCCGGTTCCGCAGAGCCCTCCATTTTACCCACGGACACGCAACGGCCCCTTCTGTCCTTGGCCACAAAATCGAGGGCACCCAGGGAATAACTTCACAGTAGGCAACCCCTGATGTGGACACGTTCGACATACTGGGACAGCAGGCAGGTACCTCTTTTCCACTTACGCTACGATATCAGTAGGCAAGGCGCCCTTCCTCAGCATCTATGGCCCCTCTTTGTATGTGTTCTTTTAAAGAAATCTCTTTTTTCTACCCCTGAGACACATCACAACTACGAGGGGCCTGAGAGGGAACCTGGAGATGAAACAGGGGAGGCTTCTGGCTGTACCGCTTCCCCGTGGCTAGAGAATAGCAGTTAGTCTCTCTGGAAGCTCTCAGCTTCTGTTGATCGACATGGGCAATACGGTAGGGGCGGACCCTGGCCAGGTGGAGCTTGTGGGCACATGCAACCTCTGGGGGAAGAATAATTCCGCTGCTGCTTTGTATGGTGTAAACCTCCCCACGCCAAGTGGGATGGGCACAGAACATTGACCCACACCTGCCAGGGGCCCTTCCTGGGACTAAAGATCCCAACCTGGTCTCAACCTTGTCACCTTCTCAGCACATACCTTTCCTGCACACATAATCCTGCCTTTCTCCGTCGGTGCCTCATCCTACTAGGAAAAAAGCATGCCGCTCAAAAAGGCCGATGCCAGAGAAATCGAGGAGACACTGCCATTTTCCACATTTTTGCTGTCTACATATCCCCGCCTCCGGTGGAAGGCTGCCTATGTGGCCGGGCTGCGAAGGCAAGGCCGAAATCCTGGCATCCTGGGCCCCAGCAATCCAGTGGTTTATGGACGTGGGGACCCGGATGACATGTTTCCCACATACAAGAGGAATCCTTGGGCCCTTCACTGGCTCGCCATTCAGCTCCGCGACGTCCACTACTGGCCCTGGCCTTTGGCCGGTGCCCCATTGCGCGAGTGCTCCGGAGCCATGTTTCTCCACCCATCACTATCATTCTGCCACCAGGGGATATGTGAGTGTGGGAGTCACCATTTGTCTGTCACTGGCAGCAGTGCCACGAGTCACTAGACTTCCAGGTACCAGCTGACCTAGGCTGCCTTCTGCCCCAGGCAAGGTCCGGAATCCTTTATCCCAGATGCTGACACCTGGGCACTGGCCGACATTAATTTTTATCAACACAGAGGTCTGAGTGAGGGTCAGCAGGCCAGCTAGGTGAAGTCAAGGCCAGGTGGGCGGGACTAAGGCTCCTTTGCCATCACCATGGAGACAGTCCCACCACCGGAAGAGTAGGCGGAGCGTATGATGGGCCCGGTGACAAGACTGAGCCAATGGCAGAGATCTGGCCCGCCAGGCAGATGACACAGGGCCCTCCATTATGACCTATGACACCTAGTGGCCACAGGATTTGAGCACACCCTGGGAAAGCCTACGCAGGCACAGGGGAGCCCCTGGTGCGGACTGGTTCAGGGCATTGGCAGAGCAGGCCAGGTACCTCTTTCCCACTTTCCTGAGGATATCACTACGCAAGGCATCCCCACTCAGCATCTCTTGCCTCTCTCTGTCTCTCTCTGGATGTGTTCATTCTCTGAAATCTCTTCCTTCTCCCCCTGAGTCACTTCACAGCTTGGAGTGCCTGATAGAGTGCCTAGAGACCAAAGAGCAAAGGGGGAAGGCCTCTGGCTCTACTGGTTGCCCATGGGCACACAAGATCTGGTAGTTTATCTGGAAGGTCTAGAGAGTAGTGACTGATGGGGTAGCTACATCACCGGCGGACCCTGGCCAGGTGAAGCTTGCTGACATGTGGCAGCCTCTCCGGAGACTACTACTTCCGCTGGTAACATTGTATGCAAATACCTGGCTGAGTGCGAAGGGCAGAAAACATTGACACATACCTGCCAGAGGCCTATCCTGGGTCTGAAGAGTCCACCCCGGTCTCCAGCAACTCATCATCTCAGCACACACTTTGCCTGCACACAGGGAATCCGCCTCTCTCCACGAATGCCTTCTCCTGCTAGGAAACACACGATGGCACTCAGCCAAAGGAGAGCACAGGCAAAGTCAACTGAAGCCCGCATTTTCAAGATTTTGCCCTCTGCTGGGCCACAGCCTCCGGTGGCACACTGCATGTGCGTCACTTCTCCGAAGACGAGGCTGAAATCCGAACATCCAGGGCCCCAGCAGTCCAGAGGCTGCGCATGGCGGCATACGGATCACCTCTTTGCCACGTACAGGAGGGAGGCCTCGGCCCTACACTGGCTCTGCTAGAGCTCCACGAACTCAGCTATTTTTCCCGACCTTTGGCCCGTGCCCTTGTGAGTGTGTCACCTCTAGTTACACTTCACCTCCGACCACTCTCGATCCGCCACCTGCGGATACCTGAGCGTGGACATCAACATCTATCACTGTCTGCAGTGTCACAGGTCACTAGATGTCTAGGCTCAGGCTGACCTTGGCTGTCTTCTGCCCAGGCAAGGAGCTTAATCCTTCAAAGGAAATGAGGACGCGTGGTCACTGGCCGACATCCTTTCTTTCATCTACACAGCCAGGTGGGCCAGGTGAAGGCTGAGTGCGGGGCCTAAGGCTTCCTTCCCAATCACCATGGAGACAGCCACCGCAAGGCTGGCCGGAACTTCTGACGGGGACGGGTCACAAACTCTGAGCCAATAGGAGAGGTCCAGCCTAACCGGCCGGTTCCGCAGAGCCCTCCATTTTACCCACGGACACGCAACGGCCCCTTCTGTCCTTGGCCACAAAATCGAGGGCACCCAGGGAATAACTTCACAGTAGGCAACCCCTGATGTGGACACGTTCGACATACTGGGACAGCAGGCAGGTACCTCTTTTCCACTTACGCTACGATATCAGTAGGCAAGGCGCCCTTCCTCAGCATCTATGGCCCCTCTTTGTATGTGTTCTTTTAAAGAAATCTCTTTTTTCTACCCCTGAGACACATCACAACTACGAGGGGCCTGAGAGGGAACCTGGAGATGAAACAGGGGAGGCTTCTGGCTGTACCGCTTCCCCGTGGCTAGAGAATAGCAGTTAGTCTCTCTGGAAGCTCTCAGCTTCTGTTGATCGACATGGGCAATACGGTAGGGGCGGACCCTGGCCAGGTGGAGCTTGTGGGCACATGCAACCTCTGGGGGAAGAATAATTCCGCTGCTGCTTTGTATGGTGTAAACCTCCCCACGCCAAGTGGGATGGGCACAGAACATTGACCCACACCTGCCAGGGGCCCTTCCTGGGACTAAAGATCCCAACCTGGTCTCAACCTTGTCACCTTCTCAGCACATACCTTTCCTGCACACATAATCCTGCCTTTCTCCGTCGGTGCCTCATCCTACTAGGAAAAAAGCATGCCGCTCAAAAAGGCCGATGCCAGAGAAATCGAGGAGACACTGCCATTTTCCACATTTTTGCTGTCTACATATCCCCGCCTCCGGTGGAAGGCTGCCTATGTGGCCGGGCTGCGAAGGCAAGGCCGAAATCCTGGCATCCTGGGCCCCAGCAATCCAGTGGTTTATGGACGTGGGGACCCGGATGACATGTTTCCCACATACAAGAGGAATCCTTGGGCCCTTCACTGGCTCGCCATTCAGCTCCGCGACGTCCACTACTGGCCCTGGCCTTTGGCCGGTGCCCCATTGCGCGAGTGCTCCGGAGCCATGTTTCTCCACCCATCACTATCATTCTGCCACCAGGGGATATGTGAGTGTGGGAGTCACCATTTGTCTGTCACTGGCAGCAGTGCCACGAGTCACTAGACTTCCAGGTACCAGCTGACCTAGGCTGCCTTCTGCCCCAGGCAAGGTCCGGAATCCTTTATCCCAGATGCTGACACCTGGGCACTGGCCGACATTAATTTTTATCAACACAGAGGTCTGAGTGAGGGTCAGCAGGCCAGCTAGGTGAAGTCAAGGCCAGGTGGGCGGGACTAAGGCTCCTTTGCCATCACCATGGAGACAGTCCCACCACCGGAAGAGTAGACGGAGCGTATGATGGGCCCGGTGACAAGACTGAGCCAATGGCAGAGATCTGGCCCGCCAGGCAGATGACACAGGGCCCTCCATTATGACCTATGACACCTAGTGGCCACAGGATTTGAGCACACCCTGGGAAAGCCTACGCAGGCACAGGGGAGCCCCTGGTGCGGACTGGTTCAGGGCATTGGCAGAGCAGGCCAGGTACCTCTTTCCCACTTTCCTGAGGATATCACTACGCAAGGCATCCCCACTCAGCATCTCTTGCCTCTCTCTGTCTCTCTCTGGATGTGTTCATTCTCTGAAATCTCTTCCTTCTCCCCCTGAGTCACTTCACAGCTTGGAGTGCCTGATAGAGTGCCTAGAGACCAAAGAGCAAAGGGGGAAGGCCTCTGGCTCTACTGGTTGCCCATGGGCAGACAAGAACTGGTAGTTTATCTGGAAGGTCTAGAGAGTAGTGACTGATGGGGTAGCTGCATCACCGGCGGACCCTGGCCAGGTGAAGCTTGCTGACATGCGGCAGCCTCTCCGGAGACTACTACTTCCGCTGGTAACATTGTATGCAAATACCTGGCTGAGTGCGAAGGGCAGAAAACATTGACACATACCTGCCAGAGGCCTATCCTGGGTCTGAAGAGTCCACCCCGGTCTCCAGCAACTCATCATCTCAGCACACACTTTGCCTGCACACAGGGAATCCGCCTCTCTCCACGAATGCCTTCTCCTGCTAGGAAACACACGATGGCACTCAGCCAAAGGAGAGCACAGGTAAAGTCAACTGAAGCCCGCATTTTCAAGATTTTGCCCTCTGCTGGGCCACAGCCTCCGGTGGCATACTGCATGTGCGTCACTTCTCCGAAGACAAGGCCGAAATCCGGGCATCCAGGGCCCCAGCAGTCCAGAGGCTGCGCATGGCGGCATACGGATCACCTCTTTGCCACGTACAGGAGGGAGGCCTCGGCCCTAGACTGGCTCCGCTAGAGCTCCACGACCTCAGCTATTTTTCCCGACCTTTGGCCCGTGCCCTTGTGAGTGTGTCACCTCTAGTTACACTACACCTCCGACCACTCTCGATCCGCCACCTGCGGATACCTGAGCGTGGACATCAACATCTATCACTGTCTGCAGTGTCACAGGTCACTAGGTTTCTAGGCTCAGGCTGACCTTGGCTGTCTTCTGCCCAGGCAAGGAGCTTAATCCTTCAAAGGAAATGAGGACGCGTGGCCACTGGCCGACATCCTTTCTTTCATCTACACAGCGGTCTAGATGAGGGTAAAGAGGCCAGGTGGGCCAGGTGAAAGCTGAGTGCGGGGCCTAAGGCTTCCTTCCCAATCACCATGGAGACAGCCACCGCAAGGCTGGCCGGAACTTCTGACGGGGACGGGTCACAAACTCTGAGCCAATAGGAGAGGTCCAGCCTAACCGGCCGGTTCCGCAGAGCCCTCCATTTTACCCACGGACACGCAACGGCCCCTTCTGTCCTTGGCCACAAAATCGAGGGCACCCAGGGAATAACTTCACAGTAGGCAACCCCTGATGTGGACACGTTCGACATACTGGGACAGCAGGCAGGTACCTCTTTTCCACTTACGCTACGATATCAGTAGGCAAGGCGCCCTTCCTCAGCATCTATGGCCCCTCTTTGTATGTGTTCTTTTAAAGAAATCTCTTTTTTCTACCCCTGAGACACATCACAACTATGAGGGGCCTGAGAGGGAACCTGGAGATGAAACAGGGGAGGCTTCTGGCTGTACCGCTTCCCCGTGGCTAGAGAATAGCAGTTAGTCTCTCTGGAAGCTCTCAGCTTCTGTTGATCGACATGGGCAATACGGTAGGGGCGGACCCTGGCCAGGTGGAGCTTGTGGGCACATGCAACCTCTGGGGGAAGAATAATTCCGCTGCTGCTTTGTATGGTGTAAACCTCCCCACGCCAAGTGGGATGGGCACAGAACATTGACCCACACCTGCCAGGGGCCCTTCCTGGGACTAAAGATCCCAACCTGGTCTCAACCTTGTCACCTTCTCAGCACATACCTTTCCTGCACACATAATCCTGCCTTTCTCCGTCGGTGCCTCATCCTACTAGGAAAAAAGCATGCCGCTCAAAAAGGCCGATGCCAGAGAAATCGAGGAGACACTGCCATTTTCCACATTTTTGCTGTCTACATATCCCCGCCTCCGGTGGAAGGCTGCCTATGTGGCCGGGCTGCGAAGGCAAGGCCGAAATCCTGGCATCCTGGGCCCCAGCAATCCAGTGGTTTATGGACGTGGGGACCCGGATGACATGTTTCCCACATACAAGAGGAATCCTTGGGCCCTTCACTGGCTCGCCATTCAGCTCCGCGACGTCCACTACTGGCCCTGGCCTTTGGCCGGTGCCCCATTGCGCGAGTGCTCCGGAGCCATGTTTCTCCACCCATCACTATCATTCTGCCACCAGGGGATATGTGAGTGTGGGAGTCACCATTTGTCTGTCACTGGCAGCAGTGCCACGAGTCACTAGACTTCCAGGTACCAGCTGACCTAGGCTGCCTTCTGCCCCAGGCAAGGTCCGGAATCCTTTATCCCAGATGCTGACACCTGGGCACTGGCCGACATTAATTTTTATCAACACAGAGGTCTGAGTGAGGGTCAGCAGGCCAGCTAGGTGAAGTCAAGGCCAGGTGGGCGGGACTAAGGCTCCTTTGCCATCACCATGGAGACAGTCCCACCACCGGAAGAGTAGGCGGAGCGTATGATGGGCCCGGTGACAAGACTGAGCCAATGGCAGAGATCTGGCCCGCCAGGCAGATGACACAGGGCCCTCCATTATGACCTATGACACCTAGTGGCCACAGGATTTGAGCACACCCTGGGAAAGCCTACGCAGGCACAGGGGAGCCCCTGGTGCGGACTGGTTCAGGGCATTGGCAGAGCAGGCCAGGTACCTCTTTCCCACTTTCCTGAGGATATCACTACGCAAGGCATCCCCACTCAGCATCTCTTGCCTCTCTCTGTCTCTCTCTGGATGTGTTCATTCTCTGAAATCTCTTCCTTCTCCCCCTGAGTCACTTCACAGCTTGGAGTGCCTGATAGAGTGCCTAGAGACCAAAGAGCAAAGGGGGAAGGCCTCTGGCTCTACTGGTTGCCCATGGGCACACAAGATCTGGTAGTTTATCTGGAAGGTCTAGAGAGTAGTGACTGATGGGGTAGCTACATCACCGGCGGACCCTGGCCAGGTGAAGCTTGCTGACATGCGGCAGCCTCTCCGGAGACTACTACTTCCGCTGGTAACATTGTATACAAATACCTGGCTGAGTGCGAAGGGCAGAAAACATTGACACATACCTGCCAGAGGCCTATCCTGGGTCTGAAGAGTCCACCCCGGTCTCCAGCGACTCATCATCTCAGCACACACTTTGCCTGCACACAGGGAATCCGCCTCTCTCCACGAATGCCTTCTCCTGCTAGGAAACACACGATGGCACTCAGCCAAAGGAGAGCACAGGTAAAGTCAACTGAAGCCCGCATTTTCAAGATTTTGCCCTCTGCTGGGCCACAGCCTCCGGTGGCATACTGCATGTGCGTCACTTCTCCGAAGACAAGGCCGAAATCCGGGCATCCAGGGCCCCAGCAGTCCAGAGGCTGCGCATGGCGGCATACGGATCACCTCTTTGCCACGTACAGGAGGGAGGCCTCGGCCCTAGACTGGCTCCGCTAGAGCTCCACGACCTCAGCTATTTTTCCCGACCTTTGGCCCGTGCCCTTGTGAGTGTGTCACCTCTAGTTACACTACACCTCCGACCACTCTCGATCCGCCACCTGCGGATACCTGAGCGTGGACATCAACATCTATCACTGTCTGCAGTGTCACAGGTCACTAGGTTTCTAGGCTCAGGCTGACCTTGGCTGTCTTCTGCCCAGGCAAGGAGCTTAATCCTTCAAAGGAAATGAGGACGCGTGGTCACTGGCCGACATCCTTTCTTTCATCTACACAGCGGTCTAGATGAGGGTAAAGAGGCCAGGTGGGCCAGGTGAAAGCTGAGTGCGGGGCCTAAGGCTTCCTTCCCAATCACCATGGAGACAGCCACCGCAAGGCTGGCCGGAACTTCTGACGGGGACGGGTCACAAACTCTGAGCCAATAGGAGAGGTCCAGCCTAACCGGCCGGTTCCGCAGAGCCCTCCATTTTACCCACGGACACGCAACGGCCCCTTCTGTCCTTGGCCACAAAATCGAGGGCACCCAGGGAATAACTTCACAGTAGGCAACCCCTGATGTGGACACGTTCGACATACTGGGACAGCAGGCAGGTACCTCTTTTCCACTTACGCTACGATATCAGTAGGCAAGGCGCCCTTCCTCAGCATCTATGGCCCCTCTTTGTATGTGTTCTTTTAAAGAAATCTCTTTTTTCTACCCCTGAGACACATCACAACTACGAGGGGCCTGAGAGGGAACCTGGAGATGAAACAGGGGAGGCTTCTGGCTGTACCGCTTCCCCGTGGCTAGAGAATAGCAGTTAGTCTCTCTGGAAGCTCTCAGCTTCTGTTGATCGACATGGGCAATACGGTAGGGGCGGACCCTGGCCAGGTGGAGCTTGTGGGCACATGCAACCTCTGGGGGAAGAATAATTCCGCTGCTGCTTTGTATGGTGTAAACCTCCCCACGCCAAGTGGGATGGGCACAGAACATTGACCCACACCTGCCAGGGGCCCTTCCTGGGACTAAAGATCCCAACCTGGTCTCAACCTTGTCACCTTCTCAGCACATACCTTTCCTGCACACATAATCCTGCCTTTCTCCGTCGGTGCCTCATCCTACTAGGAAAAAAGCATGCCGCTCAAAAAGGCCGATGCCAGAGAAATCGAGGAGACACTGCCATTTTCCACATTTTTGCTGTCTACATATCCCCGCCTCCGGTGGAAGGCTGCCTATGTGGCCGGGCTGCGAAGGCAAGGCCGAAATCCTGGCATCCTGGGCCCCAGCAATCCAGTGGTTTATGGACGTGGGGACCCGGATGACATGTTTCCCACATACAAGAGGAATCCTTGGGCCCTTCACTGGCTCGCCATTCAGCTCCGCGGCGACGTCCACTACTGGCCCTGGCCTTTGGCCGGTGCCCCATTGCGCGAGTGCTCCGGAGCCATGTTTCTCCACCCATCACTATCATTCTGCCACCAGGGGATATGTGAGTGTGGGAGTCACCATTTGTCTGTCACTGGCAGCAGTGCCACGAGTCACTAGACTTCCAGGTACCAGCTGACCTAGGCTGCCTTCTGCCCCAGGCAAGGTCCGGAATCCTTTATCCCAGATGCTGACACCTGGGCACTGGCCGACATTAATTTTTATCAACACAGAGGTCTGAGTGAGGGTCAGCAGGCCAGCTAGGTGAAGTCAAGGCCAGGTGGGCGGGACTAAGGCTCCTTTGCCATCACCATGGAGACAGTCCCACCACCGGAAGAGTAGGCGGAGCGTATGATGGGCCCGGTGACAAGACTGAGCCAATGGCAGAGATCTGGCCCGCCAGGCAGATGACACAGGGCCCTCCATTATGACCTATGACACCTAGTGGCCACAGGATTTGAGCACACCCTGGGAAAGCCTACGCAGGCACAGGGGAGCCCCTGGTGCGGACTGGTTCAGGGCATTGGCAGAGCAGGCCAGGTACCTCTTTCCCACTTTCCTGAGGATATCACTACGCAAGGCATCCCCACTCAGCATCTCTTGCCTCTCTCTGTCTCTCTCTGGATGTGTTCATTCTCTGAAATCTCTTCCTTCTCCCCCTGAGTCACTTCACAGCTTGGAGTGCCTGATAGAGTGCCTAGAGACCAAAGAGCAAAGGGGGAAGGCCTCTGGCTCTACTGGTTGCCCATGGGCACACAAGATCTGGTAGTTTATCTGGAAGGTCTAGAGAGTAGTGACTGATGGGGTAGCTACATCACCGGCGGACCCTGGCCAGGTGAAGCTTGCTGACATGCGGCAGCCTCTCCGGAGACTACTACTTCCGCTGGTAACATTGTATGCAAATACCTGGCTGAGTGCGAAGGGCAGAAAACATTGACACATACCTGCCAGAGGCCTATCCTGGGTCTGAAGAGTCCACCCCGGTCTCCAGCAACTCATCATCTCAGCACACACTTTGCCTGCACACAGGGAATCCGCCTCTCTCCACGAATGCCTTCTCCTGCTAGGAAACACACGATGGCACTCAGCCAAAGGAGAGCACAGGTAAAGTCAACTGAAGCCCGCATTTTCAAGATTTTGCCCTCTGCTGGGCCACAGCCTCCGGTGGCATACTGCATGTGCGTCACTTCTCCGAAGACAAGGCCGAAATCCGGGCATCCAGGGCCCCAGCAGTCCAGAGGCTGCGCATGGCGGCATACGGATCACCTCTTTGCCACGTACAGGAGGGAGGCCTCGGCCCTAGACTGGCTCCGCTAGAGCTCCACGACCTCAGCTATTTTTCCCGACCTTTGGCCCGTGCCCTTGTGAGTGTGTCACCTCTAGTTACACTACACCTCCGACCACTCTCGATCCGCCACCTGCGGATACCTGAGCGTGGACATCAACATCTATCACTGTCTGCAGTGTCACAGGTCACTAGGTTTCTAGGCTCAGGCTGACCTTGGCTGTCTTCTGCCCAGGCAAGGAGCTTAATCCTTCAAAGGAAATGAGGACGCGTGGTCACTGGCCGACATCCTTTCTTTCATCTACACAGCGGTCTAGATGAGGGTAAAGAGGCCAGGTGGGCCAGGTGAAAGCTGAGTGCGGGGCCTAAGGCTTCCTTCCCAATCACCATGGAGACAGCCACCGCAAGGCTGGCCGGAACTTCTGACGGGGACGGGTCACAAACTCTGAGCCAATAGGAGAGGTCCAGCCTAACCGGCCGGTTCCGCAGAGCCCTCCATTTTACCCACGGACACGCAACGGCCCCTTCTGTCCTTGGCCACAAAATCGAGGGCACCCAGGGAATAACTTCACAGTAGGCAACCCCTGATGTGGACACGTTCGACATACTGGGACAGCAGGCAGGTACCTCTTTTCCACTTACGCTACGATATCAGTAGGCAAGGCGCCCTTCCTCAGCATCTATGGCCCCTCTTTGTATGTGTTCTTTTAAAGAAATCTCTTTTTTCTACCCCTGAGACACATCACAACTATGAGGGGCCTGAGAGGGAACCTGGAGATGAAACAGGGGAGGCTTCTGGCTGTACCGCTTCCCCGTGGCTAGAGAATAGCAGTTAGTCTCTCTGGAAGCTCTCAGCTTCTGTTGATCGACATGGGCAATACGGTAGGGGCGGACCCTGGCCAGGTGGAGCTTGTGGGCACATGCAACCTCTGGGGGAAGAATAATTCCGCTGCTGCTTTGTATGGTGTAAACCTCCCCACGCCAAGTGGGATGGGCACAGAACATTGACCCACACCTGCCAGGGGCCCTTCCTGGGACTAAAGATCCCAACCTGGTCTCAACCTTGTCACCTTCTCAGCACATACCTTTCCTGCACACATAATCCTGCCTTTCTCCGTCGGTGCCTCATCCTACTAGGAAAAAAGCATGCCGCTCAAAAAGGCCGATGCCAGAGAAATCGAGGAGACACTGCCATTTTCCACATTTTTGCTGTCTACATATCCCCGCCTCCGGTGGAAGGCTGCCTATGTGGCCGGGCTGCGAAGGCAAGGCCGAAATCCTGGCATCCTGGGCCCCAGCAATCCAGTGGTTTATGGACGTGGGGACCCGGATGACATGTTTCCCACATACAAGAGGAATCCTTGGGCCCTTCACTGGCTCGCCATTCAGCTCCGCGACGTCCACTACTGGCCCTGGCCTTTGGCCGGTGCCCCATTGCGCGAGTGCTCCGGAGCCATGTTTCTCCACCCATCACTATCATTCTGCCACCAGGGGATATGTGAGTGTGGGAGTCACCATTTGTCTGTCACTGGCAGCAGTGCCACGAGTCACTAGACTTCCAGGTACCAGCTGACCTAGGCTGCCTTCTGCCCCAGGCAAGGTCCGGAATCCTTTATCCCAGATGCTGACACCTGGGCACTGGCCGACATTAATTTTTATCAACACAGAGGTCTGAGTGAGGGTCAGCAGGCCAGCTAGGTGAAGTCAAGGCCAGGTGGGCGGGACTAAGGCTCCTTTGCCATCACCATGGAGACAGTCCCACCACCGGAAGAGTAGGCGGAGCGTATGATGGGCCCGGTGACAAGACTGAGCCAATGGCAGAGATCTGGCCCGCCAGGCAGATGACACAGGGCCCTCCATTATGATCTATGACACCTAGTGGCCACAGGATTTGAGCACACCCTGGGAAAGCCTACGCAGGCACAGGGGAGCCCCTGGTGCGGACTGGTTCAGGGCATTGGCAGAGCAGGCCAGGTACCTCTTTCCCACTTTCCTGAGGATATCACTACGCAAGGCATCCCCACTCAGCATCTCTTGCCTCTCTCTGTCTCTCTCTGGATGTGTTCATTCTCTGAAATCTCTTCCTTCTCCCCCTGAGTCACTTCACAGCTTGGAGTGCCTGATAGAGTGCCTAGAGACCAAAGAGCAAAGGGGGAAGGCCTCTGGCTCTACTGGTTGCCCATGGGCAGACAAGATCTGGTAGTTTATCTGGAAGGTCTAGAGAGTAGTGACTGATGGGGTAGCTACATCACCGGCGGACCCTGGCCAGGTGAAGCTTGCTGACATGCGGCAGCCTCTCCGGAGACTACTAATTCCGCTGGTAACATTGTATGCAAATACCTGGCTGAGTGCGAAGGGCAGAAAACATTGACACATACCTGCCAGAGGCCTATCCTGGGTCTGAAGAGTCCACCCCGGTCTCCAGCAACTCATCATCTCAGCACACACTTTGCCTGCACACAGGGAATCCGCCTCTCTCCACGAATGCCTTCTCCTGCTAGGAAACACACGATGGCACTCAGCCAAAGGAGAGCACAGGCAAAGTCAACTGAAGCCCGCATTTTCAAGATTTTGCCCTCTGCTGGGCCACAGCCTCCGGTGGCACACTGCATGTGCGTCACTTCTCCGAAGACAAGGCCGAAATCCGGGCATCCAGGGCCCCAGCAGTCCAGAGGCTGCGCATGGCGGCATACGGATCACCTCTTTGCCACGTACAGGAGGGAGGCCTCGGCCCTAGACTGGCTCCGCTAGAGCTCCACGACCTCAGCTATTTTTCCCGACCTTTTGCCCGTGCCCTTGTCAGTGTGTCACCTCTAGTTACACTTCACCTCCGACCACTCTCGATCCGCCACCTGCGGATACCTGAGCGTGGACATCAACATCTATCACTGTCTGCAGTGTCACAGGTCACTAGGTGTCTAGGCTCAGGCTGACCTTGGCTGTCTTCTGCCCAGGCAAGGAGCTTAATCCTTCAAAGGAAATGAGGACGCGTGGTCACTGGTCGACATCCCTTCTTTCATCTACACAGCCAGGTGGGCCAGGTGAAGGCTGAGTGCGGGGCCTAAGGCTTCCTTCCCAATCACCATGGAGACAGCCACTGCAAGGCTGGCCGGAACTTCTGACGGGGACGGGTCACAAACTCTCAGCCAATAGGAGAGGTCCAGCCTAACCGGCCGGTTCCGCAGAGCCCTCCATTTTACCCACGGACACGCAACGGCCCCTTCTGTCCTTGGCCACAAAATCGAGGGCACCCAGGGAATAACTTCACAGTAGGCAACCCCTGATGTGGACACGTTCGACATACTGGGACAGCAGGCAGGTACCTCTTTTCCACTTACGCTACGATATCAGTAGGCAAGGCGCCCTTCCTCAGCATCTATGGCCCCTCTTTGTATGTGTTCTTTTAAAGAAATCTCTTTTTTCTACCCCTGAGACACATCACAACTACGAGGGGCCTGAGAGGGAACCTGGAGATGAAACAGGGGAGGCTTCTGGCTGTACCGCTTCCCCGTGGCTAGAGAATAGCAGTTAGTCTCTCTGGAAGCTCTCAGCTTCTGTTGATCGACATGGGCAATACGGTAGGGGCGGACCCTGGCCAGGTGGAGCTTGTGGGCACATGCAACCTCTGGGGGAAGAATAATTCCGCTGCTGCTTTGTATGGTGTAAACCTCCCCACGCCAAGTGGGATGGGCACAGAACATTGACCCACACCTGCCAGGGGCCCTTCCTGGGACTAAAGATCCCAACCTGGTCTCAACCTTGTCACCTTCTCAGCACATACCTTTCCTGCACACATAATCCTGCCTTTCTCCGTCGGTGCCTCATCCTACTAGGAAAAAAGCATGCCGCTCAAAAAGGCCGATGCCAGAGAAATCGAGGAGACACTGCCATTTTCCACATTTTTGCTGTCTACATATCCCCGCCTCCGGTGGAAGGCTGCCTATGTGGCCGGGCTGCGAAGGCAAGGCCGAAATCCTGGCATCCTGGGCCCCAGCAATCCAGTGGTTTATGGACGTGGGGACCCGGATGACATGTTTCCCACATACAAGAGGAATCCTTGGGCCCTTCACTGGCTCGCCATTCAGCTCCGCGACGTCCACTACTGGCCCTGGCCTTTGGCCGGTGCCCCATTGCGCGAGTGCTCCGGAGCGATGTTTCTCCACCCATCACTATCATTCTGCCACCAGGGGATATGTGAGTGTGGGAGTCACCATTTGTCTGTCACTGGCAGCAGTGCCACGAGTCACTAGACTTCCAGGTACCAGCTGACCTAGGCTGCCTTCTGCCCCAGGCAAGGTCCGGAATCCTTTATCCCAGATGCTGACACCTGGGCACTGGCCGACATTAATTTTTATCAACACAGAGGTCTGAGTGAGGGTCAGCAGGCCAGCTAGGTGAAGTCAAGGCCAGGTGGGCGGGACTAAGGCTCCTTTGCCATCACCATGGAGACAGTCCCACCACCGGAAGAGTAGGCGGAGCGTATGATGGGCCCGGTGACAAGACTGAGCCAATGGCAGAGATCTGGCCCGCCAGGCAGATGACACAGGGCCCTCCATTATGACCTATGACACCTAGTGGCCACAGGATTTGAGCACACCCTGGGAAAGCCTACGCAGGCACAGGGGAGCCCCTGGTGCGGACTGGTTCAGGGCATTGGCAGAGCAGGCCAGGTACCTCTTTCCCACTTTCCTGAGGATATCACTACGCAAGGCATCCCCACTCAGCATCTCTTGCCTCTCTCTGTCTCTCTCTGGATGTGTTCATTCTCTGAAATCTCTTCCTTCTCCCCCTGAGTCACTTCACAGCTTGGAGTGCCTGATAGAGTGCCTAGAGACCAAAGAGCAAAGGGGGAAGGCCTCTGGCTCTACTGGTTGCCCATGGGCAGACAAGATCTGGTAGTTTATCTGGAAGGTCTAGAGAGTAGTGACTGATGGGGTAGCTACATCACCGGCGGACCCTGGCCAGGTGAAGCTTGCTGACATGCGGCAGCCTCTCCGGAGACTACTACTTCCGCTGGTAACATTGTATGCAAATACCTGGCTGAGTGCGAAGGGCAGAAAACATTGACACATACCTGCCAGAGGCCTATCCTGGGTCTGAAGAGTCCACCCCGGTCTCCAGCAACTCATCATCTCAGCACACACTTTGCCTGCACACAGGGAATCCGCCTCTCTCCACGAATGCCTTCTCCTGCTAGGAAACACACGATGGCACTCAGCCAAAGGAGAGCACAGGTAAAGTCAACTGAAGCCCGCATTTTCAAGATTTTGCCCTCTGCTGGGCCACAGCCTCCGGTGGCATACTGCATGTGCGTCACTTCTCCGAAGACAAGGCCGAAATCCGGGCATCCAGGGCCCCAGCAGTCCAGAGGCTGCGCATGGCGGCATACGGATCACCTCTTTGCCACGTACAGGAGGGAGGCCTCGGCCCTAGACTGGCTCCGCTAGAGCTCCACGACCTCAGCTATTTTTCCCGACCTTTGGCCCGTGCCCTTGTGAGTGTGTCACCTCTAGTTACACTACACCTCCGACCACTCTCGATCCGCCACCTGCGGATACCTGAGCGTGGACATCAACATCTATCACTGTCTGCAGTGTCACAGGTCACTAGGTTTCTAGGCTCAGGCTGACCTTGGCTGTCTTCTGCCCAGGCAAGGAGCTTAATCCTTCAAAGGAAATGAGGACGCGTGGTCACTGGCCGACATCCTTTCTTTCATCTACACAGCGGTCTAGATGAGGGTAAAGAGGCCAGGTGGGCCAGGTGAAAGCTGAGTGCGGGGCCTAAGGCTTCCTTCCCAATCACCATGGAGACAGCCACCGCAAGGCTGGCCGGAACTTCTGACGGGGACGGGTCACAAACTCTGAGCCAATAGGAGAGGTCCAGCCTAACCGGCCGGTTCCGCAGAGCCCTCCATTTTACCCACGGACACGCAACGGCCCCTTCTGTCCTTGGCCACAAAATCGAGGGCACCCAGGGAATAACTTCACAGTAGGCAACCCCTGATGTGGACACGTTCGACATACTGGGACAGCAGGCAGGTACCTCTTTTCCACTTACGCTACGATATCAGTAGGCAAGGCGCCCTTCCTCAGCATCTATGGCCCCTCTTTGTATGTGTTCTTTTAAAGAAATCTCTTTTTTCTACCCCTGAGACACATCACAACTATGAGGGGCCTGAGAGGGAACCTGGAGATGAAACAGGGGAGGCTTCTGGCTGTACCGCTTCCCCGTGGCTAGAGAATAGCAGTTAGTCTCTCTGGAAGCTCTCAGCTTCTGTTGATCGACATGGGCAATACGGTAGGGGCGGACCCTGGCCAGGTGGAGCTTGTGGGCACATGCAACCTCTGGGGGAAGAATAATTCCGCTGCTGCTTTGTATGGTGTAAACCTCCCCACGCCAAGTGGGATGGGCACAGAACATTGACCCACACCTGCCAGGGGCCCTTCCTGGGACTAAAGATCCCAACCTGGTCTCAACCTTGTCACCTTCTCAGCACATACCTTTCCTGCACACATAATCCTGCCTTTCTCCGTCGGTGCCTCATCCTACTAGGAAAAAAGCATGCCGCTCAAAAAGGCCGATGCCAGAGAAATCGAGGAGACACTGCCATTTTCCACATTTTTGCTGTCTACATATCCCCGCCTCCGGTGGAAGGCTGCCTATGTGGCCGGGCTGCGAAGGCAAGGCCGAAATCCTGGCATCCTGGGCCCCAGCAATCCAGTGGTTTATGGACGTGGGGACCCGGATGACATGTTTCCCACATACAAGAGGAATCCTTGGGCCCTTCACTGGCTCGCCATTCAGCTCCGCGACGTCCACTACTGGCCCTGGCCTTTGGCCGGTGCCCCATTGCGCGAGTGCTCCGGAGCCATGTTTCTCCACCCATCACTATCATTCTGCCACCAGGGGATATGTGAGTGTGGGAGTCACCATTTGTCTGTCACTGGCAGCAGTGCCACGAGTCACTAGACTTCCAGGTACCAGCTGACCTAGGCTGCCTTCTGCCCCAGGCAAGGTCCGGAATCCTTTATCCCAGATGCTGACACCTGGGCACTGGCCGACATTAATTTTTATCAACACAGAGGTCTGAGTGAGGGTCAGCAGGCCAGCTAGGTGAAGTCAAGGCCAGGTGGGCGGGACTAAGGCTCCTTTGCCATCACCATGGAGACAGTCCCACCACCGGAAGAGTAGGCGGAGCGTATGATGGGCCCGGTGACAAGACTGAGCCAATGGCAGAGATCTGGCCCGCCAGGCAGATGACACAGGGCCCTCCATTATGACCTATGACACCTAGTGGCCACAGGATTTGAGCACACCCTGGGAAAGCCTACGCAGGCACAGGGGAGCCCCTGGTGCGGACTGGTTCAGGGCATTGGCAGAGCAGGCCAGGTACCTCTTTCCCACTTTCCTGAGGATATCACTACGCAAGGCATCCCCACTCAGCATCTCTTGCCTCTCTCTGTCTCTCTCTGGATGTGTTCATTCTCTGAAATCTCTTCCTTCTCCCCCTGAGTCACTTCACAGCTTGGAGTGCCTGATAGAGTGCCTAGAGACCAAAGAGCAAAGGGGGAAGGCCTCTGGCTCTACTGGTTGCCCATGGGCAGACAAGATCTGGTAGTTTATCTGGAAGGTCTAGAGAGTAGTGACTGATGGGGTAGCTACATCACCGGCGGACCCTGGCCAGGTGAAGCTTGCTGACATGCGGCAGCCTCTCCGGAGACTACTAATTCCGCTGGTAACATTGTATGCAAATACCTGGCTGAGTGCGAAGGGCAGAAAACATTGACACATACCTGCCAGAGGCCTATCCTGGGTCTGAAGAGTCCACCCCGGTCTCCAGCAACTCATCATCTCAGCACACACTTTGCCTGCACACAGGGAATCTGCCTCTCTCCACGAATGCCTTCTCCTGCTAGGAAACACACAATGGCACTCAGCCAAAGGAGAGCACAGGCAAAGTCAACTGAAGCCCGCATTTTCAAGATTTTGCCCTCTGCTGGACCACAGCCTCCGGTGGCACACTGCATGTGCGTCACTTCTCCGAAGACAAGGCCGAAATCCGGGCATCCAGGGCCCCAGCAGTCCAGAGGCTGCGCATGGCGGCATACGGATCACCTCTTTGCCACGTACAGGAGGGAGGCCTCGGCCCTAGACTGGCTCCGCTAGAGCTCCACGACCTCAGCTATTTTTCCCGACCTTTGGCCCGTGCCCTTGTCAGTGTGTCACCTCTAGTTACACTTCACCTCCGACCACTCTCGATCCGCCACCTGCGGATACCTGAGCGTGGACATCAACATCTATCACTGTCTGCAGTGTCACAGGTCACTAGGTGTCTAGGCTCAGGCTGACCTTGGCTGTCTTCTGCCCAGGCAAGGAGCTTAATCCTTCAAAGGAAATGAGGACGCGTGGTCACTGGTCGACATCCCTTCTTTCATCTACACAGCCAGGTGGGCCAGGTGAAGGCTGAGTGCGGGGCCTAAGGCTTCCTTCCCAATCACCATGGAGACAGCCACCGCAAGGCTGGCCGGAACTTCTGACGGGGACGGGTCACAAACTCTCAGCCAATAGGAGAGGTCCAGCCTAACCGGCCGGTTCCGCAGAGCCCTCCATTTTACCCACGGACACGCAACGGCCCCTTCTGTCCTTGGCCACAAAATCGAGGGCACCCAGGGAATAACTTCACAGTAGGCAACCCCTGATGTGGACACGTTCGACATACTGGGACAGCAGGCAGGTACCTCTTTTCCACTTACGCTACGATATCAGTAGGCAAGGCGCCCTTCCTCAGCATCTATGGCCCCTCTTTGTATGTGTTCTTTTAAAGAAATCTCTTTTTTCTACCCCTGAGACACATCACAACTACGAGGGGCCTGAGAGGGAACCTGGAGATGAAACAGGGGAGGCTTCTGGCTGTACCGCTTCCCCGTGGCTAGAGAATAGCAGTTAGTCTCTCTGGAAGCTCTCAGCTTCTGTTGATCGACATGGGCAATACGGTAGGGGCGGACCCTGGCCAGGTGGAGCTTGTGGGCACATGCAACCTCTGGGGGAAGAATAATTCCGCTGCTGCTTTGTATGGTGTAAACCTCCCCAAGCCAAGTGGGATGGGCACAGAACATTGACCCACACCTGCCAGGGGCCCTTCCTGGGACTAAAGATCCCAACCTGGTCTCAACCTTGTCACCTTCTCAGCACATACCTTTCCTGCACACATAATCCTGCCTTTCTCCGTCGGTGCCTCATCCTACTAGGAAAAAAGCATGCCGCTCAAAAAGGCCGATGCCAGAGAAATCGAGGAGACACTGCCATTTTCCACATTTTTGCTGTCTACATATCCCCGCCTCCGGTGGAAGGCTGCCTATGTGGCCGGGCTGCGAAGGCAAGGCCGAAATCCTGGCATCCTGGGCCCCAGCAATCCAGTGGTTTATGGACGTGGGGACCCGGATGACATGTTTCCCACATACAAGAGGAATCCTTGGGCCCTTCACTGGCTCGCCATTCAGCTCCGCGACGTCCACTACTGGCCCTGGCCTTTGGCCGGTGCCCCATTGCGCGAGTGCTCCAGAGCCATGTTTCTCCACCCATCACTATCATTCTGCCACCAGGGGATATGTGAGTGTGGGAGTCACCATTTGTCTGTCACTGGCAGCAGTGCCACGAGTCACTAGACTTCCAGGTACCAGCTGACCTAGGCTGCCTTCTGCCCCAGGCAAGGTCCGGAATCCTTTATCCCAGATGCTGACACCTGGGCACTGGCCGACATTAATTTTTATCAACACAGAGGTCTGAGTGAGGGTCAGCAGGCCAGCTAGGTGAAGTCAAGGCCAGGTGGGCGGGACTAAGGCTCCTTTGCCATCACCATGGAGACAGTCCCACCACCGGAAGAGTAGGCGGAGCGTATGATGGGCCCGGTGACAAGACTGAGCCAATGGCAGAGATCTGGCCCGCCAGGCAGATGACACAGGGCCCTCCATTATGACCTATGACACCTAGTGGCCACAGGATTTGAGCACACCCTGGGAAAGCCTACGCAGGCACAGGGGAGCCCCTGGTGCGGACTGGTTCAGGGCATTGGCAGAGCAGGCCAGGTACCTCTTTCCCACTTTCCTGAGGATATCACTACGCAAGGCATCCCCACTCAGCATCTCTTGCCTCTCTCTGTCTCTCTCTGGATGTGTTCATTCTCTGAAATCTCTTCCTTCTCCCCCTGAGTCACTTCACAGCTTGGAGTGCCTGATAGAGTGCCTAGAGACCAAAGAGCAAAGGGGGAAGGCCTCTGGCTCTACTGGTTGCCCATGGGCAGACAAGATCTGGTAGTTTATCTGGAAGGTCTAGAGAGTAGTGACTGATGGGGTAGCTACATCACCGGCGGACCCTGGCCAGGTGAAGCTTGCTGACATGCGGCAGCCTCTCCGGAGACTACTACTTCCGCTGGTAACATTGTATGCAAATACCTGGCTGAGTGCGAAGGGCAGAAAACATTGACACATACCTGCCAGAGGCCTATCCTGGGTCTGAAGAGTCCACCCCGGTCTCCAGCAACTCATCATCTCAGCACACACTTTGCCTGCACACAGGGAATCCGCCTCTCTCCACGAATGCCTTCTCCTGCTAGGAAACACACGATGGCACTCAGCCAAAGGAGAGCACAGGTAAAGTCAACTGAAGCCCGCATTTTCAAGATTTTGCCCTCTGCTGGGCCACAGCCTCCGGTGGCATACTGCATGTGCGTCACTTCTCCGAAGACAAGGCCGAAATCCGGGCATCCAGGCCCCAGCAGTCCAGAGGCTGCGCATGGCGGCATACGGATCACCTCTTTGCCACGTACAGGAGGGAGGCCTCGGCCCTAGACTGGCTCCGCTAGAGCTCCACGACCTCAGCTATTTTTCCCGACCTTTGGCCCGTGCCCTTGTGAGTGTGTCACCTCTAGTTACACTACACCTCCGACCACTCTCGATCCGCCACCTGCGGATACCTGAGCGTGGACATCAACATCTATCACTGTCTGCAGTGTCACAGGTCACTAGGTTTCTAGGCTCAGGCTGACCTTGGCTGTCTTCTGCCCAGGCAAGGAGCTTAATCCTTCAAAGGAAATGAGGACGCGTGGTCACTGGCCGACATCCTTTCTTTCATCTACACAGCGGTCTAGATGAGGGTAAAGAGGCCAGGTGGGCCAGGTGAAAGCTGAGTGCGGGGCCTAAGGCTTCCTTCCCAATCACCATGGAGACAGCCACCGCAAGGCTGGCCGGAACTTCTGACGGGGACGGGTCACAAACTCTGAGCCAATAGGAGAGGTCCAGCCTAACCGGCCGGTTCCGCAGAGCCCTCCATTTTACCCACGGACACGCAACGGCCCCTTCTGTCCTTGGCCACAAAATCGAGGGCACCCAGGGAATAACTTCACAGTAGGCAACCCCTGATGTGGACACGTTCGACATACTGGGACAGCAGGCAGGTACCTCTTTTCCACTTACGCTACGATATCAGTAGGCAAGGCGCCCTTCCTCAGCATCTATGGCCCCTCTTTGTATGTGTTCTTTTAAAGAAATCTCTTTTTTCTACCCCTGAGACACATCACAACTATGAGGGGCCTGAGAGGGAACCTGGAGATGAAACAGGGGAGGCTTCTGGCTGTACCGCTTCCCCGTGGCTAGAGAATAGCAGTTAGTCTCTCTGGAAGCTCTCAGCTTCTGTTGATCGACATGGGCAATACGGTAGGGGCGGACCCTGGCCAGGTGGAGCTTGTGGGCACATGCAACCTCTGGGGGAAGAATAATTCCGCTGCTGCTTTGTATGGTGTAAACCTCCCCACGCCAAGTGGGATGGGCACAGAACATTGACCCACACCTGCCAGGGGCCCTTCCTGGGACTAAAGATCCCAACCTGGTCTCAACCTTGTCACCTTCTCAGCACATACCTTTCCTGCACACATAATCCTGCCTTTCTCCGTCGGTGCCTCATCCTACTAGGAAAAAAGCATGCCGCTCAAAAAGGCCGATGCCAGAGAAATCGAGGAGACACTGCCATTTTCCACATTTTTGCTGTCTACATATCCCCGCCTCCGGTGGAAGGCTGCCTATGTGGCCGGGCTGCGAAGGCAAGGCCGAAATCCTGGCATCCTGGGCCCCAGCAATCCAGTGGTTTATGGACGTGGGGACCCGGATGACATGTTTCCCACATACAAGAGGAATCCTTGGGCCCTTCACTGGCTCGCCATTCAGCTCCGCGACGTCCACTACTGGCCCTGGCCTTTGGCCGGTGCCCCATTGCGCGAGTGCTCCAGAGCCATGTTTCTCCACCCATCACTATCATTCTGCCACCAGGGGATATGTGAGTGTGGGAGTCACCATTTGTCTGTCACTGGCAGCAGTGCCACGAGTCACTAGACTTCCAGGTACCAGCTGACCTAGGCTGCCTTCTGCCCCAGGCAAGGTCCGGAATCCTTTATCCCAGATGCTGACACCTGGGCACTGGCCGACATTAATTTTTATCAACACAGAGGTCTGAGTGAGGGTCAGCAGGCCAGCTAGGTGAAGTCAAGGCCAGGTGGGCGGGACTAAGGCTCCTTTGCCATCACCATGGAGACAGTCCCACCACCGGAAGAGTAGGCGGAGCGTATGATGGGCCCGGTGACAAGACTGAGCCAATGGCAGAGATCTGGCCCGCCAGGCAGATGACACAGGGCCCTCCATTATGACCTATGACACCTAGTGGCCACAGGATTTGAGCACACCCTGGGAAAGCCTACGCAGGCACAGGGGAGCCCCTGGTGCGGACTGGTTCAGGGCATTGGCAGAGCAGGCCAGGTACCTCTTTCCCACTTTCCTGAGGATATCACTACGCAAGGCATCCCCACTCAGCATCTCTTGCCTCTCTCTGTCTCTCTCTGGATGTGTTCATTCTCTGAAATCTCTTCCTTCTCCCCCTGAGTCACTTCACAGCTTGGAGTGCCTGATAGAGTGCCTAGAGACCAAAGAGCAAAGGGGGAAGGCCTCTGGCTCTACTGGTTGCCCATGGGCAGACAAGATCTGGTAGTTTATCTGGAAGGTCTAGAGAGTAGTGACTGATGGGGTAGCTACATCACCGGCGGACCCTGGCCAGGTGAAGCTTGCTGACATGCGGCAGCCTCTCCGGAGACTACTACTTCCGCTGGTAACATTGTATGCAAATACCTGGCTGAGTGCGAAGGGCAGAAAACATTGACACATACCTGCCAGAGGCCTATCCTGGGTCTGAAGAGTCCACCCCGGTCTCCAGCAACTCATCATCTCAGCACACACTTTGCCTGCACACAGGGAATCCGCCTCTCTCCACGAATGCCTTCTCCTGCTAGGAAACACACGATGGCACTCAGCCAAAGGAGAGCACAGGTAAAGTCAACTGAAGCCCGCATTTTCAAGATTTTGCCCTCTGCTGGGCCACAGCCTCCGGTGGCATACTGCATGTGCGTCACTTCTCCGAAGACAAGGCCGAAATCCGGGCATCCAGGCCCCAGCAGTCCAGAGGCTGCGCATGGCGGCATACGGATCACCTCTTTGCCACGTACAGGAGGGAGGCCTCGGCCCTAGACTGGCTCCGCTAGAGCTCCACGACCTCAGCTATTTTTCCCGACCTTTGGCCCGTGCCCTTGTGAGTGTGTCACCTCTAGTTACACTACACCTCCGACCACTCTCGATCCGCCACCTGCGGATACCTGAGCGTGGACATCAACATCTATCACTGTCTGCAGTGTCACAGGTCACTAGGTTTCTAGGCTCAGGCTGACCTTGGCTGTCTTCTGCCCAGGCAAGGAGCTTAATCCTTCAAAGGAAATGAGGACGCGTGGTCACTGGCCGACATCCTTTCTTTCATCTACACAGCGGTCTAGATGAGGGTAAAGAGGCCAGGTGGGCCAGGTGAAAGCTGAGTGCGGGGCCTAAGGCTTCCTTCCCAATCACCATGGAGACAGCCACCGCAAGGCTGGCCGGAACTTCTGACGGGGACGGGTCACAAACTCTGAGCCAATAGGAGAGGTCCAGCCTAATCGGCCGGTTCCGCAGAGCCCTCCATTTTACCCACGGACACGCAACGGCCCCTTCTGTCCTTGGCCACAAAATCGAGGGCACCCAGGGAATAACTTCACAGTAGGCAACCCCTGATGTGGACACGTTCGACATACTGGGACAGCAGGCAGGTACCTCTTTTCCACTTACGCTACGATATCAGTAGGCAAGGCGCCCTTCCTCAGCATCTATGGCCCCTCTTTGTATGTGTTCTTTTAAAGAAATCTCTTTTTTCTACCCCTGAGACACATCACAACTATGAGGGGCCTGAGAGGGAACCTGGAGATGAAACAGGGGAGGCTTCTGGCTGTACCGCTTCCCCGTGGCTAGAGAATAGCAGTTAGTCTCTCTGGAAGCTCTCAGCTTCTGTTGATCGACATGGGCAATACGGTAGGGGCGGACCCTGGCCAGGTGGAGCTTGTGGGCACATGCAACCTCTGGGGGAAGAATAATTCCGCTGCTGCTTTGTATGGTGTAAACCTCCCCACGCCAAGTGGGATGGGCACAGAACATTGACCCACACCTGCCAGGGGCCCTTCCTGGGACTAAAGATCCCAACCTGGTCTCAACCTTGTCACCTTCTCAGCACATACCTTTCCTGCACACATAATCCTGCCTTTCTCCGTCGGTGCCTCATCCTACTAGGAAAAAAGCATGCCGCTCAAAAAGGCCGATGCCAGAGAAATCGAGGAGACACTGCCATTTTCCACATTTTTGCTGTCTACATATCCCCGCCTCCGGTGGAAGGCTGCCTATGTGGCCGGGCTGCGAAGGCAAGGCCGAAATCCTGGCATCCTGGGCCCCAGCAATCCAGTGGTTTATGGACGTGGGGACCCGGATGACATGTTTCCCACATACAAGAGGAATCCTTGGGCCCTTCACTGGCTCGCCATTCAGCTCCGCGACGTCCACTACTGGCCCTGGCCTTTGGCCGGTGCCCCATTGCGCGAGTGCTCCGGAGCCATGTTTCTCCACCCATCACTATCATTCTGCCACCAGGGGATATGTGAGTGTGGGAGTCACCATTTGTCTGTCACTGGCAGCAGTGCCACGAGTCACTAGACTTCCAGGTACCAGCTGACCTAGGCTGCCTTCTGCCCCAGGCAAGGTCCGGAATCCTTTATCCCAGATGCTGACACCTGGGCACTGGCCGACATTAATTTTTATCAACACAGAGGTCTGAGTGAGGGTCAGCAGGCCAGCTAGGTGAAGTCAAGGCCAGGTGGGCGGGACTAAGGCTCCTTTGCCATCACCATGGAGACAGTCCCACCACCGGAAGAGTAGGCGGAGCGTATGATGGGCCCGGTGACAAGACTGAGCCAATGGCAGAGATCTGGCCCGCCAGGCAGATGACACAGGGCCCTCCATTATGACCTATGACACCTAGTGGCCACAGGATTTGAGCACACCCTGGGAAAGCCTACGCAGGCACAGGGGAGCCCCTGGTGCGGACTGGTTCAGGGCATTGGCAGAGCAGGCCAGGTACCTCTTTCCCACTTTCCTGAGGATATCACTACGCAAGGCATCCCCACTCAGCATCTCTTGCCTCTCTCTGTCTCTCTCTGGATGTGTTCATTCTCTGAAATCTCTTCCTTCTCCCCCTGAGTCACTTCACAGCTTGGAGTGCCTGATAGAGTGCCTAGAGACCAAAGAGCAAAGGGGGAAGGCCTCTGGCTCTACTGGTTGCCCATGGGCAGACAAGATCTGGTAGTTTATCTGGAAGGTCTAGAGAGTAGTGACTGATGGGGTAGCTACATCACCGGCGGACCCTGGCCAGGTGAAGCTTGCTGACATGCGGCAGCCTCTCCGGAGACTACTACTTCCGCTGGTAACATTGTATGCAAATACCTGGCTGAGTGCGAAGGGCAGAAAACATTGACACATACCTGCCAGAGGCCTATCCTGGGTCTGAAGAGTCCACCCCGGTCTCCAGCAACTCATCATCTCAGCACACACTTTGCCTGCACACAGGGAATCCGCCTCTCTCCACGAATGCCTTCTCCTGCTAGGAAACACACGATGGCACTCAGCCAAAGGAGAGCACAGGTAAAGTCAACTGAAGCCCGCATTTTCAAGATTTTGCCCTCTGCTGGGCCACAGCCTCCGGTGGCATACTGCATGTGCGTCACTTCTCCGAAGACAAGGCCGAAATCCGGGCATCCAGGGCCCCAGCAGTCCAGAGGCTGCGCATGGCGGCATACGGATCACCTCTTTGCCACGTACAGGAGGGAGGCCTCGGCCCTAGACTGGCTCCGCTAGAGCTCCACGACCTCAGCTATTTTTCCCGACCTTTGGCCCGTGCCCTTGTGAGTGTGTCACCTCTAGTTACACTACACCTCCGACCACTCTCGATCCGCCACCTGCGGATACCTGAGCGTGGACATCAACATCTATCACTGTCTGCAGTGTCACAGGTCACTAGGTTTCTAGGCTCAGGCTGACCTTGGCTGTCTTCTGCCCAGGCAAGGAGCTTAATCCTTCAAAGGAAATGAGGACGCGTGGTCACTGGCCGACATCCTTTCTTTCATCTACACAGCGGTCTAGATGAGGGTAAAGAGGCCAGGTGGGCCAGGTGAAAGCTGAGTGCGGGGCCTAAGGCTTCCTTCCCAATCACCATGGAGACAGCCACCGCAAGGCTGGCCGGAACTTCTGACGGGGACGGGTCACAAACTCTGAGCCAATAGGAGAGGTCCAGCCTAACCGGCCGGTTCCGCAGAGCCCTCCATTTTACCCACGGACACGCAACGGCCCCTTCTGTCCTTGGCCACAAAATCGAGGGCACCCAGGGAATAACTTCACAGTAGGCAACCCCTGATGTGGACACGTTCGACATACTGGGACAGCAGGCAGGTACCTCTTTTCCACTTACGCTACGATATCAGTAGGCAAGGCGCCCTTCCTCAGCATCTATGGCCCCTCTTTGTATGTGTTCTTTTAAAGAAATCTCTTTTTTCTACCCCTGAGACACATCACAACTACGAGGGGCCTGAGAGGGAACCTGGAGATGAAACAGGGGAGGCTTCTGGCTGTACCGCTTCCCCGTGGCTAGAGAATAGCAGTTAGTCTCTCTGGAAGCTCTCAGCTTCTGTTGATCGACATGGGCAATACGGTAGGGGCGGACCCTGGCCAGGTGGAGCTTGTGGGCACATGCAACCTCTGGGGGAAGAATAATTCCGCTGCTGCTTTGTATGGTGTAAACCTTCCCACGCCAAGTGGGATGGGCACAGAACATTGACCCACACCTGCCAGGGGCCCTTCCTGGGACTAAAGATCCCAACCTGGTCTCAACCTTGTCACCTTCTCAGCACATACCTTTCCTGCACACATAATCCTGCCTTTCTCCGTCGGTGCCTCATCCTACTAGGAAAAAAGCATGCCGCTCAAAAAGGCCGATGCCAGAGAAATCGAGGAGACACTGCCATTTTCCACATTTTTGCTGTCTACATATCCCCGCCTCCGGTGGAAGGCTGCCTATGTGGCCGGGCTGCGAAGGCAAGGCCGAAATCCTGGCATCCTGGGCCCCAGCAATCCAGTGGTTTATGGACGTGGGGACCCGGATGACATGTTTCCCACATACAAGAGGAATCCTTGGGCCCTTCACTGGCTCGCCATTCAGCTCCGCGACGTCCACTACTGGCCCTGGCCTTTGGCCGGTGCCCCATTGCGCGAGTGCTCCAGAGCCATGTTTCTCCACCCATCACTATCATTCTGCCACCAGGGGATATGTGAGTGTGGGAGTCACCATTTGTCTGTCACTGGCAGCAGTGCCACGAGTCACTAGACTTCCAGGTACCAGCTGACCTAGGCTGCCTTCTGCCCCAGGCAAGGTCCGGAATCCTTTATCCCAGATGCTGACACCTGGGCACTGGCCGACATTAATTTTTATCAACACAGAGGTCTGAGTGAGGGTCAGCAGGCCAGCTAGGTGAAGTCAAGGCCAGGTGGGCGGGACTAAGGCTCCTTTGCCATCACCATGGAGACAGTCCCACCACCGGAAGAGTAGGCGGAGCGTATGATGGGCCCGGTGACAAGACTGAGCCAATGGCAGAGATCTGGCCCGCCAGGCAGATGACACAGGGCCCTCCATTATGACCTATGACACCTAGTGGCCACAGGATTTGAGCACACCCTGGGAAAGCCTACGCAGGCACAGGGGAGCCCCTGGTGCGGACTGGTTCAGGGCATTGGCAGAGCAGGCCAGGTACCTCTTTCCCACTTTCCTGAGGATATCACTACGCAAGGCATCCCCACTCAGCATCTCTTGCCTCTCTCTGTCTCTCTCTGGATGTGTTCATTCTCTGAAATCTCTTCCTTCTCCCCCTGAGTCACTTCACAGCTTGGAGTGCCTGATAGAGTGCCTAGAGACCAAAGAGCAAAGGGGGAAGGCCTCTGGCTCTACTGGTTGCCCATGGGCAGACAAGATCTGGTAGTTTATCTGGAAGGTCTAGAGAGTAGTGACTGATGGGGTAGCTACATCACCGGCGGACCCTGGCCAGGTGAAGCTTGCTGACATGCGGCAGCCTCTCCGGAGACTACTACTTCCGCTGGTAACATTGTATGCAAATACCTGGCTGAGTGCGAAGGGCAGAAAACATTGACACATACCTGCCAGAGGCCTATCCTGGGTCTGAAGAGTCCACCCCGGTCTCCAGCAACTCATCATCTCAGCACACACTTTGCCTGCACACAGGGAATCCGCCTCTCTCCACGAATGCCTTCTCCTGCTAGGAAACACACGATGGCACTCAGCCAAAGGAGAGCACAGGTAAAGTCAACTGAAGCCCGCATTTTCAAGATTTTGCCCTCTGCTGGGCCACAGCCTCCGGTGGCATACTGCATGTGCGTCACTTCTCCGAAGACAAGGCCGAAATCCGGGCATCCAGGGCCCCAGCAGTCCAGAGGCTGCGCATGGCGGCATACGGATCACCTCTTTGCCACGTACAGGAGGGAGGCCTCGGCCCTAGACTGGCTCCGCTAGAGCTCCACGACCTCAGCTATTTTTCCCGACCTTTGGCCCGTGCCCTTGTGAGTGTGTCACCTCTAGTTAGACTACACCTCCGACCACTCTCGATCCGCCACCTGCGGATACCTGAGCGTGGACATCAACATCTATCACTGTCTGCAGTGTCACAGGTCACTAGGTTTCTAGGCTCAGGCTGACCTTGGCTGTCTTCTGCCCAGGCAAGGAGCTTAATCCTTCAAAGGAAATGAGGACGCGTGGTCACTGGCCGACATCCTTTCTTTCATCTACACAGCGGTCTAGATGAGGGTAAAGAGGCCAGGTGGGCCAGGTGAAAGCTGAGTGCGGGGCCTAAGGCTTCCTTCCCAATCACCATGGAGACAGCCACCGCAAGGCTGGCCGGAACTTCTGACGGGGACGGGTCACAAACTCTGAGCCAATAGGAGAGGTCCAGCCTAACCGGCCGGTTCCGCAGAGCCCTCCATTTTACCCACGGACACGCAACGGCCCCTTCTGTCCTTGGCCACAAAATCGAGGGCACCCAGGGAATAACTTCACAGTAGGCAACCCCTGATGTGGACACGTTCGACATACTGGGACAGCAGGCAGGTACCTCTTTTCCACTTACGCTACGATATCAGTAGGCAAGGCGCCCTTCCTCAGCATCTATGGCCCCTCTTTGTATGTGTTCTTTTAAAGAAATCTCTTTTTTCTACCCCTGAGACACATCACAACTACGAGGGGCCTGAGAGGGAACCTGGAGATGAAACAGGGGAGGCTTCTGGCTGTACCGCTTCCCCGTGGCTAGAGAATAGCAGTTAGTCTCTCTGGAAGCTCTCAGCTTCTGTTGATCGACATGGGCAATACGGTAGGGGCGGACCCTGGCCAGGTGGAGCTTGTGGGCACATGCAACCTCTGGGGGAAGAATAATTCCGCTGCTGCTTTGTATGGTGTAAACCTTCCCACGCCAAGTGGGATGGGCACAGAACATTGACCCACACCTGCCAGGGGCCCTTCCTGGGACTAAAGATCCCAACCTGGTCTCAACCTTGTCACCTTCTCAGCACATACCTTTCCTGCACACATAATCCTGCCTTTCTCCGTCGGTGCCTCATCCTACTAGGAAAAAAGCATGCCGCTCAAAAAGGCCGATGCCAGAGAAATCGAGGAGACACTGCCATTTTCCACATTTTTGCTGTCTACATATCCCCGCCTCCGGTGGAAGGCTGCCTATGTGGCCGGGCTGCGAAGGCAAGGCCGAAATCCTGGCATCCTGGGCCCCAGCAATCCAGTGGTTTATGGACGTGGGGACCCGGATGACATGTTTCCCACATACAAGAGGAATCCTTGGGCCCTTCACTGGCTCGCCATTCAGCTCCGCGACGTCCACTACTGGCCCTGGCCTTTGGCCGGTGCCCCATTGCGCGAGTGCTCCAGAGCCATGTTTCTCCACCCATCACTATCATTCTGCCACCAGGGGATATGTGAGTGTGGGAGTCACCATTTGTCTGTCACTGGCAGCAGTGCCACGAGTCACTAGACTTCCAGGTACCAGCTGACCTAGGCTGCCTTCTGCCCCAGGCAAGGTCCGGAATCCTTTATCCCAGATGCTGACACCTGGGCACTGGCCGACATTAATTTTTATCAACACAGAGGTCTGAGTGAGGGTCAGCAGGCCAGCTAGGTGAAGTCAAGGCCAGGTGGGCGGGACTAAGGCTCCTTTGCCATCACCATGGAGACAGTCCCACCACCGGAAGAGTAGGCGGAGCGTATGATGGGCCCGGTGACAAGACTGAGCCAATGGCAGAGATCTGGCCCGCCAGGCAGATGACACAGGGCCCTCCATTACGACCTATGACACCTAGTGGCCACAGGATTTGAGCACACCCTGGGAAAGCCTACGCAGGCACAGGGGAGCCCCTGGTGCGGACTGGTTCAGGGCATTGGCAGAGCAGGCCAGGTACCTCTTTCCCACTTTCCTGAGGATATCACTACGCAAGGCATCCCCACTCAGCATCTCTTGCCTCTCTCTGTCTCTCTCTGGATGTGTTCATTCTCTGAAATCTCTTCCTTCTCCCCCTGAGTCACTTCACAGCTTGGAGTGCCTGATAGAGTGCCTAGAGACCAAAGAGCAAAGGGGGAAGGCCTCTGGCTCTACTGGTTGCCCATGGGCAGACAAGATCTGGTAGTTTATCTGGAAGGTCTAGAGAGTAGTGACTGATGGGGTAGCTACATCACCGGCGGACCCTGGCCAGGTGAAGCTTGCTGACATGCGGCAGCCTCTCCGGAGACTACTACTTCCGCTGGTAACATTGTATGCAAATACCTGGCTGAGTGCGAAGGGCAGAAAACATTGACACATACCTGCCAGAGGCCTATCCTGGGTCTGAAGAGTCCACCCCGGTCTCCAGCAACTCATCATCTCAGCACACACTTTGCCTGCACACAGGGAATCCGCCTCTCTCCACGAATGCCTTCTCCTGCTAGGAAACACACGATGGCACTCAGCCAAAGGAGAGCACAGGTAAAGTCAACTGAAGCCCGCATTTTCAAGATTTTGCCCTCTGCTGGGCCACAGCCTCCGGTGGCATACTGCATGTGCGTCACTTCTCCGAAGACAAGGCCGAAATCCGGGCATCCAGGGCCCCAGCAGTCCAGAGGCTGCGCATGGCGGCATACGGATCACCTCTTTGCCACGTACAGGAGGGAGGCCTCGGCCCTAGACTGGCTCCGCTAGAGCTCCACGACCTCAGCTATTTTTCCCGACCTTTGGCCCGTGCTCTTGTGAGTGTGTCACCTCTAGTTACACTACACCTCCGACCACTCTCGATCCGCCACCTGCGGATACCTGAGCGTGGACATCAACATCTATCACTGTCTGCAGTGTCACAGGTCACTAGGTTTCTAGGCTCAGGCTGACCTTGGCTGTCTTCTGCCCAGGCAAGGAGCTTAATCCTTCAAAGGAAATGAGGACGCGTGGTCACTGGTCGACATCCCTTCTTTCATCTACACAGCCAGGTGGGCCAGGTGAAGGCTGAGTGCGGGGCCTAAGGCTTCCTTCCCAATCACCATGGAGACAGCCACCGCAAGGCTGGCCGGAACTTCTGACGGGGACGGGTCACAAACTCTCAGCCAATAGGAGAGGTCCAGCCTAACCGGCCGGTTCCGCAGAGCCCTCCATTTTACCCACGGACACGCAACGGCCCCTTCTGTCCTTGGCCACAAAATCGAGGGCACCCAGGGAATAACTTCACAGTAGGCAACCCCTGATGTGGACACGTTCGACATACTGGGACAGCAGGCAGGTACCTCTTTTCCACTTACGCTACGATATCAGTAGGCAAGGCGCCCTTCCTCAGCATCTATGGCCCCTCTTTGTATGTGTTCTTTTAAAGAAATCTCTTTTTTCTACCCCTGAGACACATCACAACTACGAGGGGCCTGAGAGGGAACCTGGAGATGAAACAGGGGAGGCTTCTGGCTGTACCGCTTCCCCGTGGCTAGAGAATAGCAGTTAGTCTCTCTGGAAGCTCTCAGCTTCTGTTGATCGACATGGGCAATACGGTAGGGGCGGACCCTGGCCAGGTGGAGCTTGTGGGCACATGCAACCTCTGGGGGAAGAATAATTCCGCTGCTGCTTTGTATGGTGTAAACCTCCCCACGCCAAGTGGGATGGGCACAGAACATTGACCCACACCTGCCAGGGGCCCTTCCTGGGACTAAAGATCCCAACCTGGTCTCAACCTTGTCACCTTCTCAGCACATACCTTTCCTGCACACATAATCCTGCCTTTCTCCGTCGGTGCCTCATCCTACTAGGAAAAAAGCATGCCGCTCAAAAAGGCCGATGCCAGAGAAATCGAGGAGACACTGCCATTTTCCACATTTTTGCTGTCTACATATCCCTGCCTCCGGTGGAAGGCTGCCTATGTGGCCGGGCTGCGAAGGCAAGGCCGAAATCCTGGCATCCTGGGCCCCAGCAATCCAGTGGTTTATGGACGTGGGGACCCGGATGACATGTTTCCCACATACAAGAGGAATCCTTGGGCCCTTCACTGGCTCGCCATTCAGCTCCGCGACGTCCACTACTGGCCCTGGCCTTTGGCCGGTGCCCCATTGCGCGAGTGCTCCAGAGCCATGTTTCTCCACCCATCACTATCATTCTGCCACCAGGGGATATGTGAGTGTGGGAGTCACCATTTGTCTGTCACTGGCAGCAGTGCCACGAGTCACTAGACTTCCAGGTACCAGCTGACCTAGGCTGCCTTCTGCCCCAGGCAAGGTCCGGAATCCTTTATCCCAGATGCTGACACCTGGGCACTGGCCGACATTAATTTTTATCAACACAGAGGTCTGAGTGAGGGTCAGCAGGCCAGCTAGGTGAAGTCAAGGCCAGGTGGGCGGGACTAAGGCTCCTTTGCCATCACCATGGAGACAGTCCCACCACCGGAAGAGTAGGCGGAGCGTATGATGGGCCCGGTGACAAGACTGAGCCAATGGCAGAGATCTGGCCCGCCAGGCAGATGACACAGGGCCCTCCATTACGACCTATGACACCTAGTGGCCACAGGATTTGAGCACACCCTGGGAAAGCCTACGCAGGCACAGGGGAGCCCCTGGTGCGGACTGGTTCAGGGCATTGGCAGAGCAGGCCAGGTACCTCTTTCCCACTTTCCTGAGGATATCACTACGCAAGGCATCCCCACTCAGCATCTCTTGCCTCTCTCTGTCTCTCTCTGGATGTGTTCATTCTCTGAAATCTCTTCCTTCTCCCCCTGAGTCACTTCACAGCTTGGAGTGCCTGATAGAGTGCCTAGAGACCAAAGAGCAAAGGGGGAAGGCCTCTGGCTCTACTGGTTGCCCATGGGCAGACAAGATCTGGTAGTTTATCTGGAAGGTCTAGAGAGTAGTGACTGATGGGGTAGCTACATCACCGGCGGACCCTGGCCAGGTGAAGCTTGCTGACATGCGGCAGCCTCTCCGGAGACTACTAATTCCGCTGGTAACATTGTATGCAAATACCTGGCTGAGTGCGAAGGGCAGAAAACATTGACACATACCTGCCAGAGGCCTATCCTGGGTCTGAAGAGTCCACCCCGGTCTCCAGCAACTCATCATCTCAGCACACACTTTGCCTGCACACAGGGAATCCGCCTCTCTCCACGAATGCCTTCTCCTGCTAGGAAACACACGATGGCACTCAGCCAAAGGAGAGCACAGGCAAAGTCAACTGAAGCCCGCATTTTCAAGATTTTGCCCTCTGCTGGGCCACAGCCTCCGGTGGCATACTGCATGTGCGTCACTTCTCCGAAGACAAGGCCGAAATCCGGGCATCCAGGGCCCCAGCAGTCCAGAGGCTGCGCATGGCGGCATACGGATCACCTCTTTGCCACGTACAGGAGGGAGGCCTCGGCCCTAGACTGGCTCCGCTAGAGCTCCACGACCTCAGCTATTTTTCCCGACCTTTGGCCCGTGCTCTTGTGAGTGTGTCACCTCTAGTTACACTACACCTCCGACCACTCTCGATCCGCCACCTGCGGATACCTGAGCGTGGACATCAACATCTATCACTGTCTGCAGTGTCACAGGTCACTAGGTTTCTAGGCTCAGGCTGACCTTGGCTGTCTTCTGCCCAGGCAAGGAGCTTAATCCTTCAAAGGAAATGAGGACGCGTGGTCACTGGTCGACATCCCTTCTTTCATCTACACAGCCAGGTGGGCCAGGTGAAGGCTGAGTGCGGGGCCTAAGGCTTCCTTCCCAATCACCATGGAGACAGCCACCGCAAGGCTGGCCGGAACTTCTGACGGGGACGGGTCACAAACTCTGAGCCAATAGGAGAGGTCCAGCCTAACCGGCCGGTTCCGCAGAGCCCTCCATTTTACCCACGGACACGCAACGGCCCCTTCTGTCCTTGGCCACAAAATCGAGGGCACCCAGGGAATAACTTCACAGTAGGCAACCCCTGATGTGGACACGTTCGACATACTGGGACAGCAGGCAGGTACCTCTTTTCCACTTACGCTACGATATCAGTAGGCAAGGCGCCCTTCCTCAGCATCTATGGCCCCTCTTTGTATGTGTTCTTTTAAAGAAATCTCTTTTTTCTACCCCTGAGACACATCACAACTACGAGGGGCCTGAGAGGGAACCTGGAGATGAAACAGGGGAGGCTTCTGGCTGTACCGCTTCCCCGTGGCTAGAGAATAGCAGTTAGTCTCTCTGGAAGCTCTCAGCTTCTGTTGATCGACATGGGCAATACGGTAGGGGCGGACCCTGGCCAGGTGGAGCTTGTGGGCACATGCAACCTCTGGGGGAAGAATAATTCCGCTGCTGCTTTGTATGGTGTAAACCTCCCCACGCCAAGTGGGATGGGCACAGAACATTGACCCACACCTGCCAGGGGCCCTTCCTGGGACTAAAGATCCCAACCTGGTCTCAACCTTGTCACCTTCTCAGCACATACCTTTCCTGCACACATAATCCTGCCTTTCTCCGTCGGTGCCTCATCCTACTAGGAAAAAAGCATGCCGCTCAAAAAGGCCGATGCCAGAGAAATCGAGGAGACACTGCCATTTTCCACATTTTTGCTGTCTACATATCCCTGCCTCCGGTGGAAGGCTGCCTATGTGGCCGGGCTGCGAAGGCAAGGCCGAAATCCTGGCATCCTGGGCCCCAGCAATCCAGTGGTTTATGGACGTGGGGACCCGGATGACATGTTTCCCACATACAAGAGGAATCCTTGGGCCCTTCACTGGCTCGCCATTCAGCTCCGCGACGTCCACTACTGGCCCTGGCCTTTGGCCGGTGCCCCATTGCGCGAGTGCTCCAGAGCCATGTTTCTCCACCCATCACTATCATTCTGCCACCAGGGGATATGTGAGTGTGGGAGTCACCATTTGTCTGTCACTGGCAGCAGTGCCACGAGTCACTAGACTTCCAGGTACCAGCTGACCTAGGCTGCCTTCTGCCCCAGGCAAGGTCCGGAATCCTTTATCCCAGATGCTGACACCTGGGCACTGGCCGACATTAATTTTTATCAACACAGAGGTCTGAGTGAGGGTCAGCAGGCCAGCTAGGTGAAGTCAAGGCCAGGTGGGCGGGACTAAGGCTCCTTTGCCATCACCATGGAGACAGTCCCACCACCGGAAGAGTAGGCGGAGCGTATGATGGGCCCGGTGACAAGACTGAGCCAATGGCAGAGATCTGGCCCGCCAGGCAGATGACACAGGGCCCTCCATTACGACCTATGACACCTAGTGGCCACAGGATTTGAGCACACCCTGGGAAAGCCTACGCAGGCACAGGGGAGCCCCTGGTGCGGACTGGTTCAGGGCATTGGCAGAGCAGGCCAGGTACCTCTTTCCCACTTTCCTGAGGATATCACTACGCAAGGCATCCCCACTCAGCATCTCTTGCCTCTCTCTGTCTCTCTCTGGATGTGTTCATTCTCTGAAATCTCTTCCTTCTCCCCCTGAGTCACTTCACAGCTTGGAGTGCCTGATAGAGTGCCTAGAGACCAAAGAGCAAAGGGGGAAGGCCTCTGGCTCTACTGGTTGCCCATGGGCAGACAAGATCTGGTAGTTTATCTGGAAGGTCTAGAGAGTAGTGACTGATGGGGTAGCTACATCACCGGCGGACCCTGGCCAGGTGAAGCTTGCTGACATGCGGCAGCCTCTCCGGAGACTACTAATTCCGCTGGTAACATTGTATGCAAATACCTGGCTGAGTGCGAAGGGCAGAAAACATTGACACATACCTGCCAGAGGCCTATCCTGGGTCTGAAGAGTCCACCCCGGTCTCCAGCAACTCATCATCTCAGCACACACTTTGCCTGCACACAGGGAATCCGCCTCTCTCCACGAATGCCTTCTCCTGCTAGGAAACACACGATGGCACTCAGCCAAAGGAGAGCACAGGCAAAGTCAACTGAAGCCCGCATTTTCAAGATTTTGCCCTCTGCTGGGCCACAGCCTCCGGTGGCATACTGCATGTGCGTCACTTCTCCGAAGACAAGGCCGAAATCCGGGCATCCAGGGCCCCAGCAGTCCAGAGGCTGCGCATGGCGGCATACGGATCACCTCTTTGCCACGTACAGGAGGGAGGCCTCGGCCCTAGACTGGCTCCGCTAGAGCTCCACGACCTCAGCTATTTTTCCCGACCTTTGGCCCGTGCCCTTGTCAGTGTGTCACCTCTAGTTACACTTCACCTCCGACCACTCTCGATCCGCCACCTGCGGATACCTGAGCGTGGACATCAACATCTATCACTGTCTGCAGTGTCACAGGTCACTAGGTGTCTAGGCTCAGGCTGACCTTGGCTGTCTTCTGCCCAGGCAAGGAGCTTAATCCTTCAAAGGAAATGAGGACGCGTGGTCACTGGTCGACATCCCTTCTTTCATCTACACAGCCAGGTGGGCCAGGTGAAGGCTGAGTGCGGGGCCTAAGGCTTCCTTCCCAATCACCATGGAGACAGCCACTGCAAGGCTGGCCGGAACTTCTGACGGGGACGGGTCACAAACTCTGAGCCAATAGGAGAGGTCCAGCCTAACCGGCCGGTTCCGCAGAGCCCTCCATTTTACCCACGGACACGCAACGGCCCCTTCTGTCCTTGGCCACAAAATCGAGGGCACCCAGGGAATAACTTCACAGTAGGCAACCCCTGATGTGGACACGTTCGACATACTGGGACAGCAGGCAGGTACCTCTTTTCCACTTACGCTACGATATCAGTAGGCAAGGCGCCCTTCCTCAGCATCTATGGCCCCTCTTTGTATGTGTTCTTTTAAAGAAATCTCTTTTTTCTACCCCTGAGACACATCACAACTACGAGGGGCCTGAGAGGGAACCTGGAGATGAAACAGGGGAGGCTTCTGGCTGTACCGCTTCCCCGTGGCTAGAGAATAGCAGTTAGTCTCTCTGGAAGCTCTCAGCTTCTGTTGATCGACATGGGCAATACGGTAGGGGCGGACCCTGGCCAGGTGGAGCTTGTGGGCACATGCAACCTCTGGGGGAAGAATAATTCCGCTGCTGCTTTGTATGGTGTAAACCTCCCCACGCCAAGTGGGATGGGCACAGAACATTGACCCACACCTGCCAGGGGCCCTTCCTGGGACTAAAGATCCCAACCTGGTCTCAACCTTGTCACCTTCTCAGCACATACCTTTCCTGCACACATAATCCTGCCTTTCTCCGTCGGTGCCTCATCCTACTAGGAAAAAAGCATGCCGCTCAAAAAGGCCGATGCCAGAGAAATCGAGGAGACACTGCCATTTTCCACATTTTTGCTGTCTACATATCCCCGCCTCCGGTGGAAGGCTGCCTATGTGGCCGGGCTGCGAAGGCAAGGCCGAAATCCTGGCATCCTGGGCCCCAGCAATCCAGTGGTTTATGGACGTGGGGACCCGGATGACATGTTTCCCACATACAAGAGGAATCCTTGGGCCCTTCACTGGCTCGCCATTCAGCTCCGCGACGTCCACTACTGGCCCTGGCCTTTGGCCGGTGCCCCATTGCGCGAGTGCTCCAGAGCCATGTTTCTCCACCCATCACTATCATTCTGCCACCAGGGGATATGTGAGTGTGGGAGTCACCATTTGTCTGTCACTGGCAGCAGTGCCACGAGTCACTAGACTTCCAGGTACCAGCTGACCTAGGCTGCCTTCTGCCCCAGGCAAGGTCCGGAATCCTTTATCCCAGATGCTGACACCTGGGCACTGGCCGACATTAATTTTTATCAACACAGAGGTCTGAGTGAGGGTCAGCAGGCCAGCTAGGTGAAGTCAAGGCCAGGTGGGCGGGACTAAGGCTCCTTTGCCATCACCATGGAGACAGTCCCACCACCGGAAGAGTAGGCGGAGCGTATGATGGGCCCGGTGACAAGACTGAGCCAATGGCAGAGATCTGGCCCGCCAGGCAGATGACACAGGGCCCTCCATTATGACCTATGACACCTAGTGGCCACAGGATTTGAGCACACCCTGGGAAAGCCTACGCAGGCACAGGGGAGCCCCTGGTGCGGACTGGTTCAGGGCATTGGCAGAGCAGGCCAGGTACCTCTTTCCCACTTTCCTGAGGATATCACTACGCAAGGCATCCCCACTCAGCATCTCTTGCCTCTCTCTGTCTCTCTCTGGATGTGTTCATTCTCTGAAATCTCTTCCTTCTCCCCCTGAGTCACTTCACAGCTTGGAGTGCCTGATAGAGTGCCTAGAGACCAAAGAGCAAAGGGGGAAGGCCTCTGGCTCTACTGGTTGCCCATGGGCACACAAGATCTGGTAGTTTATCTGGAAGGTCTAGAGAGTAGTGACTGATGGGGTAGCTACATCACCGGCGGACCCTGGCCAGGTGAAGCTTGCTGACATGCGGCAGCCTCTCCGGAGACTACTACTTCCGCTGGTAACATTGTATGCAAATACCTGGCTGAGTGCGAAGGGCAGAAAACATTGACACATACCTGCCAGAGGCCTATCCTGGGTCTGAAGAGTCCACCCCGGTCTCCAGCAACTCATCATCTCAGCACACACTTTGCCTGCACACAGGGAATCCGCCTCTCTCCACGAATGCCTTCTCCTGCTAGGAAACACACGATGGCACTCAGCCAAAGGAGAGCACAGGTAAAGTCAACTGAAGCCCGCATTTTCAAGATTTTGCCCTCTGCTGGGCCACAGCCTCCGGTGGCATACTGCATGTGCGTCACTTCTCCGAAGACAAGGCCGAAATCCGGGCATCCAGGGCCCCAGCAGTCCAGAGGCTGCGCATGGCGGCATACGGATCACCTCTTTGCCACGTACAGGAGGGAGGCCTCGGCCCTAGACTGGCTCCGCTAGAGCTCCACGACCTCAGCTATTTTTCCCGACCTTTGGCCCGTGCCCTTGTGAGTGTGTCACCTCTAGTTACACTACACCTCCGACCACTCTCGATCCGCCACCTGCGGATACCTGAGCGTGGACATCAACATCTATCACTGTCTGCAGTGTCACAGGTCACTAGGTTTCTAGGCTCAGGCTGACCTTGGCTGTCTTCTGCCCAGGCAAGGAGCTTAATCCTTCAAAGGAAATGAGGACGCGTGGTCACTGGCCGACATCCTTTCTTTCATCTACACAGCGGTCTAGATGAGGGTAAAGAGGCCAGGTGGGCCAGGTGAAAGCTGAGTGCGGGGCCTAAGGCTTCCTTCCCAATCACCATGGAGACAGCCACCGCAAGGCTGGCCGGAACTTCTGACGGGGACGGGTCACAAACTCTGAGCCAATAGGAGAGGTCCAGCCTAACCGGCCGGTTCCGCAGAGCCCTCCATTTTACCCACGGACACGCAACGGCCCCTTCTGTCCTTGGCCACAAAATCGAGGGCACCCAGGGAATAACTTCACAGTAGGCAACCCCTGATGTGGACACGTTCGACATACTGGGACAGCAGGCAGGTACCTCTTTTCCACTTACGCTACGATATCAGTAGGCAAGGCGCCCTTCCTCAGCATCTATGGCCCCTCTTTGTATGTGTTCTTTTAAAGAAATCTCTTTTTTCTACCCCTGAGACACATCACAACTACGAGGGGCCTGAGAGGGAACCTGGAGATGAAACAGGGGAGGCTTCTGGCTGTACCGCTTCCCCGTGGCTAGAGAATAGCAGTTAGTCTCTCTGGAAGCTCTCAGCTTCTGTTGATCGACATGGGCAATACGGTAGGGGCGGACCCTGGCCAGGTGGAGCTTGTGGGCACATGCAACCTCTGGGGGAAGAATAATTCCGCTGCTGCTTTGTATGGTGTAAACCTCCCCACGCCAAGTGGGATGGGCACAGAACATTGACCCACACCTGCCAGGGGCCCTTCCTGGGACTAAAGATCCCAACCTGGTCTCAACCTTGTCACCTTCTCAGCACATACCTTTCCTGCACACATAATCCTGCCTTTCTCCGTCGGTGCCTCATCCTACTAGGAAAAAAGCATGCCGCTCAAAAAGGCCGATGCCAGAGAAATCGAGGAGACACTGCCATTTTCCACATTTTTGCTGTCTACATATCCCCGCCTCCGGTGGAAGGCTGCCTATGTGGCCGGGCTGCGAAGGCAAGGCCGAAATCCTGGCATCCTGGGCCCCAGCAATCCAGTGGTTTATGGACGTGGGGACCCGGATGACATGTTTCCCACATACAAGAGGAATCCTTGGGCCCTTCACTGGCTCGCCATTCAGCTCCGCGGCGACGTCCACTACTGGCCCTGGCCTTTGGCCGGTGCCCCATTGCGCGAGTGCTCCGGAGCCATGTTTCTCCACCCATCACTATCATTCTGCCACCAGGGGATATGTGAGTGTGGGAGTCACCATTTGTCTGTCACTGGCAGCAGTGCCACGAGTCACTAGACTTCCAGGTACCAGCTGACCTAGGCTGCCTTCTGCCCCAGGCAAGGTCCGGAATCCTTTATCCCAGATGCTGACACCTGGGCACTGGCCGACATTAATTTTTATCAACACAGAGGTCTGAGTGAGGGTCAGCAGGCCAGCTAGGTGAAGTCAAGGCCAGGTGGGCGGGACTAAGGCTCCTTTGCCATCACCATGGAGACAGTCCCACCACCGGAAGAGTAGGCGGAGCGTATGATGGGCCCGGTGACAAGACTGAGCCAATGGCAGAGATCTGGCCCGCCAGGCAGATGACACAGGGCCCTCCATTATGACCTATGACACCTAGTGGCCACAGGATTTGAGCACACCCTGGGAAAGCCTACGCAGGCACAGGGGAGCCCCTGGTGCGGACTGGTTCAGGGCATTGGCAGAGCAGGCCAGGTACCTCTTTCCCACTTTCCTGAGGATATCACTACGCAAGGCATCCCCACTCAGCATCTCTTGCCTCTCTCTGTCTCTCTCTGGATGTGTTCATTCTCTGAAATCTCTTCCTTCTCCCCCTGAGTCACTTCACAGCTTGGAGTGCCTGATAGAGTGCCTAGAGACCAAAGAGCAAAGGGGGAAGGCCTCTGGCTCTACTGGTTGCCCATGGGCAGACAAGATCTGGTAGTTTATCTGGAAGGTCTAGAGAGTAGTGACTGATGGGGTAGCTACATCACCGGCGGACCCTGGCCAGGTGAAGCTTGCTGACATGCGGCAGCCTCTCCGGAGACTACTACTTCCGCTGGTAACATTGTATGCAAATACCTGGCTGAGTGCGAAGGGCAGAAAACATTGACACATACCTGCCAGAGGCCTATCCTGGGTCTGAAGAGTCCACCCCGGTCTCCAGCAACTCATCATCTCAGCACACACTTTGCCTGCACACAGGGAATCCGCCTCTCTCCACGAATGCCTTCTCCTGCTAGGAAACACACGATGGCACTCAGCCAAAGGAGAGCACAGGTAAAGTCAACTGAAGCCCGCATTTTCAAGATTTTGCCCTCTGCTGGGCCACAGCCTCCGGTGGCATACTGCATGTGCGTCACTTCTCCGAAGACAAGGCCGAAATCCGGGCATCCAGGGCCCCAGCAGTCCAGAGGCTGCGCATGGCGGCATACGGATCACCTCTTTGCCACGTACAGGAGGGAGGCCTCGGCCCTAGACTGGCTCCGCTAGAGCTCCACGACCTCAGCTATTTTTCCCGACCTTTGGCCCGTGCCCTTGTGAGTGTGTCACCTCTAGTTACACTACACCTCCGACCACTCTCGATCCGCCACCTGCGGATACCTGAGCGTGGACATCAACATCTATCACTGTCTGCAGTGTCACAGGTCACTAGGTTTCTAGGCTCAGGCTGACCTTGGCTGTCTTCTGCCCAGGCAAGGAGCTTAATCCTTCAAAGGAAATGAGGACGCGTGGTCACTGGCCGACATCCTTTCTTTCATCTACACAGCGGTCTAGATGAGGGTAAAGAGGCCAGGTGGGCCAGGTGAAGGCTGAGTGCGGGGCCTAAGGCTTCCTTCCCAATCACCATGGAGACAGCCACCGCAAGGCTGGCCGGAACTTCTGACGGGGACGGGTCACAAACTCTGAGCCAATAGGAGAGGTCCAGCCTAACCGGCCGGTTCCGCAGAGCCCTCCATTTTACCCACGGACACGCAACGGCCCCTTCTGTCCTTGGCCACAAAATCGAGGGCACCCAGGGAATAACTTCACAGTAGGCAACCCCTGATGTGGACACGTTCGACATACTGGGACAGCAGGCAGGTACCTCTTTTCCACTTACGCTACGATATCAGTAGGCAAGGCGCCCTTCCTCAGCATCTATGGCCCCTCTTTGTATGTGTTCTTTTAAAGAAATCTCTTTTTTCTACCCCTGAGACACATCACAACTACGAGGGGCCTGAGAGGGAACCTGGAGATGAAACAGGGGAGGCTTCTGGCTGTACCGCTTCCCCGTGGCTAGAGAATAGCAGTTAGTCTCTCTGGAAGCTCTCAGCTTCTGTTGATCGACATGGGCAATACGGTAGGGGCGGACCCTGGCCAGGTGGAGCTTGTGGGCACATGCAACCTCTGGGGGAAGAATAATTCCGCTGCTGCTTTGTATGGTGTAAACCTCCCCACGCCAAGTGGGATGGGCACAGAACATTGACCCACACCTGCCAGGGGCCCTTCCTGGGACTAAAGATCCCAACCTGGTCTCAACCTTGTCACCTTCTCAGCACATACCTTTCCTGCACACATAATCCTGCCTTTCTCCGTCGGTGCCTCATCCTACTAGGAAAAAAGCATGCCGCTCAAAAAGGCCGATGCCAGAGAAATCGAGGAGACACTGCCATTTTCCACATTTTTGCTGTCTACATATCCCCGCCTCCGGTGGAAGGCTGCCTATGTGGCCGGGCTGCGAAGGCAAGGCCGAAATCCTGGCATCCTGGGCCCCAGCAATCCAGTGGTTTATGGACGTGGGGACCCGGATGACATGTTTCCCACATACAAGAGGAATCCTTGGGCCCTTCACTGGCTCGCCATTCAGCTCCGCGGCGACGTCCACTACTGGCCCTGGCCTTTGGCCGGTGCCCCATTGCGCGAGTGCTCCGGAGCCATGTTTCTCCACCCATCACTATCATTCTGCCACCAGGGGATATGTGAGTGTGGGAGTCACCATTTGTCTGTCACTGGCAGCAGTGCCACGAGTCACTAGACTTCCAGGTACCAGCTGACCTAGGCTGCCTTCTGCCCCAGGCAAGGTCCGGAATCCTTTATCCCAGATGCTGACACCTGGGCACTGGCCGACATTAATTTTTATCAACACAGAGGTCTGAGTGAGGGTCAGCAGGCCAGCTAGGTGAAGTCAAGGCCAGGTGGGCGGGACTAAGGCTCCTTTGCCATCACCATGGAGACAGTCCCACCACCGGAAGAGTAGGCGGAGCGTATGATGGGCCCGGTGACAAGACTGAGCCAATGGCAGAGATCTGGCCCGCCAGGCAGATGACACAGGGCCCTCCATTATGACCTATGACACCTAGTGGCCACAGGATTTGAGCACACCCTGGGAAAGCCTACGCAGGCACAGGGGAGCCCCTGGTGCGGACTGGTTCAGGGCATTGGCAGAGCAGGCCAGGTACCTCTTTCCCACTTTCCTGAGGATATCACTACGCAAGGCATCCCCACTCAGCATCTCTTGCCTCTCTCTGTCTCTCTCTGGATGTGTTCATTCTCTGAAATCTCTTCCTTCTCCCCCTGAGTCACTTCACAGCTTGGAGTGCCTGATAGAGTGCCTAGAGACCAAAGAGCAAAGGGGGAAGGCCTCTGGCTCTACTGGTTGCCCATGGGCAGACAAGATCTGGTAGTTTATCTGGAAGGTCTAGAGAGTAGTGACTGATGGGGTAGCTACATCACCGGCGGACCCTGGCCAGGTGAAGCTTGCTGACATGCGGCAGCCTCTCCGGAGACTACTACTTCCGCTGGTAACATTGTATGCAAATACCTGGCTGAGTGCGAAGGGCAGAAAACATTGACACATACCTGCCAGAGGCCTATCCTGGGTCTGAAGAGTCCACCCCGGTCTCCAGCAACTCATCATCTCAGCACACACTTTGCCTGCACACAGGGAATCCGCCTCTCTCCACGAATGCCTTCTCCTGCTAGGAAACACACGATGGCACTCAGCCAAAGGAGAGCACAGGCAAAGTCAACTGAAGCCCGCATTTTCAAGATTTTGCCCTCTGCTGGGCCACAGCCTCCGGTGGCACACTGCATGTGCGTCACTTCTCCGAAGACAAGGCCGAAATCCGGGCATCCAGGGCCCCAGCAGTCCAGAGGCTGCGCATGGCGGCATACGGATCACCTCTTTGCCACGTACAGGAGGGAGGCCTCGGCCCTAGACTGGCTCCGCTAGAGCTCCACGACCTCAGCTATTTTTCCCGACCTTTGGCCCGTGCCCTTGTCAGTGTGTCACCTCTAGTTACACTTCACCTCCGACCACTCTCGATCCGCCACCTGCGGATACCTGAGCGTGGACATCAACATCTATCACTGTCTGCAGTGTCACAGGTCACTAGGTGTCTAGGCTCAGGCTGACCTTGGCTGTCTTCTGCCCAGGCAAGGAGCTTAATCCTTCAAAGGAAATGAGGACGCGTGGTCACTGGCCGACATCCTTTCTTTCATCTACACAGCCAGGTGGGCCAGGTGAAGGCTGAGTGCGGGGCCTAAGGCTTCCTTCCCAATCACCATGGAGACAGCCACCGCAAGGCTGGCCGGAACTTCTGACGGGGACGGGTCACAAACTCTGAGCCAATAGGAGAGGTCCAGCCTAACCGGCCGGTTCCGCAGAGCCCTCCATTTTACCCACGGACACGCAACGGCCCCTTCTGTCCTTGGCCACAAAATCGAGGGCACCCAGGGAATAACTTCACAGTAGGCAACCCCTGATGTGGACACGTTCGACATACTGGGACAGCAGGCAGGTACCTCTTTTCCACTTACGCTACGATATCAGTAGGCAAGGCGCCCTTCCTCAGCATCTATGGCCCCTCTTTGTATGTGTTCTTTTAAAGAAATCTCTTTTTTCTACCCCTGAGACACATCACAACTACGAGGGGCCTGAGAGGGAACCTGGAGATGAAACAGGGGAGGCTTCTGGCTGTACCGCTTCCCCGTGGCTAGAGAATAGCAGTTAGTCTCTCTGGAAGCTCTCAGCTTCTGTTGATCGACATGGGCAATACGGTAGGGGCGGACCCTGGCCAGGTGGAGCTTGTGGGCACATGCAACCTCTGGGGGAAGAATAATTCCGCTGCTGCTTTGTATGGTGTAAACCTCCCCACGCCAAGTGGGATGGGCACAGAACATTGACCCACACCTGCCAGGGGCCCTTCCTGGGACTAAAGATCCCAACCTGGTCTCAACCTTGTCACCTTCTCAGCACATACCTTTCCTGCACACATAATCCTGCCTTTCTCCGTCGGTGCCTCATCCTACTAGGAAAAAAGCATGCCGCTCAAAAAGGCCGATGCCAGAGAAATCGAGGAGACACTGCCATTTTCCACATTTTTGCTGTCTACATATCCCCGCCTCCGGTGGAAGGCTGCCTATGTGGCCGGGCTGCGAAGGCAAGGCCGAAATCCTGGCATCCTGGGCCCCAGCAATCCAGTGGTTTATGGACGTGGGGACCCGGATGACATGTTTCCCACATCCAAGAGGAATCCTTGGGCCCTTCACTGGCTCGCCATTCAGCTCCGCGGCGACGTCCACTACTGGCCCTGGCCTTTGGCCGGTGCCCCATTGCGCGAGTGCTCCGGAGCCATGTTTCTCCACCCATCACTATCATTCTGCCACCAGGGGATATGTGAGTGTGGGAGTCACCATTTGTCTGTCACTGGCAGCAGTGCCACGAGTCACTAGACTTCCAGGTACCAGCTGACCTAGGCTGCCTTCTGCCCCAGGCAAGGTCCGGAATCCTTTATCCCAGATGCTGACACCTGGGCACTGGCCGACATTAATTTTTATCAACACAGAGGTCTGAGTGAGGGTCAGCAGGCCAGCTAGGTGAAGTCAAGGCCAGGTGGGCGGGACTAAGGCTCCTTTGCCATCACCATGGAGACAGTCCCACCACCGGAAGAGTAGGCGGAGCGTATGATGGGCCCGGTGACAAGACTGAGCCAATGGCAGAGATCTGGCCCGCCAGGCAGATGACACAGGGCCCTCCATTATGACCTATGACACCTAGTGGCCACAGGATTTGAGCACACCCTGGGAAAGCCTACGCAGGCACAGGGGAGCCCCTGGTGCGGACTGGTTCAGGGCATTGGCAGAGCAGGCCAGGTACCTCTTTCCCACTTTCCTGAGGATATCACTACGCAAGGCATCCCCACTCAGCATCTCTTGCCTCTCTCTGTCTCTCTCTGGATGTGTTCATTCTCTGAAATCTCTTCCTTCTCCCCCTGAGTCACTTCACAGCTTGGAGTGCCTGATAGAGTGCCTAGAGACCAAAGAGCAAAGGGGGAAGGCCTCTGGCTCTACTGGTTGCCCATGGGCAGACAAGATCTGGTAGTTTATCTGGAAGGTCTAGAGAGTAGTGACTGATGGGGTAGCTACATCACCGGCGGACCCTGGCCAGGTGAAGCTTGCTGACATGCGGCAGCCTCTCCGGAGACTACTACTTCCGCTGGTAACATTGTATGCAAATACCTGGCTGAGTGCGAAGGGCAGAAAACATTGACACATACCTGCCAGAGGCCTATCCTGGGTCTGAAGAGTCCACCCCGGTCTCCAGCGACTCATCATCTCAGCACACACTTTGCCTGCACACAGGGAATCCGCCTCTCTCCACGATTGCCTTCTTCTGCTAGGAAACACAGGATGGCACTCAGCCAAAGGAGAGCACAGGCAAAGTCAACTGAAGCCCGCATTTTCAAGATTTTGCCCTCTGCTGGGCCACAGCCTCTGGTGGCACACTGCATGTGCGTCACTTCTCCGAAGACAAGGGCGAAATCCGTGCATCCAGGGCCCCAGCAGTCCAGAGTCTGCGCATGGCGGCATATGGATCACCTCTTTGCCACGTACAGGAGGGAGGCCTCGGCCCTAGACTGGCTCTGCTAGAGCTCCACGACCTCAGCTATTTTCCCGACCTTTGGCCCGTGCCCTCGTGAGTGTGTGACCTCTAGTTATACTTCACCTCCGACCACTCTCGATCCGCCACCTGCGGATACCTGAGCGTGGACATCAACATCTATCACTGTCTGCAGTGTCACAGGTCACTAGGTGTCTAGGCTCAGGCTGCCCGTGTCTGTCTTCTGCCCAGGCAAGGAGCCTAATCCTTCAAAGGAAATGAGGACACGTGGTCAGTGGCCAACATCCTTTCTTTCATCTACACAGCGGTCTAGATGACGGTAAAGAGGCCAGGTGTGCCAGGTGAAGGCTGAGTGCGGGGCCTAAGGCTTCTTTCCCAATCACCATGGAGACAGCCACCGCAAGGCTGGCCAGAACTTCTGACGTGGACGGGTCACAAACTCTGAGCCAATAGGAGAGGTCCAGCCTAACCGGCCGGTTCCGCAGAGCCCTCCATTTTACCCATGGACACGCAACGGCCCCTTCTGTCCTTGGCCACAAAATCGAGGGCACCCAGGGAATAACTTCACAGTAGGCAACTGCTTATGTGGACACGTTCGACACACTGGGACAGCAGGGAGTACCTCTTTTCCACTTACACTAGGATACCAGTAGGCAAGGCGCCCTTCCTCAGCATCTATGGCCCCTCTCTGTATGTGGTCATTCAGAGAAATCTCTTCATTCTACCCCTGAGACACATCACAAGTATGAGGGGCCTGAGAGAGAGCCTGGAGATGAAACGGGGTAGGCTTCTGGATGTACCACTTCCCCGTGGCTATAGAATAGTAGGTAGTCTCTCTGGAAGGTCTTAGCTTCTTTTGATCGACATGTGCAATACAGTGGGGGCGGACCCTGGCCAGGTGGAACTCGTGGGCAGATGCAACCTCTCCGGCGACGAATAATTCTGCGGGTGCTTTGTGTGGTGAAAAGCTCTCCCTGCCAAGTGGGATGGGCAGAGAACATTGACCCACAGCTGCCAGTGGCCTCTCCTGGGACTAAAGATCCCAACCTGGTCTCAGCATCGTCACCCTCTAAGCACACACCTTTCCTCCATACATAAGCCATTCCTTTCTCCGTCAGTGCCTTATCCTACTAGGAAAGAAAGCATGCCGCTCAGAAAGGCCGATGCCAGGGAAATCAAGGAGTCACTGCCATTTTCCAAGTTTTTGCTCTCTCCATGTCCCCGCCTCTGGTGGATTTCTGCGTATGTGGCCGGGCTCCGAAGGCAAGGCCGAAATCCTGGCTGCCTGGGCCCCATCAGTCCAATGGTTTATGGTTGTGGGGATACGGACGACCCGTTTGCCGCATTTAGAAAATGAACATTCAATATAGAACATAGAGTATGGAATAGAGAATATAGAAAATATAGAGTATAGAAGAATTCAGAATATTGAACATAGAATATAGAATGTAGAATACAAAACACACATTATGAAATAAAGTATAAATTACACAGAACATAGAATATATATTATAGAATATAGAATGTAAAATATAGAATACACAATATAGAAGAATATAGGACAAATGTAGAATATGCAGTATAGAATATAGAAAAATATAGTATGTAAAAAGAGAATCTGGAAGAACGTTGACTATAGAATACAGAATATAGAGGAATTTAAAATATAGAATGTGGAATATAAAATATGCAATGTAGAATATGGAAGAATATTGTATGAAGACAAATATGGAATATAGAACATCAAATATAGAATACAGAGTATGGAATAGAGAATATACAAAAATAGAGAATGTAGAAAAACATCGAAGAACACAGATCACAGAATATAGAGACTTTAAAATATAGAATATGATACAGAGAACACTGAAGATACAATACAGAATATAAAAGAACTTTGAAAATAGAAGAATATAGTGTATAGAAGATTTGGAATAAAGAAGAGTACAGAATATACATTATAGAAGAACATAGCATAAAGAATACAGAATATAGAAGAAAATAGAATATAAATTCAGAATATAGAATACAGAAGAATATAATATGTACAATGTAGAATAGCGATTATAGAATGCAAACTATAGAATGAAGAATATAGGAGAATATAAATTACAGAATACAGAAGATTATAAATTATACAATAGACATGATTATGGAAAATACAATGTAGAATGTAAAATGTAGAATATAGGAGAAAATGGAATACAGAATATACAAGAATATGGAATGTTGAATATAGTATCAAGAATATGGAATATAGAATACACAAAAATATAGTATATGTAAAATATAGAAAAAAGAAAATTGAATATAGAACATAGAATACAGAAAAATCTAGAATATAGAATCTAGAAGAATATAGACTGTAGAATTTAGAATACAGAATGTAGAATATAGAAGATTTTAGAATATAGAACATAGAATATACAGTACAGAATACAGAATATGGAATATACAACCTAGACTATGGAAAAATATAGAAATAGAATATAAAAGAATATAGAACATAGAAGAATATAGAATGTAGAATATAGAATATAAAATACAGAATATAGAGTATAGAAGAATTTAGAATGTAGAATATAGAATATGGACTATAGAATACAGAGGAATATAGTATATAGAATATAGAACATAGAAGATACAATACAGAATATAAAAGAAAAAAGAATATAGATCATAGAAGAATATAGAATATGGAAATATGAGAATGTAGAATATAATTATAGAAGAATATAGAATGTTGAAAAATAGAGAATACAGAATATAGGAAAACATAGAGCATAAATTTAGAATATAGAAGATACAGATATATGAATGCAGAATATAGAAGAATAAAGAAAATAGATGACAGACTACAGAATATAGAAGACAGAACGCAGAAGAAAATAGAATACTCACAAATATAGGGTATAGGATATACACTACTGAAGAATACAGAATACAGAAAGTAGAAGAATATAGATTACAAACTATAGAAGAATATAGAATGTAGAATAGAGAATACGGAATAGACTATAAAAGAGAATATTAGATTACAGAAGAATATAGAGATTAGAAGGCAGAATATACAATAAAAATATAGAAGATAGAAGAATACAGAATTCAGAAAAATTTAGAACATAAAATGTAAAATATAGAAAAAAATTGAATATAAAATGTAGAATGGAGAACATGGAATATGGAATAGGGTACAGAGAAGAATAAAGAATATTGAAAATTTTAAAATATAGAATGTAGACTGCAGAATATTGAATATAGAATTTAGAATGTACAATATACAATACAGCAGATAGAAGAATATAGATTATAAGTGAAGAATATAGAATAAGAATGTAGAAGAGTATAGAATGCAGAACATAGAAGAATATAGAACGTAGAATACAGAATAAGGAATATAGAATGTAGAATACAGAAGAATAGAGTATATAAAAATATAGAATATAGAACATTGACTATGGAATATAGAATACAGAGTATGAAATAGAGAATATAGAAAAAATATAGAATAGAGATAAATATAGACTATAGAATATAAAAAAAAATTTTTTTTATAGAATAGAATATGTAGAAAGTAGAATTTAGAATATAAAATATAGAATATAGAACATAGAATATAGAGGAATATAGATTATAGAAGATTCTGGAATACAGAATGTAGAATTAAATACAGAATATAGGAGATGGAATATAAGAGAATATAGAATGCAGAATATAGTATACAGAATATGCAATATGGAATATAAAATATGGAAAATTATAAAATATATACACTATATAAAAAAATTGAATATAGAATACAGACAATGGAACATAGAAAAATACAGAATAAAGGATATAAAACATAGAATAAAAATACATAACATAGAGAATAAACATTACAAATATAGAAGATTACGGAATGTAGAATGTAAAATACAGAATATACAATATAGAAGAATATATGATACAGACTATGGGAGAATATAGAGTATAGAATGTAGAATACAGAAAATTATATAGAAAAGTATATAATACAGAAAAAGAACACTGAATATGCAACACAGAGTATGGAATATAGAATGTAGAAGAACATAGAATATAGAATGTAGAATACAAAATATAGAATATGAAATAAAGCATAAAGAACACAGAATATAGAACAATATAAAGAATATAGAAGATAATGGAATATAGAATATAAAATGCAGAATATACATACAGAAGAATATAGAATACAGAATATAGATGAATATAGAATATAGAAGGAAGAATGAAGAATATGGAATATAGAATACAGAAAAATATAGTATGTAGAAAAATATAGACGAATATGGAAGAAAATAGAATACAACATAGAATATGGAGGAATTTAAAATATACAATGCAGAAAGTAGAATATGGAATATGAAATGTGCAATATAAAATATAGAGGAATATTGTATGTAGAAAAATATAGAATATAGAACATCGAATATAGACTAGAGTATGGACTATAGAATATAGAAAAATATAGAATACAGAAGAACATAGATTATAGAATGTAAAGAATTTCAAATATAGAATATGGAACATAGAACACTGAAGATAGAATACAGAATATAAAAGAACTTTGAAAATAAAAGAATATAGTGTATAGAGGATTTGGAATAAATAAGGATACAGAATATACATTATAGAAGAATATAGCATGGATAACAGAATATAGAAGAACATAGAATATATGTTTAGAATATAGAATACAGAAGAATATAAAATGTACAATGTGAAATACAGATTACAGGATGCAAAATATAGAATGAAGAATATAGGAGAATATAGATTATAGAATATATAAGATTATAAATTATACAATACAGAAGATTATGGAATATAGAATGTAGGAGAATATGGAATACGGAATATAGAAGAACATAGAATGTTGAATATAGTATCAAGAATATGGAATATAGAATACACAAAAATATAGTATATGTAAAAATATAGAAAATGGAAGATTGAATATAGAACATAGCATATAGAAGAATGTAGAATACAGAATGTAGAATATAGAAGATTTTAGAATATAGAATGTAGAATATACTTTATAGAATATAGAATACAGAAGAATATAGTATAAAGAAAAATATAGAATATACAACATAGAACATCGAATATAGAATAGAGAGTATGGAATATAAAAAAAAGGAAAATATAGAAGAACATAGAATTTAGAATGTGGAATATAGAATACAGAGGAATTTGGAATATAGAATACAATACAGGGTATTAATAGAGAATATAGAAAAGCATAGAATAGAGATAAATATAGAATATAGAGTATGTACAAAGTACAATAGAGAATATAGAGTATAAAATATAGAATAAGGAACATAGAATATAGAAGAATATACATTACAGAATATAGAAGATTCTGGAATATAGAAGATGGAATATAAGAGAATATAGAATGTAGAATACAGTTTACAGAATATGCAATATGGAATATAGAATACTGAAATTATAAAAAAAATATAGACTATAGGAAAAAACATTGAATATAGAATACAGACAATGGAATATAGAAAAATATAGAATGTAGAATACAGAATATAAAATATAGAATAAAAAATACATAATATAGAGAATATACATTATAGCATATAGAAGATTATGGAATATAGAATGTACAATGTAAAATATACAATATAGAACAATATATGGTACAGACTATAGAAGAATATAGAATATAGAATACAGAAAATTATACAAAAAAATATAGAATATAGAAAAAGAACATTGAATATAGAACACAGAGTATGGAATATAGAATATAGAAAAAATAGAATATAGAAGAACATACAATGTAGAATACAAAATATAGAGCATGAAATAAAGCATAAAGAACACAGAATATAGAAGAATATAGATTATAGAATATAGAAATAATGGAATATGGAATGTAAAATACAGAATCTACAATATAGAAGAATATAGAATTCAGAATATAGAATAATATAAAATATAGAAGGAAGAATGTAGAATATGGAATGCAGAATACAGAAAATTATAGTATATAGAAAAATATAGAATATGGAAGAACATAGAATAAAGAATTTAGAATGTAGAATACAGAACATAGAATATGGAAGAATTTAAAATACACAATGTAGAATATAGAATATGGAATATAGAAGAATACTGTATGTAGAAAAATATAGAATATAGAATACAGAGTATGGGATATAGAATATACAAAAATATAGAATATAGAAGAACATAGATTATAGAATATAGAGAATTTAAAATATAGAATATGGAACACAGAACACTGAAGATAGAATACAGAATGCAAAAGAACTTTGAAATAGAAGAATATAGTGTATTCTATATTTTACATTGTACATTCCATAATTTTCTATATTCTATATTCTATAATCTGTATTCTATAGTCTTTATTCTATATTTTATATTCTATTTCTGTATTCTACATTCTACTTTCTATATTCTAAATTCTGTATTACATGTTCTTGTATAATCTATATTCTGTATTGTATAGTCTTCTACTGTGTATATTCTTCTATAATGTATATTCTATATTCTTCTGTATTCTATATTCTAATTCTTCTATATTCTCTATTCTTCCATATTGTGTATTCTACATTCTACTATCTTCTTTTTCTTGTATTTTCTACAGCCTTCTCTATTCTCCATTCTTCTATATTCTAAATTTATATTCAATATTCTTCTGTAATGTATATTCTATAATCCATATTCTTGTTTATATTCTTCTGTATTCTATATTCTTCTGTATTCCATATTCTTGTATATTCTATATTCTACTATTTTCTATATTCTTTTACATTCTGTATTCTATCTTCTGTGTTCTATGTTCAGTTTTCTCCTATGTACTATTTCCTTCTATATTCCATATTCTATATTCTAAATTCTTCTATATTCTATATTCCACATTCTAAATTCTATCTTCTATATTCTATATTTTCCTATATCCTATAAACCATAGTCTCTATTCTATATTCGATGTTCTATGTTCTATATTCTATATTTTTCTCTATGCTATATTCTTCTGTATTCTATATTCCATATTGTATAGGCTACATTTTAAAATCTTCTATATTCTACATTCTATATTAAACATTTGCAATTTTTCTATATTCTATATTTTTCTATATTCAATCTTCTATTTTCTATATATTTACATATACTATATTTTTGTGTATTCTATATTCCATATTCTCTATACTGTACTCAACATTCTATATTCTTTTCTGCAGGACTCTCCGTTCAGGTCTATTCTTGCCTGCGGGACTCTCCGTCGGGGCCTATTCTTGCCTACAGGGCTCCTCTATTCTGGCCTGTTCTTGCCTGTGGGACTCTCTGTTCCGGCCTGTTCTCGCCTGCAGGCCTCTCCGTTAGTGCCTCTTCTTACCTGTGGGGCTCCGCTATTCGGGCCTATCCTGGCCTGCGGGACTCTGCGTCCGGGCCTATTCTCGCCTGCGGAACCTTCCGTTCGGGCCCATTCGTGCCTGTGGGACACTCCGTTCGGTCCTATTCTTGCCTGTGGGATCATTCGTTTGGGCCTATTCTTGCCTGTGGAACCTCCGTTCGGGCCTAATCTTGCCTGCGGGAGCATCCTTTCGTTCCTCCTCTTGCCTGCGGGGCTCTTCTATTTGGGCCTGCTCGTGCCTACGGAGCTCCGTTATTCGGGCCTGTTTCAGCCTGCGGGCCTCCGTTATTCGGGCCTGTTTGAGCCTGCGGGCCCCGTTATTCGGGCCTGTTCATGCGTGCGGGGCTCCGCTATTCGGCGTGTCCGCACGTGCGGGCTTCTGCTATTGGGGCCGTTCGTCAGTGCGGGGCTCCGCTCTTGGGGCCTGCTCGTGCCTGCGGAGCTCCGGTATTCGTGAGTGTTCTTGTGTGGCGGTTCCGCTATTCGGCGTGTTCGTACGTGCCAGGCTCCGCTATTCCGGCCTGTTCTTGCGTGTGGGGCTCCTCTATTCGGGCATGTTCTTGCCTGCGGGACTCCTCTGTGCGGTCCTATTCTTGCCTTCGGGACTCTGTTCGGGCCTATTCTTGGCTACAGGAATCTCCGTTCTGGCCTATTCTTGCCTGCAGCACTCTCCATTTGGGCCTATTCTTTCCTGCGGGACTCTCCGTTCAGGTCCGTTTTTGCCTGCAGGACCCTGTTGAGGCCTATTCTTGCCTACAGGGCTCCTCTGTTCTGGCCTGTGGGAATCTCCGTTCGGGCTTATTCTGGCCTTCGGGACTCTCCATTCTGGCCTATTCTCGCCTGCGGGACTCTCCGTTAAAGCCTATTCTGGCCTGCGGGACTCTGTTCGGGCCTATTCTTGCCTGCGGGGCTCTTCTATTCAGGCCTATTCTTGCCCGCGGGACTGTGTAAGGGCCTTTTCTTGCTTGCCTGAGTCCCGGTTCGGGACTATTCTTGCCTGCGTGAGTCCCAGTTCGGGACTATTTTTGCCTGCGGGACTCTCCTTTCAGGCTTCCTCTTGTTTGCGGGGCTCCTCTTATTCCGGCCTCTTTGTGCCTGTGGAGCTCCGTTATTGAGGCCTTTTTCTGCGTGCGGGGCTCTGCTATTTGGGCCTGTTCTTGCCTGTGGGGCTCCTCTATTAGGGGATATTCTTGCCTGTGGGACTCTCAGTTTGGGCCTATCCTTGCCTGCGGGATTCTCCATTTGGGCCTATACTTGCTTGCAGAACTCTCTGTTCGGGCCTATTCATGCCTGCGGGGCTTTCCTTTCGAGACTATTCTTGTCTGCGGGACTCTCCTTTCGGGCTTTTCCTCACCTGCGGGGCTCCGCTATTCGGGCCTGTTCATGCGTGCGGGCTACCCTATAGAACTATACGATACAGAATATAGATTATAGAAGAACATAGAATACAGAATTTGGAATATAGAAAATAGAATGTAGAATAAAAGAAAAGAATGTAGAATACAAAATATAAAATATAAAATGGAGAGTATTGATTATGGATTATAGAATATAGAAAATTATGAAATGTAGAATGTAAAATACAGAAGAATATAGAATGCATACTATAGAAGAACACAGAATGTAGAATATAGGATATAGAATATGGAACATAGGATATACCATACGGAAAAACAGTATATAGAAAGATAAAGAATACTGAACATAGAACTTTAAATATACAATATAAAATACAGAGAATGGAATATAGAACCTAGATTATGGAAGAATATAGAAATAGAATATAAAAGAATATAGAATTTAGAATGTAGAGTATAAAATATAGAATATAGAAGAATTTAGAACGTAGAATATAGAATATGGACTATAGAATATAGAGGAATATAGTATATAGAAGAACATAGAAGATACAATACAGAATATAAAAGAAAAAAGAATACAGAAAAATACAGAGTATAGAAGAATAAGGAATATGGAAAATAGGAGAATGTGGAATATAATTATAGAAGAATGTAGAATATTGAAAAATATAGAATACAGAATATAGGAAAACATAGAGCATAAATTTAGAAGATATAGGATATAGAATGCAGAATATAGAAGAATAAAGAATATAGATGACAGACTACAGAATTTAGAAGATAGAATGTAGAAAAAAATAGACTATTGACAAATGGAATATAGGGTATAGGATATACAGTATTGAAGAATAGAGAATAAAGTAGAAAAATACAGATGTCAAAATATAGAAGAATGTAGAATAGAGAGTATAAGAGAATAGATTACAGAAGAATATAGAATATAGAGATTAGAAGGTAGAATATACATAAAAAATATAGAATATAGAATTCAGAAAAAATTTAGAATATAAAATGCAGAATATAGAATATAGAAGAAAATGGAATGTAGAATGGAGAATATAGAATATGGGATAGGGAATAGAGAAGAATAAAGAATATTGAAAAATTGAGAATATAGAATGTAGACTAGAATATTGAATATAGAATTTAGAATGTACAATATGGAATATAGCAGGTAGAAGAATATAGATTACAACAGAACAGTATAGAATGTAGAATAAGAATGTAGAAGAGTATAGAATACAGAACATAGAAGAATATAAAATGCAGAATGTAGAATATAGCATATGGAATATAGAACGTAGAATACAGAAGAATATAGGATATAAAAAATATAGAACATCGAATATGGAATATAGAATACAGAGTATGGAATAGAGAATATAGAAAAATATAGAATAGACTTAAAGAATGTAGAGTATGTACAAAGTAGAATAAAGAACATAGAATACAGAAGAATATAGATTATAGAATATAGAATATTCTGGAATATAGAATTAAATATAGAAGATGGAATATAAGAAAATATAGAATGTAGAATATAGTTTACAGAATATGCAATATGGAATATAGAGTACATAAAATTATGAAAAATATAGAATATAGAAAACAACATTGAATATAGAATACAGACAATGGAATATAGAAAAATAAAGAATTTAGAATACAGAATGTAGAATACAGAATGTAGAATACAGAATATAGAATATAAAACATAGAACAAAAATACATAGTATAGAGAATATACATTATACAATATAGAAGATTATGGAATATAGAATGTAGAATGTAAAATACAGAATTTACAATATAGAAAAATATATGATACAGACTATAGAAAAATATAGAGTAAAGAATGAAGAATATAGAATACAGAAAATTGTATAGAAAAATATAGAATATAGAAAAAGAACATTGAATATAGAACACAGAGTATGGAATATGTAATATAGAAAATATAGAGTATAGAAAAATATAGAATGTAGAATACAAAATATAGAATATAAAATAAAGGGTAAAGAACACAGAATATAGATTATAGAATGTAGAAGATAACGGAATGTAGAATATAGACTTTAAAATACAGACTACAATATAGAAGAATATAGAGTACAGAATATAGTAGAATATAGAAGGAAGAATATGGAATAGAGAATACAGAAAAATATAGTATATAGAAAAATATAGACTAGAAGTATATGGAAGAATATAGAATTTAGAATGTAGAATATAGAATACAGAGCATAGAATATGGAAGAATTTAAGATATACAATGTGGAATGTAGAATATAGAATATGAAATATGAAATATAGAATATAGAAGAATAGTGTATGTGGAAAAACGTAGAATGTAGAACATCAAATATAAAATAACAGAGTATGGAATATAGAATATACAAAAATATAGAATATAGAAGAATATAGATTATAGAATATAGAAAATTTAAAATATAGAATATGGAACATAGAACACAGAAGATAGAATACAGAATATAAAAGAACTTTGTAAACAGAACAATATAGTGTATAGAGGATTTGGAATAAAGAAGAATATAGAATATACGTTACAGAAGAATATAGCTTAAAGAATACAGGATATAGAAGAAAATAGAATATAAATTTAGAATATAGAATGCAGAAGAATATAAAATGTACAATGTAGAATACAGATTACACAATGCAAAGTATACAGTGAAGAATACACGAAAGTATAGATTATAAATCATACAATATAGAAAATAATGGAATATAGAATGTACAGTGTAAAATATAGAATATAGGAGAACATAGAATACGGAATATAGAAGAATATAGAATATACAAGGGTATGGGAAATACAAGAAAAAGAATATAGTAGAATGTAGAATACAGAATATTGAAGAATACAGAATATGGAATAGAGAATATAGAAGAATTAGGATATAGAATACAGAAGAATACAGAATATACATTATAGAAGAATGTACACAGTAGAAAACTATACAACAAAGAATATAGATTACTGAAGAACATAGAATACAGAATTTAGAATATAGAATGTAGACTACAGAATATAAAATACAGAATAAAGACTATAGAATACAGATTGTAGAATACAAAGAATTATGGAATGTAGAAAGTAAAATATAAAAGAATACAGAATGTAGACTATAGAATATGGAACATAGAATATACCACACAGAAAAATATAGTATATATAAAAACAAAGAATGTAGAACATAGAACTTTGAATATACAATATAGAATACAGAGTATGGAATATAGAACCTAGAATATGTAAAAATATAGAAAGAGAATATAAAAGAATATAGAACATAGGAGAATATAGAATTTAGAATGTAGAATATAAAGTATAGAATATAGAGAAATTTAGAACGTAGAACATAGAATATAGAGGAATATAGTATATAGAAGAACATAGGACATAGAAAATACAATGCAGAATATAAAAGAAAAAAGAATATAGAGTATAGAAGAATATGGAATATGGACAATAGGAGAATGTAGAGTATAATTATAGAAGAATATAGAAAACTGACAAACAGAATACAGAATATAGGAAAATATAGAGCAAAAATTTAGAATATAGAAGATATAGGATATAGAATGCAGAATATAGAAGAATACAGAATATAGACGACAGACTACAGAAAATAGAAGATAGAACGTAGAAGAAAATAGAATATGGACAAATATGGAATATAAGGTATCGGATATATACTATTGAACAATATAGAATAAAGAAAGTAGAAGAATATAGATTACAGACTATAGAAGAATATAGAATGTAGAATAGAGAATATGGAATAGAGAATACAAGAGAATATTAGATTACAGAAGAATATAGAATATAGAGATTAGAAGGTAGAATAAATACTAAAAAATATAGAATATAGAAGAACATAGAATTCAGAAAAATTTAGAATAGGAAACGTAGAATATAGAAGAAAATGGAATATAGAATGTAGAATAGAGAACATAGAATGTGGAATAGAGTATAGAGAAGAAAAAGAGTATTACAAAATTTAGAATATAGAATGTAGACTGTAGAATATTTAATATAAAATTCAGAATGTACAATACAGAATATAGCAGATAGAAGAATATAGATTATAAGAGAAGAATATAGAATGTAGAATAAGAATGTAGAAGAGTATAGAATACAGAACATAGAAGACTATAGAATATAGAATGCAGAATGTAGAATATGGAATATATAATATAGAATACAGAAGAATATAGTATATAAAAAATATTGAATATAGAACACAGAATATACAATATGTGATATAGAATACAGGGTATGGAATAGAGAATATAGAAAAATATAGAGATAAATATAGAATAGCATATGTACAAAGTAGAATACAAAATATAGAATAAAGAACGTAGAATATGGAAGAATATAGATTGTAGAATATTGAAGATTCTGGAATATAGAATGTAGAATTAAATATAGAAGATAGAATATAAGAGAATATAGAATGTAGAATAGAGTATACAGAATATGCAATATGGAAAATAGAATACAGAAAATTATTAAAAATATAGACTAGAAAAAAATAGAGAATAAAATCAAAGGAATTAGAAAATATAGAATTTAGAAAATAGAATGTAGAATACAGAATATAAAATATAGAATAAAAATACATAATATAGAGAGTATACATTATACAATATAGAAGATTATGGAATATAGAATGTAGAATGCAAAATACAGAATATACAATATAGAACAATATATGATACAGACTATAGAAGAGTATAGAATGTAGAATATAGAATACAGAAAATTATAGAATATGGAAAAAGAACATTGAATACAGAACACAGGATGGAATCTAGAATATAGAAAATATAGAATATAGAAGAATATAAAATGTAGAATACAAAATATAGAATACAAATAAAGCATAAAGAACACAGAATATAGAAGAATATAGATTATAGAATATAGAAGATAATGGAATAAGAATATAGAATGTAAAACAAAATATACACTATAGAAGAATATAGAATATAGAAAAATGTAGAATATAGAAGGAAGAATGTAGACTGTGGAATATAGAATACAGAAAAATATATAGAATATGGAAGAACATAGAATAAAGAATTTAGAATGTAGAATACAGAATATAGAGCATAGAATATGGAAGAATTTAAAATATACAATGTAGAATATGGAATATGAAATATAGAATATAGAAGAATATTGTATGTAGAAAAATATAGAATATAGAACATTGAATATAGAATGCAGAGTATGGAATATAGAATATACAAAAATATAGAATATAGAAGAACATAGATTACAGAAAATAGAGAATTTGAAATATAGAATATGGAACATAGAACACTGAAGATAGAATCCAGAATGTAAAAGAACTTTGAAAATAGAATATAGTGTATTCTTCTATATTTTACATTCTACATTCCATAATTTTCTGTATTTTATAATCTGTATTCTATTCTATAGTCTTTATTCTACATTTTATATTGTGTATTCTACATTCTACTTTCTATATTCTAAATTCTGTATTATATGCTCTTGTATAATCTATATTCTGTATTGTATAGTCTACTGTGTATATTCTTCTATAATGTGTATTGTATATTCTTCTGTGTTCTATATTCTAATTCTAAACATCCCCACATAACCCTGCTCACCTGGAACCATTGATGAGAGTTTCCAGACAACTCATCTGGGGACCAACAACCCAGATACCCCAAACCCAACCACCCTGCAATCAGCAGAGCACACACACAGCACCCAACCCCAAAACTAGGAAGATCACCCACTGCACCCACAGCCAGGGTCCAGCTGGACAGACAAACACACCACCTCAACAGAAACACCACCTATATCCTCAACAGCCCCAGGAGAGACCCACACTCACACATGCAGTCAGTCATTCCTCCACCAACCCTGAGAAGGGTAGTGAGAGCATCAAAATGGCAAAATTAGAGACCAGAGCAAAACACAGGCCCAGCCTACTTGGATATATCAAAACAAAACAAAATTTCAGGGTTCAACAAACACACAGTAAATAAATACATATAATAATTTCTTGATGCTTCGGAAACAACAGACAATATCAAATCACAAAAAGAAGCAGGACAGGATGGAGTCAGCAAGTGACTGAAATAAAGAACAAAAAAACTGCCGGGGGTAAGAAACAGCCTGTGAAAACACAGGCAAAACCAAGAAAAATATAGACAAAATCGAGGAAGGCACTGACAAAATGAAAGAAAGCAACAAACAAACAAAAAACCCATTGTTGTCAAGTTGTTTACAACTCATAAAAGCGATAAAGAATGCAGGAAAACAATATAAAAATGAAACAACTAGAAACCATACAAAAACATCAACTAGAAAGCCAAAAGATTAAGAATAAAATTTCAGAAACAGACAACTCAAAAGAAGGATATAGGACCAGAATTGAAACGATGGAAGACAGATTAGTGAAATTAAAGAAAAGTCCCTTGATACCAATTTGAGGAAAAATCAGAAAAAAGAATGAAGAAATCCTAATAATTATGTGGGACACTATCAAGAGGAAAAACTTGCATATGATAAGAGATCCAATGGATGGGGCTGGGTGCAATGCAAAACACAGAGACAATTGTCAAAGTAATCCTGGCAGAAAACTTCGCTATCTATCATCATGAAAGACAAGAAGATACCCATCCAAGAAGCGCAATGAACCCCACACAGGATAGAGCCCAAAGAAAGTCACCAAGACTTATAAACAAATGTGCAAATAAAAAGGACCAAAGACAAAGAATCCTGAGATCAGCTAAGGAAAAATAAAGTCACCTATCTAAAAAGGGGAACCAATAAAACTAATCTCCAACTATGTAGCTAAAACCACGTAGGCAAGAAGACAGTGGGAAAACCTATATAAAAGGTTGAAGGCAAAAAAAAACCCAGTCGGCAATTCTATATTCAGTAAAACTGTCTCTCATATACAATGGCAACATTAGAATATTTCCAGATACGCAGAAATTAAGGGAATTTGTAAAAACCAGACCAAACTTACAAGAAATATTAAAGAGAGTCCTTCGAATAGAGAACCAAAAACATTAAACAATAATCTGATATTTGGATGCAGGACAGACCACCCAGATACCAACCCAAATAAAGAATTTTAAAAATAAAACAAAGCTAAAAGGCTAAAAACAGGGAACCAAAGACATCAATATGTAAATGATGACACCAAAACAAAAAAGAGGGAATAAATGGTGTAGTTATAGAACTTTCATATGGAGAGGAAGCCAAAGCGATATCAATAAATAAAAGACTGTTTTAAACTTAGGAAGATAACGGTAAATTTCAAGGTAATAACATAGAGGCGGTCTGGTGGTGCATTGGTTAAGTGCTCGGCTGCTAACCAAAATGTCATTGCACTGAAAGTCTTAACTAAAGAAATCTAGAAAGAGAAAGAAAGAAAGGACATCCAAATTGGAAGGAAGAAGCAAAATTTTCCCTATACACAGATGAAATGAACCTATACATAGAAAACTCCAAGGATTCCACAAAAAAACTACTGGAACTAATAGAAGGATTCAGCAAAGTAGCAGGGTACAATATCAACATATAAAAAATCAGTTGGATTCCTCTACATCAACAAAGAGAACTTCAAAAAGTAAATCACAAAAAGAATGCCATTTATAATAGCCCCCCAAATGATAAAATACTTGGGAATAAATCTAACCAAGGATATAAAAGACCTATACAAAGAAAACTACAAAATGCTACTGCAAGAAACCAAGAGACCTATATAATTGGAAGAAAAAAAAATGTTCATGGATAGGAAGACTCAACACCATAAAAATGTCAATACTACCTGAAGTGATCTACAAATATAATGCAAGACCGATCCAAATTGCAACAGCATTCTTTAATGAGATGGAAACACTAATCACCAACCCAATGTGAAAAGGAAAGAGGCCTTGGATAAGTTAAGTGCTACTAAAGAAGAACAAGGTAGAAAGAAGGCCTCGCACTACTGAATCTTAGAACCTACTATACAGGCATGGCAATCAAAACAGACTGGTATTTGTACAATGACAAACACACAGACCGATGGAAGAGAACTTAGAACACAGATGTAAATCCATCCTGCTATGGGCCGCTGATATTTGACAAAGGGCCGAATTTTGTTAAATTGGGAAAAGACAGTCTCTAACAAATGGCACTGGCAAAACTGAATGTCCATCTGTAGAAAAAATGAATCAGGACCCATACTTCACATCATAAACAAAAACTAACTCAAAATGGATCAAAGACCTAAATATAAAACCTAAAACAAAAAGGATTTCATTTTACTTGTTTCAGCAATCAACATCCATGGAAGCAGCAGTGGGCAAATCTGCTACAAAAGACCTCCTTAAAGTGTTAAAAAGCAAGGATGTCACCTTGAAGACTAAGGTGCCCCTGACCCAAGCAATGAAAGCTGGATGATGAGTAAGGAAGACTGAAGAAAAATTGGCATCTGTTGGTGAAGAATATTGAATATATCATGATGTGCCAAAATAAGGGACAAATCTGCCTTGGAAGAAGTACAGCCAGAATGCTCCTTAGAAGCAAGGATGGTGAGACTTCATCTCATATACTTTGGGCATGTTGTCAGGAAGGATCAGTCTCTGGAGAAGGACATCATCCTTGGGAAAGAATAGGGTCAGTGAAAAAGAGGAAGGCCCTCAACAAGATGGACTGACATGGTGGCTGCAACAATGGGCTCACGTATAGCAATGATTGTGAGGATGGCACAGGATCGGGCAGTGTTTCCTTTTGTTGTGCAGAGGGTGGCTATGAGTCAGAAATGACTCGAGGGCACCTAGCAAAAACAACAACAATAATTTAAGGAGATGGAAATTATAACAAAGTACCGAATACAAATTAACATTAATCTTTCTCAAACTCTTGCAAAAGAAAATAGGAGGGAACACTTTGTAACTGATTCTACGATGACATAATCGCCCTGACACCAAAGCCAAAAAACCCACAATATCCCTTATGAATATGAATAAAATCTTCAACAGAGTACTAACAAACCAAATCCAGCAGCAAAATACTAGCAAACCAAACATAGCAGCATATTGAAAAGACTATAAACCACGTCCCAGTGGAACTTATCCCACAAATGCAAGAGTTGTTAAGCATAAATATCAATTAATTAAGAAAATGAAGGAAAAATGATTTGATTAATGAATGCAGAAACATTATTTCACAAAATCCAAGACCCTTTCATAATAAAATCATTCAACAAACTAGAAATGTAAGGAAACTACATGTATCTGATTAAGGACACTTATGAAATACCCACAGCTAACATCACACGCATTGGTGAAAGACTACAAGTTTTCCCCTAACATCAGGAACAAGACAAGGATGCCTGATTTCATAACTCTTATTCTACATATTTCTGGAAATACTAGACGGAAAAGTTAGGCTAAATTTTTTTTTAAAGGCATTTGGATTTGGAAAGAAGTAAAATTTTTCCTATTCAAGATGACAAGATCTTATACATAGAATATCCTAAGGAATTCTCTCTCTCTCTCACATACACACACCCAAAAATATACAATACAAAAAAAAAAACAAAAAGAAACTGTTAGATTTAATATACAAATTCAACAGAATGGCAGGATATCAGATCAACACACAAAAATACAGTTCTGGAAAGCCAAATTTTTATTATTTATCTGTTTATTTATCTATCCATCTATTTAGTGATTTGTTGATATAGCTATCTCTTTAACTACTTATTCATCTATTCATTCATGCATATGTCTGTCTGTATGCCCGCCCATCCATCCATCCATCCATCCATCCATCCATCCATCCATCCATCCATCCATCCATCCATCCATCCATCCACCCACCCACCCACCCACCCACCCACCCACCCATCCATCCTTCCATCCATCCATCCATCGTGTTCATTCATTTATTTATCTCTCTCTCTGTTTACTTATTACCCTTTTGAGCTTCACATTTCTTCAACACCAAACTTCAAAATGACCTGGATTTTAAGGGAGAAAACATGTCAATGACTTCTTAATTATGCCTATGGGAAAAATTGATTCACTTGATTAGTTTTCTTCATTACACGTTTGCTTTAAATCTGCTTTAAATTACTTCTCATGAAGCTTGATCCAAAAAAATTGGATGATCTTTTTTTTCTTTTTTTTCCTTATTTGTATGAATTTAAAGAGCTTAAATTTGGAGGAAAAGAGACTTAATGATTCTCTCTAGGTTCACTATTCGGGCCCAAGCACCCATGTGTATAGACTCAGTGCTTCTCAGGTGGTGGCAAAAACATTCATTTGCCCTGTGTTGGCTATTAGGTAGGAAGGTTGCCCCTGGCTGGAAGGAGGTCAGCCCTCAACAGTGATCATGTCGTTGGGAGAGTCTTTTGAACCTGAGCAGAGAGAGTGACTATATTTATAGAGTTTGTTTAAGTAATTCTCAGTGCAGAGAGTTTGTTCTATTTTTGTTTGTTGAGATTTTAGTAGAACCACGTAACACAGGGGTGTAGAAAGCTGTTAAAAGGATTTGTGCCTGTGTTTGAGCAAAGCAGTGCAGGTGATGCTTCCATCCCTGAATCTTAGTTTATGTAAAATAATAATCAAAAAAGCGGTAAAAACAGCAGCATCAATAATAATCATCATTAAAGCTCTTTGTTGAGTGCAGCATTCTGGACAATGTTGTAAGTTGTTTGCATGTGTTAACGAATTTACTTTTTAATAAACAATATTAGTGGTAGATGCTATTACCGGTAACACTTGAAAGTTAATAATTAATACCTGAATCAAGAGAGCAAATACCTTCTTACCTGTCCAGGCCCCTTCCAAGATTATATTGATTTTATATTTGCATTTTTGTTTTCTGGTTATAAAATCAAGTGCCAAAAACTGCACAAGTTTCACATTATTCAAAATTTACAAATGTCACCTTCATATTCTAGGTATATTTCCAGCAGTGAACAAAAGTGAGGCAAGTGTTGACCATTCATAGGACTCAATTCTTCAGTTAGACTCTGAGATTTGGTTTCCAGAATGCTTATGTTTTATCCTATGACTGACTCAATGATTGTTTGACGACTGGAGTTTCTTTGTAAGGTGTTTTAGAGAATAATGAGATAAAATATTTCAAATTAAGAAGTAATTATGTTATAAATTATAATTGAGGAAAAATGAAGATAAGAACTTACTGATGTGACTTATATCTCTGTGTGTGATAGAGTTAACCTATGTATTTTCTCTCTAAACTCTGACCTACATCACCTTTCTTCTTAAGTTATTGCACATTTCTTTTTCCTACTTGAGCACAGCAGCTGTCTTATGTCATCCCAAGGAATTAGGTAAGAGAGTTGGCTGGTTAAAATCCCACTTCACTTTAATTTTTCCAGATTAAATATATCTCATTCAAATAGAACAAATTTAAGTGGGCATCATGCCAAAATCTAAATTCCTGTCTATGAACTTGGAGACATTTAAACCTTAGGGGCTGAAACATTTATGTTGGATCTGTGGACTTCCAGAAAGCTGAGTCTCTTACTTCTATGGTCAAGCCAACTTGTTTATTTTGAGAATAAAATTATTGCAGTATTTAACATAATATCTCCTACATTATACAATTCTCAGTATTGCATGAATATTTTGTACAGAAAAAAATCAAAGTAAATATTAGTCGATTACTAATCACATGGAGTCTAAATCTACACGCATATTTTAAAGGTAAAATAGAGTTAACTGGTTTTTCTTTTTTTAACATTCAGTTAAGATCAGTTATTTGATTTGTTTTTCACTTGAACAAATATATTTTGAGCCTTGACCCTTTGTTCTTTTTTTTTTCTCCCAGGAGTGTAGATACTAAAAAAAACTAGGCCTCATAAAATATCACCTACAATTTCTACAATGTGCTTAATTGTGGGCTAGAGACCTAGTTCCCCCAGAAGGCCTCTGAGAAACAAAATATGAATTCCACCATGATTAGGCAGTCAGCCCATGTCTATCAAGAGGTTGAAAGCCTCATATAAGGATGAGAAAATGAGTTTGAACATTTCTTTTTTTATTAAAATTTTTCGTGGTAAATGATTGAAGGCTTATTGTCTGAAGCAAAAAAAAAAAACCAAAGGCCATCTTGCATACTCGTAGTGTGGTAACAGTTCCTGAAATGTGTTTCAGATTAGAGGTTTCTACAGTTTTGGGTTCCTTTTCAAATCTATTTCTCTGCCACCCCGTAGAGGTGCCAAATAAAGTAGCTTGATTATTCATGATATATGCAGTTTGTCTCTGTGACTCTTTGGTATATATAACCAACAAACAATGTAATTTAACTTAAAACTTTGTGAAAGACGGACTTGCTGTGAGTATGTAACACTATCCCCAAGTGGGGTGACAGGGAAATCTGTTTAATTTTGCAGACCCCTTCCCCAGCGTCTTACCTAATGTTTTATTTCAAATAAAATTTCCTGGGAAAATGAAACATATCTCTATATGAGACACTATATATCTCAACTGAAATAAGTTTTAAAATTAATTACTTTATATCTGGAAAAGAATGTGGATGTCTACACATCTAATGAAGAAGAATGTGCTTTTCAATGCAGTAGCTTATTCTTCAGTTTTAAAAACATGACCCGCTGGATGTGAGCAGTCTCCTTCATAACAACAACCATTCAAATTTCAAATAGCTGTTTTAGGCCACTAATTACTCTGAATTTAACCTAAAATATTACAATACCTTGGAGACTTTACTACAATTCATATCAAAAAGATCAATATACAACTAATCTCAGGGACACTATTTAAAGGAATGTGTTTTATTTGATAAATTATGTAGAGTGGATTGTATTGTTTTTTTTTGCATACTCATTTCCTTGATTTGCATGATTTCTGGGCTGCCCAAATTATTCAGATTACATTTGAACGATTTCTGCAAAAATGAGTAGCAAGGTAAGTTATGGGAGATTGATTTGACCATACATTGAACTGAAATTTTCTTGGGGCGGCAATCACAAAGGAGCAAGGTGAGAGACATTTCTTGGTAAGGTGAGATAAGGGTTAGGGTTTGAAGGTCCAGTGCAACCCCTACTGGGCAACAAGGCCCTGCAGCTATCACTCATAGTCTTGATTGGGGTAGAAAAAACATTTCTTTCTTATTTTTGCCTTACCACTTTGTATTATGCTTAGGACATAGTCATGTTCAGGAATGTTATTAGAAAGGTGAAAGGTTGTAAACTATGTAAAGTATTTCAAGCAATACAAACACCTGTTGAGAAACTTATGCAGTGGTATTAAAATATTTTGTAAATTGTTTTATTTTTAGTGAAATATATATGCTTATATGCATATGTATATATGTGTATATAATGTGTAACTGTCTAGTTTTCATAACCGATTTTGAATACATGTACATTATCTCAACAAGTTGATGTTTTTAGTTCCTTTCTCCATTTTCATCATGTGCCCTTCATTTCAAATTTCTCCTGTATGTTTAGTGCATTTCTATAAATTACACGAGAAAAATTCCTAATATGAAACTGTTAGTTAAAAAAAAAAAAGCGGTTGCCATCAAGTCTATTCTGACTCAAAGCCACCCTGTAGGACAGAGTAGAACTGCCCAGTATGGCTTCCAAGGAGCCGCTGGTGGAATCGAGCTGCAAACCTTTTGGTAAGCAGCCCTAACTCAACGACCGCGACAGGTATGAATATGATCAAAGGTCATGAGAAATGATTAGCAAGTTTTGAAAAGATCTACCATGTTTTACCAAAACTATGCTACTGCATATCTGATAACGTTGCTCACAACATTTTTGGCCTAATAATTTAATAAAGTTTTTTTGCTTAACTAGGTTTTAATATTTTTGGATTATTTATTTCAGGCCTTCTATCTCATTTTTGATGTATCACTTATTTGTATATTTTTTTCCACTTAGTCAGCTCTTTTCATTTTTATTATTAATTTTTGGTAAATTGGATTTTATTTGTGATATTAAAATTTTTTATTCTAAGAATTTAATTTGGGTTCTTGTTTAGATTTATAATTCTTTACATAAAATTTTTGGGGGTAAAAACTACAAAATCAAAATAACGACCCCCACTTAGTGAAATGAGCATTCCAATAGATTGGAAATTGTTGCCAGTGTTCCCATTTTCTTTTTTTTAATAAATTTTTCCTTCCATATATATGTTTATATTACTTTGTCATTCAAAAGTTTATACACGATTTTTTTCATGGCATTGGCTGCAATCCCTATTGTGTCAGCACTCTCCCCCTTTCCACCCCACATTCCCACATTCCATTTGTCCAATTTTCCTGTCCCTTCATGCCTTCCCCTCTCTGTTTTTTGGCAGGTGTAGCCCATTTGATGTCATATACTGTTCGTTTTATAGGCCTGTCTTACCTTTGGCTGAAAGGTAAACTTCGGGGGTGGCTTCGGTTCTGAGTTAGAAGGATCTCCGGGGCCAGAGTCTCCAGGGTTCTTCTCTGACTGGGATTACAACACAAAGTCCTGGACAGAGTGGGAGAAAATGTAGAACAGACGATCAAATTCACAAAAAGAACAGACTTCTCTACATATTTTATTGAAGGAACCCTGGTTGTACAGTTGTTAAGCACTGGGTTTTAACCCAAAGGTCAGGGGTTGGAACCTACCAGGAACTTCAAGGGAGAAAGATGTGGCAGCCTGTTTCCATAAAGATTAACCCACTGCCATCCAGTAGATTCCAACTCATAGTGACCGTATAGGACAAAGTAGGTTTCAAAGGCAGTAAATCTTTACAGGAGCAGACTGCCACATTTTTCTCCCTCAAAGCACCTAGTAGGATCACACCACCAACTCTTCTGTTATCAGCCAAACACATAACCACAGCACAAACAGGGCTCCTTCTGTACTGATGGTAGCTTAGAAATCCTATGGGGCAGTTCTGCTCTGCCCAAGGGGTCACTATGAATTGGAATTGACTCCATGGCAATGGGCAGAGTATATAATTTATTGATGATATATAGGCATATAATAGTTATATAACTTCTATAAACCCACTGCCATGGAGTCAATTGCAACTCATAGTGACCTTATAGGACAGAGTAGAACTGCCCCGTAGGGTTTCCAAGGCTTTAAATCTTTACAGGAGCAGACTGCCACATCTTTCTCCTCCTGTTCAGCAGCTGGTGGGTTCCAGCTACCGCCTGCCTTTCAGTTACCAGCTCAGTGCTATAATCACTACAGCAGGATCAAGACTCCTGATAACTTCTACAGCTATTGTATTCTTACTTTCCTATTTTTCTATCACACCCAGTTATCAAGCTATTTTATCACATTTATATCCGTAAAATTTTACGTTGTTTTTCCTCCTCTTCATTCTCTTATCAGCATTTAAAAAAAAATTTTATTTTTAACTTGATCATTTTCTTTCAGATTTTTATTAAAAAATTGCATCATGGTCTGAAATATATAACCTATCTTGAAATTTAGCTTGTATTTACATCAATTGGTTTACAGTGAACTAGCTTGCAATGACATTTATTTTGTCCTTTCAGTTACGTGTGTTTGCATTTGATATTTTTAAAACATAAGCCAGTTTTTTGCATAACCATACTTAAATAATATTTTATTATCATTGAGTATTGTTATTACTAATGTAAAAAATTTTAAGAATATTAAAAATATACTCATAATGTATTAAAATATTGCAAACTATAAATTATAATTTATACAATTTATCGAACACTTTTAGCAAGTTAAATGTTTTTCATTTATCAGGTTTTCAAAAACAGTAAAGCTTTTAAATAGAAAATTTTTTTCTTTTTTGTGTTGTTATTTTTATTTGTCATATTCTATTTCATGGGTTAGAATATTCAAAAAAATCATAATGTTGTTAGAATAAGTCTTTGTTTTTTTCTGAATTATACAAACATCCATCATTATTTTATATCACTGTGTTTGCTGTTTTAGAAAAATGCACTGTTCTTTGAGAAAGGCCTATAATGAAGAATGATGGTTCAATAGGATCAAAGCTTTTTAGAATATATGAAATGTGTGTAATACCTTTCCTATATAACTTAGTGATATGATTACTTATAGTCAAATGTGCCTTAGTTTATACCAACTTGGCTGACTATAGATAATGTTAAAAACCAAATTTCTACAAGATTAGATTTGTATATGAACCCATAAGTTTAACTTGCAATTTATGAATGGGAAGTTTCAGACAAGAGCTTTCTAATTCATGAATGGCAACTACAGGTTATGAGTTCTTATACAAATTTAATTTTGTAAAAATTTTGTTTTTAACAGTTCTGGTGATGGGGATGGGATTAATGGAACGTTTTGAACTAGGTTAAGCTCAGCAGGCAAGTCTTAATTGGTTAACTCACATTTTGGCTTCTGGGAAGGTCAGGCATTTGCAGAAACTAGACTTAGGTTTGGTTTGCTGATGTGGGGCTTAGCATAAGTGACTGCACCTTAGACCAAATATAGTCAGGTCATCAATAAATATAACTTTATGATAGATCATTGAAATCTACATGCTAGAATTGTATTTATATTTGCATGTATGTATAATCAACAGTTGGTATTGTCAATTACTTTTCTTATTTGTCACACTTTATATTAAAGCTGACTAGTTTTTATTGAAAATAATTTTAATTTCTCAACTTTGTTGAGCAATCTTTGTAATAACAATTACCTAAAACTTTCAAATTTTAATGGGGCATCAATACCTTTTGACTCCATATCTCAACTGAGGAGCAAGTAATAACATTTTACTAACTGACATTTCGTCCAAGTGCAGTTTAAATGTAAATTTCCCCTATTAATATAAAAGGACCAAGTCAAATTCAAAAGGCCATTCTTGACATGTTCCTTGAGTTAAACTTAGATTAATAACTGCTAATGTAACATTTTAATGTTTCTTTCTCCAGCCCTTCTTAAAGGTCTTGCATATTTGTTTTTTGCCTGGGCAACAAATTTCCACATGCAATTACAGATATTATAGAAATAACCACCAATTCATTTGTAAGAGTTGTAGTACTCCTGACATACAAATGCTAATATAACATTTATTACAACCTATAGCCAATATAATTTCAAAATTGAGAAATGGAGAAAGAAATTCTTTTTGTAAGAATATTATACCATATTTGAACATCACTGTCATGTTTAATTACTTAAATGAATGGAGTGGAAGATTTTTTTTCTCATACCAAGTAAGCACATCTCTGATCTCTCATCTTGAAGATATTTAAAAGGGGAGAAAAGACTCATGTTGGCAAATCATCTAAATGTTTATTTCCAGATAATATTTCTATTTTGAAAAAAGTAAAAAAAAAAACTTTATCTTTTTTTTTTTTCCAAATTGGCCATTGCTCAACAGATGCAGATTCAGTGTAAAGAGACAGGGAGAGAAATAGTCACCTAAAGTGATTCAAGGAAATTCTACTGCATTTAATAATCATTTTGTTTTCTTCTGAAGGACATTCAATGTTGTTTACATTGAATTTTCAGATATTGTATGCTTTATTTTTATTTAAGCCATGAAGACAGAAAATCAAACTTTTGGAGCAGAATTTATTCTTCTTGGCTTTTTCCAATATGGCCAAATGAACACTGTCCTCTTTGTCACCATTGCGGGCCTCTTCTCAGTGACTTTGATGGGGAATATCATACTGATCCACGTCATCCGACTGGACACTCCGCTCCACACTCCCATGTACTTCCTCCTCAGTCAGCTCTCCTTCATTGACATGATGTACATCTCCACCACGGTACCCAAGATGGCAGCAAACTTTCTGTCAAATAATAAGACCATTACTTTTTTAGACTGTAAGATTCAAACCTTTGTAGTCTTGACCCTTGGTGGAACTGAAGCTCTTCTTCTTGGTTTCATGTCTTATGATAGATATGTAGTGATCTGTCACCCTTCACATTATCCTGTGCTCATGAGCAAGACGATCTGTTTGTCCACGGTCACATGTGCATGGGCCAGTAGTTCTATCAATGCTTTAATACATACATTGCATGTATTTCAACTTCCATTCTGTACATCTCGGATCATTAACCACTTTTTCTGTGAAGTTCCATCTCTAATGCCTTTGGTGTGTCAGGACACCTCCCAGTATGAATTTACTGTCCTCTTTAGTGGCCTTATCATTCTGCTACTACCATTCATGGCCATTCTGGCTTCCTATGCCCGGGTGCTTGTTGCGGTGTACCAGATGAGCTCAGGTAAAGGGCAGACAAAAGCCATCTCCACGTGTTCCTCTCATCTGATTGTGGCAAGCCTATTCTATGGGACTACTCTCTCCACCTATACAAGGCCACATTCCTTGCATTACCCTGAGGAAGATAAAGTGGTCGCGGTATTTTACAGTATCATTATACCTCTTCTGAACCCATTTATCTACAGTCTGAGGAATAAGGAGGTCATGGGGGCCATGAGAAGAGTGCTGGGAAAATGGATATTTGTACAGAAAATATGACTTTAGGAACCCTTTATAGTTTGAAACTGAACAACATGATTTGATTAGCCTACTGTCTAGAGAGATGTAAGCTCCAAGAAATGTTTACAAAATAAATAATTAGACAAATGCCTTCATTTCGCCTCTTTTCAGAAATAACTAAATCATTACTATTGGAACTGGACTGATTTAGAATGTATAAGCAAGAGAATGGTTGCCATTATCTACGTTGTTTATCTTCTAAAGCAGTAGATTTAGTACCTGTAAACACAATACTCCTATGTCATAGCAAATATTTTTTCTTCTTTAATTTGCTGAAATAAAATGCAAAGAAAATATAATGTATTGCAAAATGCATAATATCTAGATAATATATATGATGATCAAACTGTAGTTCATTGAACAAAAGTTTTAATGCTTTAACTTTGTATGTGACGCTATTATAGGCATGGTGATATGGGATTGAGCATTATAAAACTGACATAAATGTCTGCTCTCTTAAAGTTTACATTTCATTGTGAAGAGAAAGACAATATGTAAAATTAATGCATAAATTGTACAGTATATCAAAAAGTATTTAATTACCATGAAGAAAAACTAAGTAGAAAATTGGAATAGGGAAACTAAAAGATGTTTGCAATTATAAGTAAAATACAGAAAGGAGAAACAAGAACGTGACAATTTGTCCGACTGAAAGGAGTTAAGGAAGAGAATCAAGTGGACATCTGAGAGAGAGTGTTCTGGGAAGAGCAAAGAGCAAGTGAGAACTTCCTGTGATGGGAACATGTCCTGCATAGTCACAAAAGATCAAGGAGTAAATTGGTAAGACTTAAGCAATAGGTAGATGTAATGGGGCCAGAACATGTAGTATAAACTAGATCAGTATGAGGATTCTGGATTTTAACCCAAAATGCTGGGCAACCATTGCTGAGTTGTGAGTATAGAATTGATGTGAACACAAGGAGGCCATTGCAGTAGCCCAGGTGTGACAAAATATGGCCTTGGATCGAAGTGATATTAGTGGAGGAGCAAAAACTGGCCAGATTCAGGAGACTGGGAGAAAGCAGATATTTGAGTTTTGTGGACACATTGGGATATGAAATGCTACGAAATAAGAGACATTCAGAATTGGGCTAAGACTTGGACTAAATAATTGGAAATATGGAGTTGTCATCATAATAGTTTGGGGGAAGCCACAGGTGGAGCGTTTTCATCATTCAGCATCTCTTGTGCTACTTTCATGTTGACCTCTTGGCCCCACAAACGCAGTCATTATTCTGACTTCTATCACCATTAAATAGAAGCTCTTATTTCTCATCACCATTGGGTAGAAACTTTGGAATCAGAAAAAAAAAAAGTTCTCTTTAATATCTGGCTTCTTTTAGTCAACATATTTAAAAGATTTAACCATATTTTTGTGTGTCTCTGTAATGCCATCATTTATATTACAAAGCTGCATTCCATTGTATGGCTCCTGAGCAATTGTTTCTGTTCTGATGCAGGAAATATTTGGCTATCATGAATAAAACTGCCATAAAACTTCCTGCACAAATGCTTTTTGAGAACATGTTAAGTGAATTATCTTGTATATACATCAAAGATTGAAATTGCTTGGTCATATTTTTCATACATGTATAGCTATGAATGTGTTATCGCCATGTGGGTTTAATCATTTGTATTCCATTCAGCAATACAAGAGAAATTCTTAGAGTCTAATTGTTGATAATAAATAATGCAGTGACTTGCTAAACTACCTGGCACTAAATATAAAATTGGATATAAGCCATGATGATAAAATCCAACCAGTGCTCAAACAGTGCATGAATAATGGTATTGGAAGAAAGTATACATTTTCTGTGAAGTATTTAGGATAATCACTGACAAGATTGTTTTTAATCCGTTGTCAATAATTTTAATAATTATGGTTTGTAATTCACAATGTTCGGTTTTCCACAACAGCAACAACAAAATATTAGGCATGCAAATAAACAGGAGCACATGGCTCATTCACAGGAAAAAATAAAAAAATTTGAAACAATCCCTGAGTCAACTCAGATATTGGAATTACTAGAGAAATATATCAATGAACTGTATTAAATATGTTCAAGGTGCTAACGGATACCATGTACAAAGGACTAAAGGTAACCAGTGAAATAATGTCTTAACAAATAGAGACTGCCAATAAGGAGATAGAAATTATAAAAAGATACCAGATAGAAATTAACAACAATCTTTCTCAAACTCTGCCAAAAAATAGAAGGCAACTCATTCTAGAATGACATTATCACCCTGATACCAAAGCAAAAAAAAAAAAAAAAATCACAATATACCTTATGAATATGGATGCAAATCTTCTACAAAATACTAACAAACCAAATTCAGCAGCAAATTGCAACAAAATACTAGCAAACCAAATAGGGCAGCATATTGGAAGGACTATACACCACGACCCAGTGAAACTTATCCCACAAATGCAGGAGTGGTTAAACATAAATATCAATTAATTAAGAGAATGAACAAAAATAATTATATTAATTGATGCAGAAAAATCATTTGACACACTCCAATACCCTTTCATAATAAAATCACCCAACAAACTAGAAATGTAAGGAAACTGCTTGTATCTGATTAAAGACAGTTATGAAATGCCCACAGCTGATATCACTCACATTGGTGAAAATTTAAAAGTTTTTTCTGTAATGTCAGGAACAAAACAAGGATGCTTGAGTTCACAACTCTTATTCCATATTATTACGTAAATACTAGCCAGAAAAGTTAGGAAAAAAAAAAAATAGGAAATGGCATTCAAATTTGAAAAGAAGTAAATTTGTTCCTATTCAAATGACATGATCTTATATACAGAATATCCTAAGAAATACTCTGGGCTCAAGCATAACAATGATTGTGAGGATGGCACAGGACAGAGCAGTGTTTCCTTCTGGTGTACATAGGAGTCGCTATGAGTCAGAACAAACTGGACATCACCTAACAACAGCAGCAAAGAATACACACACACACACAACAAACCAACAAAAACAAAAATAAACTATTAGATTTAATATACAAATCCAACAAAATTGCAGGATGTCAGATGAAAACACACAAATCAGGTTTTGACTAGAGCTCTGGAGAACCAAACTTGATATCTCTGCTTATTTGGTTATTCATTCATTTATCTCTCTCTATTTATCTATTGATTACTCTCTTATACTTCAGATTTCTTCAATACCAAACTTTAGGTCTTTGAACCTTATCAGAGAGAGTGACTGTATGTACAGGGCTTATTTTAAGTAATTCTCCCTGTAGATAGTTTGTTCTAGTTTTGTTTATTTTTTCTCTTAAAACTTTAGTAGAACCTGGTCACACTGGGATGGGGAAAGCTTTTAGAAGGATTTGTGTCCACATTTGAGCAAAGCAGTGGAGGAGATGCTTCCATCCTTGAATCTATCTTAGTTTATGTAAAATAATAATCCAAAAAGGCAGTAAAAACAGCATCATCATTAATAATCATCATTAAGCTAATATTTATTAAGGGCTTGCAGCATGCTGGACAACATTCTAAGTTGTTTGCATGTGTTAACTAATTTAATTTTTAATAATATTAGCTGTAGATGCTATTATTAGAGTAGATAATCTATGAATCGAGAGAGCAAGTAATACATTCCTGCTTCTGCAATTCAGAGTGAGTCACCCCCATTCTACCTTCCACCATCACGCTCCACTTTTACTCCCTGATTTAATATATGGGCCGGTGAGAGATATCTCTCTTTTTATGCCACAGGAAGAGTTCCAGGTTTTCATGTTCTCATACCCATCCAAAGTAGCTGACAACTGTCTGTGTATAATACACAAATATTTTTCTCACGCAATATCAAGTGATAATAAAACAATAACAATGAGCACCACTTAAAGGTATCAAACCTAACTTCAGAGGTAGATTTTCTTTGAAACATAAGAAACTTGAACTGCAGATCCTCTCACCTGTGCAGGCCTCTTCCACAGCCATATCAATTTTATATTTGTATTTTTGCTCTCTTGTTCTTAAAGAAAATGTCAGAAACTGTACAAGTTTCACAGTATTCAAAACTTACATATATCACTTCAATATTCTAGAAATCCTTCCACAAGTGACTGAATGTGAGGCAAATGTTGACTATTCATAGGACTCAATCGTTCAGTAAAAATCTGAATTAGGGTTCCTAAACCCCTGTGTTTCATCCTAAAACTGACTCCGTGATTGTTTGGCCCCTGGAGTTTTCTCGGGAAGGTGATTTAGAGAATAATGAGACAAAATATTTCAAATTAAGGAGTAATTATTATAAATAATAATTTATGAATTATAAAATAATATATATATTATAATTGGAGAAAAATGAAGATAAGATATACGACGTGACTTACATCCCTGTCTGTATATAAGAGAATAAACCTGTGTATTTTCTTCCCAAAATCTAACCCACATCGAGTTTCTTCTTAAGTTATTGCACTTTTCTTTTCCCATTCTTGAGCACAGCAGCTATTTCATGTCATCCCATAGAATCAGGTAAGGGAATTGACTGGTTAAAATTTCAACTCACTTCAATTTTTCCAGATTAAGTACATCTCATCGAAATAGAACAACACTATTGAGCACCATGCCAAAATCTAAATTCTACTCTACACGTGGGCACTTTAACCCTTAGGGATCACAGCATTTGTATTTGATCTGTGGACTTTCAGAAATCAGAGTCCCTTACTTCCATGGCCAAGCCAACATTCCTATTTTGGGAATAAAATTATTGCAAAATTTAGCACATTTAATAATATCACCTATATTAGATAACTCCTCAGTATTTCATGCATATTTTGTATAGAAAAAAAATCAAACTATGTATTAGCTGATTACTAACTATATGGAGTCAAGATCTACATACGTATTTTAAAGGTAAAATAGTTAACTTAAAAAAAAATCTTTTAAAAGCAATCAGCTAATATCAATTATTTGATTTTTTTTTCACTTGAACAAGTATATTTTGAGACTTGACCCTTTGTTCATTTCCCTCCCTCCCCCAGGACTGCAGACACCAGGACTAATAAAATATCACTTGTAATTTGTACAATGTGCTTAATCACGGACTAGAGGTCTAGTTTTCCCAGAAGGTCTCTGAGAAACACAATAAGAATTCCACCCTGATCAGGCAGCCAGCCTGTGTCCACCGAGAGGTTTAAAGTCTTATATAAGGACGAGAAAATGAGTTTGAACATTTGATTCTTTTTTCCACTAAATTTTTCGTGGTAAATGGTTGAAGACTTATTTGCTGAGGCAAAAAAAAAAAAAAAAAAAAAAGCAATCCTGCAAGGTCATAGAATGGTAACACTTCCTAAAATGTGTTTCAAATTAGAGATTTCACAGCTTTGGATTTCTTTGTGAATTTATTTTTCTGCCACCTTGTAGAAGTGTCAAGTAGCTCGATTTTCCTAATATATGCAGCTTTGTCTGTGACTTTTTAATATATATGACAAACAAATAATATAATTTAACTTAAAATTTTTTGAAAGACAAACTTGCTGTGCCTCTCTAATGCTGTGCCCAAGTGGGGTGACAGGAAAATCTTCTATGTAATTTTGCAGATCCATTTCCCAACTCCCTGTTTAATGATTTATTTAAAAAAAAAAAAAAAAGTCTTCTAGGAGAATGAAACAGATCTCTATAAGAAAGATGATATATCTCAATTAAAATAAAATTTTAAACTATTTTTTATATATGTAAAATAATCTATATGTCTAACTGGAAACCCTGGTGGCGTAGTGGTTAAGTGCTACAGCTGCTAACCAAGAGATCGGCAATTCAAATCTGCCAGGCGCTCCTTGGAAACTCTATGGGGCAGTTCTGCTCTGTCCGATAGGGTCGCTATGAGTCGGAATCAACTCGAAGGCAGTGAGTTTCTAATGAAAAAGAATATGGTTTTCAACACAGTGGCTGATTTTTCAGTTTTAAAAACATGGCCTGCTATAGGTAAAGCAGTCTCGTTCATAATAACAACCATTCAGATTTCAAATAGCTCTTTGGGGCCATTTATTACTCTGAATTTAACCTAAAATATTATAATACCTTGAATACTTTGCTACAATTCGTGTCAAAAAGCTCAATATACAACTAATCTCAGGGACACTATTTAAAGAAATGTGTTTTATTTGATAAATTATGTAGAGTGAATAGTATTTTTCTTGCACGCCCATTTCCTTTGATTTGGGCGATTTCTGGGCTGGCTAGATTATCCACATTACATTTGGATGATCTCTGCAAAAATTGAATATCCAGGTATGTTATCTGAGATTAATTTGGCCATATATTGATTTTAAATTTTCTTAGGACAGCAATCACAAAAGAGCAAGGTGAGAGACGTGTCTTCGTAAAGCGAGAAAAGGGTAGGGTTTCAAGGTCCAGTGCAACCCCTACTGGGCAGGATGGCCCTGGAGGCATCACTTGTAGTCTGGACTGGAGTAGAAAAAAATGTTTCTTTCTTATTTTTGCCTTGCCACTTTGTATTATGCTCAGGGCATAGTCATATTCAACAATATTATTGGAATGGTGAAAGGCTGTAAACTATTTCAAGCAATACAAATTCGTGGTGCGAATCTTTGCAGTTGAATTAAAATATTTTGTAAATTGTTTTATTTCAAGTGAAATATATATGCATACATGCATATGCATATATATTTCTATATGTAATGTGTAACTGTCTAGTTTTCATAACTGATTTTGAATACATGTACTTTATCTTACCAAGCTGATATTTTTTAGTTCCCTTATCTGTTTTTATCATGTACTCATCATTCTAAATTGCTTCTGTAAAGCATATTACATACATTTATTATACTTCTACAAATTATTTACACAATGAAAATTCCTAATATGATATTGTTAGTTCAAAAAAAAAAAGTATGCCTTAGTTTATATGAACTTGGCTGACTATAAAAAAAAATTTTTTTTTTTTTACTATAGATAATGTAAAAAATAAAATTTCTACTAGAGTAAATTTGCATGTGAATTTATAAGCTTTATTTGCAATTCATGAATAGGAAGTTTCAGACAATAGCTTCCAATTCATGAATAGCAAATATAGCTTATGAGCTCATATACAAATTAGATTAATCTTGTAGAAATTTCATTTTCAACAGATTTGGTGATGGAATTAATGGGACATTTTGAACTGGGTTAAGCCCAGCAGGCAAGTCCTAACTGGTTAATCCACATTTCAGCTTCTGAGGTCAGGCATTTACTGAACAAAGACTTACATTTGGGTTTGCTCATGTGACTACATCTTGGACCAAGTATAGTCAAGTTAACGGTAAATATAACTGATGATGAGTCATTGAATTTTATATGCCAGAATTGTATTAGTATTTGCATGTGTATAATCAACAATTGTTATTGTCAGTTAATTTTGTGCTTTGCTGCTAACCAAAGGGTTGGCAGTTCGAGTCTACCAGCCACTCCTTGGAAACCCTGTGGGGCAATTCTACTCTGTCCTATAGGGTCTCTGTGAATCGGAATCAACTCAACAACAAGGCGTTTTATATTAAAGTTGGCTAGTTTTTAATTGAAAATATTTTCTAGTTCTTAACGCTGTTCTGCAATAAGAATTATCCAAAACTTTTGAATTTTAAAAAAGCCATCAGTAGTCTTTTGATTTCATATCCTGATTGAGGAGCAAGTAATAAACTTTTACTAATTGCCACTTCTTCCAAGTGCAGTTTAAATGTAAGTTTCCCCAATTAATATAACAGGACTAAGTAGAACTAAAAATGCCATTCTTGACGTGCTTCTTGAGTTAAATTTAGATGAATAATTGTTAACTTGTATTTTAATGATTCATTCTCCAACCATCCCTTAGGTCTGGCATATAGATAGATAGACAGACAGATAGATAGATGATAGACAGACAGATAGGCAGACAGACGGACAGATAGATAGACAGACAGCAGACAGACAGATCGATCAACCGATCGATCTTTTTTTTTTTGGAGGGCTTTGTCAATGAATTCCCATTTACACTTACAGATGTTATCTATATAACCACCAATTCATTTAGAAGAGCTAAAATATTCCTGACCCACAAATGTTAATATGATTTTTATTACAATGTATAAAAAAATACAAATTCAAAATTGAAAAATGGAGTCAAGACTTTTTTTTAAAGAATATTATACCAAGTTTAACCAACAGTGCAATTCTAAACTATATGTATGAAGGAATTGAGTGAAAGATTTTTTCACAACACGTGAACATGTCTCTAGTCTATCATCATGAAGATATTTACAAGGGGAGTAATAACTCATGTTGGCAAATCATCTAAATGTTTTATCCCCATATTATATTTTTATTCTGTGATCAATTTTAAAGAAATGTTATTTTTATTTTATTTTATTTTTCAAAATGCCCATTGCTCAATACACACAGATTCAGTGCATAAAAACCCAAAACCAAACCCATTGCTGTTGAATTGATTCTGACCTGTAGTACCCTATAGGACAGAGAAGAACTGCCCCATAGAGTTTGCAAGGAGTGCCTGGTGAATTCAAACTGCTGACCTTTTGGTTAGCAGGTGTAGCACTTAACTACTACACTACCAGGTTTTCCTGTATAAAAACAGGGAGAGACATAGTCACCTAAGCTGATTAAAGGGAATTCTACTGCATTTAATAATCATTTTGTTTTCTCTCAAAGGTCAATCAGTGTTGTTAATGGAATTTTCAGATATGGTCTGCTTTGTTTTGATTTAAGCCATGAAGACAGAAAATCAAACGTTTGGAGCAGAGCTTATACTTCTTGGCCTTTTCCAATATGGCCAAATGAACAAGATACACTTTGTTGCCATTACTGTCATCTTCTCAGTGGCTTTGATGGGAAATATCATACTGATCCCCCTCATCCGATTGGACACTCTGCTCCACACTCCCATGTACTTCCTCCTCAGTCAGCTCTCCTTCATTGACATGATGTACATCTCCACCACGGTACCCAAGATGGCAGCAAACTTCCTGTCAAATAGTAAGACCATTACTTTTTTAGGTTGTGAGATTCAAACCTTTCTGTTTTTGACTTTCGGTGGAACTGAGGCTCTTCTTCTTGGTTTCATGTCTTATGATAGATACATAGCAATCTGTCACCCTTTACATTATCCTGTGCTCATGAGCAAGACAATCTGTTTGTCCCTGGTCACATGTGCATGGGCCAGTAGTTCTATCAATGCTTTAATACATACATTGCATGTATTTCAACTTCCATTCTGTACATCTCGGATCATTAACCACTTTTTCTGTGAAGTTCCATCTCTAATGCCTTTGGTGTGTCAGGACACCTCCCAGTATGAGTTTACTGTCCTCTTTAGTGGCCTTATCATTCTGCTACTACCATTCATGGCCATTCTGGCTTCCTATGCCCGGGTGCTTGTTGCGGTGTACCAGATGAGCTCAGGTAAAGGGCAGACAAAAGCCATCTCCACGTGTTCCTCTCATCTGATTGTGGCAAGCCTATTCTATGGGACTACTCTCTCCACCTATACAAGGCCACATTCCTTGCATTACCCTGAGGAAGATAAAGTGGTCGCGGTATTTTACAGTATCATTATACCTCTTCTGAACCCATTTATCTACAGTCTGAGGAATAAGGAGGTCATGGGGGCCATGAGAAGAGTGCTGGGAAAATGGATATTTGTACAGAAAATATGACTTTAGGAACCCTTTATAGTTTGAGACTGAACAACATGATTTGATTAGCCTACTGTCTACAGAGAGGTAAGCTCAAAGAAATGTTTACAGAATAAATAAATGTAACAATGCCTTGGTTTCTCCACTTTTCAGAAATAACTAAAGCTTTGTTATTGGAACTGGGTGGATTTGAGGTGTAAAAGCAAGAGAATGGTTGCCATTTTCAACTTTATCTTCTAAAGCAATAGATTTAATGACTGTCAACACAGTGCTCCCATGTCATAACAAATTTTTGGTACCTTTTTTAATATTCTGAAATAAGATGCACATGAAATATAATTTACCATATAATACATAATATCAGGAAAATACATATGATGACCAAACTACAATATAGAGCAAAATGCATACATCCACTTATTTATTTATTTATTCATTTATTGAACAAGGGCTTTAATGCTTTAACTCTGTATGTGACACTGTTATAGGCACTGGTGAAATGGGATTAAACAAGAAAAAACTGACATAAGTCTCTGCTCTCATGAAGTTTACATTTTATCGTGGGGAGAAAGACAGTATATAAAATTAACGGGTAAAGCGACCTTATATGAGTTGGAATCGACTCGACAGCACTGGGTTTGGGTAAATTTCGGAGTATACCAAAAAGTATTAATCACCATGAAGAAGAACTAAGTGGAAAATTGGAATCAGGAAAACAGAGGATATTTGCAATATTAAGTCAAATAGTCAGAGAAGGGAGAACCAAGAATGCAACATTTGTCAAAAACTAAAAGGAGTCGAGGACAAGAGACAAGTGGATATCTGTGGATGAATGTTCTGGGAAGAGCAAAGAACAAGTGAGAACTCCCTGAGGTGGGGACATGCCCAGCACAGTCACAAAAGATCAAGGAGTAAATTGGTGCGACACAGGAAATAGGTATATGTTTTGGGGCTGGGTCTTACAGTGTAAATTAGGTCAACGTGAGGATTGTGGCTTTGAACCTAAAACAATGGGCTACCATTGCAGAGTTGTGGTAGAGAACTGATGTGGGCAGGAGAAAGCCATTGCAGTAGTCCAGCTGTGACAAGATATTACCTTTGTCAAGGTGATGTTAGTGGAGGAGCAAAAACTGGCCAGATTCAGGAGACTGGGAGAAAGCAGACATTTGAGTTTTGTGGACACATGGGATGTGAAATACCATGAAATAAGAAGCTTTCAGAATTGGGCTAAAACTTGAAATTAACAACTGGAAGTATGGAACTGTCATCATTACAGCTTGAGGGAAACCACAGGTGAAGTATTTCATTATTCATCATCTCTTATGCTACTTTCATGTTAATGCCTTGGGCCGATAATTACAATCATTATTCTGGCTTCTATCACCGTTAAATAGAAGCTCTTATTTCTCATCACCATTGAGTAGAAACTTTTAAATCAGAAAATAAGTTCTCTTTGATGTCTGGTTTCTTTTCCTAAACATATTTAAAAGGTTTAACCATATTTTTGAGTGTCTCCATCATTTTTATTACAAAGCTGAATTCCACCATATGGCTTAGAATAATTATTTCCATTCTGATGTCAGAAATGTTTGGCTATAATGAATAAAACTACCATAAAGCTTCCTGTATAAGTGTTTTTTTGAGAACACGTGAACTCAATTCTCTTGTATATATACCTAAATTGAAATTGCTTGGTCATAAATTAGGCACGTGTTTAGCTCTATTAGCGTTATCCAAATTGGATTTAATCATTTATTTTCCAATCAGTAATATATGAAAACGTCTTAGAGTCTGAGTGTTGATAATAAATAATGCAGTGGGTTGCTAAACTACTTGGTGTTAAATATAAAGTGGGATATAAACCATGAGAGCAAAATACAACCAGTGTTCCATCAGTGCATGAACAATGGTATTGGAAGAAAGCGTATATTTCTGTGAAGTATTTTAGAGATTCACTGACAAGATTTTTTGGATCCTTTGTCAATAATTTTAATAATAATTATATGTAATGGCCTTTAGGAACACTCATTTTTGGTTCAAGACAAAATGCGTTTATTGGTCTATGAGTGCCTTACTTCGGTCAGTTTGTTTATAATATAATGTATACTAAGTTCACCACCCAACCCAACAACTAAAATAGTAAATTTGTTTATCTTTAGTGCTCCTCCAACTCATGGCGACCCCATGTGTGTCAGAGTAGAACTGTTCTTGGTAGGGTTTTCAACTGCTTATTTTTCTGATGTAGATCACCAATCCATTCTTCTGAGGTGCCTCTGGGTAGACTCGAACCACCAAGCTTTCAGTTAGCAGTGACTATGTTAACTGTTCGCACCATCCAGGGACTGCTCATATCCTTCTATACCTCCACCATCATTCTGAATTTTTAGTTTTTTAATTCTCTTGCTATAATTATAATATAGAATTCATAGGGTATTAGAAAATATTTTTAGATGCTGTAGAACTTAATAAAGGGGTCTTAAGTTGTAGATAATCTTTTTGGAAATTGATTGTTTTTTCAGTTGACATTACTCTCTCCAGGTTGAATGAAATGACAGCCCATTCTATTTTATTGTTGAATGGCATTCTGTTCTAAGACTATACTACACATTTATCTATTTTTTGTTGTTGGTGTTGTGGCTGATGGATGCTTGTTTTATTTCTAGTTGTCTACTATTATATACAATGCACTTATAAACATTGTTGCATTTGTCTTCTGTTTCCCATAAACAAGAGTTTGTATTTTGTATATATCTATGAATGGAATTGGTGGTGAAATTACTTAAGTGTGTAAACCATTTGTGTTTTACAGAAAGTTTGAAATTCTAATTTATACTTACTACCAAACACGAAAATAACAAATCCATATTTTAATAAATGTACATTCAAATTTAATGAATTTTAACATATTTAAATATTTTTCACACAGACTGCATGAAAGTTCACATCTGCAGACCACATCAGTCGCTGAAGTATATGGTTGCATGTCCAGTTGCTAGCTTCAAGTTTCAGGTAATCTCCACCCCCAGCTTCTTGATCTTGGCCTTAGAGTTTTATACATCCTTGATCTTTTATTATTGTAATTAATTTTTGTAGTATTTTTGACCATTTCCATTCTTTTGAGCTCCAATAGAGCCTAAACCTGACTAAACACGATGCTTAAACTTCAATGGCTATAGCTAACAAACTTTTTTAAGTAAATAGCAATTTGAAGGATGATTTGTGTAAGTTACATAGAATAAAGAAATCCATATACAGTACATTCACAACTAATCAGATGGATTATGACAAATTGAACAAACCTATATGAAAGTAGTAACATATTAGCACTTGAGAAGATTCCTCATGCCTCCCCCTAGCTGCTACCCATACTTACTTGTAATGAAACCATTATATTTAAGTGCATTATCCATGAATTATACTGAACAATGAAAAAATAAATCATTTCAATTATTACATAAATTCAATATAATCCCCATTAGAATCCCATCAGTGTGTGCATGTGTGTGTGTTTAATTTACAAGTTGGCTATAGAATTTATACAAAATGATGCAAAAAACAGTAATAGCTCAACAGGAGTTTTAAAAATAATTAAATGAGATGCATCATTCTACGTGATATCAAAAATCTATATTGATATAATCATAGATCAATGGAAGAGAATACATAAACCAGATGCACACATACGTGTACGATGATGAGTCACATATGTCAGGTGCTTGTATGGGGAGTGATAAAAGGATACACATTTCAGTGAAAGTTGTTGGATCAATTGTATATCCGTGTATATTTTTAAAAAATGAGGTGTGGATAATGTCAGTGAAAATGACCAAGTTGATAGCCTCATTGCTTCGGTGGAGGGCCTGTTCCTGCACAGAAACAACAACAAAGCAAAAAGTGTTAGAATCAACTTTTTTAGAAATTTAGAAAGTTTTAAAATATTTACAGCAACCAAGCAAATACTGAAATAAGACAAAACCAGAAAACCAAACCCACTCCCGTCAAGTCGATCCCAACTCATAGCGACCCTATAGGACAGAGTAGAACTGCACCATAGAGTTTCCAAGGAGCGTCTGGTGGATTCGAACTGCTGACCTCTTGGTTAACAGCCATAGCACTTAACCACTACGCCACCAGGGTTTCTGAAATAAGAGAAAGGCCACTTAAAAACATCAGGAGAGGGGATGTTACAGAAAACAGTGTGTTAAGAAGGTGCAGGATTCATTCCCTCCACTGAAGCAATGAAAAAAACCAAAACCAAACCCAATGCCGTCGAGTCGACTCCCACTCATAGCGACCCTATAGAACAGAGTAGAACTGCCCCATAGAGTTTCCAAGGAGCGCCTCGAGGCTTCGAACTGCCGACCCTTTGGTTAGCAGCCGTAGCACTTAACCACTAGGCCACCAGGGTTTCCCTGAAGCAATGAATAAGTGGAAAAAAAAAACTGACAGAATAAACATTAAGTGCTTCATGAGAAAAGATGCTGTTGAATTTTGATGAAAAATTGTGGCGTTTTTGTTTATTCACCTACTATCCCCCATTCTCCACTTGGCAGCTGCCATGAAGACAGCAGCCCACATTCCTGGTGTGGCTTGCTGGTGCCAGGGTGTGGACAAGACAGATCTTTTTTCTAAAAATGATGTTGTTGATTTTGACCAATCTGGTAGTTCCAGAGATACCTGCTCTGAGATAGGCCTTGGCTTTACTCCTCTCAGACATGAGTGGCTACCAGGTGGTATCTGTCTGTCAAAAGCTTTAAAGACATATAATGCCATAACCAGCTGAGGTAAGGAATGGAGAACAGGGAAAGAAGCAGACAAACCTGATAGCCTGGAAAAGAAGAGGCTGACGAGGCTAATGCATGGGAAAATAAACTGTTTTAGAGATACTGAATGTACTAAAGGATCAGAGATCCAATGTACATACCCAGGTTGAATGCATGCTCAGACAAGACCTGAGAGGACCCTAGGTTTGAGCCTCTGGCAGATCTTTGGGCTCTGCACAAACGGAGGTGTAGACTAAGGCCCAGTTTTAGGTGGCCTGGCTAAGCATTGAAAGAGTACCTAATTCAGAGTCAATCTTCAATGACCAGGAAAGGTTTTTAGTTTTCTTTTTCTTCTCTTTTTGACTCCAAAAAAGGTCTTTATCAGGTCACTGGTTGACCACTAAAATAACTGAAGATAGACTTCAGTGACCACACATGGCAAAGAATACAGTCTATGCAAAATAATAAATACATACAAACAAAAAAACAAATAGTTTGGAAATGTCACTAAACAGATGACCGCAGCCCTCAACAATAACAGCAAGCACTAGGTAGGCTGGAGAATCTGTTTTTCAGAGTTAACACATTATAAAATTCACAAAGCTGGAAATCTATCTGGCGTTATCTTAAACAGTTAGAAATAGAACTACCATACAACCCAGAAATCCCACTCCTAGGAATATACCCTAGAGATACAAGAGCCTTCATACAAACAGATATATGCACACCCATGTTTATTGCAGCTCTGTTTACAATAGCAAAAAGTTGGAAGCAACCAAGGTGTCCATCAACGGATGAATGGGTAAATAAATTGTGGTATATTCACACAATGGAATACTACGCATCGATAAAGAACAGTGACAAATCTCTGAAACATTTCATAACATGGAGGAACCTGGAAGGCATTATGCTGAGTGAAATTAGTCAGAGGCAAAAGGACGAATATTGTATAAGACCACTATTATAAGATCTTGAGAAATAGTAAACCTGAGAAGAACACATACTTTTGTGGTTACGAGGGGGGGAGGGAGGGAGGGTGGGAGAGGGCTTTTTATTGATTAATCAGTAGATAAGAACTGCTTTAGGTGAAGGGAAAGACAACACTCAATACATGGAAGGTCAGCTCAATTGGACTGGACCAAAAGCAAAGAAGTTTCCGGGATAAAATGAATGCTTCAAAGGTCAGCGGAGCAAGCGCAGGGGTCTGGGGAACATGGTTTGCGGGGACTTCTAAGTCAATTGGCAAAATAATTCTATTATGAAATCATTCTGCATCCCACTTTGAAATGTGGCGTCTGGGGTCTTAAATGCTAACAAGCGGCCATCTAAGATGCAGCAATTGGTCTCAACCCACCTGGAGCAAAGGAAAATGAAGAACACCAAGGCCACACAACAACTAAGAGCCCAAGAGACAGAAAGGGCCACATGAACCAGAGACCTACATCATCCTGAGACCAGAAGAACTAGTTGGTGCCCGGCCACAATCGATGACTGCCCTGACAGGGAGCACAGCAGAGGACCCCTGAGGGAGCAGGAGATCAGTGGGATACAGACCCCAAATTCTCATAAAAAGACCAAACTTAATGGTCTGACTGAGACTGGAGGAATCCCAGTGGTCATGCTCCCCAGACCTTCAGTTGACACAGGACAGGAACCATCCCTGAAGACAACTCATCAGAAATGAAAGGGACTGGTCAGCGGGTGGGAGAGAGATGCTGATGAAGAGTGAGCTAATTATATCAGGTGGACACTTGAGATTGTGTTGGCAACTCTTGTCTGGAGGGGGGATGGGAGGATAGAGAGAGAGGGAAGCAGGCAAAATTGTCAAGAAAGGAGAGACTGAAAGGGCTGACTCAAGAGGGGGAGAGCAAGTGGGAGTAGGGAGTGAGATGTATGTAAACTTATATGTGACAGACTGATTGGATTTGTAAACGTTCACTTGAAGCTTAATAAAAGTTATTAAAAAAAAAATTCACAAAGCTCAGTGTTTGGTAAAAATACTAGGCATGCCAGATACAGGGAAGTGCAACCAATTCACAGGAAAAAAAAAAATCGGTAAAAGCGGTCCCTGAAAAACCAATGACATAGAATTGCTAGGCAAATCGTTTAAATCTACTGTGTTAAACGTGGTCAAAGACCTAAAGGAAATCAGGAGAATAATGTCTCAACAAATAGAGAATATCAATAATGACAAAGAAATTATAAAGAAAGCATCAAATAGAAATTAACATCAATCTTTCTCAAACTTTTCCAAAAACTAAAAGGAAGGAATAATTTGTAACTCAATCCATGATGCTCTCAGCATCCTGATATTTAGCCAGACAAAGCCATCAGAAAAAAATATTGCATAGAAATATCTATGGAAATCCTCAACAAAATGGTAAAACTCCAATCCAGCAGCATATTAAAAGAACCATATGCCGTAACCCTGTGTGCTTTATCCCACAAGTGCAGGAGTAGTAGCTCAACATATAAAAGTCAATCAGTGTAATGCAACACATTAATAGAATGTAGGGAGAGGGGGATGATCTATCAACTGATGCAGAAAAAAAGCGTTTAACAAAAAACACTCAAAAATCAGGAATAAATGGGAACTTCCTATTGTGTGAGAGTCAAAAATGGCCTCCGTGTATTAGCCCCAAGTTGTTTACTTCTTCAAGTAAGCTGAGGTGTATTATATGGAAAAAAAAAAAAAAAACTGGCATGAAACTCAAACTTGTACATGTCCAACTGATTTAAAAATAGCCCAAATTTTTAGCCACTTAGAACCTGCCTGTTTTACATACCCTGCAAAACTGGACTCAACTTCTGCTAGTCCTAAAAAAAAAAAAAGATAAATTCCTGTAGTTATAAAGACCCTAAGATGCTGCTGCTTTTAGAGCTCTCTGACCCAGAGACTTATCACCTGGCTGCAGGAGGATATCGCTTCTCACCCCTGGGAGCTTTCTTGCTCTCTTCTTCTGATGCTACCTGTGACTCTAGCCTCTGGAAGACCTCCTGCTACAGGGACCACCCCCTTGCATGTGACTTTCAATGTGTTGGCCCCATTAAATAGCTTGTTGTGCAATACTGTCGTATAGCTCTGAATTTCCTTCACCTCAGTACACTTCCTTAAAATGATAAAGGACAGTTGTGAAAAACCAACAATTAACATTATACTCAATGGTGAAAGACTGAAAGATTTTGCCATAAAATCAGGAACACGGCAAGGGTATCTCTTTTCCCTACTTCTATTCAACACTGTGGTCTTTTTGTTCACCTCTGTGAATGTGAAAACTGGACAATGAAAAAAGAAGGCAGAAGTACTGATGCGTGGAAGTGTGGTGTTGGTGAAGAATATTGAATGTACCATGGATTAACAAAAGAACAAAAAAAATCAGTCTTACAATAAAACAATGAAATGTTCCTTAGGAATGAGGATGGCAAGACTTCATCTTACTTACTTTGGACACATTATCTGGAAAGACTGATCACTAGGAAAAGAAGTCCTGTTAGGTGAAGTAGAAGATCACAAAAATAAAGGAAACCCTCAAAAAGATGGATTGACGCAATAACCACAACAATGGACTCAAACATACCAACAATCATTAGGATGGCACGGGACCAGGGAAAATTTCTTTCTCTTATATATTAGGTTACTTTGAGTAGAAGCCAACTAAATAGCAACTGCTCTCAACAACATTCAGCGCAAGACATCAACAACAACATAGCTACAGCTTATCTTCATATAAAACAAAAAACACCACCAGTTGCAGTAGAATCAAACGCAACTCACAGTGACCCGTTGGGTGTCGGAGTAGAACTGGGCTCCGTCAGTAGGCTGCACTGTGTGTCTGTACCATAATTTGTTTCCCATTCGTCTGTTGGTGAGCATTTAGGTTGTTTACATCTTTGTGCTGTTGTGAATGGTGCTCCAATGAGCATGGTATGCATATGTCTATTCCTGCGACTGCTCTTTTTTCTCTTGGGTATATTCCTATGAGTGGGATTGCTGGATCTTATGGAATTTCTACTTCTAGCTTTTTAAGGAAGCACCAGATTGTTTTCCAAAGTGATTGTATCATTTTACATTCTCACCAGCAGTGCATGAGAGTCCAATCTCTCCACAACCTCTCCAACATTTTTATTTTGTGTTTTATGGATTAACCAAACCCATCACCATCGAGTCATTTCTGACTCATAGAGACCCTATAGGACAGAGTAGAACTGCCTTGTGGAGTTTCCAAGGAGCGCCTGGTGGATTCCAACTGCTGACCTTTTGGTTAACAGCATTTAACCACTACACCACTAGGGTTTCCATTTTTTGGATTAGTGCCAGTGTTATTGGGGTGATAAGGCATCTCTTTGTAGTTTTAATTTGTATTTCTCTGGTGGCTAATGATCATGAGCATTTCCTCATGTGTACATTAGCCACCCGAATATCTTTTTTGGTGCAGTGTCTGTTCATATGCTTTGCCCATTTTTAATTTTTTTATTTGTCTTTTTGTTGTTGAGGTGTTGCTGTATTTTGTGGATTTTAATGATTAGACCCTTACCAGATATGTCATAGCTAAAAATTTCTTCCCGATCTGTAGGTTCTGTTTTTACTCTTTTGGTGAAGCCTTTCGATGAGCATAACTGATTTTTAGCAGATCCCAGTTATCTAGTTTCTCTTCTGATGTTTCTGCATTGTTAGTTATGGTTCCGTTTATGCCATGTATTAGGCCTCCTAGCATTGTCCCTATTTTTTCTTCTGTGATCTTTATCATTTTAGGTTTTATATTTAGGTCTTTGATCATTTTGAGTTAGTTTTTGTGCATGATGTGAGGTATGGGTCCTGTTTCTTTTTTTTGCAGACAGATATCCAGTTATGCCAGCACCACGTGTTAAAGAGGCTGTCTTTTCCCCCATTTAATGGACTTTGGGCTTTTGTCAACTATCAGCTGCTCATAAACCAAACCCACTGCTGTCGAGTCAATTCCGACTCATAGCGACCCTATAGGACAGAGTAGAACTGCCCCATAGAGTTTCCAAGGAGCACCTGGTGGATTCAAACTGCCAACCTTTTGGTTAGCAGCTGTAGCAATTAATCACTACACCACCAGGGTTTCAGCTGCTCATAAGTGGATAGATTTACGTCTGGGTTCTCAATTTTGTTATATTGGTCTATGTGTCTGTTGTACCAGTACCAGCCTGTTTTGACTATCATGGTGGTATAATAGGTTCTAACATCAGGTAGTGTGAGGCCTCCCACTTTGGTCTTCTTCTTCAGTAATTCTTTACTTATTTGGGGCTTCTTCCTTTTCCATATGAAGTTTGTGATTTGTTTCTCCAACATGCTAAAAGTTGTCATTGGAATTTGGATTGAGATTGCATTATATCTGTAGATCACTTTGGGAAGAACTGACATTTTCATAGTGTTGAGTCTTCCTGTCTATCAGCATGGTATGTTTTTCCACTTATGTAGGTCTCTTTTGATTTCTTGCAATAGTGTCTTGCAGTTTTCTTTATGTAGGTTTTTTACATCTCTGTTTAAATTTATTCCTAAATACTTTATCTTCTTGGGGGCTTTTATAATGGTATTGATTTGGTGATTTCCTTTTGGAAGTTCTCTCTGCTGGTATAGAGGAATCTGACTGACTTATGTATGTTTATCTTATATCCTGATACTTTGCCAAAATCTTCTATTAGTTGTAGTAGTTTTCTTGTGGATTCTTTGGGGTTTTCCATGTATAAGACCATATTAGCTGCAAGGATACTTTTACTTCTTCCTTACCAATTTGGATGCACTTTATTTCTTTTTCTTGCCTTATTCATCTGGCTAGGGCCTCCAGTACAATGTTGAATATGAGTGGTGACAAAGGGCATCCATGTCTGGTTCCCCTTCTGAAGGGGAATGCTTTAAGACTCTTCATTTAGGATGATGTTGGTTGTTGGCTTTGCATAACTGGCCTTTATCATGTCCAGGAATTTTCATTCTATTCCTATTTCGCTGAGAGTTTTTATCAAGAATGGGTTTTGGACTTTTTAAAATACCTTTTCTGCATCAATTGATAAGATCATGTGGTTCTTGTCTTTTGTTTTATTTATGTGATGGATTACATTGATTGTTTTTCTAATGTTGAACCATTCCTGCGTACCTGGTATGAATCCCGTGTGGTCATGGTGAATTATTTTTTGATATGTTGTTGAATTCTATTGGCTAGAATTTTGTTGAGGATTTTTGGGTCTATATTGGTGAGGGATATTGGTCTGTAATTTTCTTCTTTTTGCGGATCTTTACCTGACTTTTCTATCATGGTTATGCTGGCTTCATAGAATGAGTTTGCGAGTATTCCATCCTTTTCTATGCCTGAAATGCCTTTGGTAGTAATGGTGTTAACTCTTCCCTGAAAGTTTGGTAGAATTCTCCAGTGAAGCCGTCTGGGCCAGGGCTTTTTTGTTGTTGGTGGTTTTTATTTTTTTAATTATCTCTTCAATCTCTTCTTTTGTTGTGGGTTTATTTAATTTTTCTACCTCAATTTGTGTTAGTTTAGGTAAGTAGTGTGTTCCTAGAAATTTGACCATTTCTGCTAGATTTTCAAATTTGTTAGAGTACAATTTTTCATAGTATTCTGTTATGATCCTTTTTATTTCCATTGGGTCTGTTGTGATATCACCCATTTCATTTCTTTTTTTTTTTTTTATAATAACTTTTATTAAGCTTCAAGTGAACGTTCACAAATCCAATCAGTCTGTTACATATAAGTTTACATACATCTCACTCCCTACTCCCACTTACTCTCCCCGTCTTGAGTCAGCCCTTTCAGTCTCTCCTTTCTTGACAATTTTGCCGGCTTCCCTCTCTCTCTATCCTCCCATCCCCCCTCCAGACAAGAGTTGCCAACACAATCTCAAGTGTCCACCTGATATAATTAGCTCACTCTTCATCAGCATCTCTCTCCCACCCGCTGACCAGTCCCTTTCATTTCTGATGAGTTGTCTTCGGGGATGGTTCCTGTCCTGTGTCAACTGAAGGTCTGGGGAGCATGGCCGCCGGGATTCCTCCAGTCTCAGTCAGACCATTAAGTTTGGTCTTTTTATGAGAATTTGGGGTCTGCATCCCACTGATCTCCTGCTCCCTCAGGGGTCCTCTGCTGAGCTCCCTGTCAGGGCAGTCATCATTTGTGGCCGGGCACCAACTAGTTCTTCTGGTCTCAGGATGATGTAGGTCTCTGGTTCATGTGGCCCTTTCTGTCTCTTGGGCTCTTAGTTGTCATGTGGGCTTGGTGTTCTTCATTTTTCTTTGCTCCAGGTGGGTTGAGACCAATTGCTGCATCTTAGATGGCTGCTTGTTAGCATTTAAGACCCCAGATGCCACATTTCAAAGTGGGATGCAGAATGATTTCATAATAGAATTATTTTGCCAATTGACTTAGAGGTCCCCACAAACCATGCTCCCCAGACCCCCGCGCTTGCTCCGCTGACCTTTGAAGCATTCATTTTATCCCGGAAACTTCTTTGCTTTTGGTCCAGTCCAATTGAGCTGACCTTCCATGTATTGAGTGTTGTCTTTCCCTTCACCTAAAGCAGTTCTTATCTACTGATTAATCAATAAAAAGCCCTCTCCCACCCTCCCTCCCTCCCCCCCTCGTAACCACAAAAGTATGTGTTCTTCTCAGGTTTACTATTTCTCAAGATCTTATAATAGTGGTCTTATACAATATTTGTCCTTTTGCCTCTGACTAATTTCGCTCAGCATAATGCCTTCCAGGTTCCTCCATGTTATGAAATGTTTCAGAGATTTGTCACTGTTCTTTATCGATGCGTAGTATTCCATTGTGTGAATATACCACAATTTATTTAACCATTCATCCGTTGATGGACACCTTGGTTGCTTCCAACTTTTTGCTATTGTAAACAGAGCTGCAATAAACATGGGTGTGCATATATCTGTTTGTATGAAGGCTCTTGTATCTCTAGGGTATATTCCTAGGAGTGGGATTTCTGGGTTGTATGGTAGTTCTATTTCTAACTGTTTAAGATAATGCCAGATAGATTTCCAAAGTGGTTGTACCATTTTACATTCCCACCAGCAGTGTATGAGAGTTCCAATCTCTCCGCAGCCTCTCCAACATTTATTATTTTGTGTTTTTTGGATTAATGCCAGCCTTGCTGGTGTGAGATGGAATCTCATCGTAGTTTTAATTTGCATTTCTCTAATGGCTAATGATCGAGAGCATTTTCTCATGTATCTGTTGGCTGCCTGAATATCTTCTTTAGAGAAATGTGTGTTCATATCCTTTGCCCACTTCTTGATTGGGTTGTTTGTCTTTTTGTGGTTGAGTTTTGACAGAATCATGTAGATTTTAGAGATCAGGCGCTGGTCGGAGATGTCATAGCTGAAAATTCTTTCCCAGTCTGTAGGTGGTCTTTTTACTCTTTTGGTGAAGTCTTTAGATGAGCATAGGTGTTTGATTTTTAGGAGCTCCCAGTTATCGGGTTTCTCTTCATCATTTTTGGTAATGTTTTGTATTCTGTTTATACCTTGTATTAGGGCTCCTAGGGTTGTCCCAATTTTTTCTTCCATGATCTTTATCGTTTTAGTCTTTATGTTTAGGTCTTTGATCCACTTGGAGTTAGTTTTTGTGCATGGTGTGAGGTATGGGTCCTGTTTCATTTTTTTGCAAATGGATATCCAGTTATGCCAGCACCATTTGTTAAAAAGGCTGTCTTTTCCCCAGTTAATTGACACTGGTCCTTTGTCAAATATCAGCTGCTCATACGTGGATGGATCTATGTCTGGGTTCTCAATTCTGTTCCATTGGTCTATGTGTCTGTTGTTGTACCAATACCAGGCTGTTTTGACTACTGTGGCTGTATAATAGGTTCTGAAGTCAGGTAAGGTGAGGCCTCCCACTTTCTTCTTCTTTTTCAGTAGTGCTTTGCTTATCTGGGGCTTCTTTCCCTTCCATATGAAATTGGTGATTTGTTTCTCTATCCCCTTAAAATATGACATTGGAATTTGGATCGGAAGTGCGTTAAATGTATAGATGGCTTTTGGTAGAATAGACATTTTTACTATGTTAAGTCTTCCTATCCATGAGCAAGGTATGTTTTTCCACTTAAGTATGTCCTTTTGAATTTCTTGTAGTAGAGCTTTGTAGTTTTCTTTGTATAGGTCTTTTACATCCTTGGTAAGATTTATTCCTAAGTATCTTATCTTCTTGGGGGCTACCGTGAATGGTATTGATTTGGTGATTTCCTCTTCGGTGTTCTTTTTGTTGATGTAGAGGAATCCAAGTGATTTTTGTATGTTTATTTTATAACCTGAGACTCTGCCAAACTCTTCTATTAGTTTCAGTAGTTTTCTGGAGGATTCCTTAGGGTTTTCTGTGTATATAATCATGTCATCTGCAAATAGTGATAACTTTACTTCTTCCTTGCCAATCTGGATACCTTTTATTTCTTTGTCTAGCCTGATTGCCCTGGCTAAGACTTCCAACACGATGTTGAATAAGAGCGGTGATAAAGGGCATCCTTGTCTGGTTCCCGTTCTCAAGGGAAATGCTTTCAGGTTCTCTCCATTTAGAGTGATATTGGCTGTTGGCTTTGCATAGATGCCCTTTATTATGTTGAGGAATTTTCCTTCAATTCCTATTTTGGTAAGAGTTTTTATCATGAATGGGTGTTGGACTTTGTCAAATGCCTTTTCTGCATCAATTGATAAGATCATGTGGTTTTTGTCTTTTGTTTTATTTATGTGATGGATTACATTAATGGTTTTTCTGATATTAAACCAGCCTTGCATACCTGGTATAAATCCCACTTGATCAGGGTGAATTATTTTTTTGATGTGTCGTTGGATTCTATTGGCTAGAATTTTGTTGAGGATTTTTGCATCAATGTTCATGAGGGACATAGGTCTATAATTTTCTTTTTTTGTAATGTCTTTACCTGGTTTTGGTATCAGGGAGATGGTGGCTTCATAGAATGAGTTGGGTAGTATTCCGTCATTTTCTATGCTTTGGAATACCTTTAGTAGTAGTGGTGTTAACTCTTCTCTGAAAATTTGGTAGAACTCTGCAGTGAAGCCGTCCGGGCCAGGGCTTTTTTTTGTTGGGAGTTTTTTGATTACCGTTTCAATCTCTTTTTTTGTTATGGGTCTATTTAGTTGTTCTACTTCTGAATGTGTTAGTTTAGGTAGGCAGTGTTTTTCCAGGAATTCATCCATTTCTTCTAGGTTTTCAAATTTGTTAGAGTACAATTTTTCATAATAATCTGATATGATTCTTTTAATTTCATTTGGTTCTGTTGTGATGTGGTCCTTCTCATTTCTTATTCGGGTTATTTGTTTCCTTTCCTGTATTTCTTTAGTCAGTCTAGCCAATGGTTTATCAATTTTGTTAATTTTTTCAAAGAACCAGCTTTTGGCTTTGTTAATTCTTTCGATTGTTTTTCTGTTCTCTAATTCATTTAGTTCAGCTCTAATTTTTATTATTTGTTTTCTTCTGGAGCCTGATGGATTCTTTTGTTGCTCACTTTCTATTTGTTCAAGTTGTAGGGACAGTTCTCTGATTTTGGCTCTTTCTTCTTTTTGTATGTGTGCATTTATTGATATAAATTGGCCTCTGAGCACTGCTTTTGCTGTGTCCCAGAGGTTTTGATAGGAAGTATTTTCATTCTCGTTGCTTTCTATGAATTTCCATATTCCCTCCTTGATGTCTTCTATAACCCAGTCTTTTTTCAGGAGGGTATTGTTCATTTTCCAAGTATTTGATTTCTTTTCCCTCATTTTTCTGTTATTGATCTCTAGTTTTATTGCCTTGTGGTCTGAGAAGATGCTTTGTAATATTTCGATGTTTTGGACTCTGCAAAGGTTTGTTTTATGACCTAATATGTGGTCTATTCTAGAGAATGTTCCATGTGCGCTGGAAAAAAAAGTATATTTTGCAGCAGTTGGGTGGAGAGTTCTGTATAAGTCAATGAGGTCAAGTTGGTTGATTGTTGTAATTAGATCTTCCGTGTCTCTGTTGAGCTTCTTACTGGATGTCCTGTCCTCCGAAAGTGGTGTGTTGAAGTCTCCTACTATAATTGTGGAGGTATCTATCTCGCTTTTCAGTTCTGTTAAAATTTGATTTATGTATCTTGCAGCCCTGTCATTGGGTGCATAAATATTTAATATGGTTATGTCTTCCTGATCAATTGTCCCTTTTATCATTATATAGTGTCCTTCTTTATCCTTTGTGGTGGATTTAAGTCTAAAGTCTATTTTGTCAGAAATTAATATTGCTACTCCTCTTCTTTTTTGCTTATTGTTTGCTTGATATACTTTTTTCCATCCTTTGAGTTTTAGTTTGTTTGTGTCTCTAAGTCTAAGGTGTGTCTCTTGTAGGCAGCATATAGATGGATCGTGTTTCTTTATCCAGTCTGTGACTCTCTGTCTCTTTATTGGTGCATTTAGTCCATTTACATTCAGGGTAATTATAGATAAATAAGTTTTTAGTGCTGTCATTTTGATGCCTTTTTATGTGTGTTGTTGACAATTTCATTTTTCCACACACTTTTTTGTGCTGAGGCGTTTTTCTTAGTAAATTGTGAGATCCTCATTTTCATAGTGTTTGACTTTATGTTAGTTGAGTCGTTACGTTTTTCTTGGTTTTTGTCTTGAGTTATAGAGTTGTTATGCCTTTTTGTGGTTACCTCATTATATACCCCTATTTTTCTAAGTAAAAACCTAACTTGTATTGTTCTATATCGCCTTGTATCACTCTCCATATGGCAGTTCAATGCCTCCTGTATTTAGTCCCTCTTTTTGATTATTGTGATCTTTTACCTATTGACTTCCATAATTCCCTGTTATGTGTATTTTTTTTTTTAATTAATCTTAATTTGTTTGTTTTTGTGATTTCCCTATTTGAGTTGATATCAGGACGTTCTGTTTTGTGACCTTGTTTTGTGCTGATATCTGATATTATTGGTTCTGTGACCAAACAATATCCTTTAGTATTTCTTGTAGCTTTGGTTTGGTTTTTGCAAATTCTCTAAACTTGTCTTTGTCTGTAAATATCTTAATTTCGCCTTCATATTTCAGAGAGAGTTTTGCCGGATATATGATCCTTGGTTGGCAGTTTTTCTCCTTCAGTGTTCTGTATATGTCGTCCCATTCCCTTCTTGCCTGCATGGTTTCTGCTGAGTAGTCAGAACATATTCTTATTGATTCTCCCTTGAAGGAAACCTTTCTTTTCTCCCTGGCTGCTTTTAAAATTTTCTGTTTATCTTTGGTTTTGGTGAGTTTGATGATAATATGTCTTGGTGTTTTTCTTTTTGGATCAATCTTAAATGGGGTTCGATGAGCATCTTGGATAGATATCCTTTCGTCTTTCATGATGTCAGGGAAGTTTTCTGTCAGAAGTTCTTCAACTATTTTCTCTGTGTTTTCTGTCCCCCCTCCCTGTTCTGGGACTCCAATCACCCGCAGGTTATCCTTCTTGATAGAGTCCCCCATGATTCTTAGGGTTTCTTCATTTTTTTTAATTCTTTTATCTGATTTTTTTTCAGCTATGTTGGTGTTGATTCCCTGGTCCTCCAGATGTCCCAGTCTGCATTCTAATTGCTCGAGTCTGCTCCTCTGACTTCCTAGTGTGTTGTCTAATTCTGTTATTTTATTGTTAATCTTTTGGATTTCTACATGTTGTCTCTCTATGGATTCTTGCAACTTATTAATTTTTCCACTATGTTCTTGAATAATCTTTTTGAGTTCTTCAACAGTTTTATCAGTGTGTTCCTTGGCTTTTTCTGCAGATATCCTAATTTCATTTGTGATATCATTAAGCATTCTGTAAATTAGTTTTTTATATTCTGTATCTGATAATTCCAAAATTGTATCTTCATTTGGGAAAGATTTTGAATCTTTTGTTTGGGGGGTTGGAGAAGCTGTCAGGGTCTGCTTCTTTAAGTGGTTTGATATGGATTGTTGTCTCCGAGCCATCACTGGGAAACTAGTTTTTCCAGAAAATCCGCTAAAAAAAAAACTGCAGTCAGATCCCTATCAGAGTTCTCCCTCTGGCTCAGGCTATTCAGATGTTAATGAAGCCGCCTGGGGAGGGTGGGGGAGGGAACAGAGAGATAGGAGAGTAGCACCTCAGAATATAGCCGGAGTTGCTTATCTTGCTTGGAATGACTGTTATATCTGAGATTCCCGCGGGCGCATCGCCTATGTGTGCTGGCTGTGTGGAGATTGCCCCCAGGGGGTCTGGCCCGCTGGAGTCACGGTCAGATCCTCCGCTTCCAGCCCCACGCCCAGCGTCAAGGCTCCCCTACTGGGACGGTGCACTCTCAACTCCAAAACCAGTCGCTGCCTCCCGGGGACTTCTCGTCCCACCAGCCGCGTGGCCGTGCCACCCCCGTGAACCAGGTAGGCCCCCTCCCGGGGTTAGTTCAGATGGGTGGAGTAGCTCCCCGTGCTTGTGCCGCGACCAAGTGTCCCGGCTGGAACGCTGTTCTCCCCACTCCAATACCAGTCGCTGCCTCCCGGGGACTTCTCCTACCGGCTGCGTCCCACGCCACCCGCGCGACCCAGCTGGTCCCCTTCCCGGGGTTAGTTCAGGGGGTGGAGCAACTCTCCGTGTTTATGGCGTACCTGCGAGCAGTCCAAATCCCTGCGGGACGGTTCCCGGCTCGGATGCTGCTCTTTCTGCTCCAAGATCAGTCACTGCCTCCCGGGGACTTCTCCTACCGGCTGCGTCCCACGCCGCCCGTGGAACCGGCTGGTCCCCCTCCCGGGGTTAGTTCAGGGGGGTGGTGCAGGTCTCTGTGCTTGTGCCGTACCTGACTGGTACGCTGGCTCCAGGGCTCTGGAAACTATCGCTGCTTCCCCGTATTAGTTCGTTCTCCGTCTCTAAATCCGTGTTTGTTGTTCAGGGTTCGTAGATTGTTATGTATGTGATCGATTCACTTGTTTTTCCGTGTCTTTGTTGTAAGAGGGATCCGAGGTAACGTCTGCCTAGTCCGCCATCTTGGCTCCGCCCCCCCCATTTCATTTCTTATTTAGGTTATTTGCTTCCTCTCCTGTTTTTTCTTTTGTCAATTTGACCAATGGTTTATTGATTCTGTTGATCTTTTCAAAGAACCATCTTTTAGTATTGTCTACTCTTTCAATTGTTTTCCTATTCTCTATCTCATTCATTTCTGCTCTAACCTTTATTATTTCCTTTCTTCTAGTGCCTGAGGGCTTCTTTTGTTTCTCTCTATTTGTTCAAGTTGTAGGGGTAATGTTTTGATTTTGGCACTTTCTTCTTTTTGAATGTGTGCATTTATTGTTATAAACTGACCTCTAAGCACTGCTTTTGCTGTTTCCCAAAGGTTCTGGTGAGACATGTTTTCATTCTCATTTAATTCTATGAATCTATTTTTTCCATCCTTGATTTCTTCTATAATCCAGTAGTTTTTAAGCAAGGTGGTGTTCTGTTTCCATGCATTTGATTTTTTTTCCTTGCTGTTTCTGTTATTGATTTCTAATTTTATGTCATTATAATCAGAAAAGATGCCATGTAAAATTTCAGTGTTTTGAATTCTGTTAAGGTTTGCTTTGCAGCCCCATATGCAGTTTATTCTGAAGGATGTTCCATGTGAGTTGGAAAAGAATGTATACTTGGCTGCTGCTGGATAGATTTCTGTATATGTCTATGATCTTCTGTATCTTTATTTTCTTTCTACATGTTCTGTTCTTCATTGAAAGTGGTGTGTTGAAGTCTACTATTATGATGGATTATCTATTTCTCTTTCCAATACTATTAGGGTTTGTTTTGTGTGGTTTGGAGCCGTCTCATTAGGTGCTTATGTATTTATTATAGTTATGTCCTCCTGGTGTATTGACCCTTTAGAGGTTAAGCTGTGTCCTTTCTTATCCTTTGTGGTGAATTTTGCTTTAAATATGTTTTGTCAGAGATTAATATTGTCTCTCCTGCTCTTTTTTTGTGGTTGTTTACTTGATATTTTTTCCATCATTTTAGTTTTAGTTTGTTTGTGTCTTTGAGTCTAAGTCGTGTCTGTTATAGGCAGCATATAGACAGATTGCGTTTTTTTAATCAATTTTGCCACTGTTCATCTCTTTATTAGCGCATTTAGTCCATTTACTTTCAGTGTAATTATTGATTGGTACGAGTTTAGTGCTGTCATTTTGTTGTTGTTGTTGCTTGTTTTTTTGGTGGTGCTAGCAGTTTCTTTGTTCCACTTAATTTTCTGTGCTGTTGAGTGGTTTTTCTTATGTATTCTCTTTTCATATTTTTTCATTATTGTTTATTTTGTTTTTGCTAAGTCCTCATGTTTTTCTTATTTTGATGGGTAGGTTTGTTAGCATCCTTTGTGGTTACCTTAAAATTTACCTTTATTTTTCTAAATTTAAACCAACATTTTATTTCTTAATATTGCCTTTAACTTCCTCTCCATATGTTCTGGTGTGGCACAGGTGTCCAGGTTTTCAGTCACCAAATGTGTGGTGCAGACTCTCACCTACAGTCCCAGACTGTCAGGGCTGCATATTGGTGTTTGAAGCAGGAACAGGTATCCGGCTGCTGTAGGGGGTATGTGTGGAACAAGGCAGGGGACTGGTGGCTGCCCCTGGATGCCTTGGTGAGGGTGTGTTCCTTTTTCCCTAGAGCATGTAGTGAGGGGTATTGCAGCTGGTCCTTGGGCACACAGTCCTTTTGACTGTAGGGAATGGGAAACACCGTTTATTCTCAGACCCCTATTACACGAGTGGCTAGACGGAGTGAGGAAACCCTGGTGGTGTAATGGTTAAGTGCTACAGCTGCTAACCAAAGGGTCGGCATTTCGAATCCACCAGGCGCTCCTTGGAAACTTTATGGGGCAGTTCTACTCTGTCCTATAGGGTCACTATGAGTCGGAATCAACTCGACGGCACTGGGTTTTTTTTTTTTTTTTTTTGGTTTAGATGAAGTGAATGTTACCACCAGCCCTCAGGCCTCTGGGGTAGGTGGCTGAGGTTCTGTGCTTAAGAGGCAGGGCCATGTCAAATGTCATAAGTCTGCAGCTCCCCCTTGGCTGCTGAAGTTGAAAATGGGCTTCAGGTGTATGCCCTGCTGTTATGATAATGATGGCATGTGGTGTTGAATCAGCCCACACAGGTCTAAACCCACTGACCCAGTGCACACAGGTCTAGGCAGGAGTAAAGGATTCTGCAAGTGTGCGGACCCCTTATGCCAGTGGCTCAGTGAAGGGGCAGGGCCTCCTGACTCACCCCGAGTTCCTGGCTTAGGGAGAGTGACGGTTGTTGAATACTGCCAGACTGGTTTCAGAGCAGAGCAGGGTGGGGTGTGGGTGAGGGGAAGTAACCAGTTCTCCACTGTGAAACTCTGGGAGTAGAATTTATTTTGCCTCCCAGTGCTAGGTTAGATGTTTGCACTTAACGTTTGCAGGTCCAGCGCTGCTTCCACCTAGCTCCAGAGGTGTGTGCAGACTCGCTGCTGCCCAGCTTCACCCGATATGGTGAGGTGCATCCCAAACACTACTGCTCACCTCAGCCTGCAGGCACAGGATGACCTAGTCAGCAGGGCACTGGCAACCTAACAACTGGCACTTCTTTGCTGTTTTTGAATTATCCCTCCTTCTCCCTGCCACTCAATCCAACTCTTCAGCTTTGTCTCTTATGATCAGGGCTTCTAGATTGTTATATATAATCAATTCACTTGTTTTTTCAGGTCTTTGTTGTAAGAGGGACAACAGGAAGAGTCTGACTATCCCACCGTCTTGGCCACACCTCTTGGTTTCCTATTTCTGCTGTATCAAATTACCACTCATTTAACAAAATTTATTATCTTAGAGTTCTGAAAGTAAGAATTCTGAGATTGTTCTCACTGGGCTAAAATCTAGGTGTTCATAAGGTTCTCTTTCCTCTGGAGGCTCTGTAAGAGAGCTGTTTCCATGCCTTTCCACCTTTTAGAGGCTAACCACATTCCTTCACTCATGATCCATGTCTTGGTCTTCCAGTCTGCTATAACAGAAATACCACAAGTGGATGGCTTCGACAAAGAGAAGCTTATTCTCTCACAGTCCAGTAGGCTAGAAGTCCAAATTAAGGGTGCCAGCTCCAGGGGAAGGTTTTTGCTCTCTGTTAGTTCTGAAGGAAGGTCCTTGTGATGCATCAGTCTTCCCTTGGTCTGGGAGCATCTCAGCACAGGAACCTCAGGTGCAAAGGACACCCTCTGCTCCCAGCACTGCTTTCTTGGTGGTATAAGGCCCCCCATCTCTCTGCTCATTTCTCTCTTTTATATCTCAAAGAGATTGGCTTAAGACACTATCCAAACTTGTATATCTCATCAGTATATCTGCCACTAATCCATCTCATTTCATCATAGTGATAGGATTTACAACACAGGGAAATCACATAAAATGATGGACAATCACACAATACTGGGACTCATGGCCCAGCTAAGCTGACAGACATTTTTGGGGAACACAATTCAATCCATGACAATCCACTTCCTCTTTTTTCAAAGCCAACAATTTTGAGCTGAGTCCTTCTCACACTGCTATCTCTGATTCTCTCTTCCTCTTCCCTCTCCCACTTTTAAGGCCCTTGGGATTACAATGAAACCACCTGGATAATTTAGGATACTCTTTCTTAAGGTCAGCTGATTAACAATTTTAATTCCATGTACAATCTTAATTCTCCTTTGCCATGTAACTTAACATATTCACAGATTCCAGGGATTGAGACAAGGACACCTTTGGAGAATCTTTTTCCTGTCTTCCGTATTGATATTTTGTAAAACCATGTCTGTTCAACAGGCAGACATCAAGGCCAGCTCCTGGCAATACAAAAACCTAATTGATAGTGCCAGGTCAGCTCCCAGATGTCAAAAAATATTCTGTTTCTTCTTCTAGGATATTTGTACTCAGGTCTCTTCCCTTTGAGTTAATTCATCTCACTGTACTATGACTTTTTGTTTAACTGTATCTATTTACAAACTTCAATAAAATTAAAAATATCTCTACTGCAGAAAAAAAAGTATTAAAATTATTAATTAAACAAGTACAATTTTGCAATGACTATAGTGGCTATTGTGCCAGTCTGCCTCAACAAAGGTCTCCCTTACCCTCTCTGGCCCGGTATTTCCCCAAGCATGAGGTCCTGCATTAGATTGATCCCTCCTAATGGTTTATCCAAAGGAAGTGAGTCAGACAATGTTCTGTTGTGATCCATAAGTTTTACATTGGCTAATTATTGGAAGTAGACCACCAGACCATTCTCCTAGTCTAATCTTATTAAGTTTTTAACCTTGTAACTTAACTTTACTAAGATCCAGTTTCATCAAAAGTCAGTGGGAGCTAAAAATAACATCTTCATGATTCTGCTTCGATGAAATCATGCAAATAGACTGTTAGAAACGATGTAGCTCAATCAGTAATTTCTCAATAAATATTTTTTAAATAATTTTTATTGTGCTCTAAGTGAAAGTTTACAAATCAAATAGGTCTCTCACAAAAAAAACTTATATACTCCCAATTGCTATCCCCCTAATGAGACAGTCCCCTCTCTCCCTCCACTCTCTCTTTTCATGTCCATTTCACCAGCTTCTAACCCCCTCCACCCTTTCATCTCCCCTCCAGGCAGGAGATGCCAACATAGTCTCAAGTGTCCACCAGATCCAAGAATCACGCTCCTCACCAGCGTCCCTCTCCAACCTATTTTCCAGTCCAATCCATGTCTGAAGAGTTGGTTTCAGGAAAGGTTCCTGTCCTGGGCCAACAGAAGGTCTGGGGGCCATGACCACCAGGGTCCTTCTAATCTCAGTCAGACCATTAAGTCTAGTCTTTCTATGAGAATTTGGGGTCTGCATCCCACTGCTCTCCTGCTCCCTCAGGGGTTCTCTGTTGTGCTCCCTGTCAGGGCAGTCATGAGTTGTAGCCGAGCACCATCTAGTTCTTCTGGTCTCAGGATGATGTAGTCACTGGTTCATGTAGCCCTCTCTGTCTCTTGGGCTCGTAATCACCTTGTGTCCTTGGTCTTCTTCATTCTCCTTTGATCCAGGTGGGTCGAGACCAATTGATGCATCTTACATGGCTGCTTGCTAGCGTTTAAGACCCCAGATGCCACTCTTCGAAGTGGGATGCAGAATGTTTTCTTAATAGATTTTATTGTGCCAACTGACTTAGATGTCCCCTGAAACCATGGTCCCCAGACCCCTGCCCCTGCTACGCTGGCCTTCGAAGCATTTAGTTTATTCAGGAAGCTTCTTTGCTTTTGGTTTAGTCCAACTGTGCTGACCTCCCCTGTATTGTGTGCTATCTTTCCCTTCACCTAAAATAGTTCTTATCTACTATCTAAACCCCTCTCCCGCCCTCCCTCCTGTAATGACAAAAGAATGTTTTCTTCTCAGTTAACTATTTCTCAAGTTCTTATAATAGTGGTCTTATACAATATTTGTCCTTTTGCAACCGACTAATTTCACTCAACATAATGCCTTCCAGGTTCCTCCATGTTATGAAATGTTTCACAGATTCCTTGCTGTTCTTTAACGTTGCATAGTATTCCATTGTGTGAATATACCATAATTTATTTATCCATTCATCTGTTGATGGGCATCTCGGTTGCTTCCAGCTTTTTGCTATTGTAAACAGTGCTGCATAAACATGGGTGTGCATATATCTGTTTGTGTAAAGGCTCTTATTTCTCTAGGATATATTCCAAGGAGTGGGATTGCTGGATCCTATGGTAGTTGTATTTCTAGATTTTTAAGGAAGACCCAAATTGATTTCCAAAGTGCTTGTACCATTTTACATTCCCACCAGCAGTGTATAAGTGTTGCAATCTCTCCACAGCCTCTCCAACATTTACTATTTTGTGTTTTTTGGATTAACGCCAGCCTTGGTGGAATGAGATGAAATCTCATTGTAGTTTTGATCTGCATTTCTTTAATGGCTAATAATCGTGAACATTTCTTATAGTGAAGTGTCTATTCATATCTTTTGCCCATTTTTTTAAATAACTTTTATTAAGCTTTAAGTGAACGTTTACAAATCCAATCAGTCTGTCACATATAAGTTTACATACATCTCACTCCCTACTCCCTCTTGCTCTCCCCCTCTTGAGTCAGCCCTTTCAGTCTCTCCTTTCTTGACAATTTTGCCGGCTTCCCTCTCTCTCTATCCTCCCATCCCCCCTCCAGACAAGAGTTGCCAACACAATCTCAAGTGTCCACCTGATATAATTAGCTCACTCTTCATCAGCGTCCCTCTCCCACCCGCTGACCAGTCCCTTTCATTTCTGATGAGTTGTCTTCGGGGATGGTTCCTGTCCTGTGTCAACTGAAGGTCTGGGGAGCATGGCCGCCGGGATTCCTCCAGTCTCACTCAGACCACCAAGTTTGGTCTTTTTATGAGAATTTGGGGTCTGCATCCCACTGATCTCCTGGGTCCTCTGCTGTGCTCCCTGTCAGGGCAGTCATCGATTGTGGCCGGGCACCAACTAGTTCTTCTGGTCTCAGGATGATGTAGGTCTCTGGTTCATGTGGCCCTTTCTGTCTCTTGGGCTCTTAGTTGCCGTGTGGCATTGGTGTTCTTCATTTTCCTTTGCTCCAGGTGGGTTGAGACCAATTGCTGCATCTTAGATGGCCGCTTGTTAGCATTTAAGACCCCAGACGCCACATTTCAAATTGGGATGCAGAATGATTTCATAATAGAATTATTTTGCCAATTGACTTAGAAGTCCCCGCAAACCATGTTCCCCAGACGCCCGCGCTTGCTCCGCTGAGCTTTGAAGCATTCATTTTATCCCGGAAACTTCTTTGCTTTTGGTCCAGTCCAATTGAGCTGACCTTCCATGTATTGAGTGTTGTCTTTCCCTTCACCTAAAGCAGTTCTTATCTACTGATTAATCAATAAAAAACCCTCTCCCACCCTCCCTCCCTCCCCTCCTCGTAACCACAAAAGTATGTGTTCTTCTCAGGTTTACTATTTCCCAAGATCTTGTAATAGTGGTCTTATACAATATTTGTCCTTTTGCCTCTGACTAATTTCGCTCAGCATAATGCCTTCCAGGTTCCTCCATGTTATGAAATGTTTCAGAGATTCGTCACTGTTCTTTATCGATGCATAGTATTCCATTGTGTGAATATACCACAATTTATTTACCCATTCATCCGTTGATGGACACCTTGGTTGCTTCCAACTTTTTGCTATTGTAAACAGAGCTGCAATAAACATGGGTGTGCATGAATCTGTTTGTATGAAGGCTCTTGTATCTCTATGGTATATTCCGAGGAGTGGGATTTCTGGGTTGTATGGTAGTTCTATTTCTAACTGTTTAAGATAACGCCAGATAGATTTCCAAAGTGGTTGTACCATTTTACATTCCCACCAGCAGTGTATAAGAGTTCCAATCTCTCCGCAGCCTCTCCAACACCTATTATTTTGTGTTTTTTGGATTAATGCCAGCCTTCCTGGTGTGAGATGGAATCTCATCGTAGTTTTACTTTGCATTTCTCTAATGGCTAATGATCGAGAGCATTTTCTCATGTATCTGTTGGCTGCCTGAATATCTTCTTTAGTGAAATGTGTGTTCATATCCTTTGCCCACTTCTTGATTGGGTTGTTTGTCTTTTTGTGGTTTAGTTTTGACAGAATCATGTAGATTTTAGAGATCAGGCGCTGGTCGGTGATGTCATAGCTGAAAATTCTTTCCCAGTCTGTAGGTGGTCTTTTTACTCTTTTGGTGAAGTCTTTAGATGAGCATAGGTGTTTGATTTTTAGGAGCTCCCAGTTATCGGGTTTCTCTTCATCATTTTTGGTAATGTTTTGTATTCTGTTTATACCTTGTATTAGGGCTCCTAGGGTTGTCCCAATTTTTTCTTCCATGATCTTTATCGTTTTAGTCTTTATGTTTAGGTCTTTGATCCACTTGGAGTTAGTTTTTGTGCATGGTGTGAGGTATGGGTCCTGTTTCATTTTTTTTCAAATGGATATCCAGTTATGCCAGCACCATTTGTTAAAAAGGCTATCTTTTCCCCAGTTAATTGACACTGGTCCTTTGTCAAATATCAGCTGCTCATACGTGGATGGATCTATGTCTGGGTTTTCAATTCTGTTCCATTGGTCTATGTGTCCGTTGTTGTACCAGTACCAGGCTGTTTTGACTACTTTGGTGTATAATAGGTTCTGAAGTCAGGTAAGGTGAGGCCTCCCACTTTCTTCTTCTTTTTCAGTAGTGCTTTGCTTATCTGGGGCTTCTTTCCCTTCCATATGAAATTGGTGATTTGTTTCTCTATCCCCTTAAAATATGACATTGGAATTTGGATCGGAAGTGCGTTAAATGTATAGATGGCTTTTGGTAGAATAGACATTTTTACTATGTTAAGTCTTCCTATCCATGAGCAGGGTATGTTTTTCCACTTAAGTATGTCCTTTTGAATTTCTTGTAGTAGAGCTTTGTAGTTTTCTTTGTATAGGTCTTTTACATCCTTGGTAAGATTTATTCCTAAGTATCTTATCTTCTTGGGGGCTACTGTGAATGGTATTGATTTGGTGATTTCCTCTTCGGTGTTCTTTTTGTTGATGTAGAGGAATCCAAGTGATTTTTGTATGTTTATTTTATAACCTGAGACTCTGCCAAACTCTTCTATTAGTTTCAGTAGTTTTCTGGAGGATTCCTTAGGGTTTTCTGTGTATATAATCATGTCATCTGCAAATAGTGATAACTTTACTTCTTCCTTGCCAATCCGGATACCCTTTATTTCTTTGTCTAGCCTAATTGCCCTGGCTAAGACTTCCAACATGATGTTGAATAAGAGCGGTGATAAAGGGCATCCTTGTCTGGTTCCCGTTCTCAAGGGAAATGCTTTCAGGTTCTCTCCATTTAGAGTGATATTGGCTGTTGGCTTTGCATAGATGCCCTTTATTATGTTGAGGAATTTTCCTTCAATTCCTATTTTGGTAAGAGTTTTTATCATGAATGGGTGTTGGACTTTGTCAAATGCCTTTTCTGCATCAATTGATAAGATCATGTGGTTTTTGTCTTTTGTTTTATTTATGTGATGGATTACATTAATGGTTTTTCTGATATTAAACCAGCCTTGCATACCTGGTATAAATCCCACTTGATCAGGGTGAATTATTTTTTTGATGTGTTGTTGGATTCTATTGGCTAGAATTTTGTTGAGGATTTTTGCATCAATGTTCATGAGGGACATAGGTCTATAATTTTCTTTTTTTGTAATGTCTTTACCTGGTTTTGGTATCAGGGAGATGGTGGCTTCATAGAATGAGTTGGGTAGTATTCCGTCATTTTCTATGCTTTGGAATACCTTTAGTAGTAGTGGTGTTAACTCTTCTCTGAAAGTTTGGTAGAACTCTGCAGTGAAGCCGTCCGGGCCAGGGCTTTTTTTTGTTGGGAGTTTTTTGATTACCGTTTCAATCTCTTTTTTTGTTATGGGTCTATTTAGTTGTTCTACTTCTGAATGTGTTAGTTTAGGTAGGTAGTGTTTTTCCAGGAATTCATCCATTTCTTCTAGGTTTTCAAATTTGTTAGAGTACAATTTTTCATAATAATCTGAAATGATTCTTTTAATTTCATTTGGTTCTGTTGTGATGTGGCCCATCTCGTTTCTTATTTGGGTTATTTGTTTCCTTTCCTGTATTTCTTTAGTCAGTCTAGCCAATGGTTTATCAATTTTGTTAATTTTTTCAAAGAACCAGCTTTTGGCTTTGTTAATTCTTTCAATTGTTTTTCTGTTCTCTAATTCATTTAGTTCAGCTCTAATTTTTATTATTTGTTTTCTTCTGGTGCCTGATGGATTCTTTTGTTGCTCAGTTTCTATTTGTTCAAGTTGTAGGGACAGTTCTCTGATTTTGGCTCTTTCTTCTTTTTGTATGTGTGCATTTATTGATATAAATTGGCCTCTGAGCACTGCTTTTGCTGTGTCCCAGAGGTTTTGATAGGAAGTATTTTCATTCTCATTGCTTTCTATGAATTTCCTTATTCCCTCCTTAATGTCTTCTATAACCCAGCCTTTTTTCAGAAGGGTGTTGTTCATTTTCCAAGTATTTGATTTCTTTTCCCTAGTTTTTCTGTTATTGATCTCTAGTTTTATTGCCTTGTGGTCTGAGAAGATGCTTTGTAATATTTCGATGTTTTGGACTCTGCAAAGGTTTGTTTTATGACCTAATATGTGGTCTATTCTAGAGAATGTTCCATGTGCGCTAGAAAAAAAAGTATATTTTGCAGCAGTTGGGTGGAGAGTTCTGTATAAGTCAATGAGGTCAAGTTGGTTGATTGTTGTAATTAGATCTTCCGTGTCTCTGTTGAGCTTCTTACTGGATGTCCTGTCCTTCTCCGAAAGTGGTGTGTTGAAGTCTCCTACTATAATTGTGGAGGTATCTATCTCGCTTTTCAGTTCTGTTAAAATTTGATTTATGTATCTTGCAGCCCTGTCATTGGGTGCATAAATATTTAATATGGTTATGTCTTCCTGATCAATTGTCCCTTTTATCATTATATAGTGTCCTTCTTTATCCTTTGTGGTGGATTTAAGTCTAAAGTCTATTTTGTCAGAAATTAATATTGCTACTCCTCTTCTTTTTTGCTTATTGTTTGCTTGATATACTTTTTTCCATCCTTTGAGTTTTAGTTTGTTTGTGTCTCTAAGTCTAAGGTGTGTCTCTTGTAGGCAGCATATAGATGGATCGTGTTTCTTTATCCAGTCTGTGACTCTCTGTCTCTTTATTGGTGCATTTAGTCCATTTACATTCAGGGTAATTATAGATAAATAAGTTTTTAGTGCTGTCATTTTGATGCCTTTTTATGTGTGTTGTTGACAATTTCATTTTTCCACATACTTTTTTGTGCTGAGGCGTTTTTCTTAGTAAATTGTGAGATCCTCATTTTCATAGTGCTTAACTTTATGTTAGTTGAGTCGTTACGTTTTTCTTGGTTTTTATCTTGAGTTATAGAGTTGTTATACCTTTTTGTGGTTACCTTACTATTTACCCCTATTTTTCTAAGTAAAAACCTAACTTGTATTGTTCTATATCGTCTTGTATCACTCTCCATATGGCAGTTCAATGTCTCCTATATTTAGTCCCTCTTTTTGATTATTGTGATCTTTTACCTATTGCCTTCCATGATTCCCTGTTATGTGTATGTTTTTTTAATTAATCTTAATTTGTTTGTTTTTGTGAATTCCCTATTTGAGTTGATATCAGGACGTTCTGTTTTGTGACCTTGTTTTGTGTTGATATCTGATATTATTGGTTCTCTGACCAAACAATATCCTTTAGTATTTCTTGTAGCTTTGGTTTGGTTTTTGCAAATTCTCTAAACTTGTCTTTGTCTGTAAATATCTTAATTTCGCCTTCATATTTCAGAGAGAGTTTTGCTGGATATATGATCCTTGGCTGGCAGTTTTTCTCCTTCAGTGCTCTGTATATGTCGTCCCATTCCCTTCTTGCCTGCATGGTTTCTGCTGAGTAGTCAGAACATATTCTTACTGATTCTCCCTTGAAGGAAACCTTTCTTTTCTCCCTGGCTGCTTTTAAAATTTTCTGTTTATCTTTGGTTTTGGCGAGTTTGATGATAATATGTCTTGGTGTTTTTCTTTTTGGATCAATCTTAAATGGGGTTCGATGAGCATCTTGGATAGATATCCTTTCGTCTTTCATGATGTCAGGGAAGTTTTCTGTCAGGAGTTCTTCAACTATTTTCTCTGTGTTTTCTGTCCCCCCTCCCTGTTCTGGGACTCCAATCACCCGCAGGTTATCCTTCTTGATAGAGTCCCACATAATTCTTAGGGTTTCTTCATTTTTTTTTAATTCTTTTATCTGATTTTTTTTCAGCTGTGTTGGTGTCGATTCCCTGGTCCTCCAGATGTCACAGTCTGCATTCTAATTGCTTGAGTCTGCTCTTCTGACTTCCTAGTGTGTTGTCTAATTCTGTAATTTTATTGTTAATCTTTTGGATTTCTACATGTTGTCCCTCTATGGATTCTTGCAACTTATTAATTTTTCCACTATGTTCTTGAATAATCTTTTTGAGTTCTTCAACAGTTTTATCAGTGTGTTCCTTGGCTTTTTCTGCAGTTGTCCTAATTTCATTTGTGGTATCATTAAGCATTCTGTAAATTAGTTTTTTATATTCTGTATCTGATAATTCCAAGATTGTATTTTCATTTGGGAAAGATTTTGATTCTTTTGTTTGGGGGGTTGGAGAAGCTGTCATGGTCTGCTTCTTTAAGTGGTTTGATATGGATTGTTGTCTCCGAGCCATCACTGGGAAACTAGTTTTTCCAGAAAATCCGCTAAAAAAAAACTGCAGTCAGATCCCTATCAGAGTTCTCCCTCTGGCTCAGGCTATTCAGATGTTAATGAAGCCGCCTGGGGAGGGTGGGGGAGGGAACAGAGAGATAGGAGAGTAGCACCTCAGAATATAGCCAGAGTTGCTTGTCTTGCTTGGAATGACTATTATATCTGAGACTCCCGGGGGGCACGTCGCCTATGTGTGCTGGCTGTGTGGAGATTGCCCCCGGGGGGTCTGGCCCGCTGGAGTCACGGTCAGATCCTCCGCTTCCAGCCCCACGCCCAGCGTCAAGGCTCCCCTACTGGGACGGTGCACTCTCGACTCCAAAATCAGTCGCTGCCTTCCGGGTACTTCTCGTCCCTCCAGCCGCGTGGCCGTGCCGCCTCCGAGAACCAGTTGGGCCTCCTCCCGGGGTTAGTTCAGATGGGTGGAGCAGGTCCCCGTGCTTGTGCCGTGACCGAGTGTCCCGGCTGGGACGCTGTTCTCCCTGCTCCAATACCAGTCGCTGCCTCCCAGGGACTTCTCCTACCGGCTGTGTCCCACGCTGCCCGCGCGACCCAGCTGGTCCCCTTCCCGGGGTTAGTTCAGGGGGGTGGAGCAACTTTCCCTGTTTATGCCGTACCTGCATCCAGTCCAAATCCCTGCGGGACGGTTCCCCGGCTCGGACGCTGCTCTTTCTGCTCCAAGACCAGTCACTGCCTCCCGGGGACTTCTCCTACCGGCTGCGTCCCACGCCGCCGGTGAAACCAGCTGGTCCCCCTCCCGGGATTAGTTCAGGGGGGTGGAGCCGCTCTCTGTGCTTGTGCCGTACCTGACTGGTACGCTGGCTCCAGGCTCCGGAAACAATCGCTGCTTCCCCGTATTAGTTCGTTCTCCGTCTCTAAATCTGTGTTTGTTGTTCAGGGTTCGTAGATTGTTATGTATGTGATCGATTCACTTGTTTTTCCGTGTCTTTGTTGTAAGAGGGATCCGAGGTAGCGTCTGCCTAGTCCGCCATCTTGGCTCCGCCTGTCTTTTGCCCATTTTTTAATTGGGTTATTTGTCTTTTTGCAGTTGAGTTTTTGCAGTATCATGTAGACTTTAGAGATCAGGCGCTGATCGGAAATGTCATAGTTGAAAACTTTTTCCCAGTCTGTAAGCCTTTTTACTCTTTTGGTGAAGTCTTTGGATGAGCATAGATTTTTGATTCTTAGGAGCTCCCAGTTATCTAGTTTTTGTTTTGCATTTTTAATAATGTTTTCTATACTATTTACGCCATGTATTAGGGCTCCGAACAGTGTCCCTATTTTCTCTTCCATGATCTTTACCTTTTTAGATTTTATATTTAGGTGTTTGATACATTTTGAGCTCAGTTTTTTTGCATGGAGTGAGGTATGGGTCTTGTTTCATTTTTTGCAGATGGATATCCAGTTATGCCAGCACCATTTGTTAAAAAGACTGTCTTCTCCCCCATTTAACTGTTTTGGGGCCTTTGTCAAAAATCAACTGCTCATATGTGGATGGATTTATATCTGGATTCTCAATTCTTTTCCACTGGTCCATGTATCTGTTGTTGTACCAGTACCAGGCTGTTTTGACTACCGTGGTGGTATAATAGGTTGTAAAATCAGGGAAAGTAAGGCCTCCCACTTTGTTCTTCTTTTTCAGTAATACCTTATTTATCCGGGGCTTCTTTCCCTTCCATATGAAGTTGGTGATTTGTTTCTCCATCTCATCAAAGAATGCTGTTGGGATTTGGATTGGAATTGCATTAAATGTATAGATCCCTTTTGGCAGAATAGACATTTTTATAATGTTAAGTCTTCCTATCGATGAGTAAGGTATGTTTTTCCACTCATGTAAGTCTCTTTTGGTTTCGTGCAGAAGTGTTTTGCAGTTTTCTTTGTATAAGTCTTTTACATCTCTGGTAAGATTTATTCCTAATTATTTTATCTTCTTGGGGGCTACGGTAAATGGCATTGATTTGGTGATTTCCTCTTCAATGTTCTTTTTGTTGGTGTAGAGGAATCCAACTGATTTTTGTATGCTTATCTCGTATCCTGATACTCTGCTGAACTCTTCTATTAGTTTCAGTAGTTTTCTGAAGGATTCCTTAGGGTTTTCTGTGTATAAGATCATGTCACCTGCAAATGGAGATACTTTTACTTCTTCCTTGACAATCTGGATGCCCTTTATTTCCTTATCTAGCCTAATTTCTCTGGCTAGGACCTCCAACACAATGTTGAGTAAGAGCAATGATAATGGGCATCCTTGTCTGGTTCCCAGTCTCAGTGGGAATGCTTTCAGGCTCTCTCCATTTAGGGTGATGTTTGCTGTTGGCTTTATATAAATGCCCTTTATTATGTTGAGAAATTTTCCTTCTATTCCTGTTTTGCTCAAGTTTTTATCATGAATAGGTGTTGGATTTTGTCAAATGCCTTTTCTGCATCAATTGATAAAATCATAGGATTCTTGTCTTTTGTTTTATTTATGTCATGGATTACATTAATTGTTTTTCTAATGTTGAACTATTCCTGCGTACCTGGTATGAATCCCACTTGGTCATGGTGAATTATTTTTTGATATGTTGTTGAATTCTGTTGGCGAGAATTTTGTTGAGGATTTTTGCATCTAAGTTCATGAGGGATATAGGTCTATAATTTTCTTTTCTTGTGGTGTCTTTACCTGGTTTTGGTATCAGGGATATGGTGGCTTCATAGAATGAGTTTGGTAGTATTCTGTCCTTTTCTATGCTCTAAAATACCTTAAGTAGTAGTGGTGTTAACTCTTCTCTGAATGTTTGGTAGAACTCTGCAGTGAAGCTGTCCAGACCAGGGCTTTTTTGGGGTGGGGGGGTTTGATTGCCTTTTCCATCTGTTCTTTTGTTATGGGTCTATTTAGCTGTTCTACCTCTTTTTGTGTTAGTTTAGGTAGGCAGTGTGTTTCTAGGAATTCACCCATTTCTTCTAGGTTTTCACATTCGTCAGAGTACAATTTTTCACAAAAATCTGATATGATTCTTTTAATTTCAGTTGGGTCTGTTGTAATATCGCCCATCTCATTTCTTATTCAGGTTATTTGGTTCCTCTCCTGTTTTTCTTTTGTCAGTTTGGCTAGTGGTTTATCAATTTTGTTAATTTTTTCAAAAAAACCAGCTTTTGGTCTTGTTAATTATTTTCATTTTTTTTTTCTATTTCTTTTAGTTCAGCTCTAATTTTTAGTATTTGTTCTTTTTTCTGGCGCCTGTGAGTTTCTTTTGTTGCTCTCTTTCTATTTGTTCAAGTTGTGGGGATAATTCTTTGATTTTGGCCCTTTCTTCTTTTTGTATGTGTGCATTTATTGATATAAATTGACCTCTGAGCATTGCTTTCACTGTGTCCCAGCGTTTTTACAGGAAGTGTTTTCGTTCTCATTGGAATTTCTTTATTCCATCCTTAATGCCTTCTGTAATCCAGTCTTTTGTTTTGTTCAGTTTCCAAGTGTCTGATTTCTTTTCCCTGCTTTTCCTGTTATTGATTTCCACCTTTATGCCCCTATGGTCAGAGAAGATGCTTCGTAATATTTGAATGTTTTGGATTCTGCTAAGGCTTGTTTTATGCCCTAATATGTGGTCTTCTAGAGAATGTTCCATGTGCACTAGAAAAGAAAGTATACTTGGCTGCTGTCAGGCGGAGTGTTCTGTATATGTCTATGAGGTCAAGTTGGTTGATTGTGGCATTTAGGTCTTCCGTGTCTTTATTGAGCTTCTTTCTGGATGTCCTGTCCTTCACCAAAAGTGGTGTGTTGAAGTCTCCTACTATTATTGTTTTGTTAGAAATTAATAACTCAATAAATATTAACTGTTCTGATTTTTGTTATTGATTTTAATATTATTATTTTCTCTTTTAATTTATTTATTCAGGGTTACCAGAATTTGACTTATATTTCTACTTCCATTTTCTTTTTTCTCATATTATTGACTATATCCATAGGTATATGCCTGTTGGGAAATAAAATTCAAATATCCCTTCATAGATTGGTTTGACAATCCTAGTATAATTATATAACATAATTGTGTGGTTTGTCTATCTAACCACATTGCACATGCAAACAGGATGTGCCTCAAACTAGCAGACAACTAGGAATGAGGCATGTACAACCACTGGCATCAACCATTCCATGAGTGCTACGGCCATCTGTGATCAAGACATTTACACAATATTGGCAAAGTGAAAGCCACTATTATTATTTCTAGAAAGCAAACAGTAAACAGTAAAACAAATTCTCAAAGCAGATCTGCTTATTCTTTTCCAAACTACTCATATTCTTTCTAATATCACTGTACTGGCACGTTGTGTTTCTGGTCAAATGTTGTCTTCATGTCACCTCTACCTCTGGCTACCACCATGCTACCTGGGACACCTGCATGGCTTCCGAGGCTTCTGTTCTACCCCTGGGCCTCACTGGGCCTTGCTTCACTAATGGAAAGACCCCTGCACAGGATCTCCTGAGCCTCTGCCACTGGGCCCTTCTTGACCTATGCTGCTGCCTCCTACCATGCTACCCAGGCCAGAGTGGTTCTCTGTCTTGCTGTCATGATACCAAGGCCTACCCTGCATGAGGGAATGTATTGTTCCCACCACGATGCCCGAAGGGGGAAGGAAGCAAATTACACCAGCCACACTCAGGTCTCTGTCCCACAGGTACAAGTGTTGCAGTACTTTAGTAGGAGGCACACCCCTGCACAAACACACTCAGTTCTCTCTCTATGGACCAGCAAGGCCACCATCCCTGTCTTCACTATTACAACTCTCTCTTCTTGATATAGGGAGTTCTAAGTGCAGGGACCCTGGGCCCAAAGGCTGCACTCCACTCTACGCTCTTTTTGATGGTAGTGAGGGGCCCCAGAACCTCTGTGGATTTGGCCCTTATATAAGCCTAACAGAATAGGAACAGCGACCAATCTCCTTGTTGGACCACATAGGGCACAATCCCATTAAGTGAATTTTCAATCCACTAGTTTTGTAGTAAATCTACTAATACCTTGCAAAATTTTGGCCCAGACAATCATTTTGTGAAGTTACAAGACCAGGGCAAGAAAGCCATATAAAAGTGATTCATTGCACTGCAATAATTCAGCCCATTTTCTTAACCCTTAACCAGTTCATAAGCAGAGCTATAACAAATCAATCAGTTAATGCTTATTATATTTTGATTATGTAGCACAGCATCGTATAACCTCCCATATTGGAGCTCCTGAGTGGTGCAAACACTTATACTGTATAATCTCCTGGAGCGGAGCCCCTGGGTGGTACAGTTAACATGTTCAGATGCTAACTGAGAAGATGGAGGTTCAAGTCCACCCAAAGGCACCTTGGAAGAAAGACCTGGTGATCTAATTCTGAAAAATCACCCATTAAAAACTCTACAGAGCACAGTTCCACTCTGACACACACAGGGTTGCCATGAGTCAGAGGTAACTCAATGGTAACTGATTTTTACTGTTTTCTGTTGCAAGATAAAGACATTAAAAAAAACTCTCATTACTGTACGTCAGTTCATAAGTCAACATATCCTGCTAAAGCAGAGAAGAAAGGAGATACTGAAATTATACTTGTTTGATAGATCTGGTGCTTTATATTTATTCCATACCCAAAACCAAAACTAAACCCATTGTCATCAAGTCTATTCCAACTCATAGCGACCCAATAGGACAGAGTAGAACTGCCCCATGGAGTTTTCAAGGAGCTTCTGGTGAATTTGAGCTGTTGGCGTTTTGGTCAGCAGCTGAGCTCTTAACGACTGCACTACCAGGGCTCCTTATTCTATACAGTAGCCTCTAAAAATAATCCTATGGAAGAGGCATTATGATGCCCCTTTTACAGATCATTAAACTCAGGCTCAGAGAGGTTATATAACAGGCCCAAAATATATAGCTAGAAAGTTTCAAGACTGGAAAAGTTCAATTCGGTCATGGCCTTTTGTTGGGTAAGACATGTCTAAAAGTCCACTCTGTTCCCACATCATTACCAGCTCTTTCTTGACACATTAGTTATTGTGAAAGTTTAGGTTAACAGGATTATGGACTAAGTGTATTTTCCAGGCATGAGTTAAGTGCTTTATGCATCGCAACTCATTTAATACTAATAATATTATAAGGCAAGCATCAAATTCAAAATAATCCCATTCTGACTTTAGCAGGTTGATAAAACAGGCCATTTTCTTCAGAGATCAAATATCCTGAGATTTTAAAATAGTCCTGTATGGAGGTAATAAATGAGGAGAGCATGTGGTCATCTGTATTCTTCCGAATGCTTTCCCACGAGCATTTCTGCAGCCTGGAGCTCAGGAATCCCTAAGGCTTTAGCCAGGTGCCTTGTATTTTATACCGGCAACAGAGGCATTGGTGGGGATCCGAACAGTGATCTGGGAACCAGAGGCTTAGAGTATTCCACACCTCCTGCACGGTGGCTCCTCTGATGCAGGTTAGTGCTACGACTCCTAGACTGAGTGCTTACAACAGGGGATGGTATGCGCTAATGCTTTCACTGTGGCCCACTTAATTTCTGTAATTTAAAAAACTATATCACAATCATACTATTTGGAAACCACGGAAATTAAAGCACCTGGATTGCACTTGATAACATCATAACTATTCCTTTTATATTCTTCCATATACATTTTTTACAATTTGTTTATACAATTAGCATGATATCTAAGAGTGTCCCAGCTGTTATATTGTGTTCCATGGGAAATTTATTAGTTCTGTAATAATTCAGGATGCACGTTGTGGAAAACCTTGCAAAATAAGCCCTTTGTGTTTACAGGGTCTCCTCCCAGCCCTTCTTTTTTAGTCATATTTTAGAATGATATCCACAACGTATGGCAATGCTTCAAGGGACAAGACTAGCTCTCTGGCTGTCACTCCGAATTGCCAAATTGACTAATAAAGGATTTTTCACTTTTACCCTGAGATTAATTTTCATTGCATTCCTACCAGTAATGCATATCATAAAGAAACATTGAGTGTATAATGTTTGAATGCATAAAAATTATAAAAATTTAGTTTAAACTATGTATTAATTTCCAGTGAGAAAGAACATCCTTTCATACTTATATTGCACTAACGTATCTTTATCAAATTATAATTATGAAAATAATACTACGGGTATTTCCCAGTGTAAGACAGGGTTCCATTCTGAAGACTCTTGTCATGTCAGTTCTGATATAAGTAGAATATCTATTTTTTAAAAAATATTCATTATTTTTGCCTCCTATTATCAATATCTTTATAAATCCAATCTTTATTTGTCTTTGGGATTGGCATGAGAATGATAACATCAACAAATTACGTGCTACAACGTTATAAGTAGTACATATTACTAAGAATAAGATGTACAAAGATAAGAAAGGATAGTCATAGGGCAGTTCCTTGTAACTCAAATATGTCTTAAGTCGGGGACGATCTGTACTAAGCTTTTTACGAAAGTTGAGTCTTAGTTAACACTCTGACTCTAAGGTAAATGGATGCATATATCTGATTCTATTAAATTCTCTATTCATGAATTTCTCTTTGGGGAAAAGTTTGTGTAGAGATAAAATTTATGTTGGCTATCTTTTATTGATAACATACTAAATATAAATAATTTAATTAAACATTCTACATGCACTATCTTTTTTCATTTTTACAAAGTAGAACAGTTACCCATTTTAAATACACTAACCTGAGACGCACAGTTTATAAGAGAGCTGCCTAACTTCACAGAACTCACAGTTGCTCCAATGAGCTCCAGCAGATTTCCCAGACTGAGATGCACTAGGAAGGAAAGGCGAGCGATATACTTCTGAAAAGTCAGCCAAAGTGAACCCAATAGATGGCAATAGTCCGATCAACAACCGATTATGGGAATGGCGCAGGACTGGGCAGCATTTTGCCCGGGGTAGCCGTGTGTTAGGTGACTTAATGGCATCTAACAACAACGATGTGTTTGAGAGCCCATTCTTTATGTTGTTTGCTTTATTCAAAAAGTTTTGTCACTATTAAGATAATAATTGGAACAAAAAACTGGCTGGCAAGCCCAAAATAACTGTGGGGAGTTTACTTTCATGACTAGGATTTTGGACCCATGCTTCCTACTTTTGAGACCAGGGAAAAATAAATTAATCTAACCCTCCATTCCTTCATCTGCAAATCCAAATCCTCTTCTACTTTGGTAGTGTGGAATTACAAAGAATTGAATTCACTTGGGAACAACTGCCTTTTTGATGTGAAATACAGATAATATTGTCTCTTTTTACCTGCTATTTTAAAATTTCTTGATTGAATTTTGAGACATTATTGAATTTGTGACAAGTTTCATGATATCTGTTACAATTCTTATAACACATTGAATATTAAAGGCATGAGAACACATTGCAAAATTAATAATCAAATAACCTAATAGCCTTGGAATAATTAAATTTACCATGGTCATGAGTGTTTCCTCTATGTTCAAAATAAATTCATAGACGGTAGACAGAGGACAGACAGAAAAATCTAAAGGAACAGAGAAAACATGTCACTTATGCTGAAAAATGAAGACTGATACGTAATGATATTTTTGTTCTTTGATATGAAATAAGTAACATTACATTACATGTGAGTTATGGGAAAACACTAATTTTACTTTCAAAATATTTTGGTAGGAAACATCTTTAGATGACCAATAATAACATAATAATGATAATAATCAATAACTTTATAGAGCTATCTTCTTGTGCATGCATTCTCCAGTGTACTTATATGCATTTTATTTTGTAATTATCAAATAATCCTATAGTAGATACTACTATGTCATCTCATTTTGCACATAATGAAACTGAGGTTTAAGCATATTGCTCAAATTTATCCAACTACTAAACAGTGGCATAGGTATTCAAACTCAAGAAACCTGGCCATTAAATATGTACTTTTATGTTCAATCTTCAGATGAATGCAGCTACCAGTTTAAATGTTTACTATTAGATCAGTCATGTAACTTTTCTGAACTTAGTAATTCATGCCGACTAAATGTGAAATATACATTTATTTCACATTATATGAACTGTCCAGCAAATAAAATGCCTGATATGATAATATTTCAAATACTCTTAGTTTAAAATAATTTCATCTTAAATTTAAATCTACAGAAGACTTTCAAAATCATATTCATTGAATCTTGGCGTCTGAGAAACATTGGAAAGCTGCCCTTAAGCTCAGGGCCTTAGCAGGTGGTTATCAAATCGCCGAAGCAGAGAATGAGCCCCGCTGGAAACAAATGAAACCAGTGCTCCAGTACAGCTGTCTACCAAAGTCTGCAAATTTTCCCAGTCTAGAAACAAGGAGAGTGGCTCATAGCAAAGTAAGTGACCTTCCCCAAATATCACACGTATTTGTGAACAAAATATGGACAGGTCTTTAGAGTTCTGACTCCTAGTCTTCGTGTTATTTAAGCAACTCGTAACTCGTATGTCTATACCCAGTATGCCCTGACCCAGGGCAGGCTTAAGTGAATGAACTTTGCATGTCATGACCTCCAGTTCAGCGGCAGCCAGAGACACAGACCTGTCCATCCACCCAATGCAGTAAGAAATGCTAACAAAGAAAATAGATTAGGAAAGGAAAATGTTTCCTTAAAAATAGAAAGTCATATGAATTTAAAAAGTAATAGGAAAACACAGCTTACCTGAAACTAATAGGAAAGTGAATACATTATTTTAAAAAAAAAAAATCTACAGACACAGACTACTTTACACCTATGTTTTAGTGGCCTTTAAGGACACTGATTATCCCTATTTTGTTTTAAAAAAAAATCAGAGGCTACACATTAAAAGATGAACTATAGCAATACATTTTGTGAGTTTAATATGTTTAATATTCATGCATGCAAAGACAGTACAATGTAATATTAAATCAACAATGATCATAGATTCAAACAACTGATATACCAATAACAAGTTGTTTGATCCAAATAACATTGAAATTGTTTAAAATGGTAGCCTATTAATGAAATGCAGAACATTAATATTAAATTATTAATATCATATAAGTATCCCAAATATATGTAATGTAAAATACAAAACTTCAGTCCAAAATAACAAAAATGTCAAATATATAAAATCAACTGGAGAAGATATTCACAATGCATATAAAATAACAAGTTATAAAGATATATAAATTATATACATAAATACATAAATTACAAAATACATGGGAAATTCTTCAAATTATTAAGAAAAAAGCCAAACAATCTAGAAATCATGAATAAGAGATATTCACAGAGAATTTGCAGAAGAAATCCAAGAGGTCGATGAGTAGATTAAAAGAGTTTCTGCCATGTAACTTAAATGACATGCAATTTAAATTTATTTTCACACTTATTTGATTGCTGTTAATTATCGCATCTAACAGTAAAATATGTGGAGGAATTATCACACAAATTGACAGTTGACTGGAGTGTAAAAGGTGGAGGTGCAATTATCTTAAACCCAAAATATTCTAGTAAAATATTTACTTGAGAAAATATCGCCACATGCACAAGGATATGGGTTATATTAACAAAAGATTGGAAAGAAGCTAAGTATTCTTAAATAAACATTATATATATACATGTATATTTATATATATAAATTGCATATATATGATGTAATAAAATTTGGCAGTAGTTAACAATATATTAAACTGAATATATATATATTTCACTCAAAATATATATATTTGAGGGAACAAAGCATAAAAGAATGATATGTTCACTATTATAGCATATTTATATCAATTTTGAAAAATGGAACGTCTACATATTTTAATGATATGAAAGTCATTGTTGGTATATACTAAGAATCAAAAAATTTTAATATGTATTAAAGGTCTGAAGATCATAGACCATTCACAAAATTTGCAAAGTTTTCCAAATAAGTTACAGAAAAACTAAAAAAGGATTTACTACACCACAGATTATGACTGAAGTCCAAACATAATACTGTTGGTAATCCTGAATTCACAGCTCTCTTTCACAATTTGAATTTGTGAGCAAAAGACACCACTTACCTAAGTATAATAGGTGAATCCATTTACGTATGCATCCATTCCTACCACCAAAAATACTTAGATGTAAAAGAAATGGAAGTTATAGATTCTAGTGAAAAGAGAAGCTATTCTGAAAGTGAATGAGTACCTGTATATTTTACCTGTGGGAGATGTTGGACCTCAGGTTCATTATATGAGAATATCATTTGGATAAGTCATAATTAATGGATTAGTTTTTGTCTTCTACTTTTAAAAGCATAAAATTATTGATGTCCAAATTTACATGAAAATTGCATGCAATATGAATTATGTTCATTTATGAAATTATTAACTTTTTTTGAATGGATAAAACCAAAACACCTGTGCTGTCAAGTCAATTCTGACCCTACAGGATAGGCTTGCCCCATTGAGTTTCCAAGGAGTGGGTGGTGAGTTTGAACAGCCAACCTTTTGGTTAGCTGCCAAAAACTTAACCACTGTGCCACCAGGGCTCCCTTAGAATGGATATATAAATTAAAACCAGCAGCATTGTTTAAGAACATAATACATAAAAGTTTAAATGTTGAGGGGGTTCTAAACTTAACGAGATGTAGGCACCATGATCCGGAATGCAAGTCATGATAATATAAATGATATGGCGATGGGTACAGTAGTATCTGTGGAGGCTGAAAGCCTAGTGTGTTTAGAGCACAGGCTGCATGTAAGTGTGGAATAGAGAATTTTTGCTTTTGTTTTTTCCCCATCAAACTTAGTTTTATTGGTTGTAATTTTTTTGAAACTTTTGAAATTTTAATTTGTCTTGATATTGAAGAAAATCATGTGAGAATCGATTAAGCAAATATCTAAAACACATGCAAAAGTAATAACTATAGGCATATCACCTCAATACCTACTAAAGTGCATAAACCTGAATTTCCTTCAATATAGAAATACCAAAAGGGTAAAGAACTCGGATTGCATAAGTAATATTTCATAACGCCATAAGTAAATTATGTGTGGCATACTGACAAATTATTAGAAAACAATAGAGGTATAATTTGTACCACTGTATATGTATGTTATCTAATTTTGTGTGAATAAAAAATAATGTATAGTAACAGCAGAGATGGATAGTAGTATGCTATGGCAAAAATCTTGTTTGTAAGTGAAAGATTAAAGTAGTAAGTAGTCCTCCAAGCCTGAGATTTCCCAAGTCATTTGATCAAGTTTTCATAAAGATATGTACAAGCTTCATTTTAAACAAATCTCATTTCTGCATCATTCTTACATCTTTCAGGCACCAGTAGAGCCATGGTCAATGCCAACGGCACCACAGGAATAAACTTCATTCTTCTAGGGCTCTTTAACCACACACAGATCCACCTATTCCTGTTTGCCATGGTGCTTATGATCTTCATCACCTCACTGATGGGCAACACCCTTATGATCATTCTCATTCATGTGGACCCTCAACTCCACATGCCCATGTACTTCCTGCTTAGCCAGCTTTCTTTCATGGACATGCCGCTGGTCTCCACCATCGTTCCCAAAATGGCAGCCAACTACCTGATGCACACTAGGTCTATCTCTCCCACTGGCTGTGGAGTCCAGATCTTCCTTCTTCTCACTCTGGGAGGGAGTGATTTCTTCCTCTTAACGGCCATGTCCTATGACCACTATGTGGCCATATGTCACCCACTGCGCTACCCCATTCTCATGAGTCAGAAGCTCTGTTTACTCGTGACATCAGGTTCCTGGCTCCTGGGAGGGATCGATGGGCTGATGCAGGCTGGTGCCACTTTGAGCTTCCCTTACTGTCACTCACGGGAAATCAATCACTTTTTCTGTGAAGCACCATCACTGGTACGCCTTGCCTGTGCTGACACCACAATTTTTGAGTTTTTCATGTATTGTATGTCTGCTGCATTCTGATGCTCTTGATCCCTTTGTCTCTCATTTTGGCCTCATACAGCCTTATCCTGGCTGCAGTGCTCCGCATGCAGTCAGCTGGAGCGCAGAAAAAAGCCTTTAAGACTTGCTCCTCTCACCTGGTGGTTGTGGGACTCTTCTACGGCACCATCATGTTCATCTACATGAGGCCCAAATCTAACGGTTCAGAGGACCATGATAAGGTGGTCTCAGCTTTTTATACCATCTTCACACCTGTCTTGAACCCCCTTATATACAGTGTGAGAAACAAAGAAGTCAAGGGGGCCTTGAGGAGGTGGCTGGAAAAACATTTTATGTGATATCAATGCTGAGCATAATTTGCCAAAATGGCAGCAACCAAACTGGTTACAGGTTACGTTTCTAAAATATCGTTTTGCTATTTTGTTCATCCCATTTAAATTCTTCTTTTGTGTTGTATCAAGTTATTTTGCTCTTGCTTTGCCAATCTGGCTGCATTGTTCCTATATGATTATTTTTTATATATGGTAAATTAATTAAAAATTATATTTGTCCTCCTGTCATAACTTGCAGTGGTGTTTTTAGTCTGAAATTAGGGCTCTGACAATAAGTATGAGTGATTGAGTTTATAAATAGCATATGATACGTGTATAATTTGTATTTTTTGATAAATAATGGAAATCATTAATTTTGATGGGGATAATACCTTTTGAAAACAAAGCGTAGATCCTAAATCACATAATAAAGATAAAATAAATTCACATGAAATAAGGACCCAATGTGACCATCAAACATAAAATACGTAAGAAGATATCAAGAAATATTTGCAAAATGTTGCTGTGGGAAGATTTGTTAAAGAAACTTCCAGACAGAATATAAAAATGCTAATTGGCTTTTCATGACCTATGTTAAAACGTAAGAGCAGAGAGATGAGCTGAAGAAAAAATATATTGTGTACAAAGGAGTCAGTACACAGTGGATTCAAAAATAAAACTTTCAGCGAAGAAGTCTCAAATTAAGAAAGGGCCTCAGGCCAAAGATCCAACACAAGTTGTGACTCTAAAATCATTTATTAAGGCTTCAGGACGATTTAAGACACAGTGCCTTAAATAAACATCCAAAGAGACAAAAGACCTTCTATAAATCTTGAGAGTCTTGTAGATTCTCTTTAGTTAAAAATATATAGGACTACTAAAATGTTTTAGGGCACTGTAGTGCAGCAGAGTCACAGGAAGCCCAAGGTTGGTAGTTGTGGGTTTTGTCTAATGGAGTAAATTCCAGTAAGATTCATGGAAAACTCGCAATGTTTGCAAGCATGTTTTTCTGACAGAAATATCACTAGTTTGGTCTAAGGAGTAAGCTGATTGAGGTGACTACTCAGTTTTCTCATGGTAGAGCAAGGGTGACTCAGAAAGCAGAGGCAAAAATCATGTAGAATAATTCCCAGAGAATCACACTGAATCTTAATTAAGGAGCTGGCAACAATTTCTACCAGAATTTTAGAATTGCAAGTGACTGTATGCTGCCCCATTCCCTGTTTTAAGAAGTGTCTTAAGAGTAATTGTGTTGGTGCAATTATAGAATCCCCATGCTGTGACAAAGAGAGAAACCAAGACTTCTAGTGCACATCCCCAGCTGAGAGCCCAGCCAAATTCAAAGCCATTTTTTTCAGTCCTTGGTGGCACATCATGCAAGTGTATCTTTCAGCTCCCAACTGAGCCACTTCCACTGATGTTGCATGGAGTAGAGATGAGCTGTCCCTGATGAAACCTGTTGAAATTGCAAATTCATTTGCAAAATAAATAATTGTTATTTTAAACTGCTGTGCTTTGTGGATACACACACACACACACACACACACATACACACACTGGAATAGTGCTTAGGTGAATATATGTGTTACCTAAAACCCATAATAAAGATATGAACTACATTTGAATAAAAGGGGTTATAATTCTCTTTCCCTACTTCATATAATCTGGAACCATTGTTCTGAATATAATATTTTTATCTGTTTAGAATTATTTTATATTACAGAGAAGTCTTACCACTTTGGCTTTGATTAAAGTTTTAAGATGTTCTAGAAGTGAAAAATCAAAAACAATGTGGTTGAGGAAAAACCACTTAGATTTTTCTGTGAGAAGGCCGGGGTTGCCGTCTGGGATCAGTCAACTAAGAACAGGTACCTTGGGTAAGTTAGCTTCTCTGATATACAGCTATCCTGTCTGTAAAAACAGCATTCCTAAAATTAAAAATATATATATATAATCAAGATTAAATTTAAGTTAGTAATGTGAAAATAACATGACAGAGACTTCAGTGCCTGGAAACATGGCAGATGAGGTATCATAACCAACACACAGAGCTAGTTGAATAGATAGATAGACAGACTTGGAAACAGATTACAGGTATGTGGATCTAAGTTTTTCTTTCATGCATTAAAGAACTGCATATATATACCACAGACACACACATACACAAATAAAAACAGTAATTAGAAAAATAAGGCAGAAGGAAGTAGCTTCTTTACCAGAACATTAGTCAAAGGAAATAAAAAAACAATGCTGTATCAACTTTCATGGCTCTGTGTTTCATGGACAACAGGAGATAAACTACAAGGCCCCTAAAGGTGAGGATTCAGAAGAACTCTGAATAAACCAGGGAATGTAAGGGACAACACAATTCTGTCTGAGTTAGCTAGAAATTAACCTCCCAGCTCCTCAAGTAGGTCCAGGAAATCTGCAGAAAATTCTTTCTCAGTGAATGGCACCAAGTAGAGTGGCTGAGAACTCGGTCAAGAACTTGTAGGTCACATAAAAAGCCCATAATTGTCTGCTGGAGAGAGAGGTCCCATGGAGCAGCATTGCGGCACTAGACATGGGAGTGAAGAAGTATTCTTGGACATCCAGCCCAATAGGTTTTCAGATGACTCCAGCCAGTATCTGATTGCAACTTCAAAATGGACATTCTAGCAGAGAACCAACCCACTCAACCCAGAATCCTGGGGAGATAATAACTTATTGTTTTAAACTGCCAAGTTTCGTAGTGGTTTCTTAGACAGCAATAGCTGTGAAGATATGAGTTAAAATATATAATACCTTTTATTGTTTGAGTAGATGAAGTTGTAATAAAATTAGTTTTTGATTAATTAAGTGTATGGTACATTATCCTAGATTATCACTAAACATAAAAAAAGTAAAGTGCATATTGCCTTAAATGATACAAAGAAATTGTGAAATGCAAAAAATAATCAATCCAAAGAAGACACGAATGAGATGAAGGGGGGACACGGAGAAGATAGGTAACTAAAAATAACTACATTGAATAATATAAAGATTTTTTTAATTTAAAATAAAAACACTAATAAGCTGAAAAACACAAGTTTTTCAGCAAATGTAAATAGAAATGTTCCAAGCAAAGAATCTAGACTGGAGAAAACCTTTTAGTATTTTAAATTGTTATTCTTAGGTTCCTTCATGTCGATTCCTACTCAGAGTGACCCTATGCGCATCGTAATGAAACACTGCCCCATTTCGCCCAACCTAACTATCATTTCTATGTTTGAGTCCATTATCGCGGCCACTGTGTTAATCCATCATTTTTTGCTGACCCTCTACTTCACTAAGCATGATGTCCTTCTCCAGGGACTGGTTCCTCCTTATAAAAAAAAAAAAAAAAATATGCCCAAATTACATGGGACAAAATCTCGCCATCCTCGCTTCTAAGGAGCATTCTTGCTGTACTTCTTCCAAGACAAATTTGATCATTCTTTTGACAGTCCATTTTATATTCAATATTTTCCACCAGCACAGTGATTCTAAGGCATCGATTCTTCTTTGGTCTTCCTTACTCATTGCCCATCTTTCACATGCATAAGAGGCAACTGAAAATACAATAGCTTGGGTCAGGTGCACCTTAGTCCTCAAAGCGACATTTTTGCTTTTTAACACTTTAAAGAGGGCTTTTGCAGCCAATTTGCCAAATGCAATACATCCTTTGATTTTTTGACCGCTGCTTCCACTGGAGTTAATTGTAGATCAAAGTAAAATTAAATCCTTGACAACGTCAGTATTTTCTCAGTTTATCATGAGGTTGGTTACTGGTCCAGTTGTGAGGATTTTTGTTTTCTTTATCTTGAGGTGTAATTCATACTGAAGGCTGTAGTCTTTGATCTTCATCAGCAAGTGCTTCAAGTCCTCTTCACTTTCAACAGGCAAGGCTGTGTGTTCTGCATATTGCAGGTTGTTTATGAGTTTTTCTCTAATGCTGATGCTGCCTTCTTCATATAGTCCATCTCAGATCATTTGCTCAGCATACAGATTGAATAAGTGTGGTGAAAGGATACAGTCCTAACACACATCTTTTCTGATTTCAAACTAAGCAGTGTCCCATTGTTGTGTTCCAATTGCTGCCTCTTGGTCTATGTAGAGAATCTGCATGAGCAAAATTAACTGTCCTGGAATTCCCACTCTTTGCAATGTTATCCAAAATTTCTTATGATCTACTCAGTCAAATGCCTTTGAATAGTCAATAATTAACACATAAAAATTTCTCTGTTCCACAGTCAGCCCCTGGCCTTGTTCTGACTGATGATATTGAGCTTTTCCTTTGTCTCTTTCCGTAGATGTAGTCGTTTTGGTTACTGTGTATTCCATCTGGTGAGGTCCATGTGCATAGTCGCCATTTATGTCGGTGAAAAAAGGTATTATTAATGAAGAAGTCATTGGTCTCACAAAACTCTATCATTCAATCTCCGGCATTGTTTCTATCACCAAGGCCATATTTTCCGACTACCAATTGTTCTTCTTTGTTTCCAACTTTCACATTCCAATCACCAGTAATTACCAATGCATCCTGATTGTACGTTCACTCAATTTCAGACTACAGAAGCTGAAAAAATATTCAATTTCTTCAACTTTGTTCTTAGTGGTTACTGCCTAAATTTGAATGGTAGTCGTATTAACTGGTCTTCCTTATAGGCCTATGGATATTATCCTATCACTGACAGCACTGTACTTCAGGATAGACCTCGAATTGTTCTTTTTGACGATAAATGTAACACCATTCTCTTCAAGTTGTCATTTCTGGCATAGTAGGCTATGTGTTATCCAATTCAAAATGGCCAATATCAGTCCATTTCAGCTCACTAATGCCTAGGATATCGATGCTTATGTGTTCCATTTCGTTTTTGAAGATTTCCAATTTTCCTAGATTCATACGTCGTATATTTCAGGTTCCAAGCATTAGTGGTATTTTCAATTGCCTCATATGCATGTGAAAGATGGACAATGAATAAGGAAGACTGAAGAAGAACTGATGCCTTGGAATTGTGGTGTTGGCAAAGAATATTTAATATACCAAAAGAACAAACAAATCTGTCTTGGAAGTAGTACAGCCAGAATGCTCCTTAGAAGCCAGGATGGTGATACTGCATCTTACATACTTTGGCCGTGTTGTCAGAAGAGATCAGTCCCTGGAGAAGGACATCATGCCTGGTAAAGTACAGGGTCAGCTTAAAAGAGGAAGACCCTCAATGAGATGGATTGACACAGTGTCTGCAACAATGGGCTGAAGCATAACAACGAGTGTAAGTATGGCACGGGGCCGGACAGTGCTTCTTTCTGTGGTACATAGGATCGCTATGAGTCGGAAGCGACTCCACTGCACCTAATAACAACAACAATAAACATCTTTCTGGTATTCTCAGCTTTTCGCCAAGATCCACTGGACATCAGCAATTATATCCCTCCTTCCATGTCATTTTATTTTTTTTCTTTTAAATCAGGATTTTTTTAATTTTAATATTTATTTAACCACAACTTATTTAAAAAAGAAAAGAAAAGAAAGGGAACGTATATCTGTGTACCCAAAGCCTAGTACACAGAGCACATATTTCTTGTAGATCAGAGTCAATATACATGGTTGTCTGCTCAATGGATCAGAATCAAGTCATACAGAAATACAGCTGTATATGGCTTCAGTATGTCATATCCTCTTTGACAAGACAAGTGATGGAACTTACCATTGTGCCAGTTGGGTAGTGCTCACATAGTTCATCTGAAGAGTTGGTGTTTCTTACTCTTTGGTCGGCCATCCTAATGATCCATATCTTTCTTCATTATAATACCCTGATTCCATTACCCTTTGAAATCCTTCCATTGGCTATATACTTACATATTCAAATTTATCTCTCTGGGTTTATAGTTTCAGTCTTCCTCAATACATTTAATCAATTAATATACAAAAACAGAACCACCGTGGCCAGAAGTAGAACTGAAGTTAATGTAACAGTGGTTAAGAATTTCAACCTAGGTTTACATTCCTACCCATTACTATCCACAGGAACCTGGATGTGATAATAGCACCTACTTAATGGGGTTAATACGGGCACGGAATGAACAATGTATGAAAAGTACTTGGTACTGTTCCTGACAGTGCACAATAAACGTTGTAATTATAATTAACAATGCACAGGTCTTTGTTATTATGTGATAACAATGATGGAAATAATAGTAATTCCCAAATGCTATCAGGTGGATATTTTGATTTTTCTCTCTTTTTTTTAAATTATGCTTTAGATGAAGATTTACAGAGCAAATTAGTATCTCATTAAGCAATAAATACACATATTGTTTTGTGACATTGGTTGCCAACCCTACACCATGTCAACATTCTACCCTTGTCAACCTTGGGTTCCCCATTATCAGCTTTCCTGTTCCCTCCAGCCTTCTCATCCTTGCCCCTGCGTTGGTGTGCCCATTTAGTCTTGATTTGTTTTATGGGTCTGTCTTACCTTTGGCTGAAGGGTGAACCTCAGGAGTGACTTCAGTACTGATTTAAAAGGACGCTTAGGGGACATACTCTTGAGGTTTCTCCAGTCTCTGTCAGACCAGTAAGTATGGTCTTTTTTTGTAAGTTATAGTTTTGTTCTGCATTTTTCTCCAGTTCTGTCCTGGACCCTCTGTTGTGATCCTTGTCAGAGCAGTCGGTGTTGGAAGCTGGGCACCATCTAGTTGTGCTGGACTCAGTCTGGTGGAGGCTGTGGTAGCTGCGCAGCCCATTAGTTTCCACATCCTTTTCTGAATCAGTTTGAATTTCTGGAAGTTTCCTGTTGATGTACTGCTGCAGCCATTTTTTAATTATCTTCAGCAAAATTTTACTTGAGTGAAATTTTAAGGAGGCATATTTAAATATAAAGACAAAGAATATATGAAATTTAAAAGGTCAAAAAGATACGTAAGACAAATATTAATTAAAAGGAAAGATGGTTTAGCTATAAAATATTAAACAAAGCAGACTTTAAAGAAAAAAAATCTCTAGATATGAAGATGCTCACACACACCATATAAGACAGGCTCTATTTTTTGGATTATTAGCTTGGAGTCCTGGTGGTGCAGTGGTTAAAAGCTGACACTTACCAAAAGGTTAGCAGTTCAAATCCACCAGCTGCTCCTTGAAAACCCTACAAGGCAGTTCTACTTTGCCCTATAGGGTTGCTATGAGTTGTAATTGACTCAACATGATTGGTTTTTATTTTTTCATACTAGCCAGCATGTTTTGTAATGCTCCTTGGTTTTCAGATACTTTCACTGACTTTATTTGACTCTATACCAAGGAGAACTACATTTCCCAAGATCCTTTGCCAGCATATTTCTTGTAGGAAATCACAATGTAAGACTGTCAGAAGATTAGAAAGGCTATAGGACAGAAGTCAGCAAATTTGTCCTCCTCTCTTTCCCCACTTCAACTATAGTTCCTGGAAGTAACCATGGCTCGCCATGATTTCACTTCCAATGAGATAGCCACACTATCCATGGTTTCAAATATTGTCTGCTGGTCCTCACCTTGGTTCTGGGTTCTGCATGAGGGCCCCACCCATGGGGTCCTGGAAGCCATCTTGTCCTGCTGTTTGACGGTTTCCTGGGTGTTGGGAGCAACATACTGATGGGAGTCTCTAGGTCGATTCAGCTTCCCTTGTTTGGTTCCTTGAGTCCTTCATCTCCTATTGAAGTACTCATCTGAATTTTGTTCTCTCTTTTGAAATAGCTAGTGATCTTTCTCCTGATAACTGGTTTTTAGATGAGGAAATTAGGCTTAGAAAACTTAAATAAGTTTTTGAAAGAGACAACCTACTGGAGACATTTTCTTATGATGATGAATAGAGAAAAGTGAAAATATAATATCACTGAAACTCTAGGCTTGGAAGTGGTATACAGACACTTTCAGCCACATGCTATTGAGCAAACTTTATCACATAACTAGGTTAATGCGTGATGGAGTGAAGAAGTGTGCTCCTCATGTGATCAGCAGAAGGCAGTAAATATTTGTCAAATGGTAGTCTCTTTATCACAGACTCCAATCACCATGGGCAGAAAGTTAGTTGAAAACACTCTTTAGCAACCATAAGAGCATATTCCACAATTATCATGGTAGGTAGGAAACCCTGGTGGTGTGGTGGTTAAGTGCTATGGCTGCTAACCAAAAGCTTGGCAGTTTGAGTCTACCAGGCGCTCCCTGGAAACTTTATGGGGCAGTTCTACTCTGTCCTATAGGGTGACTATGAGTCAGAATCGACTCAATGGCAGCGGGTTTTTTGTTGGGTTTTTCGTCACGGCAGATAAGGTAATATGAATCTTTTAAAAAGCATATCTCAGAGAGAAGACCCGGGGCAATGCTATAAAAAATAAATGAGAAAACTACTCCAAGGAGGCAGAAAAGTGGCCTTATCAGTGACTATTCCTCATCTGAAATATAGTAGGCCTTTAAATGTCTGCCTAATGGAATTTCAGAACTTCTGGGGGCCCATGATTCCTGTGGATATCTCATTCTTTCCTAATACCAGTGTTTATTTCTGTTATCCTGTCCCTGTCCAACCAAGACATGCTGGATATTTGGATAACTGGGAAATTTAGATAATTCACAGGTCATCAGATAAAAGATGGACCTTATTGGTGATTTTTTTTATTGGTGACTGCTTATCACCAAGAGATCCTGGGCTTTGAGCTTATTCCATGACTGAATGGGACATTTGGTTGTCTCCTTTGGAGAGGACTTGGGACCCAGAAGGGTGAACTACTTGATTAGGAATGTGGGTTAGTCATCTGATCTTCATCCTTCCTGTCTCAAGCTTAGATTGCACTTCCCTTTTCTTTGAAGTTACGTGTGGACTGTGAAACATTAGTGCAAGTGACATGTGTAACCCATGGCAAGAATTAAGAGCCAGTGAGTGAAATTCCATGTTCTTTACGTCTCGGAAACTCTATGGGGCAGTTCTACTCTGTCCTATAGGGTCGCTATGAGTCGGAATCGACTCGACGGCACTGGGTTTTGGGTTTTACATCTTCCATAAATTGCTGTTGCTTCACAATGAGGGAAGCACCATCAGCCTGTGTCCCTGAGGGAGGACAAATCCCAAGATAACATGCAGCGTGATCCAGAAATCCACTATTGTGGTTTTATGACAGAGATTTTTTTAAATCACTGGTGTTATACTACAGCATAAACTAGAATATTATAACTAATTGCCCACATTCTAGACAAAAATTCATGTTTGTGATTCCACTCATCTAAAATTAACAAAATCTTGTCATTCCAGTGAGAAATTTGGGAATGTAGCTAAGTACACAGAGGGTAAAATTTCAATGTTGAAGGGGAATCAGATTTGTGTAAGTGGTAAAGACCAATGTTAAAACAATTTGGTAGTTTTTAAATTTTTTTCTAACAAAATAAGACATAAACTCTGAAGTAACCCAATCTTCAAAAATACTGATACAGGATAGATGGAAATTACATAGGAGAATACAAAATAAATTCTTTTGTTCTTCTCATGTTTTATAGAATTAATTAGGAGTCCCAAAGACAAGGAAATAATCCCAGAAATTATACTTTTCATTAAGATTTCTGCCATTTTATTTTCATATCAAAAATATTTGAAAGGTAGAAATAAATATATCCTTCCAGCTTTCAAAAATAGTCACTGAGTGTATCACAATAAACTGTTCTCTTAATTTGTTTCGTTTCTGTCAGTATGCAATAAAATTGCCAAGGAAAACAATAAGGCATCAGCTGATATACTGGATTATGCAATGCTGAGTATATTCCTCAGCCTCCCTCAGAGGATGCACATGACCCCTTTCCTCACGAAAGGTGCTCTCACTTGTAAATTACTTTCACAGAAAAACAAACAAATATTTCTAATGCTAAGAAAACGTGGCTATAGGCATCAGATGATAGTGGGTAGAGCACCAAAATCAGAAAAAAAGTATTTACTTTTTATTAGATGAAATAAATTTCTAAATGTTCACCATCACTACTCATTTTTCTTTTGGTATCTGGAGACCATAAACACCACTATTCGTGGCACCATGACCTGCATGGTGACTAAGAAATGATAAATGTTTGATAGCCTAATTGTTGACCTAAATAATATGTAAATTGGTGGCTATATTTTCTTTTTTTATGTTGCATAAAGTAAGTTCCCTAAAACCCGTTGCCATCGAGTGGGTTCTGACTCCGACCAACCCTATACGACAGAGTAGAACTGTGCCATAGGGTTTCCAAGGAGTACCTGGTGGATTTGAACTGCTAACCTTTTGGTATGCAGCTGTAGCTCTTAACCGCTATGTTACCAGGGTTTCCAAAGGGAATCCAGGGTCTTATATCAAAACTTGCTACTACATTCTGTAAATTGTATTTACAGGCTTGGAGTGGATAAGAAAAGAAATTATAAACAAGAAGTTGAAAAATGGACTCATTGAGAAAAAATGTATATATATATAGTCCAATCAAATGAATTATTTGCAAGGGAAAAAGAATTAATATTTTGTTATAAAAGCTATGATTGGCAATAAATTTACTTTAAGTGAAATAATAATAGCAAGATATAAAATTGTTCTAATTTGAAATTTTTAAGCTTAGTTTAAAAATCATAAACAAAGTGAGGGTAATGGGGAAGTTATGGTATACGGAAGTTTTTCAGAAGTAAATATTTAGCAAATGTGTATGGATAACAATTCTTTTTTTAAATATTAAGTATTCTTTTTATTGTGCTTTAAGTGAAAGTTTACAATTTGAGTAAGTTTCTCATACAAAAAACTTATACAGACATGGTTAAGGTGATCCTAGTTGCTCTCCCTACAATGTGACAGCACTCTCCTTCTTTCTCCCCTGTGTACTTCCTGTGTCCATTCCTCCAGTTCCTGTCCCCTTCTGCCTTCTCATCTCGCCTCCAGACAGGCTCTACCCACACGGTCACAATGTGTCTACTTGAGCTAAGAAGTACAATCCTCACCAGTTTCATTTTATGTCTTATAGTCCGGTCTAATCTTTGTCTGCAGAAGTGGCTTCGGAATGGTTTTAGTTTTGGGCTAACAGAGAGTCCAAGGGCCATGACCTCTGGAGCCCTTCCAGTGTTCAGTCAGACCGTTTAGCCTGGTCTCTTTTACTAGAATTTGAGGTCTGCATTCCACTTTTCTCCTGCTCCATCAGAGATTCTCTGTTGTGTTCCCTTTCAGTGCAGTCATTGGTGGTAACCGGGCACCATCTAGTTATTTCCTTGAGTCTTTGGTGTTCTTCATTCTCCTTTGCTCCGGGCGGATTGAGATCAATTGGTGCATCTTACATGGCCGCTTGCTAACTTTCAAGACCCCGGACACCACTCATCAAAGTGGGATGTGGAATACTTTCTTAACACAATTTGTTACGTCAGTTGACCTAGATGTCCCCTGAACCATGGTCCCCAGACCCCCACCCTTGCTACTCTGTCCCTCAAAGTGTTTCGTTGTATTCAGGAAACTGCTTAGCTTTTGGATTAATCCAGTTGTGCTGACTTCCCCTGTATGGTGTTGTCCTTCCCTTCACCTAAAATAATTCTTGTCTACTCCGTAATTAGTGAATATCCCTCTTCCTCCTTCCCCATTCTCGTAATCATCAAAGAATGTTTTCTTCTGTGTTTAAACCTTTTCCTGAGTTCTTATAATAGTGGTCTCATGCAATATTTGTCCTGCGACTGACTAATTTCAATCAGCATAATGCCTTCCAGATTTCTACATGTTATATTTCATGGATTCATTGTTTTTCTCTATTGTTGCATCGTATTCCATTGTGTGAATATACCATAATTTGTTTATCCATTTATCCATTGGTGGGCACCTTGATTGTTTCCATCTCTTTGCTATTGTAACAGTGCTGCAGTGAACATGGGTGTGCATATATCTATTCTTGTAGGGCTCTTATTTCTCTACACTATATTCCAAGGAGTGGGATTGCTGGATCGTATGGTACTCCTATCTTTTTAAGGAAACGCCAAATCGATTTCCTAAGTGGTTGTACCATTTTACATGCCCACCAGCAGTGTATAAGTGTTCCAGTCTCTCCACAACCTCTCCAACATTTGTTATTTTGTGTTTTTTAGATTAGAGCCAGCTTCGTTGTGGTAAGATGGTATCTGATTGTAGTTTTGATTTGCATTTCTCTAAAGGCTATTGATCATGAGCGTTTCCTAACGTAGCTGTTAGCTGCCTGAACGTCTTATTTGGTGAAGTTTCTGTTCATACACTTTGCCCATTTTTTAATTGGTTTATTTGTCTTTTTGTTGTTGAAGTTTGGCAGTATCTTGTAGATTTTAAAGATTTAGACACTGATCAGATTTGTTGTAGCCAAATTTTTTTTCCCAGTCTATAGGTAGTCTTTTTACTCTTTTGGTGAGGCCTTTGGATGAGGGTAAGTGTTTCGTTTTTAGAAGCTCCCAGTTATCAACTTTACCTTCCAGTGTTTGTGCATTGTTGGCAATGTTTTGTATACTGTTTATGCTATGTTTGAGGGCTACTAGAGTTCTTATTTTTTCTTCCATGATCTTTATCATTTTAGATTTTATATTTAGGTCTTTGATCCATTTTGAGTTAGTTTTTCTGCATGGTGTGAGAGGTATGGGTCTTGTTTCATTTTTTTGCAGATGGATATCCAGTTATTCCAGCACCATTTGTTAAAGAGACTGTCTTTTCTCCATGTAATGGACTTTGGGCCTTTGTTAAATACAAGCTGCTCATACATGGATGAATTTATGTCTGAATTCTCAACTCTGTTCCATTGGTCTATGTACCTGCTGTTGTGCCAGTACCAGGCTGTTTTGACGACCCTGGTGTTGTAATATGTACTAAAATCAGGTAGTGTGAGGCCTCCCACTTTGTTCTAATTTTTCAGTACTGTTTTACTTATCTAGGGCCTATTCCCTTTCCATATGAACTTGGTGGTTTGTTTCTCCATCTCATTAAAAAATGCCATTGGAGTTTGGATCAGGCTTGCATTTATCTACAGATTGCTTGGAGTAGAATAAACATTTTCACAATCTTGAGTCTTCCCATTGAAGAACAAGGTATGTTTTTTCACTTATGTAGGTCTCTTTCGGTTTTTTGCAGCAGTGTCTCATAGTTTTCTTTGTATAGGTCTTTTATGTCTCTGGTTAGATTTGTTCCTAAGTATTTAATCTTCTTGGGGCTATTGTAAATGGTATTCATTTCATGATTTCCTCTTCGGCTTTTTCTTTGCTCATATAGAGGAATCCAACTGGTTTTTGCATGTTTACACGTTTATCTTGTGTCCCGATACTTTGCTGAAATCTTCTATTAGTTCCAGTAGTTTTCTTGTGGATTCTTTAGGGTTTTCTGTGTATAAAATCATATCATCTGCAAATAGAGATAGTTTATTTCTTCCTTACCAATTTGGATGCTTTTTTTTTTTTTTTTCCTAGACTAATAGCTCTGGCTAGGACCTCCAGAACAATGTCGAATAAAAGTGATGATAAAGGGCATCCTTGTCTGGTTCCCGTTCTCAAGGGGAATGATTTCAGACTCACTCCATTTAGGGTGCTGTTGGCTGTTGGCTTTACATAAATGTCCTTTATTATGTGGAGGAATTTTCCTTCTATTCCTATTTTGCTGAGACTCTTTATCATGAATGGGTGTTGGACTTTGTCAAATGCCTTTTCTGCATTAATCCATAAGATCATGTGGTTCTTGTCTTTTATTTATATGATGGATTACACTGATTGTTTTTTAAATGTTAAACCATCTCAGCATACCTAGTATGAATCCTACTTGGTCATGGTGAATTACTTTTTCAATATGTTGTTGGCTAGAATTTTGCTGAGGGTTTTTGTGTCTAAGTTCATGACGAATATTGGTCTGTAATTTTCTTTTTTTGTGGTGTCTTTTTTTTTAGAATGAGATTGGGAGTATTCCATCCTTTTGTATGTTCTGAAATACCTTTAATAGTAGTGGTGTTAACACTTCTCTGAAAGTTTGGTAGAATTCTCCAGTGAAGTCATCAGGGCCAGGGCTTTTATTTATTGGGAATTTTTAATTATCTTTTCAATTTCTTCTTTTGTTATAGGTTTATTTAGTTGTTCTACATCTGTTTGTGTTAGATTAGGTAGGTAGTGTGTTTCTAGAAATTTATCCAATTCTTCTAGGTTTTCAAATTTGTTGGAGTACAATTTTTCATAATATTCTGTTATGATTCTTTTAATTTCAGTTGGGTCTGTTGTAATATTGCCGATCTCATTTCTTATTCGGGTTATTTGCTTTCTCTCCTATTTTTCTTTTGTCCATTTGGCCAATGGTTTATCGATTTTGTTGATCTTTTTATAGAACCAGCTGTTGGTCTCGTTAACTCTTTCAATTGTTTTTCTTTTTTCTATTTCATTTAATTCTGCTCTAATTTTTATTATTTTGTTTCTACTGGTACCCTAGGACTTCTTTTGCTGCTTTCTTTCTATTTCTTTGAGTTGTAGGGATAATTCTTTGATTTTGGCCTTTTCTTCTTTGGATGTGTGCATTTATTGCTATAAATTGACCTCTGAGCACTGTTTTGCTGTGTCCCACAGGTCCTGGTAGGAAGTGTTTTCATTCTGATTTGATTCTACGAATTTCTTTATTCCATCCTTAATTTCTTCTATAACCCAGTAGTATTTCAGCAAGGTGTTGTTCAGTTTCTGTGTGTTTGATTTTTTTTTCACTTGCTTTATGTTATTGGTTTCTATTTTTATGGCATTACGGTCAGAAAAGGTGCTTCGAGATATTTTGATGTTTTGGATTCTGTTAAGACTTGCTTATGACCTAATATGTGGTCTATTCTGGAGAACGCTCCATGTGCATTGGAAAAGAAAATATGCTTGTCTGCCGTTGGGTGGGGTGTTCTGTATGTGCCTATGAGATCAGGTTGGTTGATTGTGTCATTTAGATTTTCACTGTCTTTATTTAGCTTCTTTCTGGATATTCTGTCCTTCACCAAAAGTGGTGTGTTGGAGCCTCCTACTATTATTGTAGAGCTGCCCATCTCTGTTTTCAGTGCTTTTAGAGTTCATTTTATGTATTTTGGAGCCCTGTCATTGGGTGCACAAAAGGGTCCTTCCTTATCCTTTGTGGTAGATTTTACTTTAAAGTCTATTTTGTTAGAAATTGATATTGCCGCTCTTCTTTTTTGGTTGTTGTTTGTTTGGTATCTCTTTTCCATCCTTTGAGTTTTAGTTTGTTTGTATCTTTATGTCTAAGGTGTGTCTCTTGTAGGCAACATATAGGCAGATCATTTTTTTTTAATCCATTCTGCCACTCTCTGTCTCTTTATTGGTGCATTTAGTACATTTACATTCAGCGTAATTATGTCTAGGTATGAGTTTAGTGCTGTCATTTTGATGTCTTTTTTGGGGTTGTTGACAGTTTCTTTTTTCCACTGAATTTTCTGTGCTGAGTAATTTTTCTTTATGTATTGTCTTTTCCTCTTTTCCATTGCTGTTGCTTTTGTTTTTGCTGTCTTCATGTTTTTCTTTTTTTATTATTATTTTGATGTGCAGGATTGTTATTTTCCTTTGTGATTACCTTGATATTTACCCCTATTTTCATACTCCATATGAAAGATCTATGACTACATCTTTTAGTCCTTCTTTTTTGAGTTAATGTTGTCATCTTTTACTTCCTGATGTCTGTTTCCCTGTTCTGAGCATTTTAGCTTTGATTTAGTTTTGTGATTTCTCTGTCTTGGATGATATCTGGTTTCCCTGTTCTCTGTTCTTGTCTTGGGTTGTGATCTGATGTTATTGAGTTTCTAACTGGAGGATTTCCTTTAGAATTTCTTGTAATTTTGGTTTGGTTTTGGCAATTTCCCTCAACTTCTGTTTATCTGGAAATGCCATAATTCACCTTCATATTTGAGACAGTTTTGCTGGATATATAATTCTTGGCTGGCAATTATTTTCCCTTTAAGTCTTTATATATGTCCTCCCATTGCCTTCTTGCCTGCATGGTTTCTGCTGAGTAGTCCGAGATTAGTCTTACTGACTGTCCTTCACAGGTGACTTTTTGTTTATCCCTAGCTGCTCTTAAAATTCTCTTTATCTTTGGTTTTGGCAAGATTGACTATAATATGTCTTGATATCTTTCTTTTGAGATCTACCTTCTGTGGGGTTAGACGAGCATCTTGGATGGATATCTCATCTTTCATGATATCAGGGAGGTTTTCTGCCAACAAATTTTCAACAATTTTCTCTGTATTTTCTGTTTTTCCTCCCTGTTCTGGTACTCTGATTACTTGTAGGCTATTTCTCTTGATAGAGTCCCACATGATTCTTAGGGTTTCTTCATTTCTTAAAATTCTTTTATCTGATTTTTCTTTGAATATATTGGTGCCAAGTATTTTGTTTTCAGTCTCACTAATTCTGACTTCACTTTCTTGAATTCTGCTCCTTTGACTTTCTACTGAGTTGTCTAATTCTGAAATTTTATTGTTGATCTTCTGAGTTTCTGACTGCTGTGTCTCTAAGGATTCTTGAAGCCTATTAAATTTTTTGTTATTCTCTTGAATAACCTTCTTAATTCCCTCAACTGCTTTATCTGTGTGTTCCTTGGCTTGTTCTGCATTTTGCCTGATCTCTTTTTTATTTTTTTCTTTCCTGATATCTTGAAGAGTTCTGTATATTAATATTTTGTATTCTATCTCTGGTAATTCTAGGAATATATCTTCATCTGGAAGATTCCTCAATTCTTTGCTTTGGAAGCTTGCTGACATGATCATTGTCTGCTTCTTTATGTGATTTGATGTTGACTGTTGTCTCTGTATGTTTGCATACTGTGTCCTAGCTTCTTGCTTTGTTTTGTTTTGAAATACTTAATAAACTTAATAGGCTGCTCAAATTAGTTGGCTTGATTAATGGAGCCTTTGAAGCTCTAATGTCCTGTCACCAGATGGCTAGAGCTGTTATCAGATATATGAGCCTAGAAGTCCACTCAGTTTTCTTGTAAGGATTCAGCTCAGATTTCCAGGTAGTTGGTCACCAAGTGTGTGGTGTAGGCTCTCACCTACTGTCTTTGAGGAGCAGTGGCGATTGGTGTATGCACAGGTCTCTTGTTGCATCAGGTGGTCACACTCTGAGCAAGGTAGGGGGCTGACAACCTTTCCCTGAGTGTTTGTGAGGAAGACATGTCCCTGTTCTCTAGAGTGCACAAGCGGGTGAGCTCTGCAGCCATACCACTGACACCCGATACTTTTAACTGTAAGGACTGGGAGGCACCACTTATCCTTGTATCCCTGATATGGGTGGCTAGCTGGTATAGGTGGAGCCACCAGTCCTCAGGCCCCTGATGTGGGTAGTTGAGGACCCTCCTTAATAGAGCAGTGTCAAGCATCAAGAACCCACCTCGCCACTGCACAGCTGAAACCGTTAAAGTCAGACCTTAGGCCACACGCCCATGCACTGTAAGAAGAACCCAGCTCCTGAAATGGGCCACACAGTTCTATGCAGGGGTGAAAGCCATTCAAAGTCTATGGACCACTTGCGCCTGGCCAGGAGCTGCTTCTGCCCTGAGTTTCCAGCTTAGAGGAGCCATCAGATCATTTTTTCCCTGTTTGTTAATTTGTTCCTTCTCCAGTGGCTCTGGTTGCATGCCAGGACCTATCTCAGGCCCAGGGAAATCGAATGTCACTGAAGCCAGCTCGGGGGCCTGGGACAGAGGGGTGATGGCTCAGTTAAATGGGGGAGAGTTTTTTTGAAAAGGGAGGTATTTGATCTGTGCAGTGAATTAAATGCTAGCACTTATGCAGAGAGCGCTGTTCTTCTCTGATTCTGGAGGCATGAGTAGACTCTGTGCCACTGGCTCTCTGTGGCTGGGGAAACCGTGTACAGAAAGCTACTGCCAGCCCCTCTGCAGTCACACCAGCAGATCAGGGATGAGGGGCACTGGTTCCCACTGAGTTAGGTCCGGCAACTTCTTGCTGCTTCTGAACCATATCTCCCTCCCTCTGTTGCTAAGTCCAATTTCTTAACTTTGCCTTTGATGTTCAGGGCTTCTAGCTTGTCATATATATAATCAATTTACTTGTTTTTTCAGGTCTTTGTTGTAAGAGGGACTATCAGAAGCATCTGACTACTCCACTGTCTTGGCCCTGCCTGCATCTGATGCATTCTTGTCTAGCTATATTTGATAGATATTTTTCTAGGTTAGAATATAAGTTTTCCTAATGCTTTCAAAGTAGACATTATGTTCTCATGCCTGACTGATGGAAATTCACAGTCATGGGAATGCTTTCCTTTTTTTTTTTTTTTTTTGATTCAAAAAATCCTCTTATAAAATGTAATAAAGAAAAGTATGTAAAGTTGTTTATTTGCATTTTATGAATTCCTAACTTGGATTATTTCTAGCACAAATATAAATATTGAAAAAACTGCAAATATATCATCACAAAGTTTCACAATCCATATTTGCAACAATGGCTGAGGGCACCTGCTTTCCCTTGGACCATTACTATTACTATTTTTAAATCTTCCAATATCTGCTAAACCATTTGGAAAAATGATGAATTCCAACTGCCATTTTAATTTAAATTTATTTTTTAGTGAAATTAGATAAATTTCCATGAATATAGTAGTGCCTTCTTATCTTCTACTGGACTCTCCTGACATATATTTTGCTCATTTTTATACTTTTATGTTGATTTGAGGAGTGCTATAGGAAACCCTGGTGGCATAGTGGTTAAGAGCTATGACTGCCAGTCAGAAGGTCGGCAGTTTGAATCCACCAGGTGCTCTTTGGAAACCCTATGGGACAGTTCTACTCTGTCAAAATTGACTCAATGACAATAGGTTTTGGTTTATATGTATCATAAAGACAGGAAAGAAAGAAGAGACCAAAACGGATGTCAAAAGAGACTTTGAAACTTGCTCTAAAATATCCGGTAGCTAATGGGAATAGAAGAAATTAAGAAGTAGAAGAGCTGAACAGAAGATTCAAAGGGCAGCTTGAAAGACAAAATAAAATATTATAATGAACTGTGCAAAGATCTGGAAGTAGAAAATCAAAAGGGAAGAAAACTCTCAGTATTTCTCAAGTCAAAAGAACTGAAGAAAAATTCAAGCTGCAAGTCGCAATATTGAAGGATTCTATGGGCAAAATATTGAACGAAATATCAAGAGAAAGATGGAAGGAATACACAGAGTCATTATACCAAAACTAATTGGTCAATGTTCAACATTTCAGGATGTAGCATATGATCAAGATCCAAAGGTACTGCAGGAAGTCCATGCTATGCTGAAAGGAATGGCAAAAAACAACGGTCCAGGAACTGACAGAGTACCAACTGAGATGTTTCAACAAACAAATGCAGCACTGGAAGTGCTCATTTGTCTATGCCAAGAAATTTGGAAGACAGCTACCTGGCCAACCAACTGGAAGAGAGCCAATATATATGCCTATTCCCAAGAAAGGAGGTCCAATCAAATGCAGAAATTCTTGAACAATATCATTAATATCACATACAAGCAAAATTTTGCTGAAGATCATTCAAAAGTGGCTGTAGCAGTGTATTGACAGGGAACTGCCAGAAGTTCAAGATGAATTCAGGAGAGGATATGGAATGAGGGATATCATTGCTGATGTCAGATGGATCCTAGCTGAAAGCAGAGAATACCAGAAAGATGTTTACCTGTGTTTTACTGACTATGCAAAGACATTCGACTGTGTGGATCATAACCAATTATGGATAACATAGCAAAGAATGGGAATTTAGAGCACTTAATTTTGCTCATAAGAAACTTGGACATAGATCAAGAGGCAATCGTTCCAACAGAACAAGGGGATACTTCATGGTTTAAAGTTAAGGAAGATGTGCATCAGGTTTGTATCTTTTCACCATACTTATTCAATCTGTACGCTGACCAAGTAACCTGAGAAGCCAGACTGTATAGAAGAATTTGGCATCAGGATTAGAGGAAGACTCATTAACAACCTGTGATATGCAGATGACAAGACCATGCTTACTGAAAGTGAAGAGGACTTGAAGCACTTAGTGATAAAGATCAAAAACCACAGCCTTCATTATAGATTACACCTCAACATAAAGAAAACAGAAATCCTCACAACCAGACCAGTAAGAAACGTCATGATAAAAGGAGAAAATATTGAACTTGTCAAGGATTTCATTTTACTTGGAGTGACAATCAAAGCAGCATTCAAGAAATCAAATGACGTGTTACTTTAGGCAAATCTGCTGCAAAAGACTTCCTTAAAGTGTTAAAAAGCAAAGATGTCACTTTAAGGACCACGGAGTGCCTGATCCAAGCCATGGTGTTTTCAACTGCCTTATACGTGTGTGAAAGCTAGACAAGGAGTAAGGAAGACCAGAGAAGAGTTGGTGCCTTTGAATAATGGTTTTAGTGAAGAATATTTAATGTACCGTTGACTGCCAAAAGGAGAAAAAAATCTGTCCTGGAAGAAGTACAGCAAGAATATCCTACTGAGCAGTTACATCTCTCTTATAGGGTTGCTGTAAGTTGGAATCAACTCAATAACATGGGTTTCATTTGGTTTAAGTGGAGTTCAAGGAAAAAATGTTTTATATAAATATCACAAAATACATTTCCTAAATCTAAATTGATAATTTAGATTTAGGAAATGTATAAATTTTGTTGCATTTTTTATTTATGAGAAAATAAAATTTGTAACTCTTCAGGGTTATACTTTATATTAATGGGGTGCCAATTATACTTTCTGAGCATTCTTTTTAGTTCATATGATTTTTCAGTTGAGTCTAATAGTGTTTCAGGTTGATTATATCATACGTAAATACCATTCGTTTTTGCTAGCTTTTCAAAGGTAAGATATTTTTGGTTCCAGTGTTGTTTGCCATGATATCCAGGTCTACAACTTCCAAGAAAAATGTTGAGTATTTGATCCTTAATGTTTGATTGTAACATTGAGGGAAAACATTAACAGTGTTTTATTTTCCATTTAAACTATGTATGCATTTTATCATATTACAGATTTTTTTCTGCCTCTTCTAGACTATTAAAAAAAATTAGTATGTTTGTATTTAGTGTTCTATGGGAATTTGTATTATTTTTTACCAAAAAGGTTTATCCCCCACTGATGTGATGTCAGGGTTTTTCTCTAATTTGGACTCATCAATGACTTCTCTCTTTCTTTAACATCTTATATACAACATTTTCTGTTGGTTGTATCTTCAGAATAGATTCCATATCTGCCCACTTCTAAATTACTCCCTTGCCAACACCCTGGGCCTGGCTGCCACTACAGCTTGCTCAGACACTGTAAGGGCCTCCTAACTGCTCTCCCAACCTTCAGTTTTTCCCTCTAGAGTCTAATCAGACAACAACCAGGTGGAAGTTCTTAAAACATTACTCAGGTGACATGTCTCTCTGATCAAATCTTTTCAAAGATTTTAAATAAATCCAAGTCCTTTAGGCTGCCATGATAATCTTTTGGACATATCTCTCGCCTCACTACACAGCAACCTTCTCTCCCTTGATTTCTGCTGTGCATCCTGCTTGTTTTGTTTCATTTTCTCTAGGCCTTTGGACTGGGGTTTGTTCTCTCTCCTAGTATTTTTTTTTTTTTTTTGCATATTTTCCTGTTGTTTGGCTCTCCCCTATCATTCAGATCTCTGCTGAGATATCACTGTTAAGAAAGGACTTTGCTGACCAACTAATTTAACCTATAAATTAACATTCTACTTCAATGCCTTGCTCATTTTGTAAGCATTAGCATCACTTTGATTTTTACTGTTATCTCTATTTGTATATGCATTTTTTGTGTATTTCTACATTGGACTGTAAGTTTCTGATGGGCAGAGAATTTGTCTGATGGTTTACTTATGTTTCTATGGGACCTGAAACAGCAGTTGACAAACAATATGCACTTACTTAACATTTTTTTTTTGTATTTTTTTATTAACTTTTATTAACCTTCAAGTGAACGTTTACAATTCCAATCGGTCTGTCACATATAAGTTTACATACATCTTACTCCGTTCTCCCACCTGCTCTTCCCTTATTCAGTCAGCCCTTTCAGTCTCTCCTTTCGTGACAATTTTGCCAGCTTCCCTCTCTCTCTATCCTCCCATTCCCCCTCCAGACAAGAGCTGCCAACACACTCCCAAGTGTCCACCTGATATAATTAGCTCACTCTTCATAAGCATCTCTCTCCCACCCGCTGACCAGTCCCTTTCATGTCTGATGAGTTGTCTTCGGGGACGGTTCCTGTCCTGTATCAACAGAAGGTCTGGGGACCATGGCCGCCGGGATTCCTCTAGTCTCAGTCAGACCATTAAGTATGGTCTTTTTATGAGAATTTGGAGTCTGCATCCCACTGATCTCCTGTTCCCTCAGGAGTTCTCTGTTGTGCTCCCTGTCAGGGCAGTCATCGATTGTGGCCAGGCACCAACTAGTTCTTCTGGTCTCAGGATGATGTAGGTCTCTGGTTCATGTGGCCCTTTCTGTCTCTTGGGCTCCTAGCTGTCGTGTGACCTTGGTGTTTTTCATTCTCCTTTGTTCCAGGTGGGTTGAGACCAATTGATGCATCTTAGATGGCCGCTTGTTAGCATTTAAGACCCCAGACGCCACATTTCAAAGTGGGATGCAGAATGTTTTCATAATAGAATTATTTTGCCAATTGACATAGGAGTCCCCTCAAACCATTTTCCCCAGACGCCCGCCCCTGCTCCACTGACCTTTGAATCATTCATTTTATCCCGGAAACTTCTTTGCTTTTGGTCCTGTCCAATTGAGCTGATCTTCCATGTACTGAGTGTTGTCTTTCCCTTCACCCAAAGCAGTTCTTATCTACTGATTAATCAATAAAAAACCCTCTCCCACCCTTCCCCCTTCGTGACCACAAAAGTATGTGTTCTTCTCAGTTTTTACTATTTCTCAAGATCTTATAATAGTGGTCTTATACAATATTTGTCCTTTTGCCTCTAATTTCGCTCAGCAGAATGCCTTCCAGGTTCCTCCATGTTATGAAATATTTCAGAGATTCGTCACTGTTCTTTATCGATGCGTAGTATTCCATTGTGTGAATATACCACAATTTATTTACCCATTCATCCGTTGACAGACACCTTGGTTGCTTCCAGCTTTTTGCTATTGTAAACAGAGCTGCAATAAACATGGGTGTGCATATATCTGTTTGTGTGAAGGCTCTTGTATCTCTAGGGTATATTCCGAGGAGTGGGATTTCTGGGTTGTATGGTAGTTCTATTTCTAACTGTTTAAGATAACGCCAGATAGATTTCCAAAGTGGTTGTACCATTTGACATTCCCACCAGCAGTGTATAAGAGTTCCAATCTCTCCACAGCCTCTCCAACATTTATTATTTTGTGTTTTTTGGATTAATGCCAGCCTTGTTGGAGTGAGATGGAATCTCATCGTAGTTTTAATTTGCATTTCTCTAATGGCTAATGATCGAGAGCATTTTCTCATGTATCTGTTGGCTGCCTGAATGTCTTTAGTGAAATGTGTGTTCATATCCTTTGCCCACTTCTTGATTGGGTTGTTTGTCTTTTTGTGGTTGAGTTTTGACAGAATCATATAGATTTTAGAGATCAGGCGCTGGTCGGAGATGTCATAGCTGAAAATTCTTTCCGTCTGTAGGTGGTCTTTTTATTCTTTTGGTGAAGTCTTTAGATGAGCATAGATGTTTGATTTTTAGGAGCTCCCAGTTATCGGGTTTCTCTTCATCATTTTTGGTAATGTTTTGCATTCTGTTTATGCCTTGTATTAGGGCTCCTAGGGTTGTACCTATTTTTTCTTCCATGATCTTTATCGTTTTAGTCTTTATGTTTAGGTCTTTGATCCACTTGGAGTTAGTTTTTGTGCATGGTGTGAGGCATGGGTCCTGTTTCATTCTTTTGCAAATGGATATCCAGTTATGCCAGCACCATTTGTTAAAAAGACTATCTTTTCCCCAACTTACTGACACTGGTCCTTTGTCAAATATCAGCTGCTCATACGTGGATGGACTTATATCTGGGTTCTCAATTCTGTTCCATTGGTCTATGTGCCTGTTGTTGTACCAGTACCAGGCTGTTTTGACTACTGTGGCTGTATAATAGGTTCTGAAATCAGGTACAGTGAGGCCTCCCACTTTCTTCTTCTTTTTCAGTAATGCTTTGCTTATCCGGGGCTTCTTTCCCTTTCATATGAAATTGGTGATTTGTTTCTCTATCCCCTTAAAATATGACATTGGAATTTGGATCGGAAGTGCGTTAAATGTATAGATGGCTTTTGGTAGAATAGACATTTTTACTATGTTAAGTCTTCCTATCCATGAGCAGGGTATGTTTTTCCACTTAAGTATGTCCTTTTGAATTTCTTGTAGTAGAGCTTTGTAGTTTTCTTTGTATAGGTCTTTTACATCCTTGGTAAGATTTATTCCTAAGTATTTTATCTTCTTGGGGGCTACTGTGAATGGTATTGATTTGGTGATTTTCTCTTCGATGTTCTTTTTGTTGATGTAGAGGAATCCAAGTGATTTTTGTATGTTTATTTTATAACCTGAGACTCTGCCAAACTCTTTTATTAGTTTCAGTAGTTTTCTGGAGGATTCCTTAGGGTTTTCTGTGTATAAGATCATGTCATCTGCAAATAGTGATAACTTTACTTCCTCCTTGCCAATCCGGATACCCTTTATTTCTTTGTCTAGCCTAATTGCCCTGGCTAGGACTTCCAGCACGATGTTGAATAAGAGCGGTGATAAAGGGCATCCTTGTCTGGTTCCCGTTCTCAAGGGAAATGCTTTCAGGTTCTCTCCATTTAGAGTGATATTGGCTGTTGGCTTTGCATAGATGCCCTTTATTATGTTGAGGAATTTTCCTTCAATTCCTATTTTGGTAAGAGTTTTTATCATAAATGGGTGTTGGACTTTGTCAAATGCCTTTTCTGCATCAATTGATAAGATCATGTGGTTTTTGTCTTTTGTTTTATTTATGTGATGGATTACATTAATGGTTTTTCTGATGTTAAACCACCCTTGCATACCTGGTATAAATCCCACTTGATCATGGTGAATTATTTTTCTGATGTGTTGTTGGATTCTTTGGCTAGAATTTTGTTGAGGATTTTTGCATCTATGTTCATGAGGGATATAGGTCTGTAATTTTCTTTTTTTGTAATGTCTTTACCTGGTTTTGGGATCAGGGAGATGGTGGCTTCATAGAATGAGTTGGGTAGTATTCCGTCCTTTTCTATACTTTGAAATACCTTCAGTAGTAGTGGTGTTAACTCTTCTCTGAAAGTTTGGTAGAACTCTGCAGTGAAGCCGTCCGGGCCAGGGCTTTTTTTTTTTGTTGGAAGTTTTTTGATTACCGTTTCAATCTCTTTTTTTGTTATGGGTCTGTTCAGTTATTCTACTTCTGAATGTGTTAGTTTAGGTAGGTAGTGTTTTTCCAAGAATTCATCCATTTCTTCTAGGTTTGCAAATTTGTTAGAGTACAATTTTTCATAGTAATCTGATTCTTTTAATTTCATTTGGTTCTGTTGTGATGTGGTCCTTCTCGTTTCTTATTTGGGTTATTTGTTTCCTGTATTTCTTTAGTCAGTCTAGCCAATGGTTTATCAATTTTGTTAATTTTTTCGAAAAACCAGCTTTTGGCTTTGTTAATTCTTTCAATTGTTTTTCTGTTCTCTAATTCATTTAGTTCAGCTCTAATTTTTATTATTTGTTTTCTTCTGGTGCCTGATGGGTTCTTTTGTTGCTCACTTTCTATTTGTTCAAGTTGTCGGGACAGTTCTCTGATTTTGGCTCTTTCTTCTTTTTGTATGTGTGCATTTATCGATATAAATTGGCCTCTGAGCACTGCTTTTGCTGTGTCCCAGAGGTTTTGATAGGAAGTATTTTCATTCTCGTTGCATTCTATGAATTTCCTTATTCCCTCCTTGATGTCTTCTATAACCCAGTCTTTTTTCAGGAGGGTATTGTTCATTTTCCAAGTATTTGAGTTCTTTTCCCCTAGGTTTTCTGTTATTGATTTCTAGTTTTATTGCCTTGTGGTCTGAGAAGATGCTTTGTAATATTTCGATGTTTTGGACTCTGCAAAGGTTTGTTTTATGACCTAATACGTGGTCTATTCTAGAGAATGTTCCATGTGCGCTAGAAAAAAAAGTATACTTTGCAGCAGTTGGGTGGAGACTTCTGTATAAGTCAATGAGGTCAAGTTGGTTGATTGTTGTAAGTAGGTCTTCCGTGTCTCTATTGAGCTTCTTACTGGAATTCCTGTCCCTCTTCGAAAGTGGTGTGTTGAAGTCTCCTACTATAATTGTGGAAGTGTCTATCTCACTTTTCAATTCTGTTAAAATTTGATTTATGTATCTTGCAGCCCTGTCATTGGGTGCATAAATATTTAATATAGTTATGTCTTCCTGATCAATTGTCCCTTTTATCATTATATAGTGTCCTTCTTTATCCTTTGTGGTGGATTTAAGTCTAAAGTCTATTTTGTCAGAAATTAATATTGCTACTCCTCTTCTTTTTTACTTATTGTTTGCTTGATATATTTTTTTCCATCCTTTGAGTTTTATTTTGTCTGTGTCTCTAAGTCTAATGTGTGTCTCTTGTAGGCAGCATATAGATGGATCGTGTTTCTTTATCCAGTCCGTGACTCTGTCTCTTTATTGGTGCATTTATTCCATTTACATTCAGCGTAATTATAGATAAATAAGTGTTTAGTGTTGTCATTTTGATGCCTTTTCATGTGTGGTGTTGGCAATTTCATTTGTCCACATACTTTTTTGTGCTGAGACGTTTTTCTTAGTAAATTGTGAGATCCTCATTTTCATAGTGTTTGACTTTATGTTGGTTGAGTCATTACATTTTTCTTGGCTTTTATCTTGAGTTATGGATTTGTTATACTTTTTTGTGGTTACCTTATTATTTACCCCTATTTTTCTACGTAAAAACCTAACTTGTATCATTCTATATCGCCTTGTATCGCTCTCCATCTGGCAGTTCAATGCCTCCTGTATTTAGTCCCTCTTTTTGATTATTGTGATCTTTTACCTATTGACTTCCATGATTCCATTATGTGTATTGTTATTTTTTTAATTAATCTTAATTTGTTTGTTTTTGTGATTTCCCTATTTGAGTTGATATCAGGACATTCTGTTTTGTGACTTTGTATTGTGCTGGTATCTGATATTATTGGTTTTCTGACCAAACAATATCCTTTAGTATTTCTTGTAGCTTTGGTTTGGTTTTTGCAAATTCTCTAAACTTGTGTTTATCTGTAAATATCTTAATTTCTCCTTCATATTTCAGAGAGAGTTTGGCTGGATACATGATCCTTGGCTGGCAGTTTTTCTCCTTCAGTGCTCTGTATATGTCATCCCATTCCCTTCTTGCCTGCATGGTTTCTGCTGAGTAGTCTGAACTTATTCTTATTGATTCTCCCTTGAAGGAAACCTTTCTTTTCTCCCTGGCTGCTTTTAAAATTTTCTGTTTATCTTTGGTTTTGGCGAGTTTGATGATAATATGTCTTGGTGTTTTCCTTTTTGGATCAATCTTAAATGGGGTTCGATGAGCATCTCAGATAGATATTCTTTCGTCTTTCATGATGTCAGGGAAGTTTTGTGTCAGGAGTTCTTCAACTATTTTCTCTGTGTTTTCTGTCCCCCCTCCCTGTTCTGGGACTCCAATCACTCGCAAGTTATCCTTCTTGATAGAGTCCCACATGATTCTTAGGGTTTCTTCATTTTTTTTAATTCTTTTATCTGATTTTTTTTTCAGCTATGTTGGTGTTGATTCCCTGGTCCTCCAGAAGTCCCAGTCTGCCTTCTAATTGCTCGAGTCTGCTCCTCTGACTTCCTATTGCGTTGTCTAATTCTGTAATTTTATTGTTAATCTTTTGGATTTCTACATGCTGTCTCTCTATGGATTCTTGCAACTTATTAATTTTTCCACTATGTTCTTGAATAATCTTTCTGAGTTCTTCAACAGTTTTATTGGTGTGTTCCTTGGCTTTTTCTGCAGTTTGCCTTATTTCGTTTCTGATGTCTTGAAGCATTCTGTAAATTAGTTTTTTCTATTCTGTATCTGATAATTCCAGGATTGTATCTTCATTTGACAAAGATTTTGATTCTTTTGTTTGGGGGGTTGTAGAAGCTGTCATGGTCTGCTTCTTTATGTGGTTTGATATGGACTGCTGTCTCCGAGCCATCACTGGGAAACTAGTTTTTCCAGAAAATCTGCTGACTGGTAAGCTGGCTCCAGGCTCTGAAAACAATCGCTGCCTCTCCGTATTTGTTCATTCTCCATCTCTAAATCTGTGTTTGTTGTTCAGGGTTCATAGATTGTTATGTATGTGATCAATTCACTTGTTTTTCCGAGTCTTTTTTGCAAGAGGGATTATTAATCACATCGTTTTGTTCTATTTTATATTCTCCATTGTCTAAACAGAAGCATAGCAAAAGGGGGGCAGAGGAGGGCACATGCACCAGGGTCCAAGTCCAAGGGTGCAGCAGACAAGGTACAGAATGATTTTAGGCGCCACATATATGAAAGCCAGACAAGAGGGGGGAAGACATTTCTGCTGACTCATCAACATCTATTCATCTTGAAATTTGGGATAGGGAAAGGCTGAACTTAAAGATTGCCCCTGGAAACTCCTTACCCTCACTATGCCCTGTGTGTGAAATATACTACAAAGTATAAGAATTGCAACTTTCTTGATATTTTGATAAAAGTAACATAAAAATTATACGACAGCAATTTGCTTTGGATTTTAATGGTTCAGTAGCTTTCTGGTTTAGGTATTTTCTATTCAGTGTTTTTTTGGTATTTTATTGATTATATTTTGTTAATGTATATCTGTGAACAGACTTACACGCGTGTATATGAATGCACACTTGCATGCACACACTCCTAGACTCGTGAACACACATATCCACTCAAGGATTTCATGGATAAAATTATAATATTGACATGAAGGTAGATCTCAATAATTCTTGAGTTATAGAAAGTTAATGGTTAAGAAGACTAAATTCCACCAATACTGTTTATATATTCTACGCAAATCTAATAAAAATCACAACAAAATTTGTAAAGAAAATGACAAACTAATTCTAAAACTTATGTAGGTATGTAAAGGCCCAATAGTAGCCAGAGTAATACCAAAAAATAAGTAACAGCCCCTACCAGATACCTGACATTTTGTAATAAATGAACAGTGCTGTGTCCTTATTTAAATAAACAGACTTCTCATTTGACTAAATCCAGTTTTTTTTTTTTTTTTAGTTTATGTCATTGTTTAATTTCTACAACCAAATTTATACTTCCAAATAGAATCTCTTCCCTGAAATCCATGGTTGAATATCAACTTCCAAGGTAATATCTCCATGAGGATATATATTAAGTATTCAAAATTGACATATTTGAAGTTTAAAGGTTGATTACGCTCTCCAGGATATTTTCCTGCTCAATCTTCACCCTATCGTTAAATGATGCCTTTATTCAACCAAAGCTTTAGTAGCATCCCTGACTCCACTGTTCTCTCAA